>NC_083726.1:114856761-115597681 GCF_028564815.1 Eubalaena glacialis | reverse complement strand
AGACCGCAGGCCGTGCAGCTCCACTCAGCCGGAGCGTTCCCATCGCTCGTGCTCCGGGCTGAACACCACAGCTGAGCACCGCTGGGGAAACCGAGTTCTCTGCGAGTTCATGATCAGCCTCTCTATTCAAAACGTTGTTTTCTTGTCCAATACCCGTTCCCCCCAAGATTGAGGCATATCACAGGAAAGGGGGGTACTCAAACCCAGCAGGACCCGGTGGGGCCCTCCCGGGCACAAAAGCCCTTCCGTGTCCCCCATTTCTTATTCGCAGGAAAAAGGTTTCAGCCTCCTAGACCTTTCCTGAGTTCCAAAGGGCAGATTCCAACAGTTACTAACGAGAGAAGTGAGGGAACGCAGAAGCAAAGGCGGAGCAGTCGAGAACCACAGGGCAGGAAAGGGGCGCGGTCCCGTTCCTCCTCAAGGGACCCAACCTGATGCATGTCTCAGAGCTCTTCTACAGGAACTGGGGCCCCGCCCGGTGGAGGATGGTGACGTCAGGCTGAGCACAAGCACAGGCACCCCAGACGGGTCGGAACCAGAAGGCCAACGATTGAGGCTCCTGGAACACCACCCCGTTACCCCCCCCAACAATCAATCAGAGGGAGGTCACACATCATGCAGACCTCCCCCAAATTTTGCCTATAAAAACTGTTCCCCCAAAACCATCGGGCAGTTCAAGTTTTCTGAGCACTAGCCGCCCCAGACTCCGTGTCTGGCGCCTTACAACATAAATGCTGCACTGTCCTCCACCACAAGCCGGGGTCGGCAGGCTGGCACGGCAAGCACACCCAGGTTTGGTTCAGTAACACTGGGAGCCAACCCTGACCACTGCTCATGTGCTCAAAGAAATCCTCAAAAGGAAAGAGGACAGAGTTACAACAGTGCTCATTAACATGACGTTAATCCTAACTTCTAACCTTCCAGGTAACTGCAGATAAACTGTGGCTTGGAGTTTGATACAAAATGGTTTAAAACAAAAAGGTTGAAAGGAAAAGTACTCCTTCTAATACTTCCTGTTCATTCTCAGGAGATACTGGGTTTGACACTGGGGGGTAGAAAACTGAAGACACAGCCCTGGCTCCAAGGGGTCAGTCGCCAGTCCAGGCCCTCACACAGGAAGAACTCACACAGGAAGGGGCTTTTGGCTTTCCACTGATCTCCAACTAAACAGGCATTATCCTAAATACAAAAAGCTTCTTTATCTCTACATCAGAAAAGGTGTGTGGTGCCTCTTTAGAACACAATCAGTTGGGAGTGAAGACTTTTTTTTTTTTACACATCATAAAATGAAAATACATAGGAAAAAAAAATTTTTTAAATAAAATGAAAATACATAACAAAACAAAAAAATGATAACAAAAAAAGAACTAATCACTATAAAAAGTACACCTTGAGCTGAGAAAGAGGAATCATGATTTTAACAAAGGTTACGGAGCCACAGCCATAAGGACAGTGCACGGGCCTAAACTCACGTACACTGTATTGCCCCAAATACGTCAACTGCGATAGCTCAGCACCCACTCCACTCTGACACCCCTACTACTTTACGAGGCCCTCGAGAACGGGAACTGTGATTTCTCCATCTCTGCATCACAAGTACCTCGCGTAACGCTTGGGCAACGGTGACCCTTTAACAAAGCCTGGCAAATAGACGCGCGCCCAGTGTGGGCCCTCTGCGAGCTCTTACCTGCTCTCACCCCCCGGTACTGCGGGGTAGCGAACATATCCCACTGGGAGACGATAATGGCTGCGATGCCCAGCCCACAGATGACAATCAAGTAGATGAAGCACGGTTGTGGGTTACAGTAGAAAGAATAATAAAGCCAAGGGACAAAGCTTCCCATAATCAGAAGAGCAATACCAGAGTAATCCAGTCTAGGACAGAAAAAAAAAAATCCATTTAATGTTAAATATTACTGCCTGCTACAGGTTCCGATCAAAGTGCCCAGCGGATGGTATCAAGGGTTCTGCCACCTCTGCTGGAAGTTCTCCCCTAGCCCATGGACTCTCCATCACTGATCAAATATGGACTTTGCAGATACTTACTTAGAGAAGACACGGGAGACCCCTTCTGAGTGGCAGTAGACCGTGTGGAACAGCCACGAAAAAGAAAGGCAGAGAATGGCCCCCAAGAAGAATAATCCAAAGACCACCTTCTCTTGCACGGGGGCCACAAAGGAGATGTTTGGACGAAACATATAAAAGATCCCCAGGCACAGGAAGAATACACAACCTAGGAAAGAGTACGGGAAGAGAGAAAGGATTATCCTTTTGAAGATATACTGAAGTGTTATATACTGATTATGTTTTCAATCCTGACATCCAAATCGAAAGTTCCATGAGAACTTTCCAAATTTTTCCAAATAACTGAACCTTATCCAAAATGTTGGTCTACTCCAAACACTGTTGGTATCATATGCTCCTCAGTTTCACAAACTCAGTATACAGAATAACTTACTACTAATCCAAAAAAGAAAACAGACAATGCCTGCTACTTCTTAAAAAACCAGAAGAGAGTGGCATGGACTTATATATACTACCAAATGTAAAATAGCTAGCTAGTGGGAAGCAGCCGCATAGCACAGGGAGATCAGCTCGGTGCTTTGTGACCACCTAGAGGGGTGGGATAGGGAGGGTGGGATGGAGACGCAAGAGGGAAGAGATATGGGGATATATGTATATGTATAGCTGATTCACTGTGTTATAAAGCAGAAACTAACACACCATTGTAAAGCAATTATACACCAATAAAGATGTTAAAAAAAAAAAAAGATTAAACTAAAAAAGTAGAAAAACCCACTTCTACCTCTAGATCCCATGTGAAATTTCATTTATAAAGTTTTTGGCATATATGTTGTAGCCCAGGTTTCAAAGGCCCATTCTGCATTTTCTTCTGCAGTGAATGCTGATACCTCCAAACTCTGCTAGGAAATACAGCTTCTCTCCACCAATAGCTGTCAAGGAACCTTATGCTTCTCTGGTCCTCACCCGTTGGCCCAACAGATTCGGGAGTTAAGGACAGTGAAATGCCCATTTGGGCCATTTCATAACCAGTTTTTAAACTGTTCTTCACAGTGAGATACCATGTTCTTATTGCCTAGGGAAAGGCCACTTAACACAAGACAGGCACAGAAATTAAGAAGTTAAACATTTACTAAGTGATTCTGTTTGATCCATTTAATAAAGCATTTACCCTCGAGTAGAAGTCAGCAACAAACTTGACTGTCTATTCTACTCTCACTGCACTAGCAGTCTGGAACTTGCAGTCATAGTGGAAATCAAATGCGGGATAAGAAATGTACATCAAATCGGGTAAGGCCAGACTATTCAGTATATTCACAAGGTTGTGCACATCACCACTATTTAATTCTAGAACATTTTCATTACCCCAAAAAGAAGTCCTATACCTGTTCAGCCATCTCCCATTCCCCACTAGACAACCCTAGGCAACCACTAATTTACTTTCTGTCTCTATGGATTTTCCCCATTCTGGGTATTTCATGTATATGGATCATACAATACTTGGCCTTTGTGTCCGGCTCCTTCCATTTCACATGTTTTCAAGGCTCACCCATGTTGTAGCACATTATCAGCAGCTCACCCCTTCTATGGCCATTATATGGATATACCACATTTTATTCACCCTCAGCTGATACATGGGTTGTTTCCACTTTCAGCATTATTATGACTAATGCTAAGAACATTTATGTACACATTTTTGTGTGAACATGTTTTCAATTCTCTTGGGTATATACCTAGAATTAAAATTGCCGGTAACTCTGTTTAACTTTCTGAGGAACTGCCAAACTATTTTCTGTGGGCTGCACCATTTTACATTCCACCAGCAATGCACGTGAGTCCTAACCTTTCCACACCCTGGCAAAGACTTGTTATTTTCCATTTTCTTGATAACAGCCATTCTAGTGATTGTGAAGTGGTATCTCACTGCACCTCCTCAAATGACTCAGGATGTTGAGCATCTTTTCGTGTGTTCCCTGGCCACTTGTATGTCTATTCCGATGCTTTCCCCATTTTTAAAACTGAGTTGTCTTTTTGTTGTTTAGTTGTAAGAGTTCTTTACTAGACCCTTACCAGATATATGATTTGCAAATATTCTCTCCCATTCTGTGGGTTATCTTTTTACTTTCTTGATAATGTCCTTTGACATACAAAAGTTTTTATTTTTATTTTTTTTAATTTTTTGGTCACGCTGCACAGCATGTGGGATCTTAGTTCCCCAAACAGGGATTGAACCTGTGTCCCCTGCATTGGAAGGCGGATTCTTAATCACTGGACCACCAGGGAAGTCCCAAGTTTTTAATTTCGATCAAGTACAATTTATTTTTTCTTTGGTTGCTTATGCTTTAGGTGTCAATTCTAAGAAACTGTCACTTAATCCAAGGTCATAAAGATTTACATCTATGTTCTCTCCTAATGGGTTCATAGTTTTAGCTCTTATGTTTGGGTCTTTGATCCATCTTAATTTTTCTATATTGTGTGAATTAGGAGTCCAGCTTCATTCTTTTGCATACTAGTTACTCAGTTTTCCCCAACACCATTTGTTGAAAAGACTGTTCTCTCCCCCACTGCATTCTTTCTTTAATGTGCAATCATGATGGAAAGAAATATCATAGATCACATTCTACTTCAAGCCAAACTGAAATTGAATTGTGAATATTCTAAGTAATGACTTTCAAAAATCAGCTTACTTCTATTAAATAACTACCGTCCTCTCCATGCTCATTAAAATATTATACCCCATTCTGTACAGTGCCTTTTCCTTTGCCTGGTTTAAGGACATGTCTGAAAATCTAGTAGACAGAAATACAACCTAGCTATAATAAAATCATCGTGTCAACGAGGACTACCACAGAGACAACCACTGAGAAACTTCATCATTAGAAATCCAGAAAACAAAAACGGCAAATCCAAAATACATCTTTTAAGTTCCGTCCTTACCCTCAAATACACTGGTGAGGGGAGAAACAGAATGATCACATTATATCACTGCTGTTACATACCTAAGAGATGTGTCCAGATGTTGCCTGTCTCAGTGTGTATTCTGAAAATGCTCTTAAAACAGGCCCGGAAAGAAGGCATAGGGGGCCGGTGTCCATGCAAGAGGAAGTCGTTATCCTTGAGCCAGTCGGGTAACACATCATGAGGGATTACTCGCCACCGACCTTCCCAGACCTAGAAGAATATTAGCAAATACGTCTGAGTTTAATGTCAACTGAGCAATACTGACAGCTATCTCTTACCACACTGGCTTATAATGAGAAAAAATACCTTATCTTTAGAAAGACAAATAACATTCAAAGGTATAATGTCCTATATTCTGAGGTTTTAAAAACTTGATTGAGGAAAAACATTTTTTTAAAGGCAGGGGATGGGGGAGTGGGGACAGGACTTTTCTTAGGAAAAGGGAAGAGCAAATGAAATGAAGTTATAGAAAATACCCAAAAAGAGTGCTTTCAAGCTCTGTTTCAGTCTGGCTAAAGGTAGGGTGAGGAGGCTGAAGTCCCACCCATACAGACGCCCCCTCCTTCATCCTCCACCACAGACTCTACCTCTGAAAAATCCCTGTCGTGTTAAATAAGACCATTTTTATACTTAATATTCCTGTTGGTGAAAAAAGAACATAGAATCACACTTGTGTACCTTCCGCTGAAGTCTCTCCCTCTCCCTCACTCTTTCTCTTCCCATCACAGCAAATGCGGCAAGTAGAGAAGAGCACAGGGGTCAGAAGATCTTGAATCTCTGCCGTTAACTAGTTGAATGAGCTTTAATTAATTACAAAATCCTCAAGCCTCAGCGTCCGCATTTATAAAACGAGGACACGAGTGCTTCGATCACTTGGTGAGGAAGCTGTGAGGATCACAGGAAATGACCCAAAGCACCTCATAAATGAGGCGGCAAACCCCAGCATCCACCCCACAGGTGATGCGCAGTCCTGCCGTCCCCACAGGCTGCCACCTGAGAGCTCAGGACCAATGCTGGGGAGCCGGCAAAGGGGCTCAGCCCTCCTGCCGTCCGGGTCCCCTCTTTCCTCGCCGTCAGGCCCCCATCAGACTCTAAAGGAAAGGGGTCAGGAGTGTGGAAGCCCCTCCTAAAAAGGGTGTGTCTTCACTCTGCTCCTAATCACGTCTCTCAGCCCAGTGAGCTCACACCACAAAATCACTTAAGCCTAAACTAACCTGCTTCTGCTGAGCCAAAAAGATGCAAGGAAGGATGTAGGAACATGTCTACCTGTGGCTTCCACTCTGACATCGACGTCCCTGTGACCAGCAGCACGGCTGAACCCCACACTGGCCAGCCACCATGCCCACCCTTTCCCTCCACAAGAGTCTGCTGTTCTCTGCTCCCCCTAATCCTTCCTTAGGGGCATTTTCAGAGAACTGATCCTCTGTGGATCTCCAAAGGGAGTGGACACAAACAACTGAAGAATAGCAGTGACACTCTTCATACTCAAACTCACTCTCCCTTCTCTCCCTACCCTCCCCGCTGGCCCTTTCACCTTCTAACTCAAAACCTGAGGCCTGGGCTAATCTGGTCATTCCCTGCTTGTTCCTAACATACAACAAAATAAAATAATTTGTTACAAGATGCTGCTACTCTGTTTTATTTTGGTAGCATTTTATTTTCTAAGATAGAAATCAATCCTCACCTCCCTCAAGGCAGTTCACAACATGGAAACAGCTCTGCTGTGATCATATGAAAAGTGCTACTGTGTCATCCATCACACAGCCAAAATAGTCAAAAAGAATGCCGAGTTTCTTACTAGTTACATATGCTTACAATGTCAGAGTGACTTTCCCCATTGTTTCTAAACAAACATTCTGGTGTCTAAAGACTGGACCAAGGAGCTGTGCTTTCATAATTATACTGTAATAGTGTCATTTTCAGACACTGCACCCGCGTGGTTCAACTTGCAGTGTAGCCAAATGCCAACCCAAACAGGTATTCTCTTTCCCCTCCTGGGGAAGAATAAGGTCACAGCTTAGTCAAACACACATTTATTTATAAGCTTGACAAGGACAATGCCTAACTCAAACATCTTAGCAACGGTCCACTAGGTTTGTATTAGACCATATAATGCACAAAACTTAATTTACAAAAGTGACCCACAGAACACCTCCTATCCCACATGGGCCTGACAATGCTCGTAAACAGCAACTACTGAAGGCTGGGAAAGAGACACCAAGATCAAACTTGGATACTCTGTAAGCCTAAACGGTTTTATTCCCTATCCCTACAAGAAAAGCTTTTCCAAAAGGGAAAGTACCTGGACCAGCAAGGTGACAGGACACTTACTTCATTTTAAACTGTCTGTTTACTTGTTTCCAATCCAAGAAAGAACCCTGTGTCACTAGGTTTATCAAGGACAGTCAGGTGCTGGGCCGCGGTGTGTGGGGCGACCCAGGAAGCCTCTCCCTCTGATCACAGACACACTGCTAGCGGATGATAAAGGGCTGGTAATAATCACTACTTTTCCTTCAGTAAATTATAGTCTGTAGCAAAAAAGTGCCCATTTATTCACCCATTAGCTCTTAAACTGGAAAGTTTTATCTGCTTTATTCTCTACTCTTGGTTCAGAAGGGAGAACAAAAAGACAGTCAAGTTAGCTACAGGACCCCACGGATCCATTAATATAAAAATCCCTAATGGCCGGACACTGAATATTGAACTTTGAGATTTAACACCAAACTTGCTTTTTGAAAAACAAAATATATCTTTTGTATCCCTTTGTGCCAATTCTCCAGAGACACTGATTACTAGAATGGGTCTATTGTTTTGCTTGGCTTTTTCTTCACCAGTTTTCAAACACCGATTCAAATTTCCGAGGCTCTACAAGTAGATCCATAAATGTTTAGACCCTCCCACCACTCCTCCCCGCCCCCTACTCCCCCCACCCCCCAATCCCTCTGTCTTGGAAGAGATGTCTATATCCAGATTATAACATTCTCTTCTCAGCTCTGGTCCAAAGTATAGGACTCTAAGTCAACTGGCCCCAATTATTTCTAGAATCATTGTGAATGTAGGAAAACCTAAATTTAGTTTTCAGGATCTACGACTACATGCATAAAAAGTCTTGGTTTCATAAAACTCATGAAAAAGCTAAGTGTCAGAAAAATTTTTCTCTAAATGATCAAGAGTCCTTCAAAAATGTTTAATAAATGAATTTACACACACACACACACACACACACACACACACACACGCACACTGAACTGTGCTGACCTGAGGTCATGCCTGCCAGGGCTCCTATGGATCAGATGGCCCGAGCGGCTATACCCGTACCAGGGTCCCTGACCATCTTCTCTAAACAAGCAACCCCAATTCCAGTTACCATTTTAGGGGGGAAAAAATCCCCACATGGATCCTAATGAATCAGAAAACACAGCTACACTGAAGATACTAGATGTGTGTGAAAACTGGGCAGCTCCTATCTGAAGAGGAGTCTGATTAGCCACACAAGCCCTAGGAGAGTAGCACATTTGCTATCACAGTAGAACAGATTCAAGGGACTTGGAGATGGCACTTCAGTATCTCCAGGCATCGAACACCCCCAATTTTTTTCATTCTGTTTGTCTAAATGGTCAACAAGACATCTACTCTGTGAACCTATTTTCAGGAAAGCCTTGTTTCCCAGCTGGATAATGTAGTGTTAGCAAACCTTTATCACGGCTGTGCAGGCAAACAAAGAACTTGTGCCATGAACAGGGTTAAAGTCTTGACCCTGCTTCTGCCCCCCACACCGCCACACGCCTCTCTCCTTAAAGGTTCCTGTTTGGGAAGGACTAAACATACAGCATGGAAACAACAAGAAAGGGCCACCTTACCTTACACACAAACTCTTCCATTCTCTCCATGGCGTGGTGGGCTTGTAAGAGGGGGGACATGCCCATAAACCCCTCGTCCTCCTGAGACGCTCCATCATCGCACCGACGTTCCTCCAAGCTCTGCAAGGCAATCACAGAAACAGTGAGGGACAGAGACCAGGAGCCAAAGGAACCAAACAATACCTTTTCCTTGAAGAATTACAATGAGATTCTCTTAAGGTCAAAACAAGGCTCAGACACGTAACAATATAGGAAGTAAGGTCTGTTTATTATAGAATTGTTATGAGTACTGAAAATGAACAAGAGGTGCCTGATTCTTCTCTGACAGACAACTGAACTATGGCAGCAGCATTCCTATTCAAGGAGTAGCCTTGAATGCTTTGTTTTTCGTTTTAAGAATTATACCCATAGACCACATAATACTATTACACATATAAAGTTGAGAGATTATTGAGGGGAAATCTCCAAGAATCCCACCTGGCACATGTAAAATAAATACAATGTGGTAAGTGCTCTAGCGGAAAAGAAAGAAAGGAGGAAAAAAACTACATTTACTAAATTCTTAAAATACACCAAGCACAAAGGAAAGGCCATCTAACTTAATCCTGACAACCACCTTACTAGATTAGTATTCTTATCTAAACACATAAAGAACATTAGGCAAAGAGGTTAAATAAATGGCCCAAGGTTAAAACTAACAAAGTGGAAAAGTAAAAAAAGACGAAACCCCTCGTCTTTGCACACAGGTGAGGAAATGATCACTGTGTCTGGGGAAATGCAGGAAGACGTGACAACCTGCAGTCTTCAGGTCCAGGTGCCTGCTGGTTTAGACGAAGTGAAGCTGTAAGAAGGGCAATGAACTAGAACTCAGGAGACGCCAGGAGTGAGCCTGGTTTAACCGCCAACGTCGATGGTCTTCTAGACAGGTCTCTCAACCTTTCTGAGCCTCAATTTTCTCATTTCCATCTAAAAGGAGAAGTTAACATCTCTCCAGTCTTCTCCATTCTCTACAATTTGGTGGTTCTGTCACTCAGTGAATAATGACACCACAGGAAACTACTTCCTAAGCTAAGTGTCTGCCAGGTGAACAGCGCTGCTCACATAACTGCCTGCCTGAGGGAGTGAACTGATCCTCTCCCTGCAATCAGAAAACCAGCCGGGGAGGCTGAGCGCACGCAGGTCATCTACCACAAAACTTGAATTTGAACATGTTTCAAAAGAAATCCTAAGATTTTACTTTCTTTTCTTCACTTTTCAAGATAACTAGAGGCTATTAAGCAGCATGTGAGACATGCTATGCACCCAATCTCAATTTTTTAAAAATTATGCTCTCCAAGAAAACTATCTTGAATCTGCTTCTCTACTATTCTCACCAATAAAACACCCTTCCCTTCTCTACTTACCTAAAACTTACCTCCCTGCCCCTCCATGCCAGCCCATCACCATCATGCTCCTGTTTAAACCTCTTAACTACTCTCGCATAGTGTTTCTCTACCTTTCCTCCAAGAAGGTTCCACGTTTCCCTCCCACACCCCTCCACCTTTCTAGGAACATTTTTTAGATTGCTTCCCCCAATCCTGTGAAATTTCAATGACACAGATATTAACACAGCTGTCTGGAGGGCTACAAACCATTGTAACATTTCAATGTGTTTCACTCCCCGCAAACAAGAAGCCATTTTCACCAGAAAATGTAGGCTCCACCTAACCCATAACATGCCTTCTCTTCTGAATTTCTTCAGCACTTCAAGTCCAGACTGCTCATTTGACAACTAATATACAGCTCTTGTTCACTGGCTTACACTGTTTTATTTCATATTTGATAGAATGTTACTTTTTCACTGTAACGCTTCCTAAACTAGATTTTAGTGTATGTTTGTCTTCTTCCATTGCTCCCAGAACAGCTCTGTGCCAATATTTTATATACTTACAAAGTTGCTAGATTAATTAATGCTTTAAAAGATTTAAGGATTGTGCCTTATTAAACAAAATAAAAGTGATAAAATTCCATTAAATCATCAATTATATGAAAACTGAAAATAGACAACAGCTTGAAATGATTAGCGGACTGATTTTTTAAAGTATAAAATGTAAATTTATATAAAACATAAAATAGGTCCAATATTTATGCATGTTTAACATGTTCATTCTTTACAAAGAGAAACAGAAACATGGATTCAATCTTGATTCTCAGACAAATAAATCATGCCAGCAGTTTCCAATAAAACTACAAATAAGCACATAGAACACAGTTAAATGTTTCCTGTACTATCAAAAGTAAAACCTGACTAAGTTGCAGACAGTCTGAGATACCAATGGGATCAAGTGCACTTGGCTTCATGGAGGACCACTGATAGGGAAAGGCAAGGCAGCCTCACTGGCAGAAGCAAAGGCACTTCACATAGGTAACCTTCACTATAGACTGAGGTAAGGAAGATGAGGAGAGGGTGCCTCTCTGGGTGGGCACCCACCACTGTCCACGTCTACAGGAAAGAGAGATGAATGCTTCAACTCCCCGTCACAGGGAGGGAGGAGAACAATGGCACTGCTATGGGGAAGGACAGCTTTGCTTCTCAGCAGTGCTTAACACATGTTTATTACAAGAAAACAGAAAACATTGAGAATGCAAGATGTATGGTCTCGGTTGAACACCAGAGGAAAAAATTGTTCATTCACTTAAACAGTTTTTAGGAAAAGTTGGCTTCCCAATGGATAAAAGTGAGTCTGAAGCCAGATAAACCTTGACTAATGATAAATTGTATAATCTTTGACAAAACTATATACAATCTCACTAAGCATCAGTTTCCTCATCTGCAAAATGATTTTAACAACACTGCACTACACTGCACATCTGTTTAAGGAACAAAGATAATGAATAAAAGAAACTATCCCAGGGCCTAGGACTCGGGCAATAAATAAGTGATGGTCTTTCTCATGATGATGGGCTATGTACTGAGAACACTGAAGTAGGTGCCACAGCCTAGTGGCGAAGGCACCCATGTAAGTAAAAAAAAAAAAAAAAAAAAACCACAGCAATGAGCTAGTCTATAGTATGGACAAGGTCTGATGCAAACAGAAAAGAGAAAAGTTAACTCTGGCACTGCTAGAAAGTTTTCCAGAAAGGTAACATCTGAAGCAAGCCCTGGAAAATGTGTTAAGAGTTCACCAGTCAGGGCTTCCCTGGTGGCGCAGTGGTTGAGAATCTGCCTGCCAATGCAGGGGACATGGGTTCGAGCCCTGGTCTGGGAGGATCCCACACGCCGCAGAGCAACTAGGCCCGTGAGCCACAATTACTGAGCTTGCGCGTCTGGAGCCTGTGCTCTGCTACAAGAGAGGCCACGATAATGAGAGGCCCGTGCACCGTGATGAAGAGTGGCCCCCACTTGCGGCAACTAGAGAAAGCCCTCGCACAGAAACGAAGACCCAACACAGCCATAAATAAATAAATAAATAAACCCAAAGTTTAAAAAAAAAAAAAAGAGTTCACCAGTCAGACATGACAGGGAAAGGTAACAGCCCGAATCCAAAAACACAGAGGGAAGAAAAAGCTCCATACAAAGAGTACAGAGTTTAGCACAGCTGTGGCAACAAAGTAAACGTGATGTGAGGTCAAAGGAGGTGAGTAAGGAAACAATCCAAATGCCTGTGGATGACGGAAGAGACCCAGCCTAGCTAACAACAGAATACTAGTCAGTCATACAAAGGAATGAAGAGTGGATACAGAAGATGTGGTGCACATATACAATGGAATATTACTCAGCCATTAAAAAGAATGAAATAATGCCATCTGCAACAACATGGATGGACCTAGAGATTGTCATACTGGGTGAAATAAGTCAGACAAAGAGAAATATCGTATGCTCACATGCAGAATCTAAAAAAAAAAAAAAAGATACAAATGAACTTATTTACAAAACAGAAACAGACTCACAGACTTAGAGAACAAACTTACGGTTACAGTGCGGGGGGGGGGATAGTTAGGGAGTTTGGGATTGACATGTACACAAGGCTATATTTAAAATAGATAACCAACAGGGACCTACTGTATAGCACAGGGAACTGTGCTCAATATTCTGTAACAACCTAACTGGGAAAAGAGTTTGAAAAAGAATAGATACATGTGTATGTATAATTGAATCACTTTGTTGTATACCTGAAACTAACACGTTGTTAATCAACGATACTACAACATAAAATAAAAAGTTTAAAAAAAAAAAAAAAAGGAATGAAGTTCTGGCGCAGGCCACCACAGGGATAAACTTTGAGAACATCATGCTCAGTGAAATGCACCCCACACAACAATTCCACTTACATGAAATACCTAGAATAACCAAATTCACAGAGACAGAAAGTAAACTAGAGGTTCCCAAACACTGGGCTGCGGGGAGGAAGGAATGAAGAGTTACTCCTTAAGTCTTTCTGGGGCGATGAAAAACTTTGGAAGTAACAGTAATGGTTGCACAACATTGTGAATACAATTAGTGTCACTGAATTGTATACTTTAAAGGGGTTAGAATGGCAAATTTTACATTATAAATTTTGCCACAATAAAAAATTTTTAAAGAAGGAAAAGACGCACAATGTAGCTTTATTCATAATAGTGAAAAACCAGAAATAACCCAATTGTCTAACAATAAGCAACTGGATAAACAAGTGTGATATATTTATATAACAGAATACTCTTTCGTAATAAATAACTGACACAAAACAATATGGGTGAGTAGCAGAAACATGCCAAGTGAAAGAAGCCAATTATTAAGACAGTGTGTATCACATGATTCCATTTATATCAAGGTCAGCAACAAGCAAAACAAATCTACTGTGGCAGAAGTCACAATAATGGCAACCACTGGGAATGGGGGTGAGGGAGGGGTTACTGACTGGAAGGGCATAAGGGAAGTTTCTGAATGATGGAAATAACCTGCATCTTGATCTGCATGGTTGTCACACGTATGTAGTGTCACTGTGCTGTATATCTAAGATTTGGGCATTTTACTGTGTTTAAATTACCCCATAATACAATGTTTGTGTAAATCATCCCTCAATAAAATGCTTAAAAAAAAAAAAAAAAGGAGGGAGAGGAATGGAGGTGAAGTTAGGTAGGAATCAGCTCCTTAAAAGCTTCTGATGCTACTGGGCTTCAGGCTTTATCCTGCAGGCAAAGCTGAGCATTTAATGGATATGAGAGCAGAGCAAGCTGAGCACTAGACTTGCATTTGGAAACTATCACTTTGGCAACAGAGAGAAGGTCCGGTTGAAGAAGGGAAACAGGAAAGGAGAGAAATAAATTAGAAAATACTTTAAAAGTCTAAAGCAGTTTGATCTCAGCTAGGGGGAATTTTACCCCCACCCCCTCCCAGGGGACATCTGGCAATAACTGGATTCACTTTTACATGTCACAAGTGGTGGGAATGCTACTGGCATCCAGTAGGTAGGGGCCAGAATACTGTTAAACATCCTACAATGGCAAAATGTCACCAGGGAGTGAGAAACTCTGATCTAAAGAAATAATGAGAGGGTCTATACACCTCAAATTATGTATGTCACAGTTCAATACTGTGTTCACATCAGAAAAAAAAAAAAAACAACTTATCAGATCCTTCACTGTGAAAGATGCTAATAAGTGAGCTACTTACTAATAAGTGGTTACTAGTGCCGGGGCTAAACGGTAAGCATTCATTCAAAAAACTCAAGAAGTATTCACTGAGCAGCTACCACTTTAGAGATGAGAAACCTGAGGTTAAATGATGTGTTCAAGGTAACACACCTAGAGTCAGAAATTCAACTCAGGTCCACAGAGTTCCTGCTCTGTTCATTCCCCTCACGCAGTTTTCTAGTTATGAAACGGCCTGTTTCTGTGGGTAACAGACATTGGGCCAAAAGGCCACGACACATACAGACAGCCCTCGTTCCGCGTGGTAGCTCAGCATGTAAAAACTGTGCAAGCCAAAATCACACACGGCAATCTTAATGACCAGTGGGGACTATTCCATGACCTTAACAAAATGCTGTCAAAACATTAAAATCTCTGTCAGTTTTACATGTACAAAGAAACAGACTAGTAAAAACCAGTATTTATTTAGCATGCTATATTTTAGAACAGAAACACTGAGAATTAAGTGTTTATTGGTTAAAAAAAGTTACCAAGAGTGATGTGAGCAGTGTGTGCCTTCTTGTTTAACTTGTAACACACAGTGAGCATATTCTCTATGCCTTGGCAAACTGTCGTACTTTCTAAGTTTGGATCAGGGTTTCAACGTTTTATTCTTTGCACTTTCAAAGTCATGAAACATCCTTAGGCATTCCTTTCATCTGACCTTTCTGTCTGCCACTGGCCATCCACATCCTCTGTCACACGATACTCCTTTATGGCGACAAGCCTGCCCTCACTAAGATCCTCTGGCTGCAGATCTAGAATCTCTTAAGTGGCGGCAGGCAGTGCCAACATTCCCACAGTCAGCTATTGCTTCTCTAACTCCTATTTATGTTTGACTTGATCTTCACGCTCGCCATTATCACCTTCATTTCTTTGCTTCACTTTTATCTTTGTCATCCAATTCCCTCTTTTGATTATCCATTTTTATAAAGGGTCACATGGGTTTATCACTGGGAAGCAACACACTTTGCTGTTTCATGGATTAAGTGAGTAACAGATGTACACTGACCAGTCACTGACAGACTTTCAAAGAAGTCATCAATACAATGGACATCTACTATTTGCACCATCATCTGTGGACTGGAGAGACAGCAGAGAGTTGGTACTTTAAGAATTACTTCACAGTAAATATACCACAGTAACTAAAATTTGAACCATACTGTGGAGGGACTGGTATTATTTAACAAACGCATGGTAGCTGAAACTCATGCATGCCGGAAACTTGCAAAGCATTAGGACTGCCTGTATGCATTTCTCTTCTCATCTTTTACAACTGCCCTTCTATCCAAAATGGTGCTTCTAAAAAGCTAACCTCAATTCAAAGAATGCGATCCTATATGTAAGGCAAGAATTTCACTGTAGATTACATTACTAAGATATGTAGCTTCATCCAGGTTTTTTTTTGGGGGGGGGGGAGTCAGTTTTTTATTAATAAATACCACCAACGGTAATATTTCCACCTCCCATGGTCCAGTGTATGTGTTATGAAGCAGAATGTGGTCAGTGGTCAAATACACACCCCAGTAAAGATAAATACTTCCACCCATCCCAACATGTCAGCAAGATTTCTGAATTTTTATAAAAGAACATTTCCTTCAGAAGAGCAAAGTATTAATAAGTCTGCTGATCTACCAAACATTATCCCCACTTCTCACCCTCCTATTACAGAATACTCACCAACATGTCCTCAAAAAACAAATGTCTAAAACACTAGACCATAAATAGTTACTTGTTGTGTTCAAGCATTGTGGAGTTGCTAATTAGGGATCTACACAGAGTGGGTGGTGGTAAATATAGTTCCCCTGGTTAAACAGAGGATAACATGTAGGAATTAAGTGGTAGAGTCAAGCAGTGGCTAGAACACAGGACAAAAAAGTTTTCTCTGGGGCACACAGGCAAGTTTATAGCTCTGCCACATAATGAAGGTTTGGAAAGTCTGTGCTGAGCACTATATATATAAAAGTCTCTGTCTTCCAATATTAATTCTAAAGAACTACCTTGTCATGAGTGGAAATTACTTTTAATTTCCCTTCTAGTAGCCACTAAACCACAGCACCCAAAGATCTGTTTCAATACTAAACTGCATCTATACTAAGATGATCACATACAAGGGTTAAACATTTGCTCTGCTCTGCTCCTGTTGTCATATCTCTGTTATCAAAACAAATTTTGAAGAGAAACAGGACATTGTAAATGATAAACAATTAAAACCAAAGCTGCCTAAAATAAAGGCATAAACCTTAATTCTCTAAGGTTTTCTATGAATAAATCACTATATTTAAACTTAAAGAGAGGTCAATGCTCTGAAGTGAGTACAAAGACACTTCCAAATCTTTTTCTCCTGCTATCTTCAGTGAAGTCCATCTGTGAGAAGAGTTAAAGTGGGTTATATCTCAAAACACAACAATATCCAACTCTGATGATCCATACAAACTGCAACCTAAAATGTTAATTCTCTGGAGTGTATTTTACCTTTGGAAAGAGAGAACCAGAGTGATAAAGATGAAAGTCCTTAAAGATAAGTCTAATATGAAAATAATTCATCAGTCTATTGGGCATTTATCTGCTTTAGCCCAACTCAGTTCAACATAGTAATTCAGTTTAATAAATATTTATTAAGAGGATTTTTAAAAAGATGAGTAAAATATAGTCTCTGTCTTCCATGGGCATACAATCTAATAAAGGGCTGAATTAGCTACATAAATGACTAAGAAATAAGGTACAGCCAGTTTAAAGGCAGGGAGTGTGGAGCTCGGGAAAGGCTGCATGAGGAATAGAATTTTGGAAAGACGAAATAAAAGAACTGTCAAGAGGGAAAAGCAAAAGTACCATTTTGAAGAAAAGAGACTAGTTCAGTTCAGCTGAAACTTAGGGTGCATTTAGTGGAGTGGCAAGACATAAATTATATATTTAAGTACTAGTTGAAGTCAGTAGACAAAGTGCCACAGAGATCTACAATCATAACACCATCCACAATTAGAAGATAAAGGTCAAGGAAATGTAAGATACCCAGGGCCAGGACAGCAAATTTTGATTAAAATGTATATGCCCCTACAGAGGTCAATGAGAACTGAGGCTCCTGCATTCACATAATTATGAGGACTAAGATCTAAGGCCCCTATACAACATGACTTCATTTGTTCAGGAAATCCTTGCCCAGGAAGGTTAAGAATACAAACCAGTAGGTAACTTTGCTGTTAGCTTTAGGAACTTCTCAGAAATTCACTTAACATTAGACTGCTCAACCAGATCCTTAGTATAATAAATTGCTGAACTGGGCAAACCTACTCATTTATCAAGCAAGAACTTGCTCACTAGACTTGCTCCAACTGTCCTAATCTATCACAAACTCTGCGCAAGGTTAATGTGATCTTTGTATTGAAAGACCTGCTTTAAACCACTAGAAGTCAGACCCCACACCCTACACACAGCCACCCATGGCCTCTCCTTTCTAAAGCAAGACCCTTTAGAGTGATGCTCACTCTCACTGCAGTAAATAAGAGACTTCGCTTAGTCTCATCAACAGGTTATTTTTCGTTTGTTTGCTTTTTTTATTAACCATTTTTTAAACTGAAGTACAGTTAATTTACAACGTTGTGTTAGTTTCAGGTGTACAGCAAAGTGATTCAGTTATATAAATCAACAGGTTATTTTGATGGTCTTTTTGGAAAGTTGACAGGTTGAATCCAGCCTTAAATTTAGAAATCTGCAATGTGTAGTAAGGGCATTAGCAAGCTGATATAGCTAACATACAAACACAGGGATTAGTAGAAATTAAGGTGTCTTCAAAAAATGATAGCTGAAAGAGTAAGCACTGATGACTGCATCTCTGGTGTCGTCCAACAGAGGAGGTACAACAGCCAGTCTATCTGAACACTCACTTTGGCCAGCCTAGAAACATACAGACTCACCCTGTAAAGACTAGTTATCTCTATCAAAGATTGATGGAAAAGACCTTTAAAATCATCCAAGTTTTTTTTAAAATTCTCACAAAGCAACTGCCTCTAATCTTAACTGAATTTCCTAAGTAGACCTCCTCAAGAAAAAATGAAGTGACTGGCAGACGGGAGTCTAATTACAAGTTAGCTTTCTTATGATAAACTAATATACAGTGGCATTCTTATAAGTTTGGTTAAAGCAAATCAGTTCAAGAAAATAATTCCTAGGTTGAATGAATGAAAAGTTGGCTCCAGTCCCCATTTATGAAGAAGAATTTGGAGCAGAGGAAAAGTAGGACAACCATAAAGGCTGCTCTCTTTATTCAACTTAATACCTTAAAAACTCAGAGATACGAAATAAAGCCATAAAACTAAAGATCAAGGGTAACCTGGTTTGAAATGCCTCTTTTGTGTTTTTATCTATAGACGGTTACAAAACACAAACTATGAAGTTCAGCAAATACAGTTAAAAGAGCTGATGCTTTAGAGCCAGAGGCCTAGAAGTAATGGTCTATCTACTTCAACCAATACACAACACTACACATTTCAGAAAGAACTTTGGAGGGTGGAAGAACACTGGACTGGGAGGCTAAAGATCTGGATTTTAGGCCCCGATCGTCTAGGCTCACTTGCTAACAAACCGACTCCCTTGTACCCTTCACTCTAGCTATACCAGACATTTTGCAGGTTCACACATCAATATACACCAATGTATACTCAAAACACGTTAGCTATTATCATTATTACTATTCCCTAAAAGCATCATGCTATTTCTTACTTCTGAGTCTTCACATCTGCTATTCCCTTTGCCTGGAATGCCTTTTAGTCCTTCAATAACCAAGTCAAGCCTCATCCAATTCTGCTTATTACATTTCCACTTCCTTTTAGATAACCCCAGTCATAGAAAAAACAATCCTAAAATTCATATGGAATGACAAAGGACTCTGAATAGTCCAAACAGTCCTGAGAAAGAACAGCAAAGCTGGAGGCATCACACTTCCTGACTTCGAGACATATTACAAAGCTACAGTAATCAAAGCAGTATGGTACTGGCATAAAGACAGCCATATAGACCAATGCAACAGAACAGAGGGCACAGAAATAAACCCACACATATACAGATCTTCGGCAAGAGTGGTAAGACTACACAATGGGGAAAGGATAGTCTCTTCAACAAATGGTGTTGGAAAAACTGGATATCCACATGCAAAAGAATGAAACTGGACCCTTAGCTTACACCATACACAAAAACAAATTCAAAATGACTTAACTAAAAATAAGTTAAATGAGTGAATTCCCCGGCAGTCCAGTGGTTAGGACTCTATGCTTTCACTGCCAAGGGCCCTGGTTTGATCTGGTCGGGGATCTAAGATCCCACAAGCCACGCAGCACAGCCAAAAAATAAAAAGTTAAATGTGAGACCTGAAACTATAAATATCCTAGAAGAAAATGTAGAGGAAAAGCTTCATGACACAGTCAATTTTAAAACATTTTCATCACCCCAAAAGAAACCCCATACCCATTAGCAGTGACTCCCCATTTCCCCATCCCCCCAGCACTTGACAACCACAAATCTACTTTCTGTCTCCATAGATTTGCCTATTCTAGACATTTCAAATAAACAGAATCATTAAATATGTCGTCTTTGAGACTGGCTTCCTTCATTTAGCAGAATATTTTCAAGGTTTATCCGTGTGGTAGTATGTAACAGTATTTCTTTTTTTTTTTTTTTGCCAAAAATATTCCATTTTATGGATATATCTCATTTAATATATCTATTCATCAAGTAAGTGATGGACATTTGAGTTGTTTCTACTTTTTGACTCATAAATAGTGCTGTTAGGCACATACATATAAAGTTTTTGTTTTGATGTATATTTTTATTTCTCTTGGGTACAAACCTAAAAGTGGTATTGCTGGGTTATATGATAACTCTGTTTAACTTTTTGAAGAACTGATGACAGTTTTTCTAGAGCAGCTATACCATTTATATTACCCTCAGCATATATGAGGGTTTGCATCTTCTGAATGCTTGTAATTGTCCCCCTTGCAAAAAAATTTTAACCATTCTTGTGCATGTAAAGTGGTATCACATTGAGGTTTTGACTTGAGTTTCCCTAATGATTAAAGATGTTGACCATTTCCTAAAAAAAAAAGAAAAAAAAAAAAGCTTCGTGACACTGGGCATGAAGAAATATGACACCGATATCACAACAAAAGCAAAATTAGAAAAGTAGGACTATGTCATACCACAAAGCTCCTGCATAGCAAAGAAGACAATTGAGAGTGAAAAGGTAACCTAAGGACAGGAGAAAATATCTGCAAACCATGGATCTGATAAGGGGTTAATATTCAAGATATATAAGGAACTCCTATAACTGAATAGCAAAAAACAAACAAAAACAAAACAAAAACAAACCCAACTTAAAAATGCGCAAAGGACTTGAATAGACATATCTCCAAAAGACATATAAATGGCCAATAGGTATATGAAAAGGATGCTCAACGTCACTAGTCATCAGAGAAACACAAATCAAAACTACAATGAGATACCACAGTCACATCTGTTAGGATAGCCATTATCAAAAAAGAAAATAAAGTGTTGATGAGGATATGGAGAAATTAGAACCCTTGTACACTGCTGATGGGAATGTAAAATGGTTCGGCTACTATGGAAAGCAGTATGGAAGCTCCTAAAAAATTAAAAACAGAACTACCATATGACCCAGTAATCCCACTGCTGGATATTAATCCAAAAGAACTAAAAACAGTACCTTGAAGAGATATTTGCAGCATTACTCACAATAGCCAAGAGGTGGAAACAACCTAAACAACCATCAGCAGATGAATGGATAAAGACAGAGTGATATATACATATCAATAAAATATCACTCAGCCTTAGGAAAAAAAGGCTTGTCTTATGCTACAACATGAACAGACGTTGACGACACTGTGCTCAGTGAAATAAGACAGTCACAAAAGGACAAATACTACATGATTCCGTTTATATGAGGTATCTAAAGCTGTCAAACTCATAGAAGCAGAAAGTAGGATGGTGGTTGCCGAGGGCTGGCGGGGTGGAGAAAATGGGGAGTTGCTATTCAATGGGTAGACGTTTCGCTCACGCAAGATGGAAAAGCTCTAGAGACCTGCGGCACAACAAAGTGCATACGGTTAGCAATAACGTATGTGCAGTGTTTACTACAATAAAAAAGAAAAGATAACCCAGTCCTCATCCCCACCTAGCTACAGTTCTTACTACTTGGATGACTGCTTAGGCCTAAGTAGCAGCGGAGGGAAAGTCAAGTTGCTCAGCCTGACTAGGGAAGTCTTAGCTGCTAGTACATGTTATTGTAAAACATCAACAAGAAAGCAAAGCTGTAAGCAAGGAAGACAGTTCTTACCCCAGATATCTGTCAAACTTCTTTTAAAAGCGTCATGGTAGGGCTTCCCTGGTGGCACAGTGGTCGGGAGTCCACCTGCCAATGCAGGGGCCACAGGTTTGATCCCTGCCTGGTCCAGGAAGATCCCACATGCCACGGAGCAACCAAACCCGTGCGCCACAACTGCTGAGCCTGCGCTCTAGAGCCCACGTGCCACAACTACTGAAGCCCGTGTACCTGGAGCCCGTGCTCTGCGACAAGAGAGGCCACCGTGATGAGAGGCCCGCACACCGCAGCGAGGAGTAGCCCCTGCTCACCGCAACTAGAGAAAGCCCACGCGCAGCAACAAAGATCCAATGCAGCCAAAAATAAACAGATAAAATGAATTAAAAAAAAAAAAAAAGAGTAATGGTAGTTTGAAGGCCAAATTACACTATACTCATAGTAAGCAAATCTTGTTTTTAATCCTGCCCTGTGTATGCAGGGGCACATGCACACACAGGGACACAAATAGTCTTTCAATGTAGCACAACTAGCCAAGAGTATGAAGCTGGCTTACAAAGTATTACCAAGGGTAAAAGAAGAAATAACCTTAAATTTCCTGCCACAGTAGCCTGTATTTCTACAGTGCTCTGGTGAAATTCTTATAAAAGACCTGAAAAGACAAGACAATCCTCTCGAGTTCCAACCAGCACCACTATTACTCACACAATAAGCTTATCTCTTACGATGGTAAAGATGCAGTTCCAAATAGAGGCTTTCAATATGTTTCTAACTACAACCCACAGTAAGAAATGTATATATTATTCATATCTATAAACACATACATATCTAAATAAAGCTAAACAATTTCATCAAATAACACAGTTTAAATGTATATTACTACATACATGCACCTTAATATCTTTATTTGCTGTCTAATTAACACTGCTTGTAGTACCAAAATAAATTTCACAAACTACTAATGGGCATAACCTACAGTCTGAGAAACACTGTACTAGGAGCACAACGCTGAACGTGCTACACAATTGCAAGGCTCCAAAGCACACGGCAAACTGTCTATTAACAATGACACTGGGACCTGCTCACAGATATTTACACCTTTGCGCTCTCGGTATAGCTGCTTGAATCATTTAAAAGCTGCTCTTTTCTCTGCGAGGTAAAAGGAAAAATTAGATTATTTTCCCAGAATTCTACTGGCTCCCAAGGTATGCACTGGAGATAAACTCTATCTGAGAAGTAGTTCCAGCATGCAATTAGGATTTCTCCAAAAATATAAACGATAATGTCATTGCTAAATCATGGCTGAATTATAAAGGATATATGGTAACTACAAAAACCCATTTCCTTTCTTAAATAAGATAGAGCAGCTTAAGTACGGTTTTACGTGTCAACAGAAAGGGCATAACTAATTCCTAGCTACCTTAAGAATAAGAGACTTCAAAATCTTACAAATGTGCTCAGGGTTCCTTTTCAAAACGCCATCTTCTCTCCAGCAGAGTCCCCCTACTCTTTCTTTTTAATATCCTTCCTCCAGCTACATTCCCATAAATTTGTTTTACTTACCATCCTTCCACTTAAACTTACTTTTTTATGATAGGAAGAAAGGACAGATGCCTCTACAAGAGGCTCCAAATCTCCTTGGTGGATGTCATTGTCACCTCTCCTTGTACCATCAAGTTGGTGCCCTTTTCTGAGCCTTATATCTGGCTCTGGAGTCCTGCTGTACTCCAGTCGGTTTTCTGCTGTCTCGTTCATGGGATACCCGCGCCTTTCTTACAAAGAGGTCTTTCTGTTCCTTCTTCTTGGGAGGATGGACTTTTAGGATAGTGAGTTGACCCTAAGGAGAGAAAGTTTTGAATTAACATATTTGAATGAGTGATGGGGGAAGACATATGTCGTATTATTTATTATACACTAAAACTAGAATTTTCTGCAATCATTAAGAATAAAATAATAATGTATTAAAAATACCTACATTTGTTGATAAAGAGGACTGCCAAAATCGACTTTTAAATGAAAAAAGCAGGATACCAAAGACGACATGTATAATGTTCCCACTTATACATTATAAAAGTATAAAATCGTGAATAAGTATACATGTGTACATAGAATACCTACTTATTTGAAATTGTGCTCTTGGTCCAGAGGCACACAGGGAAGAACCTAGGGTCTGGAGTGAGAAGGCTTACTCTTCATTTTGTTCTGCCTGCATTGTTTTTACCACATGCCATCTAATATTTTTTCAATTAAAAACATACCTAACTGTAGAAAGAATATATGTGGATTTTATGTACTACAACTAGGTTTTACATATCCAATCTCATTTAAATCATCACAATGACCCTTCAGGGTATTTTGAGTTCTACTTCACAGGTGAGGAAACCAAAATTCACCATACTTTTATGAAATAAGACAACGTCTCTGACTGACATGGCACATATTATTGGTTATGTTTTGCATTTAAGTTGCTTAATGTCTGAAATTTCAGTATTTTTGAGCTGCTTTGAACTCCAAGTAGATTACTCTGGAAGGCAAGAGCACACTCCTATTATATCCCTGAGTTCCCAGAAAGTGCTACACACATAAATGTTTAATGAACATGACAGATGATATTTAAATGTCCTTAAGTGGTAAAAACACATTCAGAGATCATCAATATTTCTCTAAACTGGATCACATAAGTTTCCTAGGAGTTCAATAATTTCAAGTCCTTGGCCCTCTACCTCATAACTCACAGGACAAAAGCTTATTTTAGAGATTTAAGTTACATATCCAAATAAGGTGATTATCACAGCCAATCCAACTAGAAAGACAAAAACAGGAAGAAGCCAAGGTACATGTTATGCTCATAAATCCTATGGGATTCAAAATTTTTACTGCGGCAGAGGAGGAGTGGGGCAATGTGGGAGGGCCTGGATAGTATGAAGAGAGGGTAAAAGATGCACTTAGTGTTCATATGTGGATACACAAAACTAAGAATTAGCTCAACAGTTTGAATTAGACTAAGAATTAGCCAACTGTTAGTTTCATAAATCATCTGAGTTTGTTGTAGGAGTTCTCTCAAGTTTTTAGAACAAGAACAAACACAGTCTTTAAGGATCACCAAATCTGGGCCTGTGCCTATCACATAAGGGCCTGAGCCAGCATATTCTAATAATGAGATTATATACTATGCTATTAATACCCAATGCTGAAAGAGGAAACAATGCTAGTGATTTATATTTATTTACAAAGCTGTTTCACACCCACCATTTCACTTTGTTTCAGGGAAGAGGGAGCTAACATTTACTGTGGATTGACAAAATTAAATTCTGTACCAGAGAATTTACAGACGGTATCTCACATAATTCTTACATATGGCCCTCTGAGGTATCTTATCCCCATTTTACAGATGTGGAAACTGAGGCTCAGAGATTAGGCAACTTATCCAAGGCCATTAATCTCTAAGAGTAGCTGGAACAATGAACTGTCCAGCTGTACTTGAATAAATTATTTTCTTGCTAAGAAGAATAAAAAACAGGGAAAGTATTCGGAACTAGGCTTTAACTTGCTCTGATTCTTAACAGTAAAAGGAAGTGAGATGGGAGATGGAAATTAAGCCTTCAGAGTACCATTATCTGTTAACCAGAAGAGTTCATCTCTATTCTACTTCCTCAGAAATTTTTCGTTGGTCAGGATTCTAAGAATACTACGCTATATTACATAGAACTAAGATTAAAAAAAAAGAGAAAAGAAAGGAATCCAATACAAACAGCTGGCAGGAAGGAACAAGTAACTGAGAGGTGCTCTGAATTTATCAATAGACATAGAAGTCCAACACAAACCCAACCGGGTGCATTTTCAGCAAGTAGGGCAGATCTAAGGTCTTTTAAAATCTCTGAGTGGCCAGTGGGGATGAGGAAAGAAAGAAAATACTAACGTGAGTTTTTCAATTCCTACACCTCCTCTACAGGTTGCAAAGCCTCTTGCCCCCAATATCTAGATTAAATATACTTTTATTGAATGAATTATTATACCTGCAGGGTCTGTTGGAAAAGAGACTCATTTTTTGTATAAAATTGCTTAACATGCACCCTATTACTTTTTTTAAATGTTTTCACAAACTAATTTAAGTATTGGCATAAATAACTTATTTTTAAATTTGCTAAGGCTTCTTCCCAGTAGACAGAGTCTGTTCTACATATGATCAAATATGAAACTATAAAACAAAAGAAGTAAAATGGAAACTTGACCTCACACGCTCTAGGAGCAGAGACACAGGCGTCACTAACTCTGCCCAAAAGCAATGGGGATTTGCCAAGCAGAGTAGAGGAAAGGTATTCTGTACAGAGAAAACAGCATATGCAAGGCAAGGACTCCAGGGTCTGTTCAGAAATCAGAGAACAGGGATAAGAAAGAACTCAGATGACGCAGGCTTTTTGCTCAAGCAGCCGAGCATATAGAGGATGCCATTCACTGATGATCCAGGGGAGAAGCAAATTCACAGCAGAAGAAGAATGAATTTGTTTTCAGAAATGGTGTCTGAAGTGAAAGAAATGTTCACTTGGCACCAGGAAACATAAATCTGGAATTCAGAGGAGAGAATAAGCTTGAAAACAGAACTAGGGATTACTAGGATTAAAAGTGATAATACTAGGGACTTCCCTGGTGGCGCAGTGGTTAAGAATCTGTCTGCCAATACAGGGGACATAGGTTCAAGCCCTGGTCCGGGAAGATCCCACATGCCGCGGAGCAACTAAGCCCGTGTGCCACAACTACTGAGCCTGCGCTCTAGAGCCCACGAGCCACAACTGCTGAAGCCCACGCACCTAGAGCCTGTGCTTCACAACAAGAGAAGCCATCGCAATGAGAAGCCCGCGCACCACAACAAAGAGTAGCCCCCGCTCGCTGCAACTAGAGAAAGCCCGCGTGCAGCAACAAAGACCCAACGCAGCCAAAAATAAATAAATTTATTTTTAAAAAAGAAAAGTGACACTAGCATAATAATAGTTAACACAGGACAAAATCCTTTAAAAAAAAAAAAGTTATATAAAGAACTGAGGAGGGGTAAGGATCAAAGTAAAAAAAACCCAGGAGAATACCAAATATTAGATGTTAAAGTCAGGACTGGACCCTCATCTGTTGACTCCCAGTCAAATGTACTCACACCAAGTTTCCTTCCCAGTGGGAAAGCAATGGAAAATTTAAAACTCACACTTCTTAGACTTCACTTTCCCTTCAAATAATACTGCATAAGGTAAATTATTATGTTGCTTAAAAGCACCAAGGTTGCTTAAATGGTACCTCAAAAGCAATTTTCTCTACCTGAACAAACTGCTAACTTAATGGTTTGATACTTCTGGTCTAGAAATTTAGCTCTATCCCAGGAAAGGTGTTTTCTAAAAACCAGTACTTGTCTGCATGTTCCATGAGGCAAGGGTTTCTGTTTGCTCACTGCTGAGAACCAAACTGCAACAGATACACAGTAGACATTCAGTAAAGGTTTCTTGTATGAATGAATAAATGTCTTATTCTCCAGGGGAAAAACAGAAGAAAAGGAATTAATATTATTTATGTCATATTTAATCAGTTATATTGGGCTTCCCGCCAAAGGTAGACTATATTATAGTACAATGTATTACTTCACCTATTTCATAATTTTAATTTTTATGTTGCCCCCAATTTTAAAAGAGCAGGCAAGCTGTGGAAAATAGTACGGCAGTTCCTCAAATAAATTAAAAATACGTTTACTATATGACCCAGCCAGTTCCACTTCTGGGTATGTACTCACAAGAACTGAAAGCAGGGGGCTTCCCTGGTGGCGCAGTGGTTGAGAGTCTGCCTGCCAATGCAGGGGACACGGGTTCGAGCCCTGGTCTGGGAGGATCCCACATGCCGCAGAGCAACTAGGCCCGTGAGCCACAACTGCTGAGCCTGTGCGTCTGGAGCCTGTGCTCCACAGCAAGAGAGGCCGTGATAGTGAGAGGCCTGCGCACCGCGATGAAGAGTGGCCCCCACTTGCCACAACTAGAGAAAGCCCTCGCACAGAAATGAAGACCCAACACAGCCAAAAATAAATAAATAATAAATAAAATAAAATAAAAAACAATGAACAGGTTTGAGAAAGCATAATTCTCAATAACCTGATTAAAAAAAAAAAGAATTGAAAGCAGGGTCTTGAAGAGACATTTATACACTCATGTTCATAACAGCGTTATTCACAATAGGTAAAATGTGGAGCAGCCCAAGTGGATAAAGCAGCCCAATGGATAAACAAATAAACAAAATGTGGTCTATACATACAAGAAAATATTCAGCCTCAAAAAAAGAAGAAAATTCTGACACAAGCTACAACCTGAGTGAACCTGAGGACCTTATGATTCCACTCACCATAGGTTATTTAAAGTAGTCAAATTCATAGAAAGTACAATGGTGGTTGCCAGGGGCTGGGGCAAAGAGGGAATGGAGAGTTACCGTTTAACGGGTATAGCTTCTGTTTTGCAAGATGAAAAGAAGAGTTCTGTAGATGAATGGTGGTGATGGCTGCAACAACATGGATATACAACATGACACTTAAAAATGGTGATGATAGTAAATTTTATGTTATGTATATTCTGCACATTTTTTAATGGGGGGGTGGAAATATACTATAGTACTATATGGCCTCTTTGTCTAGTAAACTTTTTACTGATGTAAAAAATACATTCAGAAAAGCACACAAAGGACACAAAGTTGACAAAGTATAAATGCTGTGTAACCAGCAACAAACAACATTCTAGCACCCAGAGGGCCTCTCTCCCTCATCACTGTAAAGCTTTTTAAGGTGTTAATTTTAAGAGGTCCAACCCCTTTCCTTGCCAGTTAATGTGATACAATCTTCCAGCAAGGTTCTCTAAAGACTTGCCAACTGCCATGGACCTTAAGTCTTCAAATTCTAAGGGCCAGTGGTATAATGTCCCTTTGTATTAACTGGGACACAGCAAGTAGGGTGCAGTAAGTAGTCTGAGTCTAGTGGCATCGCTTTCTAGTTCTATAATTAGATTATTCAGTGGTAGAGGACAGGCTGCAAAATATGTCCCATGATTTTGTTGGCTTCCTCTAAGTTGAAAGTAGCCAATTTCAAAGTGACTTGAAAGTTGTATACTGAAATTATTCCAGTGTGGTCTGTCATTCCACACTGAAGTATGTGTTTGAAGTTAGTGCATGGTTAATAAGACTTTTGGTATCAAGTTCATGCTCTTCCTTGATTGGAAACCTGAGTGGCACAGAATGTTCTACGTGGAAGTATCAGTATGTTATGCCCCTCATGACCTCTTCTTTCAGACTTCAATGTGAAGTAAAATATGTGATGCAAATCTGAACTACTAATAATGAAACGAGATTATTTTTTTAGGATGGAATAGTTTATTTCAACAATGGGACCAGCAGGGATATTAAAGGCAGCAGATTTTCTTTTGAATACTAGCCATTTTTTCTCTTTACAAATCATTATTAAAAATAAGTACTAGATGTGTTACCCTGATTGGCTTATAAATCTTTAGAGAACCTTGCTGGCAGATTTCTATCACATTAACTGGCAAGGAAAGGGGCTGGACCTCTTAAACTTAACACTTCAAAAAGCTTTACCTTCTGTTCTGGGTGGGAGGTTGGAATAAAAGTCACCACCTAACTCTTTAAAAAAAAAAAAAAAAAAAGCTTTACCGTGGGAATTCCCTGGCGGTCCAGTGGTTAGGACTCGGTGCTTTCACTGCCAGGACCCAGGTTCAAGCCCTGGTCAGGGAACTAAGATCCCACGAGCCGCTCGGCGCAGCCAAAAACAAAAAAGAACATAAAAAGCTTTACAGTGATGGGGGAAGAGGGGTCCACACCACACAGCCCAAATCTACCTGTTTCCCTCCACTCTTACTTTCTGGTTCAAGCCACCAGCATCTCTCACCTGTCCTAATACAACAGCCAGTAAAGTCTCCTGGGTTCCACTTCTGTTACCCACCCACCCACCCCACCCCTTATCCTCCAAATCCAGTCCTCACACAGCGGTCACAGCAGATCTTTCTCAAAACACACTCCCTTACTTTTTGAGCCCTCCAATGGCTTTCCTTTACATCTAAGGGACCTCTTACCCTGGCTTACAAAACCTTAAATGACTTAGCCCCTAACTCTGGCCTCATTCTGTACCACTCTCCCCCTTGCCCACTACATTCCAGCCACAGTGACTTCCCATCTACTCCCCAAACACTCCAAAGGCTCAAATGGCTCTATGTCACCTGGTTCCCAAGGCCTGGAATGCTCATCGCCCAGATCTTCCCATGGCTGGGCTCCTTCTTCACATGCGGGTCTCAACTTAAGGGTCACTTACTCAAAGAATCCTTCTCTGACCACATAATCTCAGTCACTCCTTATCACATCACCTTTTAATCTCTTCCACAGCACTTGTCTCTGGTATTTTTATTTCTTTGTTTACTTACTACTGGTCTTTTCTCACTAGACTGAAAACTCCTGAAAGAAGAGACACTATATTGGGTTGGCCAAAAAGTGCCTTTGGTTTTTAAGTAAAAATAAAAAACACATTTTTCATTTTCACCAAGCACTTTATTGAACAACATATTCACCCTTTTGTTCCACTACCTTCCGCCATTTTTCAGGCAACTTCATAATTCCATCTTCCCAAAACTTTTTATCTTTTTGAGCAAGGAACTGGTCCAGGTGCCTTTTACAGTCTTCCAGGGAATTGAATTTTTTTCCTTTAAGAGAATTTTGTAAAGACCGAAATAAATGGAAATCTGAAGGTGCAAAGTCTGGTGAATACGGCGGATGAATCAGAACTTCCCAGCCAAGCTGTAACAGTTTTTGTCTGGTCACCAAGAAACAGGCGGTCTTGCGTTATCCTGATGGAAGATTACACGTTTTCTGTTGACTAATTCCAGATGCTTTTCATCAAGTGCTGCTTTCAGTTGGTCTAACTGGGAGCAGTACTTGTTGGAATTAATCGTTTGGTTTTCCGGAAGGAGCTCATGGTAGAGGACTCCTTTCCAATCCCACCATACACAAAACATCACCTTCTCTGGATGAAGACCAGCCTTTGGTGTGGTTGGTGGTGGTTCATTTCGCTTGCCCCACGATCTCTTCTGTTCCACATTATTGGACAGTATCCACTTTGCATCTCCCATCACAATTTGTTTTAAAAATGGAACATTTTCATTACGTTTTAGTAGAGAATCGCATGTGGAAATATGGTCAAGAAGGTTTTTTGCATTTAACTTATGTGGAAACCAAACATCAAAGCAATCAACATAACCAAGCTGGTGCAAATGATTTTCAGCACTTGATTTGGATATTTTGAGTATGTCGGCTATCTCCCGCGTGATATAATGTTGATTGTTCTCAATTAATGTCTCGATATGATCACTTTTAACTTCAACTGGTCTACCCAACAGTGGAGCATCGTCCAGTGAGAAATCTCCAGCACAAAACTTCGCAAACCACTTTGGACACATTCAATCAGTCAGAGCACCCTCTCCATACACTGCAAAAATCTTTTTTTGCGTTTCAGTTGTGTTTTTACCTTTCTTGAAATAATAAAGCATAATATGCCAAAAATGTTGCTTTTTTCTTCCATCTTCAATATTAAAATGGCTACACAAAAATTCACCAATTTGGGTTTTTTTTTTTTTAATGCACACTGATATGTCAGCTGTCACAATACAATCTAACAAAATTGTTTCGAATGAAGTTAAAGACAACTAAGTGCTATTAGAGCCACCGAACGGAAAAAAACGAATGAACCTTTTGGCCAACCCAATATATCTTCTTTACACCTATATCCCCAGTACCTAAAATAGCTTCTGGCACACAGTAGGTGTATTCACTAAATATCTGGTGAATAAATATCTGGTGAATAAATAAATATTCACTTCAAGAATAAGTTCATAGGCAGAAACTAATTTCCCTGACTTCCCCAGGCACCTGACACTAACTCCTTTATTCTTCTCATTTACTAATGTTTCTATTATAGTACTTGTCAGAATTTATTGCACTTCTTTGTTTACGTGCCTGTCTTCCCCTCCTGCAATGCAAAACTTCTCAAGGTCAGGGAGCCTTTTTTGGAACCCATTTTTGTATCCACAACACCAAGCTTGGTCTGGGATGCAAAGGAGCTTAAAAATCTTTGCTGTATGATGAGGAGGAGGAGGGAGAGTGACAGGAACAGCTAACATGCAATGAGTGCTAACTACATGCAAAGAACATTTCCCATGGATTATCTCTTTAAATCCTTGCAACAATCCTGGAGGATAGGTACAATTATTTCCTCCATTTTGGAAATGACAAAACACCCAGAGAAGTTATAAATAACATGCCTGAGATAACTACAGTAATAAGTGGCAATCTAATCTATCTAATCAATCTAACACCCTAGTTAATGCTCTTATCCCCAACCTTCGATGTTAGCATGAACCATAAGCTGTTCTCAAATAAATGCATGATAGCACTTAAGTGACAAAACCAGGAGTTAACACTGACAGTACACTGTACTTTACAGCGATGTTGAAAATATTAAGAAACAATCAAGAAATAGGGAGGAGGGCTTCCCTGGTGGCGCAGTGGTTGAGACTCTGCCTGCCAATGCAGGGGACACAGGTTCGAGCCCTGGTCCGGGAAGATCCCACATGCTGCGGAGCAACTAAGCCTGTGCGCCACAACTACTGAGCCTGTGCTCTAGAGCCCACAAGCCACAACTACTGAGCCCGCGTGCCACAACTACTGAAGCCCGCGCGCCTAGAGCCCATGCTCTGCAACAACAGAAGCCACCGCAATGAGAAGCCTGTGCACCTCAACAAAGAGTAGCCCCCACTCGCCGCAGCTAGAGAAAGCCCGTGCGCAGCAACGAAGACCCAACGCAGCCAAAAATAAATTAATTAAATAAATAAATTTATTAAAAAAAAAAAAAGAAATGGGGAGGATCATGGAGCCTTGCCACATACCAGAAGCAATAAAATGATTGGTTAAAATTGGAATTCTTCCCAAACACTCAAAACATTTCTGAGTAGAAAAATGTCAATAAAAAAACCTGATAACTGGGAAAAGAATAACTGATAAAATGGGAAAAGTTCCCAACATATGTTACTAACTGATACAGCTCTTCCAAAAATGATACACTTGATAACTGAGAAGGAGCAACACCTACGTTTCTAAGACAGGCAGTACCACGCGTTCATGTTCATAAAGTCTTAACTGATGTAAGTGCAGAGAAACATTTCAAATCAAATGCAGTTTATTTTGAAGCTATAAAGACAGGCAACACTCTGTATCATTTACACTACTTTCTTTCCTAGCATGAAGTAGGGCAACTTTTAAGTACAATCACCAGGAACTTCTTCTAACTTACTGCCCAACCCCACTGACCAACTTTCCTGAGAAGAAATCAGGCAAACCTTATGCTGTGAAGTAGAGTTGGGGGAAAAGCCAGTGAAAGCCTACCTCTCTCAGTCTTGAGACCTGCTTCAGAAGCACAGTATTACTGCCTATCACTATAAAAGTTTAGAGGCTAATTTAGAGGTTACCAAGTGCCAGATAAAGTGAGCTTTTATACATACTCACCAAGTGCCAGATAAAATGAGCTTTTATACATACTCTCATTTAACTTTAAAACCCTGCCTGTTACAGATAGTATGATCTCTGTTTACAAACGAGAGGACTGAGGGTAAGACTATTCAAGGTTATACAAGTTACAAAATAGAGAAGCAAGAAGTACCCAGATTAGGCCCTCTCCATTATACAACACTGCCTCCCACAAAGGTAAGTGGTTCCATTTTTCCTGGTCATGGTCATGATGTTATCTCTTTGAAGGGAGGTGAATTGCTGCTTAACACTTACCGGAGCCAACTTTGAACCAGGCTAAGTAGCTGGACTTTCACCCATCATCTCATTTAATCCTCCAGCTATCCTTATGAAACGGGGTCCCATTTTACAGATGAAAAAACTGACACTAAAGGAGATCAAATAAGTCATCAATGACACAAACTTAAGTGGAGACTATGAATTCAAATCTGTATCTAACTCCAAAGACCATACCTTACCACCATGTTACAGGGCTTCATTAAAGGCACAAATAGTCCATTAAAGCCCCTGGTCATGGTCACGGATAAAAAACACCCTTATAAAAAGGATTTGAGGACCTGGTGGCACAGTGGTTAAGAATCCACCTGCCAATACAGGGGACACGGGTTCAAGCCTTGGTCCGGGAAGATCCCACATGCCGTGGAGCAACTAAGCCCGTGTGCCACAACTACTGAGCCTGTGCTCTAGAGCCCGCGAGCCACAACTACTGAGCCCTCGCGCCACAACTACTGAAGCCCGCGGCCTAGAGCCTGTGCTCCACAACAACAGAAGCCACCTCAATGAGAAGCCCGCACACCGCAACGAAGAGTAGCCCCCACTCGCCACAACTAGAGAAAGCCCGCGCGCAACGAAGACCCAATGTAGCCAAAAATAAATTAATTAATTAAAGAAAAAAAGGATTTGATACAACTCTTATAGCCATGTTACAATGGTTTCCATTTCCCAAGATCTATAAGTAACCCTGAGTTTCTAAAACAAAGAACAGTACACAAAAATGCAAACGTACATGATAGGAACAACAGTCCTGAATGTTATAGTCAGAGAAATCCTGACAAGCCCATGATATATAAATTGTCATATCTACACTAAACCAAAATATGTAAATTATGCAAAGGCTTCCTTTCATAAATCATCTGCACTATAATACCATATAACCACACTCTTGCTCCAACTATTTCAGAAATAAAATCTGTCCAGGTAAAATATCTGATCTGTACAGTCAATGTTTCAGGCAAAATCAAAAACCCTACTTTGGCAAAGACCTGTCTCCATAAGTAAATAACAGTCATTCAGGGCCCTATCTCATCCTGCATAATACCCTCCACAACATAAGTTTCTTTTTTGTTTTTTGTTTCTACAATGCTGCAGATGGAGAAACCAAGAAGTGATTAGTTACCTTTCTCAATAGCACAATCAGAAATCTACAAATAAAACTGGTGTCTACAACCTTTCCCAATATCACTAAATTCCACTAAACCACAAGGTCTTCTTTCAACCACAAGTGTAAAAGAAAAGGAATGGGAAAAAAAAAAAACAAACCTAGAATATATAACTATCTGCAGACCTCACAGCAACTCTTCTCAGACTAAAAACCCTTTTCAAGCGGAAACAAAAATAGTTTTCATTCTTAAATTAAGAGATTTGTAGCGATTTCTATCAGACATTTCAGAAAGATCCAAATTTACATGTATAATTCTAAAATCAAAACTGAAAGTCTCGGACTTCCCTGGTGGCACAGTGGTTAAGAATCTGCCTGCCGATGCAGGGGACACGAGTTCGAGCCCTGGTCCGGGACGACCCCACACGCCATGGAGCAACTAAGCCTGTGCACCACAACTACTGAAGCCCATGCACCTAGAGCCTGTGCTCCGCAACAAGAGAAACCACTGCAATGAGAAGCCCACGCGCAGCAACAAAGACCCAATGCAGCCAAAAATAAATAGATAAATAAATAAAATTTAAAAACAATTTTTTTTAAAAAGACCCAACGCAGCCAAATAAACAAATTTATTTAAAAAAAAAGTTTATCCTCAAACCGTCTGAAACCTAGCTTCTATTTAAAAAGTGGTTGAGAGCTTCCCTGGTGGCGCAGTGGTTAAGAATCCACCTGCCAAAGCAGGGGACACGGGTCCGAGCCCTGGTCCGGGAAGATCCCACATGCCACAGAACAACTAAGCACGTGAGTCACAACTACTGAGCCTGCACTCTAGAGCCTGCGAGCCACAACTACTGAAGCCCGTGCGCCTAGAGCCCGTGCTCTGCAATAAGAGAAGCCACCGCAATGAGAAGCCTGCGCACCGCAAGGAAGAACAGCCCCCGCTCGCCGCAACTAGAGAAAGCCATGCACAGCAACAGAGAACCAAAGCAGCCAAAAATAAATAAACAGAATAAATTTATTTTATAAATAAATAAATAAATAAATAAAAAGTGGTTGAGAGAAATGACATTTGGATGAGATCTACAAAATGTGCTATATTTATCTACTCCTCTAGGTTCTGTTTCTGGATCAAGTAATCCACCAATCAATTACTCTGGCCCAGAAGTCACAAACTTGAACATTTGAAGCAACCTGATGAACGGCAAAAAGGCTGTTATTGTGTTGAACCAGAAACTGCTCAAAAGATTTACAATTCAAATTTAAAAACACAGTGTTAAACAGTGCTGTGGTAACTGGCTATGCATATAAAAAATTAGATCCCTGACTCACATCATATACAAAAAAAATTTTTTCAGGCAAAAATCAAGATCTAAATATAAAATACCAAATTTCTAAAAAAAAAAAAAAAAACCAAATTTCTAAAACGTTTAGAAAGAAATGCAGAGACCTAAATGACACTGGAGTATGGAATAGATTTCTTAAATAAGGCACCAAGGACACAAACCAATAGGAAAAATGATGATAGATTTGACAATCCTTTCTATTCAACAAACCATATAAACAGTTAACAGATAAGCCACACAGACTAGAAAATACCTACAATTCATTTCACAGACATAACCAGGATATGCAATAAACTCCTAAAAGCAATTTTAAAAGGACAACCCAATTGCGGGGGGAGAGACAGAGGGACAGACAGCTAAGAAACAGAAATCTGAATATTCACTCAACATTTCAACATGCTCAATCTCATAATTAATCAAGAAAAATTTTAAGATAATATCATTTCACACTCATCTGACTTGTAAACATGTAATAAATCTGACAATGCCATGGATCTATAAGGATTTAGATACAGCAAGTCTCATATTCTCATGCTAAAAAAACACAAAGTGACTCAATTCTGAAAAGCAATTTGGCAATATCTGATAGAACTTTAAATTCCCATAATCTCCATAACCTCAAACCCAGTAATTCCACTTCTGGGTAATTTACACCAGAGAATTCATTTCAAACTTAGTAACCACACACACACACACAAATTTCACAAAACATTTAATCCTTACTGCAAAACAACCTGATATTTCTCTAAACTATTTTAATTCCTAAAGTGGTTTCATAACCGATTAATGGTTCCCAACATGCAGTTTGAAAAACTTGCCAAAGATCTTAAGTATGTGCACAAGGATTTCTAACCAGGAATGTTTAATGTAGCATTGTTTTTAAAACAGGAAAAATGGAAACAACCTAAATACCTATCAACACGAAAATAAATTTAAACTGGCTGTATTCGCATAATAATACAACTATACAGCAGATAAAAGTGATGACTATAGGATGAACCATATGAAACTACCATTTTTGTAGGTCAAAAATGGTAAAAATATCAGCAATTTCATGAGCCTAAAAAAACTTGTTTCATGAAAAACAAGTTACAGAGTAGATAAAATATTGCTTATATAAAGTTTGAAAATACCCAAAACATAATACTGATTTGTTTCTGAATATACTCCTATGTAGTAATTATATAAAAACAGGTATTAGAAACATCAAATTCAAGATATCATTACTTCTGGGAAGAAAGTGAAACGTAACCCAAGAAGGTGCTTCAACTGTACGTGAAAGGTTTTTCTTTAAAAAAAAAAAAAAAAAAACAGGGAAGTGTGGGAAAACGTTGAGATCTGATATAACTGTATGATGGATGTGTGAAGATTAATTATATTGGTCTCTGTATTCTCCCGTATGTTTGAAATACGTTAAGAAAAAATAAAAAAATCTGTATTAGCCAACTAAAACACACATCTGCAGCCTAAATTCAAACCAACTGCTCCATATAAAATTTCTTTCATTGGCTTGAAACGTTAATGCATCATCCTCACCTTTTTTTTAACAAGGGCCTCTAGCCAAGAAAATAATAAATAAATAAAATAAAGCTTTATGTAACACCCAATTTAAATAGTTCCTTAAAATCCATCAAGGGAAGATTTATCCCTGGAAAATTGGTCTTGTTCCTCCTTCCAGTTCAGTGCTATATATTTTACCATATTTCCATTTTTATCTCAGCTGCCAAGAAAATTCAAATCCAAATTTTATTCTTAGTCATTGAATTATGCTGCCACTTGGAAAAAGAATATATGCCTTCTCCTTTTCCTCATTTTTCTTTAATATATATATATAATTATTATATTTTTGGCTCTTTTAAGTTACAGAAATTCTGCAATGAAATAAAATGTAAATAAATTCCAAGAAAATAAAAATAAACTTTCTGTTCCACCATGCTAAGGAGTTTTCACCACCATTGCTTCTTCCTGGACCAGAGGAATGGGTATGCAAATACAACTACGCATACATGTTCACGACACTAAAATTTCAGGACATACAGGATTAAAGTCAATATGCTACCAGTGAAAAATAATTAGCTAATATACTAACAAAAAAATGTATACAAAAGAAAACGTGAAGTTGGTCAAAATTTAATAAGCTAATTATTTCTTTCTCTTCAAGATCATTTTGCTTTGTATGCTTTGTTTTCCTGTGCATGGATATTGTGGAAAATTCATAAATCCAATAAGAATATGTAACATTACAAGTCATATATAAAGAAAGTTCTGTGTTTTTTGTGTGTGTATGCGGTCTTCTATTTAAAAACTTGAAGTGTCCTTTCCCACAGGTACTTTCCCCATGCCTAAAGATATTCTGGCAGTTTCCTGAATTTGGCTTCCCTTCTCCTTCTGTCTGGAGCCTCACAATGTCTACTGAAGCCAAGCATACCATTTAGGCAGCACACATCCTCTCTAACACATGGTATACCCCAATACAGCAAATTCAAAACCATGGGTTACATGAAACAAATCCCCTAATTAATCCATTCCTTAACTTCCACAACTGAATACCAAATGTTCTTATTAAATAGGTTTAGTTAATTATTTCCTTACAAACAGGGCCTAGGATGTCAATCGCTCTTATTTATCTCATTTTAGAAATAAAGGATAATACAGAGGGACTTCTCTGGCAGTCCAGTGGTTAACACTTTGCCTTCCAATGCAGGGGATGCGGGTTCGATCCCTGGTCAGCAAGCTAAGATTCCCACATGCCTCGCAGCCAAAAAAACCAAAACATAAAACAGAAGCAATATTGTAACAAATTCAATAAGGACTTTAAAAATGGTCCACATCAAAAAAATCTTTTTAAAAAAAAGGGATAACATAGAGAATATACACCAAGATGACAATTCTGTGCTGCAATTTTTCAAGTTTACATTTCACAAAGACTTTGAAAAGGTTATTTTTAACAAAGTTAAAGCACTTTACTCAGCAGTAAGCCCAAAACAACATAATCCAATTTAGGTTTTGAAAAGAATATAACATTTACTCACCACCAGGATTACAACAGATATGAATAAAGTTATATGCTCCTCATCTTCAAGAAATATATAGTCTACTGGGCAGTCGCCCAGATTCTTTTAACAGGGATGGCAAAATCACGCTGCTTTCCAGGACTAGATAGGGAATCTAAACAGGTGAGCAGCTCTGTCTAAGGGGTAAGTACTAGAAAGAACAACTACAGAATGTAGATTTTGCCTACAGTAATTCTAAATCAACTTCAAAAGAATGCTATCAAAACAAAACACATCTCCCAGTGAGACAGAACACATCATTTCAAGATATGTTTAACTGGGGCTTCCCTAGGGGCACAGTGGTTAAGAATCCGCCTGCCAATGCAGGGGACACGCGTTCGAGCCCTGGTCCGGGAAGATCCCACATGCCACGGAGCAACGAAGCCCGTGCGCCACAACTACTGAGCCTGTGCTCTAGAGCCCGGGCTCCGCAACAAGAGGAGCCACTGCAGTGAGAAGCCCGTGCACCGCAAAGAAGAGTAGCCCCTGCTCGCTGCAACTAGAGAAAGCCCGTGTGCAGCAACGAAGACCCAACACAGCCATAAATAAATAAATAAATAAATTTATAACATAAAAATAAAATAAAATACAGACTGTTTTAAAAAAAAAAGATATGTTTAACTGCCAATCAGATACAGACTGAAAAAAAAGTTGGAAATGGCATGGAGAAGCTAGACCTCGGCCACATTTCTGGTTAAGAGTTTACATTGCTGTGGCTTTTCTGGATGGCAGTCTGGCAATATACATCAAAAAGAAAAACATGCATTTCCTTCAACCCAGTAACTAGACTCTTAGAGAGCTACTCTAAAGAGCCATCAGCCTGCAACAATTGTACATACAATGCATATGCATAATATACAATAAATTTAAACAATCTAAACATCCAGCAATAGGAACACTATTAAATTATGGTGCACACATTCAATAAAATACTAACAAACGATTTAAAGAACAGAGTAGACACAAATGTATTGACCTGGAAAGCCATCATGAGTGTTGGTTTTTAAAGCACACTACTATGAGCCAAGATGGCGCCACGTGCCAAGCTCCCTAGTGCTACTTCCGGTCACACCTGGAAGCAAGATTCCAAGCCACAGCCTGAGAAGGGTTGGCTGGTGTCAGTGGTGTAGCTCTTCTGAGAACTGCTCAAGGAGAGCCAGTCTGCAGCCAACTTGTCCAGCAGAAATAAACACTAGCTGCCCAGCAACCTGCAAGCAGTTACAGAATTAATAAAGTAGACCCTCTGGCCTACACTGAGGAGTTTCCACAGCAGAATATTCACTACAAACCCAACGTGGGAGATTTTCAAGTTGCAACCAAATAAACCCAGCAAAGAACTGGCAAAGCTGGTGATGTTTATGGCACAGATTGGTCACTGCCACCCAGAACATCTAGATAACTTTCCTCAAGAACGGAAAGATCTGCCCTCCTACAGCTACACTGTTTTGAATGTAGGTCTTCCAATAACATTTTGCAATACTCTGATCTTGCTGAGAACCTCATCTATCCATCAAGGTTGCCAGAGATCTTCTTTGAACCTCGACGCTGCCATGTAAGTTTCTACGACTCTGTACACTCATTTTGTGACCGATGAGAATAAAAGTGCAAAAACAAGAATAAGGTGAATATAGTATTGCAGAATTACACATGCACATGTTAAGGGACAGCAATGCAACTGCACCCAAGATATCTTTGGAAGTGATGACTAAACTACAGAAGAAGCATCTGAAATGACGCCAAGACCGTCAATGTTATCACAACCGTATGCTTCTGTCTCTTTTTTCTGTAATCTTTTGGCTGTGCCATGCAGCACGTGGGATCTTATTCCCCAACCAGGGATCGAACCCTCTCACTCTGCATTGGAACCGCGAAGTCTTAACCACTGGGCCGCCAGGGAAGTCCCACAACTGTGTGGTTCTCTAAGGTCACCAAGGTATTAGTCGCTGCCTTGACCTTCTTACAAGGGCAAGATGAACAAGAGGAAGAGGACAACGACTCAGAATGCTAATGCAGCGTGCCCTGGGGGAGAGGCCCTAAACACAAGAAAAGATGCTTACCAAAGTACTTCAGAAACAAAAGAAGAAAAAAGTTACAAGTGTTTAACTTTTCAGCTATCCATTTGATTCATGAGCCCCAAGAATTTGCACAAAAACTACTAAAGCAGCTGAAGAGTTATAAGGAGACATCTGAAGTGAAGTTAGTGCTTCTGAACCTTATCTCCAGATTGGCAGGAATTCACATGCTTTTTCTATCCCCTTGTGCAAAGGTTTCTGCAGCAGCACCAAAGAGAAGTAACAAGATCCTTCGGTCTGCTGTATACGCTTCTCAGCACCTGGGAGTCCCAGAGCGCATGCCGGTGTTGCTCATGACCATGCCACCCATTCTGTTATGACAAGAACTCTGGGGAAGTCATGACAGTAGGAAACAAAGCTCTGAAAGAGATAACAGCTCAATGACTAAAAAAATTCCTCAAAACCTGGCCCAGTATAAAACACAAAGAAAGAATGTGATGATGTCTCCTAGGACTCTGATTCAGTTCTTCCAAAAACTGAATCCTCAGATACTGCAGAAGGAATTCCAGGGTAAGACTACAGAGGCCTCAATAAAATCAAAGGTACAAGAATATGGAGAATTAGATGCTAACGATTACATTCCGGGAACAGATGTTCTGGAAGTTGAGGAAGAGAATGCTGAGAACGAGCAAGATGGGTGGGGAAATACCAGTCTCAGTGAGGAGGAAGCTGATGCTAAGTGGGGTGATGGGCACCACTCTTCCGATGAAAAACAGCAAGAAATCTCCGAGAAGCTGAACCGCTTCACAGAGGAGCCAGAATGTCCCATCAAAAAATAAGATTTTCTTCAGAGAAAAGCAGCTGGTGCTACAAGATAAACTTTTGAAAAAGAGAAAACGAAGTAACTTCCAGGCAAGTTTTCCACTCCAAGGAAAAGGCTAAATTTGTGTCATTAATCTGAATGTTAGTGAATAAAGACTGTTTATTTCCATTAAAAAGTCCAGAAGCACTATATTTTGAAAATCACCCAAAAAAAGCACACTGCTGAACAATGGTTGGTTTGATCCCATTTTAGAAACTCTGCAACAGGAAAAATGAGCCCTAATATGTAGATTTTAATTAACAATGTAGCAATATTGGTTTATCAATTGTAACAAATACAGCATGTTAATGCAAGGTGTTATCAACAAGGGAAAATGGAGGGTGGGTTATATGAGAACTTTCTTTACTATCCACACAAACTTCTGTAAATCTAAAACTGCTCTAATGAAGTCTATTAATTTTTTAAAAACCTACATGTGTACACAGATTTGCAAATAAACATTTGCATATACAGACAAAGAGAGCGGGAAAGCTCTGTATCAAACTTATTAACAGTGGTTTTCTACAGAGAGTGAAGAGCTCAAGGAAGACTTTTCACATTATATATCTCTGGACTGTCTAAAAACTTGCTACACTGAGCAATACTCTAAGAGGCTCTGCAGCACATGGAGAGCCTGGGTCCTGAAACCAGACTGCATGGATTCAAATCCCAGCTCCACCATTAACTAGCTGACAAACTCGGGCAGTTAATCTCTCTGTGCCTCAGTTTCCTCATCTGGAACTAGGGATAATAGTTTGCGTACCCACACAAAACTGCTGCAGGTATTAAGTTACTTACTACATGGTAAGTATTGGAAAACTACCTAGTCCATAGTAAGTGCTCAATAAATAGTGTCCTCCACTGCCACCAAGCATCCACTGTGCCTCAGTTTTTTTTTAAATCTTGACTGGTAAGACAAATCAGGAAAACTTGGCTCATCAAGCCCTTTCTAGTGAGATCACAATCCAGAGAATACAATGTATTCAACAGCCAAATAAAAATAATCTGAGTTTTTAACATTACAAGTCAACACTAAGCAATATAAGCCCATTTATATGAAAACAATCACTAATAGATTCTATAAGGATAATCACAAAAACAAACCCCTCTAAGTGCTGTGATTCTGGATATTTACTTTCTCCTTTATACTTTACTGAGTCATTTTAATTTTCCACATTGAATATGCATCATTTTTAATGAAATAAAGTAGGAGTCGGCAAACTTTTTCTATTGAAGCCCACAGAGTAAATATTTTACCCTTTACAGGCCATAAGAGTCTCTGTCCGAACTATTCAACTCTACTGTTGCACCACAAAAGCAACCAGACAATACCTAAATGAACGCATACGGCTATGTCCCATTGAAAATTTAATTTACAAAAACAGGAAGCTGGCAGGACACTGCCCACACTTGCCCACGGCAAGCTGTCAAGTTTGCCGACCCTGAAATAAAGAAGGAAACAAAATTGTTTTCATTTTGGAAAACAAAATATAATTTACAACAAAGAAAGTGCATGAGCTAAATTGACACTATTGATGGGGAAAAAAAACCCTATTCACTTATTAATATATGTGAATGTACGGACAGAAAAACACAAACTCTTTCATTTAGGCTCTGGAAATCCTCCTCTCATCCTTAGTGCCCCAGTAAGAGAAAACTTCCTGAGGAGCCTAAAGTCTAGATAGGAACATACACTAGTGGGTAGGCAATCACAAACAGAAACTAAAAGAAGTATGTCTTTCATATTTAAATCAACTTGAAATTTCTTCAAATTTCATAATAATTCACCAAGCAGCAGCCACCACAGGCGTGGAAGTCCCAACTACTGATGAAAGGATTTTAGTCGTGGATAATCACAATCAACACCGACAAATTTGTAAAAGGAGATGAAAACATCTATGGACATCTAACAGCATTAGAAGTGAAATTTCTATGAAATAAACATTAGAAATGAAAAAGTCAGGAATGAAAAATCTATGAAATTCTAACGGAATTAGAGTCAGAGGGTGGTTAAGATGAGACATGCAAGTGGCCTTTGATAGGACACTTCAAACTTCAAAACTGACAAAGTTTCTGATCTCTGCCCCAAAAATAAAGCTTTGGGTTGAAGGAAACTATTCTTAACATTTCACTTGGAACATGGTTTGAAATATTATGACATTTCTTGGAGTTTTCAATGGTTTCTTTGGAGGAAGGAAGAAGGACTGTTTGGGGAAGAGCTACGAAGGCTGCGAAGTCGAGTCTAAACCTAAAGACGTTAGAGGACCACTCTGCTAAAAAGACGCCAACACCCTGCAACGCAGCCAGCGTGCCCGGTACAACCGCAGCGGGACCTCTCAAGCTTTCTGCTGGGCGACCTCGCCAAGTTGTCAAACCCCAGAGGAGACGGTAAACAAGACCCGGAGCCAGCGGTGCCCAATGCGAGCTCTCGCACAGACGCCCAGACCCACCGAAGCCGGCGAGCAGCAGCCTCAAGGGGCGACACCGACACACGGCAGCCCGACGCCCGGGACACCAGGCCCAGAACGCGGTCCAGCCGGCCGCCTGCGCGCGGGCAAGCACCGGTGAGGGGTCTCCCCGCCGCAGGAGCCGGACGGGGGCCCAAGCGGAGCCCACCCAGGAGTGCGGCCAGCGGAGACGCGGAGGGGCGCTAGGGCCTGGGGGACTCGGGGTGGGGGGGTGGGCCCGGGCCGAAGAAAGCCGGGGCCGAGGGACCCGGGGCTGGGGGGACCGGTACCAAAGGGAGCTGGGGCCGAAAGGAGCCGGGGCTGAGAGGACCCGGGATGGAAGGAAGCCGGGGACCCGGAGCTGAAGGGACTCGGGACTGAGGGGACCCAGGGCTGGGGGGGCCGGAAGGGAGCCGGGGCTGAGAGGCCCGGGGCGGAGGAAACCCGGCCCTGAGGGGCGCCGGCCCGGGGGTCGGGCGGACCGAGCAGGGGATGGAGGAGCGCGCTCCCCGCCCGCCGCGCTGCCGGGACACCCGCCCTCAACCCTCGCCCCCGCCGGCCTGGCCCGTGCTCCCACTCGAGAAACTCACCAGAGTTCGCCGCCGCCTCGCCACGCTTCTCGGGCTCCTCGGAACCGCAGCCGCCGGGACCCCAAACCAGCGGAGGGGCCGCCCGCTGCCGCCGCCGCGACCCAGCGTCCGGGAGGGTCCTCACACCGCCGCCGCCGTGACGCGAATCGCAAGAGGCGGCTCTGGCCAATGAGAGCGCTCCTCGTGCGCAGCCGCACTGGCCCAAGCCGGAAGCGCCCCGCCAGGCCGCTCCCGGGCCTGGAGCGGCTTGGTAGCCGCCGGGGGGTCCGCAACACGAGCCGGCGGCGCCGAGCGCCCCGGGACACGGAAGTCCTTTCGCTTCCCTGCCGCCGGAGGCGGGAGCGTGTGCAGCGGAAGAGGCGGGGCCGCCCGGCTCGGGAAGCTTCCCGGTCACTATGGATACAGCTCACACGCCTTGGGCGGAACCGAAACTGAGGGATGGCTAGGCGTAGTCTGTGGAGGCTTCGGACCTAAATCCGAAACATCTTGCCCAAAACAACAGCGTTTGCCTTTTATTACCTCCCGAAGACGCTACCATTTGTGCCCCACGACTTTCAGAAAACGAATGTGAGCCCGCTCCTCTTAAAATATATGTAATTCAGAGCGATTTTTAAAATGTTTTAGCGTAATAGCAGGTCGGAAACTAATTCAGCAATAAATACCGTGTCGTTTTCTACTTGTGAGTTTCAATTGAGCTCTAACTTCTTAGACCCCAAGATCGGGTTTCGCTACATATTCTACAAGAAAAGGAAGTGTAGGAGTTGGCCGGTGTAGAAAATGTTTTCTTCACATTCAGTTCTAAGAGGGATTTATCACGCTCCAAAGAGGTTATATTGCCTTAACTGTCAAAAATCTTGTTACACTGATTAAAGGAAACCCATAAGCTTTCAAGGCCATCCATGCCCCAGGCCTGTCCCTCCCTGGAACCACACCAACCGAAAACGAAGGAGGCTGGAAAAAGTGTCACAGATCTATCAAAAGACCGAAGATCCGATACACAATATAAGGAAAAATGTTTAAAATAGAGAACTCTCCAGTCTGGAAATGTAAAATCTAAGAAGTGATTAAAGTTACTAAAATCAGAAAGAGCATGAATAAGATGGTCTTAATACTAGTATTTTAGAACTAAGTCCACCCAGTTAAGCTTGAAAGATAAATCAAAGCAGACAAACTTACACTTCCACAGCACCTCAGAAACAACACCAGTGTATTTGCAGAGCGAATCTGACCCGTGTACCGACTCACACAGGGCACAGATGAGAACAAGGGCCTCAGGCTTAATAAGAGGTCTCCTAAAGAGGACAGAGATACATAAAAGACCATTAAATAAGAGAGTGTTCAAAGACCTCAAACCTTTTCTGCAACCTTCTCTCAATATTTTGCTTTGACAAAACAAAGTGCTTTCCTCTGGAACAGTCCTTCGTGGGCTGAAACATGTGAGAAAGATCCTTATAATTTTCCCACCAAGATTCTTCCTCTCATTCTCTGTCATCTTGTTCCCAGTCCCAGATCACAACTGCCAATTCCTGATGCTCCCAGTGATGAAACAAACCCCATCATTTCCTCAGAATGCTCACACCTTCTCAGCCAGTGAAGACACTGACACCATCCCTGACCTGAAGGACCATCCCCTGAGTCCCACATCCACAGATGGCTTCATCCATATCTCTTACCTAAAGGTCACCATTAAATGTCCCAAAGCAGATATTTCAGGTCTCTCTCCCCAACTGTGCTTCAGTTCATAATCTTTATATATTGTCTTCTAACTAGCAGTCCAAAAACCAAGGGGAATTCAGTAAAATTCTGTATCCTCCAGCACCTCAGAAACAACTGTGTCAGCTGTGGATTTTTAGAATGTCTGTTCCCTCCATCCTAAATGTGTCACACTTCTCCAAAGGAGGGTGGAGTACTTCTTCTTCTGCAGCACCCAGGAAAGAGTCCCTTCCACTCCTACTCCCCATCCTAGTCACGAGTGACCCAACAGTGCCCTGAGGCACAGCTAGTCTGATGTGGTCATCTCTACAATGATCAGATGTTGTTGACAGAGAAGCGCATCACTGGGTAAGTGACATTCATAATCCGGTTTTGGAAACCCCAGAATGAGGCGTCAGTGGCGCTACAGTATGCTGCAGAAATGGTGATGATGGCCTTGCTCTGGGGACAGACTCAGCCTGCATTGTGATCTGCAGGTCAACAGCCAATGAGAACTGAAGAGGTAACCAGAGCGACCAGCAAATGAAGGTGCAGCTTTCAAATGCTAAAGGACAAAGAAAATGCTCCAGACCCCATTGTGAATTTAAGCTTGGAGTTCCAACTGGTTTGTTTTGTTTTGTTTTGTTTTCCTTCTCCAATAAAGGAAAGAGAAATTATATTATTTTTCTAATCAGAACAATTGCTATTTTTAAGGAGAAAAAAGAGACAAATTATTCTACTAGTGACAATCAAAGTTAGCAGTCTTCTTTGAAAGAATTGTCTACTGCTTTTCAAAGAAAAAAAAATTACAAAGGGAGATTAACATCTTCATCATTACAAAATACCTAAAACCAACCTAAACTCTTCTCTTCTCCCGCAGTATCTATAAGCTTCTGAAATATAAACATTAGAATTGAGGGGAAAAAATCTGGACAAAGTGAAAGATGGACCATAAAAAAAGAGAAACCAAGAAAAAAGAGCAAGAAATGTCAAACCAGTCCTTGTGTTTATCTCATACATATGTTGTAGGAGAGGAAAAATTTCTTTCTACCCCCTTAGGTTCTGCAGCTGGCCTAAGAAGTAAACTGAGATAAAACATTACTAACAAGAGAAAAGCTTATAAATTGAATGTTTTTACATGCACACAGGAGTCTTCAGAAGGAAAATGAAGACCTGAGGAGGACATTAGAGCCAAAAGCTTACACACCTTTTTACATAAAGAACAAAAAATTGTGGGGATGTGGCGAGACAAAGTGGCTTGGACTAGGGACAGTAAATTGGGGGACAATGCCTAGGAAATATATGGGGAGGGGGGAACTCATGGAATATCAGGCTACTTTAGTAGGGTTCTTAGCACAGGTCCATTTTGGTTTAGGTCAACTCCCAGTCTAAGAATGTTCTACAGAATCATCATGTTGCACACCTGAAACTTATACAATGTTAAATGTCAATTATATCTCAATAAAACTGGTAGAAAAAAAATAAAGAATGCTCTCTTCCTGGTACAGGGAGGTACCTTTTTCATGGGAAATGTTATGACCTGGTTTTAGGTAGAAAGGGGGAGGTAGGACAGAGAACCCTTCCTGTATCTGCTATTTCCCAAGTGCCCTCAGCTCAGAATAATCAGTATGCCAAAGTAGAGTATTTTGGGGTTGTGTGTTCTGTACCCCTTCAATGTAAAACAAACTGTGAAATGCAGCCAGCTAATTGGATTTTTTCTTTAACACAAGCTTTTTATTATTTATTTTATTTTATTTTATTTTTATTTTTGGCTGTGTTGGGTCTTCGTTGCTTCGCGCGGGCTTTCTCTAGTTGCTGCGAGTGGGGCTACTCCTCGTTGCAGTGCGTGGGCGACTCATTGCGGTGGCTTCTCTGGTTGCGGAGCACGGGCTCTAGGCGCACAGGCTTCCATAGTTGTGGCGCACAGGCTCGGTAGTTGTGGCACACGGGCTTAGTTGCTCCGCGGCATGTGGGATCTTCCTGGACCAGGGCTCGAACCCGTGCCCTCTGCATTGGCAGGCAGATTCTTAACCACTGCGCCACCAGGGAAGTCCAAACTAATTGGATTTTGAAGCATTGGGATTCCATGGTATTAGCTGCTTTGAAACTAATCTAGTAATGTCTATGGCAAATTTAGAGGGAAACACATAAATATCTGTATTCTGGCTTGTCATTAAACTGATATCAAATAGCTATAGTGATAGAAATCACATTCATCTTGGATTTGAAAGTTTCCAAGCAGTCCATTTTAAACACTTGGAGAAACGTCACAACACACTAAATTCCCATTTGTGCCCGGTAGTAGTCACGTTTCAAACCGAGGATAAAGAGCGGTGTAAACATTCTCGTAGTTATGTAAATTACATGAGCAGCTCCTGAAACACAAGTTAGGTAACATAGCTCTGGGGAAAGAGCATCATTACCAGCTGTGCTACTGACTCACTGTTTAACTATGGCCTGTGCATTAGTTCTCGCTAAGCTTCAGTATCTTCAACAATGAAATGAAGGCGTTTGTTAATACATTTTTTTTTTAATGGACAGAAAGGAAACACACAACGTTATGAACGTGCTTGACAGTGGGGAGAGGTAGGAAATAGGTCTGCGAACTAAGAAAACTTCACCTTTATCAGTAATATTTCATTTCTTCTATGTGAGAAAAGCTAAAGCAAAAGACAAAAATGTTTAACATTTATTAATCCTGGGTGATGTGTATGTGGGTGTGGATTAGCGTCTTTTCGGAACATCTTTTGTAGTTTATAAAAATAGGCTTTATTGAAGTATACTTTACATACAATAAGATGCACGAATTTTTTGTGTACAAAAGGATTCCCCCCATCAAGTTAATTAACATATCAATACCTCATATATTTACTTTTTTTTTCTTTTTTTGGTGAGAACATTTATCTTCTACTCTCTTAGAAAATTTCAATTATTCAATCAGCTGTTACCAACTATAGTCACCATGTTTTACATAAGATCCTCAAACTGATTCACCTTATACCTGAAAGTTTGTACCTTTTTACCAATCTCTCCCTACCCCCTACCCCCAGCCCCTGGCAAACACTTTTCTATGGCCTGTATTATGTTGAAGTACATTCCCCCTATACCAAGTTTGTTGAAAGTTTTTATCATAAAAGGATCTGAATTTTGCCAGTTGCTTCTTCTGCATCCATTGAGATGATCATACGATTTTTATCCTTCATTGTGTTAATGTGGTCTATCACATTGGTTAAATTTGTGAATGCTGAACCATCCTTGCATTCTTGGAATAAATCCCACTTGATCATGGAATATGATCCTTTTAAATGTACCGCTGAATTTGATAGTATTTTGTTGAGGGTTTTTTGCAGCTATGTTCATCAGGGATATTGGCCTATAATTTTCTTTTCTTGGAGTGTCCTTGTCTTATTTGGTATCAGGTGATGCTGGCTTCTTGAAATGAGTTTGGAAGTGTTCCCTCTTCTATTTTTTGGAAGAGTTTAAGCATTGGTATTAATTCTTCTTTAAATGTTTGGTGGAATTAACCAGTGAAGCCATCTGGTTTGTTGGGAGGTTTTTGATTACTGATTCAATCTCCTTACTAAAAATTGATCTGTTCAGATTTTTCTTTTTCTTCATGATTCATTCTTGGTAGATTGTTATGTTTCTAGGACTATATCCATTTCTTCTAGGTTGTCCAATAGCTTGGTGTATAATTGTTCATAGAAGTTTCATGATCCTCTTTTATTTATAATTTAATTTGAGTCCACTCTCTTTTTTCTCTTGGAAAGTCTAGCTAAAAGTTTGTCTATTTTGTTTCTCTTTTCAAAAAAATAGCTCTTAGTTTCTTTGATCTTTTCTATTGTCTTTTAATCTCTATTTCATTGATTTTTTTCACTCTGACCTTTGTGATTTTCTTCCTTCAACTAACTTTGGGCTTAGTTTGTTCTTCTTTTTCTAGTTCCTTTACATATAAAGTTAGGTGATTCATATGAATTCTTTCTTTTTTCTTAATATAGGTGTTTATTGCTATAAACTTCCCTCTTAGAACTGCTTTTGCTGCATTGAGTAAGTTTTGGTATGTTTTGTTTCCATTTTCATTTGTCTCCAGGTATTTTTAAACTTCTCTTTTGATTTCATCCTTGACCCATTGGTCGCTCATTAGCGTGTTGTTTACTATCCACTGAAAGCTTTGGACTTAACTATTGCCATTTTGTTAATTGTTTTCTGGCTGTTTTGTAATTCCTTTGTTCCTCTCTTGTCTCCTCCTTTGTGATTTGATGATTTTCTATGGTGGTGTGCTTTGATTTGTTTCTCTTTATCTTTTTTGTTTTGTGGTTACCATGTGACTTACATAAAGCTTTTATAAAAATAGTCTGTTTTCAGGACTTCCCTGGTGGCGCACTGGTTAAGAAGCTGCTTGCCAATGCAGGGCACACAGGTTCAATCCCCGCTCTGGGAAGATCCCACATGCCGAGGAGCCACAAAGCCTGTGGGCCACAACTACTGAAGCCACGTGCCTAGAGCCCGTGCTCCGCAACAAGGGAAGCCACCACAATGAGAAGCCTGCGCACCGCAACAAAGAGTAGCCCCCGCTCGCCACAACTAGAGAAAGCCCACGTGCAGCAACAAAGACCCAACGCAGCCAAAAATAAAAATATGATAAAATAAAAAAAATAATCTTGTGCTCAGCCTGAAGTTACCATCCTCCACTTCCATCCTCTTAGTTCCTACAGAAAGACTCAAAGGTATTATTAAGTATATTCCTTGAGGGGGTGATGGTGGAGGAACCAGGACCTGCTCCCCCACCACCCCCCACCCCCCCACCCCCCCCACCCGGCTGCACTATTGTTTCTTGACTGCTCCTCATTTGTTTCCGCATTCCTTCCCTTCCCTGATTAGCTACTGTCAATTCTGCCCTTTGGAACTCAGGGAAGGTCAAGGAGGCTGAATGAAGCCTATTTCCTATGAACAAGAAACAGGGGTCACAGAAAGGATTTGTACCCGAGAGGTCCCCATAGGGTCCTGCTCCATTTCAGTTTAATTAATACAGGCATGCCTTTAGAGTCATCGACATTAAGTACATTATTTTTATTGTAGGTTTACTAGGAATCAAACTACATCTTTTTATTCCTGTTACAAAGTTTGTCAACAAGAAAAATAACTTGGTATGATGAAACTTTTAGATAAATAAAATAGAACTAAATGAGATAAGAGCTTTTAGATAAACTCTTTAGGAATAATTACGTTTGGGAATGTCTATCTAAAATAGTCTCTTCAGGGACTTCCCTGGTGGCGCAGTTGTTGGGAGTCTGCCTGCCAATTCAGGGGACACGGGTTCGAGCCCTGGTCCGGGAAGATCCCACATGCTGCGGAGCAACTAAGCCCGTGCACGACAACTACTGAGCCTGCGCTCTAGAGCCCATGAGCCACAACTACTGAGCCTGTGTGCCACAACTACTGAGCCCGCACGCCTAGAGCCCATGCTCCACAGCAAGAGAAGCCACCGCAATGAGAAGCCAGCACACTGCAACGAAGAGTAGCCCCCGCTCGCCGCAACTAGAGAAAGCCTGTGTGCAGCAACCCAATGCAGCCAAAAATAAATAAAATAAATAAATAAATAAATAAATAAAAAGAAATGGGGGACACAAGCCCGACAAGGTCCTTCTCGGTTTCAAGGGTAATTTGATAAGAATTCTCTCACCAACATATGGGAATGAACCCGGAGCCCTGGGGCTTGCAATTCGGTAAAGTGACAATTTGCAGAAATAAGTTCCAAGAACTGGCATTTACTGTGGAGGGAACAGGACTGATCCAGAATTGAATTCTGATGCATGTGACCAGAGAGTCACTGAGGAGGGGGCTATGGGGTTGGGGTGGTTTTCAGAGCTTGTTTCACTGGCGCTTTGTCCTGTTCTGTTGCTTTAGGTTAGAAGTAAAAGCAAACCGGGAGGAGAAGGGGGCTCTGGGAAAGACGTGATTCCTGCAGAACAAGTGCCCAGACCATCCAGAGTCTCCCCCTCCCCTCCAACTTTCTGTCTGATGGTTTTATCAGCCCTGCCAGGGCGTGCTCTGACAGGCCCAATCAGAGCAGAACAGAAGAGGAAAAGGAGAAAGTTGAAGGACGTCCTCACTCCCTGTTAACACAATCGCTGTTTCTTCTTCCCAAGAAAATGAGGAAAAGAGGCGGAACTTTCCAAACTTTTGTGTACAAAATCAACACCTGGAGGGCGTGTTAAGAATGTCGATTCCCAGGAGGGATACATGAGGAGTTTGGGATTAACAGATACACACCACTATATATAAAATAGATGATCAACAAGGACCTGCTGTAGAGTACAGGGAACTGTACCCAGTATGCTGTAATAACCTATATGGGAAAAGAATCTGAAAAAGAATGGAAATATTTAAATATATATGTATAACTGATTCACTTTGCTGTATACCTGAAAGTAACACAACATTGTAAATCAACTGTACTCCAATATAAAATAAAAATTAAATTTAAAAAATTTAAGAAAATCACAAGAATACCAGGTGAAAATGGCTTATATACCTCTAGAAACTATAAAAGCAAAAATGTATGACCATTGCCAATTTCTTAAATGTACCCAGTCTTTTTTTTTTTAATTTATTTATTGTATTTATTTATTTTTGGCTGCATTGGGTCTTCATTGCTGCACGCAGGCATTCTCTAGTTGCGGCGAGCGGGGGCTACTCTTCATTGCGGTGCAGGCTTCTCACTGCAGTGGCTTCTCTTGTTGCAGAGCATGGGCTCCAGGCACGCGGGCTTCAGTAGTTGTGGCATGCAGTCTCAGTAGTTGTGGCTCGCGGGCTCTAGGGCGGAGGCTCAGTAGTTGTGGAGCATGGGCTTAGTTGCTCCGCGGCATGTGGGATCTTCCCGGACCAGGGCTCGAACGCGTGTCCCCTGCATTGGCAGGCGGATTCTTAACCACTGCACCACCAGGGAAGCCCAATGTACCTAGTCTTAATAAAAAAAAATAAATAAATAGAAAATAGAAAGTGAAATAAAAAAGCAAAGTTTTGGGGGTATTTTTTTCCAGGCATAGGTTTATTTTATTACGTCAGGGGTCAACAAACTTTCTCTAAAGGACCAAGGAATAAATAGGTTTTGTTGACTACAGAGTTTCAATCCTAGCTATTTAACTACGATTATAGTGAAAAAGTGGCCATAAACAATATGAAAACAAATGAGCATGATTATGTTCCACTAAAATTTTACTTATAAACACTGGGGGAAAAAAAAGGATATCGATTCCCAAACACTGTCCCCAGAGATTCCGATTCATTAACCCTGTTAGGCCTCAGAAATCAGATTTTGTTTGTTTGTTAGTTAGTTTGTTTGTTTAAATTTATTTATTTATTTTTGGCTGCGTTGGGTCTTCGTTGCTGCACATGGGCTTTCTCTGGTTGTAGTGAGTGGGGGCTACTCTTCGTAGCGGTGTGGGCTTCTCATTGCGGTGGCTTCTCTTGTTGTGGAGCACGGGCTGTAGGCGCGCGGGCTTCAGTTATTGTGGCACGCGGGCTCAGTAGTTGTGGCACACAAGCTTAGTTGCTCCGCGGCATGTGGGATCTTCCTGGACCAGGGCTCGAACCCGTGTCCCCTGCATTGGCAGGCAGATTCCCAACCACTGTGCCACCAAGGAAGTCCCAGATTTAAAAAAAAATTTTTTTTTTTGGCCTCACCGCATGGCATGCGGGATCTTAATTCCCCGACCAGGGATCGATCCTGGGCCCCCTACAGTGGAAGTGTGGAGCCCTAACCACTTGACTGCTGGGGAAGTCCCAGAAACCAGTTTTTTACCAGTCGCATTCTAGCGACTCTGATACCATGGGCTCCATGCAGGCTCAGCTTCCTGGCCATCCCTCCTGCACACTGGCACAGGGCCCTGTACTCAAAAGGACACACACGTGGTTTAGTGTTCTCTTGTCCCTGTCCTGAAATTCTGAACAAGAGGCCCTGGGCTTCCATTTGATGCTGGGTCTTGCAAATTACATAGCTGGTGCTTTCTGTCCCCATGGACCACATTTTGAAAAACACAGCAGTGGGGGTTAGATCTTAGCCTTCAGTCTTCCACTCCTGAATATATTCAGGCATTTATCTATAGATCTATTGGACTTTAGGTGTGATGGACAGCCAGCAACCGAATAAAATCACTTTGCACAATTTCTACTTGACACTCTAGGATCAGGGTTTCCCCGAGTGTTTGTTTCCAAAGGGAGAGCTCAGGGAGATATGCAGCCATTGCTAGAGGGGTTGTGGCCGGGATTGGGAATTACTTGTGCAAGGAAGGGATAAAGAAAAAAGGTAGAGACCTCAGGTCTATATCGCTCTCAGGTATTTGGGGGAAGGCCAATTCAGCCCAACAAAGGTAAATAGATAACCCTGAAATTCAACTCTCCTTTTTTTTTTTGGCCGCCCCACACGGCATGTGAGATCTTAGTTCCCCGACCAGGGATCGAACCCGTGCCCCCTGCAGTGGAAGTGCAGAGTCTTAGCTGCTGGACCACCAGGGAAGTCCCTGAAATTCAATTCTCTAAAGAAAACTTCGGTCACTGAAAGCTGGACAAAGTTAAAGACCTTTGGAACAAATTCTAATCTAATCTAATTCGAGGAACCCGTTTAGCAGTTGACATCGGCGGCTGGAGGTGTGGGCTTAAGGAAAATGTTAGATTGTCACAGTATTTTGTGGGAGGACCGGAAGAGAGGAGCTTTAGGACAGCTAATCAAAAGTTCACGCTTCCCCATCCGTCCTTTATCACTGGTGGAGCGTCAGCAATGCTCATTCCACGGGGTGAGAAACCAGAACCGTGGCAATGAGTCAGCTCCATCCCAGACTGAAAAATAGAATCAGTATACATTTTAGTTAAGTCTAAAAACCAAATTGCTTTTTCCACTTTAATTGTCGTTATAATTGAACATACTTATCTCCACAGTCAAGTCAGATTGCCCGGGCTTAAGAGTCTGGCTGGCCGTCAAGGGAGAAGCTGTGTTAGCTTTATCCGGAAGAGTCAGCTGGTTATTCAGCATTTCTTGCGGCTGTTCCTTCTCATTCAACTCAAGTGGCTTCAGGAAGGTATCAGTCATCATGATTTTTACCATCATTATCATCAGTGACACGTCTATGTAATAATTATAGTAACAATAGCTGATATATATATAGAATATTTACCATGTGCTAAGCATTTTCTGAGTTATGTATATACTCATGTAATCCTCAGCACAACCTCATGACATAGTACTATTGCTATCTCCATTTTACAGATGAAGAAATTGAGGCACAGAGAGTTTCGGTGACTTGTTTAAGGTCACACAGCTATTAAATAGCAGAGCCAGGATTCAGACGCAGGGGCTATGACTATATTACCCAAGCACTTAACCAGCAGACTATGTAGCAAAGGGCACTATGCAGGGAGCTTAATGAAGCAAGGAAAACAGAGTTGCTCTTAACATTTTTGGCGTTACAGACTCCTTTGAGAATCTATAACCCTCAGAAAACTAAATATATACACACATATTTACAAATTGCCAGAGGACTGTCCCTGCTCCTCCAAGACCTCACGTCGAACTTTATGACTCAATCCCAGGTTAAGAAAGCCTGCTCCAGGCACTAGTTGCTTAAAAGTGTAAAATGGTTACCGCTGCCAAAAGACAAAAGGATTGTTTAAAAGCTAATGGCTCTGTGAAGGGTAGACTCAGAGCAATAGTCAAACTGTAAGCCTTACACTCGCACCACATCACCAAGTCCAAGAACTGGCTAATTTTTTTTTTTTTAATATTTGCCATTTAAGTTTTTTTTTGGCTGTGTTGGGTCTCTGTTGCTGCATGTGGGCTTTCTCTAGCTGTGGCGAGCAGGGGCTACTCTTCATTGCAGTGTGCGGGCTTCTTATAGCGGTGGCTTCTCTTATTGCGGAGCACAGGCTCTAGGCGCACGGGCTTCAGTAGTTGTGGCACGTGGGCTCAGTAGTTGTGGCTCGAGGGCTCTAGAGCACAGGCTCAGTAGTTGTGGCACATGGGCTTAGTTGCTCCTCGGCATGTGGGATCTTCCCGGATCAGGGATCGAATCTGTGTCCCCTGCATTGGCAGGCGGATTCTTAACCACTGCACCACCAGGGAAGTCCTAGAACTGGCTAATTTTAAATAACAAACTTTAAAGCTTTTCATCAACTGCCAAAGTATTTCAAGATGGAAGAGCAAATCACTGTAATTTTCAGCATAGAACACGGTGCTTGGCCTGCGCTGAGTCCTTAGTAAATGTGAATAGGGAGAAGGAAAGCAGACAAAGAAGACACAGGGATCTTGATACTTGTTAATGGTGAATGCAATGTGATCTAAAAAATATCATTCAACTTCTCTTATTTTTTTTTCTTTTTCTTTTCCTTCATTCCACTTCTTTTTAATGGCATTCACTCGTTTGTTCACTTATTCAACTAGATTTGTTGAGTATATCCTATGGAACAACAATGCTAGGGCATCAAGTGTGTGAATTTAAAAGTTACTGTGGGGAATTCCCTGGCGGTCCAGTGGTTAGGACTTGGTGCTCTCACTGCCGAGGGCCTGGGTTTGATACCTGGTCGAGGAACTAAGATCCCACAGTCCACCTGGCACGGCCAAAAAAATAAAAATAAAATAAAATAAAATAAAAAGTTACTGTGGAACAAACACACCAAAAACATGAAATAGGAGGAATGCCAGTTGTCGTGTAATAAACAAAACCAGCTATTAGAGAAGCACATAAGGGAGTATAAGGAGGTTAAAGCAAAATCTATAAGGATGTTGCAGGTTTGGTGAGGAAAAGGCAGGTAGTATTTGCCTTACTTCCCTGATGACTCCTCCTCCCCACGCCCACATCATGGTCACTCATTCTCAGATCAAGTTATTCGAGTTCTTTTCCAACAAACTTCTTATCTTCCTAGTCCTACTGTTTTTCAGTTCACTCTTCAATTAAATAAGCAATGTGGCATCTCTAACTGGCTGGTGTTCCTTTAAATTTAGCCAATTAAGAAAAAAGCTATAATCTAATCCACAACAATTTGGGAAAGGGAAACTCACACACAGCACATGGATGAAAATAACCTGAGAACACGCCAGGGTAATGTTGAAAGCAAGTGCAAACCCAGCTGGGTTACCACCGTGCCAACTGGATATATGACCCAGGAGGGACCAGTGATTAAATTGGCCCTCTAGAAAATCTGGAGATGGAAAGTCCAGAGCAATGATTTTAGAAGATCTTGTTAACAACAGAAGCAGACAGCAGGAAATCCCCCTAGAACTGTGCTGATGCTAAGGAGAGCTGTTTGTACTCTGTAGAGCTTTGGCTCTCTCTGTTATACTCTACTTTCCCTGTTTTAAAAACCATTCTGCAAACCATGCGGACACGTGCTTTTCAAGCCTGGGTGCAATCACAGGAGAACTCTGAAATATACAATAAAAAAATATACAGTGAAAAAATATTTATATAGTGAATGCATAAATCTAGATACGCATTCACTGTATACTGTATATTATATTGATGATGGCTATATATAAAAAAGTGGAACTAAAGTACCTCACAAACTAGCATGCAAGATAGGGTGGTGTGTACAGACTTAAAGGATGCTAAGGGGCTTGTATTTTTCAGGAGGAGGGGAGGGTTGCTGAGTGACAGGCTGATGAGCAGACGGTCCATAAACAGCATGTCTAAGAGTTCATAATGCCACTCCATTGGGAAGCAAATTAGCTCTAGAGAATGCTGTCATATGCCTACATGGGCATCTTCTCTTGGCCCCAATTTGGTTAATAACTACAACTATGCTTTGGTCATTTCAGCAGCTCTGAGCCTTTATCAGACCTCACCCCTATTAAGGGGCACCTTCTTCTTGGGCTCCTGCAATAAGTTGCTAATTGGTCTCCCTGCCACCAATCTCACCACAATCCAAACCATTCTATAAACTGCTGCCCAGATTACCTTCCAAACGAATTAAAAAGAAATGAAGTACTAATAAATGCTACAGCATGGATGAACCTTGAAAACATTACACTAAGTGAAAGAAGCCGGTCATAAAAGGCCGCATATGCTATAATTCCATGTATATGAAATGTCCAGAATAGGTGAGTCCATAGAGACAGAAAGTATTATAGATTAGTGGATGCCAGGGTCTGGGGTAAGAGAACGGAGAGTGACTGCCAGCCGGTATCAGATTCCTTTTTGGAGTGATGAACAAGTTCTATAATTAGCTGGTGAAGATGGTTGCACAAACTTGTGAACAGACTAAGAACCACTGAACTGTACACCTTAAAATGGTGAATTATGTGGCATGTACATTATATCTCAATGAAAAACAGAAACAGCAACAAAAAGCCCTGTGATATCTCTTACCATGTCAAAGCAGGAAGGGGTCTTAAATATCATATGATCCAACTTGATCATTCTAAAGAGAAGGAAATTGAGGCCCAGAGGACGGAAGTGACTTGCAAAAAGTGACAGAGCTAAACCACTGCTGGGTGAGCTTGGGGAGGGGGGAAAGGACCCCTGCTGCCAGTATGGTGCCTTTTCTTTTTTTCTCGATTCTTTAACATGTATGAAAATTTTTAATCACGTACAAAAATAGAGCAAATGGTATAAGCTCCCTGTATCCATACCCAGCTTTAATAATTACCAGTATACAACCAACTCTATTTCATCTATGCCCTCACCCACTTCCTATCCTCCCAGATTATCTTGAAGTATATCTCAGACATCATATTATTCATACATAAATACTGTAGTATGTGCATGTTTTTATGTATTTTACCTATATGATCTACTTCTCACACACATATATGTGAATATACACAAAACTAAATAAATAAATGACCCCTCCAAAAAAAAATAGAAAGATAGAAAGAATCATGACCAAAGAAACAGGTAAAACTTTATTTTTTTTTTTTTTGGTTGGTTGTTTGTTCTTTTGGCCACACGGCAGCTTTTGGGATCTTAGTTCCCCGACCAGGGATTGAACCCGGGACCTTGGCAGTGAGAGCGTGGAGCCCTAACCACTAGACCATCAGGGAATTCCCAGAAATAGGTAAAACTTTAAATAAATCTAAATATGCATTCACTGTATAACTGCATATTATATTGATGATGAATCTATATTAAAAAGTGGAACTAAAGTACCTCACAAAATAGCATGTAAGAGAGGGTGGTGTGTATAGACTTAAAGGATGCTAAGGTGCTTGTATTTTTCAGGAAGAGGGGAAGGATGCTGAGTAACGTGATACTGCATGGTGCACTGGAAAACTTGTACAGCAATGTTCATGGACCAGCCTTTGTAATGGCAAGAGAACTGGAAACAACCAAACAATGCATCAGTAGAGGAATGGATATATAAATATGATATGTGCATCAAAGATGACATAAACAGATGGAGAAATATACCATGTTCTTGGATTGGAAAAATCAATGCTGTGAAAATGACTATACTACCCAAAGCAATCTACAGATTCAATGCAATCCCTATCAAACTCAAACTACCAATGGCATTCTTCACAGAATTAGAACAAAAAAATTTTACAATTTGTATGGAAACACAAAAGACACCAGATAGCCAAAGCCATCTTGAGAAAGAAAAACGGAGCTGGAGGAATCAGGCTCCCTGACTTCAAACTATACTACAAAGTTACAGTAATCAAGACAGTATGGTACTGGCACAAAAACAGAAATATAGATCAATGGAACAGGATAGAAAGCCCAGAGATAAACCCATGCACATATAGTCACCTAATTTATGACAAAGGAGGCAAGAACATACAATGGAGAAAAGACAGCCTCTTCAGTAAGTGGTGCTGGGAAAACTGGACAGCTACATGTAAAAGAATGAAATTAGAACACTACCTAACACCATACACAAAAATAAACTCCAAATGGATTAAAGACCTAAATGTAGGACGAGACACTATAAAACTCTTAGAGGAAAACATAGGAAAAACACTCTTTGACATAAACCACAGCAAGATCTTTTTTGACCCACCTACTAGAGTAATGGAAATAGAAACAAAAATAAACAAATGGGACCTAATTAAACTTAAAAGCTTTTGCACAGTGAAGGAAACCATAAACAAGACGAAAAGACAACCCTCACAATGGGAGAAAATATTTGCAAATGAAGCAATGGACAAAGGATTAATCTCCCAAATATACAAGCAGCTCATGGAGCTCAATATCAAAAAAACAGACAACCCAATTAAAAAATGGACAGAAGACCTAAACAGACATTTCACCAAAGAAGACATACAGATGGCCAAGAGGCACATGAAAAGATGTTCAACATCACTAATTGTTAGAGAAATGCAAATCAAAACTACAATGAGGGACTTCCCTGGTGGCACAGTGGTTAAGAATCCGCCTGCCAATGCAGAGGACACAGGTTCGAGCCCTGGTATGGGAATATCCCACATGCCACGGAGCAACTAAGCCCGTGCACCACAACTACTGAGCCTGCTCTCTAAAGCCCGTGCTCCGCAGCAAAATCCACTGCAATGAGTAGCCCACGCACTGCAACAAAGTGTAGCCCCCGCTCTCTGCAGCTAGAGAAAGCCCACGCACAGCAACAAAGACCCAGTGCAGCCAAAAATAAATAAAAATAAAATAAATTTAAAAACAAACAAACAAAACTACAATGAGGTATCACCTCACACCGGTCAGAATGGCCATCATCAAAAAATCTACAAACAATAAATGCTGGAGACGGTGTGGAGAAAAGGGAACCCTTTTGCGCTGTTGGTGGGAATGTAAATTGATACAGCCACTATGGAGAACAGTATGGAGGTTCCTTAAAAATCTAAAACTAGAACTACCATATGACCCAGCTATTCTACTATTGGGCTTATACCCTGAGAAAACCATAATTTAAAAGGACACGTGTACCACAATGTTCACTGCAGCACTATTTACAATAGCCGGGACATAGAAACAACGTAAATGTCCAACGATAGATGAATGAATAAAGAAGAGGTGGTACATGTATACAATGGAATATTACTCAGCCGTATAAAGGAACGAAATTGGGTCATTTGTAGAGATGTGAATGGACCTAGAGTCTGTCATACAGAGTGAAGTTAGCCAGAAAGAGGAAAAGAAATATCGTACATTAACGCATATGTGTGGAATCTAGAAAAATGGTACAGATGAACCTATTTGTAGGGCAGGAATAGAGATATAGACGTAGAAAATGGACATGTGGACAGAGGGTGGGGGGAAGGGGGGCTGGGATGAATTGGGAGATTGGGATTGACATAAATACACTACCATGTGTAAAATAGGTAGCTAGTGGGAACCTGCTGTATAGCACAGGGAGCTCAGCTCGGTGCTCTGTGACGACCTAGATGGGTGGGATGGGGGAGGAGGGAGGTTGGTCCAAGAGGGAGGGGATATAGGTATACATATAGCTGATTCACTTCATTGTACAGCAGAAACTAACACAACATTGTAAAGCAATTATACTCCAATAAAAATTTAAAAAAAGCAAAACAAAAAACAGGACTGGAAACGACCAAACAATGCACCGGTGGAGGAATGGATATATAAATGCGTGTGTGCATACGTTGCAATACTACGTATCATTAAAAAGGATAAACTGCATCCATGCAGAACAGTGTGCACAGATCTCAAGAACACAGGGGACTAACACCGAGTTGCAAAACAACATGAAGTGTAAAATGGCATTGATTTGAATTAAAAAGAAAAACGTACCAGCTTGTAGAATGGAGAGAGAAAGGGAATAGGGCTGAGAGCCCTGGTTAAAGGGGTTTTTAGCGACATTCACAATGTTTTATTTCCTTGGAAGAAAAAAAGATGATGCGCATGTAGCAAGAGTATAACCATTATAAATCTAGCGTTGTGAGACTAGCGGTGGTGGTTATGTTGTTTGTGTTTTATATGTTATTATCTGTGCTTAAATTATTAAAATATCTTATAAATTTCTGAAAATTTTAAACCTATATATATTTTAAGAAGAATTATGGAGTCTGAAGAGCAATCTAAAATTTTGGCCTGATATCATCTGTATTGTGTAAATAATCCCTCTAAGACGTGGGTTTTATTGGCGCTGCACACCAGCTCCACGGAAGGATACCCACCATGTTTGCTCTGCATTCCCCCATCTCTAGATTCTGACAAATTGATGCACGTATTCAGCTTTTCTATCCTCATGAATTTAACTCCAGCATGGAATTCAGGGTAAGTTAGAAAGGAGCATTCTGTTTGAAGTAACGTCAAAGATAATGTCATGAATTAAGGAGAAATGTTTCTCTTGCATTCATTTTTTTTTTTAATTTGCATTTTTAAAGTATTTTGTTTTATTTATTTATTTTTGGCTGTGTTGGGTCTTCGTTTCTGTGCGAGGGCTTTCTCTAGTTGTGGCAAGCGGGGGCCACTCTTCATCGCGGTGCCTGGACCTCTCACCATCGCGGCCTCTCTTGTTGCGGAGCACAGGCTCCAGACGCGCAGGCTCAGTAATTGTGGCTCACAGGCCCAGCTGCTCCGCGGCACGTGGGATCTTCCCAGACCAGGGCTCGAACCCGTGTCCCCTGCATTGGCAGGCAGATTCTCAACCACTGCGCCACCAGGGAAGCCCTTGCATTCATTTTTGATATTTACCATATTAACAGTGTCATAGTAGGAGTGGCTGCTGTTTGAGAGATTTGTGGGTGAGGGCGCAGCCAGATACCAAGTGGACCTTTCACCAGGCACCACGTGTAGTGGCCATCGTGGACTCATGACTCAGAACACTGTACCCCAGTGGAGTACATCAGGTAACACACCAACTTCATACGGAAAGAAAAAAATACAACACAGTCAAAGTGAGAAAACTAAATGAGTAGTCTTTTCAAGTGAGATGTAAATTATGTCATCTCTTCAGGGAAACGTGGCAGGGGAGGGATAAATTAGGAGTTTGGGATTAACATACACACACTACTATATATAAAATAGGTAAACAGCAACTGTATAGCACAGGTAACTCTACTCAGTATTCGGTAATAACCTATATGGGAAAGGAATCTGAAAAAGAATGGATATATGTGTATGTATAACTGAATCACTTTGCTGTACACCTGAAACGAACACAACATTGTAAATCAACTATACTCGAATATAAAATAAAAGTTAAATTTAACAAATAAAAAATAAATTATGTCATCTCTTCAATTAATGGAAGTCCAAACCTTTAGTGATTTTTAAATTTTATGCTCCGAATATATATGGTGAATCAATGAATAAATTTTTGGTATTTCCTCCATTGACTAATTTTTTGTTTTGTTTTGTTTTGGCCGCACTTGCAGGATCTTAGTTCCCCGACCAGGATTGAACCCGTGTCCCCTGCAATGGAAGCACAGAGTCTGAACACTGGACCGCCAGGGAATTTTCTCCATTGACTAGTTTTGTAAGACGTGTACTGCTGATGTGAGGAGGGAGGGTGAAAACAGGAGAGTGAATGGGGGAGAGGGCGCCAGCCTGCTGGGCCGTGCAGACAGCTGCCCGCAGTGACACGAGGGCAGACCCTCAGAGCCGAAAGCCAGTGAAGAGAAGGTGATGGCACAGCACCTCCAAGGTGAAGACCCTTCTGCCTCCAAGCAATGTCCTGTCAAGGGGCCGGCACCCCTTCTGTCTTGTTTAACTCTCGCTCCCGGGAGCTGGTTCTCCTCTGCCCTCAGATTCTCCGCCCTCAGAAAGGGACGTGATGTTAGCACCTGCCTGTCTATGTTCTTCCAGAAAGAGGGTCAGATTGGAGTGTGGGAGAGGCCAAATGTCCCTTCCAGCCTGAGTTTTGGAGATAATGTGAGACTGTAGAATGAGCCCTGCTTTTTCTGACACCAGAAAAAACAAGCTGTGTCGAGGGGTTCTTTGGTCTGGGAAAGGGCAGTATCCCAACAAAAGCTTGAGATGTTCCTGACAAATTATTAGAGATCATTTGATACAAAAAACAAAAACTAAAACAAAAACGTGTCGAGGATTGAAATTTTTAGTGTTGTCTACTTTTCCCAGCTTCTGTATGGTAGCCAAATAAACCGCAACTGAAGGAAAAGGTCTTTGAGGCCGAGGATCAGCCAGATTAGAACTAGTTTAACTGTTTCCCGAGCGGCATCAGGTGTTTCCATTTCTCCCCGCTCTGAGTCCGATGGCAATGACGTTTCCACGTCATCAGGCCCATGCTGATCCCATGGCACCAAGTGGGAGGCTCAGGGTCCAGAGGACAGGCCTCAGCGGGCACCCCCAGGGGTCCTCTCATTGGTGGAGGCAGTGTGGGGTGACAAGCCACAGCCACCTGGGCTCCCATTCAGACGGTTATTTCAAAAGCGAAAACAGAGCAAAATGGTCTGATGAACCCTGAGGCCATCAGGGTTGGGCCATCGCTGCAGAAAGTTACAAAACCAAGGTTGGGCTGGCGTCAGGCGACCGACCATGGTATCTCTTCCAGACGCCAGACTCCCTCTGCCCCAGTTCTGCTCCGTGTCCAAAGATCAGGACTCGCCCTAAAGCCCGAAGCAGCAGATAGGCTTGCGCACATAGACTATGACACCGTCTTTGGAAAGAAAGCCAGCTGGGCACTGGTGGAAAGGTCACAGAGCAGGGGAACGCCAGCCACCTGCCCCGGAGTGAGGGCAGCTTTGCGGGGATGCACGTGGGGGGAAGGGCTTTCAGCTGCAGCTCTGCTCTCTGGGCCCAGAAAACAGGTGGGCTGTTGGGATGTTTCCACCCCGTGCTAGGGAGTCTGCGGAAGACTCACTGCCTTTGTCACTTGAGTGTTGTTTGCTGTTTTTAGTTTGGTTTTGTTGTTTTGTTTATTTTACATGTATATGTTATGTTACATATGTGTCACAGTAACATACATTTGTGTGTCTATATATATGTGTATATATATATATTTGTATATGAATGTCAAAGTTGTATTTCACACTCTTGTCAGGAAATGTGTAGGAAAAAAATATAAGCTGGTTTGGTTAAAGATCGTGAGGCAGTTCAAGACTGGTAAAGCCCTGTACCTTTGAAAGTCCATCAGCTGGATGGGCAACTTTTTAAAAAATTGTGCTCAAATAAGATAACATTTACCATTTTAACCATTTTTTAAGTGCACAACTCAGTGGCATTAAGAACATTCACACTGTTGTGTAACCGTCACCACCATCCGCCTCCAGAATTTTTTCATCTTCAACTGAAACTGTCCGCATTAAACACCAGCTTCCCCTCCCCCTCCCCCAGCCCCGGGCACCCACCACCCTACTTCCTGTCTCTGTGACTCTCTTTTGGGGACCTTGTAGAAGTGGAATCACACAGCATCTGTCCTGCTGTGACTGACTTCTTTCCCTCAGCACAATAGCTTCAAGGTTCCTCCATGTTTGTTAGATGTTACAGTTTGTTTTCCATCGATCGGACGGTTTGTTTTTGTTTTCTTGCTGAGAACTCTGACGTTGAGAACAGGACAACCACATGAATGTTTGCCTGGCCAAGGGGCTTCTCTCTCACCACCCTAAAATATACTTACCTTTGCCACAGTGGACATTTTTCAGTGTTTTTTCCTGCCCATCCACTACATAACTGGCGTGTTAATAGCTGCTCACGGGAATTCCCTGATGGTCCAGTGGTTAGGACACTGTGCTTCCACTGAAGGGGTCATGGGTTTGATCCCTGGTCAGGGAACTAAGATCCCACATGCCACACGGTACGGACAAAATACAAAAGAAAAAAATTTTTTTTAATTAAAAAAAACAAAAAAACCCAGCTGCTCACCACTCTCAGTACAGTCCGCACTGCAAGGGTGAGGTTGGAGGGCGTGCAACCCCTGCCTGCTTGGGCAAAGTCTCCGAGAACCCACAGAAGTCCTTTCTTTCTCCAGGAACATGAGGCCTCTTGATCTGGAGGGCAGGCCTGTGCTCACCTTCCTCTCCAAGTAAAACAGGCTCTTAAAACATGCTTCTTGTTTGCTTGTTCTTTTTTTTTTTTATTATTATTATTTTTAAAATAAATTTATTTATTTATTTATTTTTGGCTGCATTGGGTCTTCATTGCTGCGCGTGGGCTTTCTCTAGTTGTGGCGAGCAGGGGCTCTAGGAGCACGGGCTCAGTAGCTGTGGTATGTGGGCTCAGTAGTTGTGGCTCACAGGATCTAGGTGCGCAGGCTTCAGTAGTTGTGACACGTGGGCTCAGTAGTCGTAGCTCGCGGGCTCTAGAGCGCAGGCTCAGTAGTTGCGGCACGCAGGCTCAGTAGTTGTGGCATGCGGGTTCAGTAGTTGTGGCTTGTGGGCTCTAGAGCGCAGGCTCAGTAGTTGTGGCGCACGGGCTTAGTTGCTCCGCGGCATGTGGGATCTTCCCGGATCAGGGCTCGAACCCGTGTCCCCTGCATTGGCAGGCGGATTCTTGACCACTGCACCACCAGGGAAGCCCTGCTTGCTCTTTATAATTATTATTTTTAAGCAGTATGTTCAGATGGTTAAACATACACACAGTAAGAACGTGCAGTGAAAATTCATCTCCCACACTGACCCGACTTCCTGGTCTCCTCCCCAGCTGCCCAGAGACGGTTCATGGGTAGCAAGCACATGGGTGCTTTTTTACACAAAAGATTTCATCTCATGCTCGCTGATCTAGATAGTGCTTTCTGAAAAAATACATAGAAGTCAGAGTGTAATATGAAAGGTTCCCACCACCCAGAGCTGATAAAAACTAATCTTTGCTGTTTCTTTTTTTCCTTACATAAAAGAAGTAAAATGTTACAGATAAAGTTGAAACATTCTATGACATTAACAGACAATCCTATTCCCTTCCTTCTCTCCCCAGAGCTGAGTACTGTCACTAATTTGTTATTCCTTTAGTAATTTTGTATATTTTCACATGCATACATATATATGTCTGTGAACAACACACAGTATTGAAACGGAGCAGGACCCTGTGGTCCTTGTCCCCCATGTCCTGCGCCTGCCTTCTGTCTGTGGAAAAACTTTAGCCAAAGAATAAGTTCAATTGGAGACGTGAGAAAATGCAGAAACAAAGGAAAACAGTCAAAGGAGACCAAATAATAATAGTTTAGTCATTAAGCATAGCCAAGGACATTTAGTTCCTCCTCAAGGGCTATAGATAATATTCTGAGCCATATCCTGTGAGCTGTCTTATAGATACTGAAACCTCCACCAGGTGGAAGAAGTTAACTACATGATGACTAGACTCTAGCCATGACATAAGCTGCCACAATTCCAAGAACTGGCCTCAAAGAAATGGAAACAAACCAACCCTGGAACTGAAGATTAATTGTACCTAAAACAATCAAGATGGTGCTGGTCAGACCACCGATGACCAACTTCAAGATGACTATCAGAGAACTTCCTTGGTGGCGCAGTGGTTAAGAATCCACCTGCCAATGCAGGGGACACGGGTTCGAGCCCTGGTCCGGGAAGATCCCACATGCCGCGGAGCAACTAAGCCCGTGTGCCACAACTACTGAGCCTGCGCTCTAGAGCCCACGAGCTACAACTACTGAGCCCACGTGCTGCAACTACTGAAGCCCGTGTGCCTAGAGCCCGTGCTCCACAACAAGAGAAACCACCTCAATGAGAAGCCTGTGCACCGCAACGAAGAGTAGCCCCCGCTCGCTGCAACTAGAGAAAGTCCACGTGCAGCAACGAAGACCCAACGCAGCCAAATATAAATAAAAATAAAAATTAAAAAATTTATTTAAAAAAATAAAGAAATAACGTCTCTATGAGGTGATGGACTTTTTTTTCTGACTTGCGGGATCTTTGTTCCATGACCAGGGATTGAACCCAGGCCCCAGCAGTGAGAGCGTGGAGTCCTAACCACTGTATCGCCCGGGAAGCCCCTGGATGATGGATTTAACTAAACTCATCGTGGTCATCATCTCACAATATGTGTAAGTCAGGTCATCATGCTGTTCCCCTAAAACTTAGCGCTGTGTGTCAATTATATTTCAAAAAAAAACTGAAAGAAAAAAATAAAGCACTTCTCTACATGCAAAGCAAAAAAAAAAAACCCAAAATGAAAACCTCAGTGTTCTGATTTCCAAACAATTTCCCTCCCCGTTTTTTGTTTTTTTAATAAATTTATTTATTTATTTATTTTGGCTATGTTGGGTCTTCGTTGCTGCGCGTGGACTTTCTCTAGTTGCAGTGAGCGGGGGCTACTCTTCATTGTGGTGGCTTCTCTTGTTGCAGAGCACAGGCTCTAGGCGCGCGGGCTTCAGTAGTTGTGGCTCACGGGCTCTAGAGCGCAGGCTCAGTAGTTGTGGCGCACGGGCTGTAGAGCTCAGGCTCAGTAGTTGTGGCTCACGGGCTCTAGAGTGCAGGCTCAGTAGTTATGGCGTCTGGGCTTAGTTGCTCCACGGCATGTGGGATCTTCCCGGACCAGGGCTCGAACCCGTGTCTCCTGCATTGGCAGGCGGATTCCTAACCACCGTGCCACCAGGGAATTCCGGAGTGAAGTCTTTTCTTAACATTTCTGACCTGGATGATTTCTGAAGGTGTGGACTGTGACGTTAGCAGAGGACACAGTTACCCAATATTCTTCAGCTCAGGGAGAGGGGCAGGTGGTACGTGAGCAGGACATGCCACTGCCACGTGCACAGGGTGTGTTCCTCTGGGCAGATTCCGACCAGGTCGGCCCTGTGTGCTCATGTTCTGAGCAAACACTGGGACACAGCCGGCTTTGTAGGGGTGACACCCCACCCACCTCCCTCTCCCGAGAGAGCTGTAACTGCCCAGCCGGGAGTCACCAGAACAGAATGTCCCCGTCTTATGAATGGGCATCGTTCTCAGAAAGAGAGCTCGTAAGTCAATTGTTCAGAATCGGGAGGCATTTCCCCAGATAAACAAGGGTATGTGTAAGCTTTACTATTCAGGACAGGCCCAAAGAACTGCTTGCTCCCTGAAATCAAGGCCGGGCCGATGGTAGCTGAATCCCTGCCCGGAGTAGAGACGTGCTGCTCAGAAAATGCCTTCCAACTTGTACCCTCTGTGACTGGGGAGCAGGGGTCTCCCCAGTTCTTGGCCCTCGATGTGGCTGCCATGGCCTGGGGTGCAGGCCAGCGAGGAGAAAGAGCTGCACCCTGCGGAGGGCGGAGTAAAGCCCTGGCTCCTTGTCCACATCTTCTGGAGGCCCCGGTACGGCCTGCTTCCCTTCTGCTTCTGGTCAAGGTTTCTCTGTCCTCTTGAAGTTCCCTAAGGTCTGGAAACAATGGTAAACAGACTTTAAAAATGGCTTCCTTGGGCTTCCCTGGTGGCGCAGTGGTTGCGAATCTGCCTGCCAATGCAGGGGACACGGGTTCGAGCCCTGGTCTGGGAAGATCCCACATGCCGCGGAGCAACTAAGCCCGTGCGCCACAACTACTGAGCCTGTGCGTCTGGAGCTTGTGCTCCGCAACAAGAGAGGCCGCGATAGTGAGAGGCCCGCGCACCGCGATGAAGAGTGGCCCCCACTCGCCGAACTAGAGAAAGTCCTTGCACAGAAATGAAGACCCAACACAGCCAAAAATAAATAAATAAAATAAATTAAAAAAAAATTAAAAAAAAAGGCTTCCTTTGGAGGAGCACAGTGGTCATCTTCTCAGGAAAGACCAAGGTTGACCTAGGGAAGAACAGTGCATTTCTAGGTGTACGAAAGGCCAAAGAAATCCGGGTTAGATTCCTTGCATTTGTGGTTGGCTTTGATCAAGGGATGATTCCGAAGATCTTATGTGTCATAATCACGTGCTTTTTAAAAAATCATGTTTCCTTTGATCTTTCTTGCCATGATACAAGTTCGATGTACCAATATCTCAGTCTCTAAAAAGACTTTACGTTTTACAAAAGGCTTTCGCATCCTGTATCTTATTTGAGGGAAAGATGTTATGATCCCTGTTTTATTGCTAAGCAAACTGCCTGAGATCACTTAGCTGGGAAGCCGGGCCCTTGGCACCCATTCCAAGCCCTTGCTGATGTTAATTCCCGAAGGGAGACAGGACCCACAGTCCTGTAGCTGAAACGAGTCTCCAGGGAATATCTGGTTTTCTCCATGTCTCCAGACTCTTCCAAATTACCCCAGACATCTAAATATCCCTTCTTTTCTTAAACTTCTCTAGGGAGTGAAATCTATAACTCTCGCTTACCCGTCCTGGTGACAAATAGCCTCTCTCTGATTAGAAAGATATCCTTTATTTCCACCTTGGTTCTTTTTGTTACCAAAAAATCTGTTTGGCCGAGAGAGCGTTGTTTTTTTATTTTTTCTGCTTTGTTGGGAACATACAGTAAGGGGCTCAGAAAACAAGCCTGGGATTACTGGGTCCGTCCACAGCAGACCTGAAATGACAGCTAACGCAAGAGTGTGATCGGGTACATGTTCCAAAGCACTTGCCCAACTTCTGTTGCAGCCGAGCCTTACCAAGCCCCTGAGGGGCAGGTGGCACTGGATCACCCAAGGCCTGGCAGCCTGGTGCTGCGTCCGGGGCTCTTGCACAAGCCGACAGCAGAGCCAGACCGGAATTCTGGTCTCTGACTCCGGGATTAAGGAGCAAGTGTTTATGCCCGTCACAAAGTCGTCTGACTTGATAGCTTAACAAAGTTCTTATCTGGGTGAGCTCTCAATTCGTGCCCAAGTCCAAATTCAGGACTCTGGAGGCAGAAGCAGAGGTGACCCTGGGGACTCTCTTTAGAGAGAACACAAAGCCCCCGTTGGCTTCTGCCGGCGGGTCCCAGGACAGTGGCTGGCGGAGGGTGCGCAGTGGCCGGCTCTGCCCTGAGCAGACCTGCGTGGGAACCGGCAGCAGCAAAGGCTCCTCTTGGGCTGTTGTCCACGTGGTCTGGGACAGTCTGAGCACAGGGCCGCTCTGGTGCATGCCGTGTCCTGTGCGTCTCTCCAAAGCCAGAGGAGACAGACCAAGACACAGCCAAGGTCAGGGCTCAGGTCTGCCTCCAACAGACGCTCTCCTCATCTGGTCAGACAATGTGGTCCATGGACCACAGCAGAGATTAGAAACACGTCCAGGAAGTTATGTCCACACATCTTACTATGGAGGAGAGTTTGGGGACAGACTCTACTGATGTTAGACTTTTGGGGAGACGCTAATTCAGGATGGCCCACCGTCCCCTAGTCCAGGGTCAATCTTGAGGATGTAGGCACTGACCTCTAGCAGCCTGATGCCCTGCACATGCTACCTCTAAACCCAGCTCCTCTGCAAACAGCCGTCTCACTTGTGTGCAAGGCTTGCTTGGTCAGACCTAATAACCTGTCAGCAAGTCTCAAACTAGCCGCAGAGCAGAATCGCCCAAGGCATCTTTTGAAAACACAGATTCCCAGACCTGACCCCAGATTCACTCAATCAGCGTCTCCAGGTCTGGGTCCTGGAAGTCTGAATTCTTATTTTTTATTTTATTTTATTATTTTTTCGGCCGCACCGCACGGCATGCAGGATCCTAGTTCCCTGAGCAGGGATCGAACCCGCGCCCCCTGCAGTGGAAGCATGGAGTCCTAACCACTGGACGGCCAGGGAAGTCCCATGAATTCTTTTTTTTTTTTTTTTAATGTTTATTTATTTATTTGGTTGCGCTGGGTCTTAGCTGCGGCAGGCGGGCTCTTTAGTTGTGGCATGCATGCGGGATCCTAGGTCCGCGAGCAGGGATCGAACCCGGGCCCTCTGCATTGGGAGCACAGAGTCTTAACCACTGGACCACCAGGGAAGTCCCATGAATTCTTAAATCTCCCCAGATTTTAACAGCCAGATGGAGGACAAGCTCGGGCCCTGCAATTATCCAAGCTCCACTCAACGTCCAGTTCGAGCTTCCTCTCCCGGGATCCATGGACAGCATCTTGCTTGCTCCTGGGCTCCCTTCTCTCCAAACAGATAGAGGATGGGGGCCCAGAAGTGCAAGCGAGGCTCTGAGTCTGCAGCAGGAGCTGCCCTTCCTGCTCTTGCCCCCGCGGTGGACACGGCCTGGGAAGCGCTCGCACTTGGACACCCCCCCACCCCACCCCCATGCCGCAGCCCCTCGGTCCAGCGCAGCAGGAGATTCCCAAGGCGTCCTGGTCCTACTCGGCCGCCAGCACATCTGAGCCCAAGAGTGGACTGAGCAGAGGGGGGAGGGCTCTCCAGGGCTGAAAATATGCACGTAATTCGGAAGTATTTTAGGGCGTCTCGTTCTCTGTGGTAGAAGGTACTTATCTGTGATGGAGAGGCGGGTCCTGGCGTGGAGGCTGAGAGCTGGAGGAGCAGCTTAGAAGAGGGCTTTCCAGAGCTCGGCTCACGGCCTGGTCTGCTGACGTCACACATTCTCAGGGCCCTTCTGAATGTTGAAGAGCACCATTATTCCAAACCTCAGACTCATCAGACCCGGGAAAGGCAATGGGGTTTGTGTAAATTCAGGGAAGTGCCCAGTGGAGACCACCTGTCCTCCATCTCTGCTGGGGGCCTCGGGCCCCTCCTGAGGGCCGCATGTCCCCATCTCCCTGGGTAGATGAGCTCTGGCCCTGGGGCTGAAGTCCAAGCCCATGTTTGACTTGAGGACCCAGGGGATGTGTAACCTCGTCCCCCCCACCCCGTCCCCCTCCAGATGATTCCACTCTTGTCCTCTGCGCTCAGATCTACAACCTTCCCATGGTCATCCCTGCGGCTCAGGCCTCTCCCACCAAGAGGCCATCTTATCGCTCCTGCCGGGGGCCTCCTCCAAGGGCCGCTGTCTCGCCTCATCTGACGGCTGAAGTCCTTCTTCTGTGTTAGTTACATCACCAGAGCAAATTAAAAATTTCAGAGAATCAAAAACAAAAAACGCAAAAACGAAACAACAACAACTGTCTTGTGTAAAACGAACCGTGAGGCAGCTCTGTAATTCACCCGTAAGGCGAGTGACCTAGTCAGTTCCGCTGTCCTGGGCACACAGCAAGCGCCAAGCTCAGCACCCACCATCCGTCTTTGCTTCAACATGTCTTTCAACACCCTCTCTTCCCTTTGTGCAGATTCTCTGTGTCCTCAGCTCTGCACACCGTGTCCTCTTCCCTTAGATTCAGGATGGCCAAGTTCCCTCGGCCACGTGCCTCTATCAGAAAAAATTTCCCTACTCACCCTTCTCATTCAAAATTCATGGTAGCGGGACCTCCCTGGTGGTCCAGTGGGTAAGACTCTGTGCTCCCAATGCAGGGCGTCCGGGTTCGATCTCTGGTCGGGGAACTAGATCCTGCATGTGTGCCGCAACTAAGAGTCCGCACGCTGAAACTATGAGCCCTCGTGCCACAACTAAGACCCGGCACGGCCAAAATAAAAATACATAAATAAATAAATAAATAAAACATGCATATATATTACAAAATTCATGGTGGCAAGATGGGGAAGATTATTGTACACACCTGAGGCTCAGAAGGAAATGGGCACCTCTTACTTCAGGTGACTACATCCTGTGATCACCCAGAAATCCACTGAGGAACCGGAAGGGCCTCTGGAGTTGTTCGGCATCAATTAGCAGCTGTGTGAGTCAGAGGATGTTACTTGACCTCTCTGAGTTATAGTCTTCCCATCTGTAACATGTGGATAATAACACAGACCTTGCAGAGGTACTGAGAGAATTATACATAATATATGCAAAGCAGCTGGTACAGTCAGCCAGCCCTCTGAATGGTAGCTATAGTTACTCCCCACCTCTGCAATGATGACCTTCAAGCAAGCAGAGTATTCGGCTGCCTGGAAACTATTTAGGGGCAGGGGATCAGCTCCCAGCCCGAGCTCCACTGCTGTCACGGATGTCTCGGTGGCCCATCCCAGCAGGACTAGGCACTCCCCTCATCTTCCTTGCACACTCAATCTTTAAAAAATTAGTAAAATATGGGAATTCCCTGGTGGTCCAGTGGTTAGGACTCTGAGTTCTCACTGCTGAGGGCCCGGGTTCGATCCCTGGTTGGGGAACCAAGATCCCACAGGCCATGTGGCGTGGCCAAAAAAAAATTAGTAAAATTACACTGACCTAATTCTTCCCAAATTCGTCCAAACGAAACATCTGAAACTCAGCCGTGCTGCTGTCCAGAGTCTGTTTCTGGCATCAACCCGCAAAGACCCCACGCCCAGCTTTTGAGCTAAGGTGCGAGCCACAGATGCTGGGCTGGAGCTGGGGAAACAGCGACACTGTGTGGCCAGGCGGAAGGGGAGTCCAGCGCAGAGTGGGAGAGGAGAGGCCCCGACAGTCAGGAAGTAGAAAGAGGAGGGAACACAGCACCTTACACGTTCGAGTGGACCCACTTCCTACTCAATGCTCCTCCCGTCCCCAGCCTAAGACTAGAAGGCAGGGCAGTGCACACTCTCAGATCAGAAGGGACAAAAGCAGGCTGCCCGCAGGGCATTTGTAAAGTTTCCAGTGTTTGCTGCCTTTGCTCCCGGGAGCCGTGGGAGATTTACAGAAACATCGGGCCATCTTCGTCCCTCTCAGATATTTCTTTTTTGGTGAGGACTCGGACCTTGCAGAACTGAGGAAAGTGTGAAGGAAGCCGTTGGTGCTGTAGAGTTATTACTGTCAAAGGGAAGTATCTTTATTTTTTGTTCTTTGTTTCTTTTTCTTTAAAAATATTTTTTGTCTTCTTTTTCAAGGGGAAGTATCTTTATAATTGTTTTTTGGGGGGGGGTTTTGGCCACAAGGCATGCAGGATCTAATCCCCAACCAGGGCTTGAACCCTTGTCCCCTATATTGGCAGGCAGATTCTTAACCGCTGTGCCACCAGGGAAGCCCTCAGATCAATTTCTGTCACTTGGAACTTTGAGAGAACAAACTACACTGTTTCCTCATCTGTTGAGTGAGAATCATCATTCCTCCAGCAATTATGTATGGAACCGTCTCTCTGAAAGGCACTATTTGAGATTCTGGGAGACAGAGCTGGGAACAAAAGAGATTTTTTAAAAGTCCTTCCTTTATGAAACTTCCCTTCTACTAAAAAGGTCTCTGGAAAACCAGTAAATCTAAGGGAGACGACAACGTCAAATCAGAGACTAGCCAAAGGGCTGGTTGACCCAACAGACAGAGCACAGCCCCCAGTCCTAGAAAGCATGCTAGAGGGCCGGGGCCCTTGAAACAATCACATCCTTTTTGGCTTTAAAATAAAATTGGTTTAAAGGATGCAACTTTCTTTTTTATATATTTTTAAAAAGTATTTATTTATTTAGGCTGCACCACGTCTTCATTGCAGCACACGGGATCTTTCTTTTAGTTGCAGCACACGGGCTTCTTAGTTGCAGCATGCAGGCTCTTAGTGGTGACATGTGGGATCTAGTTCCCTGACCAGGGATCAAACCTGGGCCCCGTGCTTTGGGAGAGCAGAGTCTTATCCACTGTGCCACCAGGGAAGTCCCTAAAGGGTGCAACTTTCTATAGTGTCTTTCCTTTTACATCTTAGAGCAGCTGCTGCGGCCCCTTCTGATGGTTTGCTGACAGGGCCCACACTCGGGCCAGCTCTGTCTGTACTGCGGTTTCCTACCTGCTTTGGGCGTGGCAGCTTTAAGGCTATTTCCAGTTATCCTGGGAGCAGTAGAAATACACCTAAGTGACAAGTTAAATTTGCAGATCATTTAAAAACCTAATTTCAGCCACCTCTTCTCCCACTCCGTTATTTATGAAAAATACTCAGGAAGCCCAAGTTAACTGATTTGGTTCTATCTTCTGTTGCCACCTCGGGCAGAGCCGCAAATGGACAGAGCTGCAAATGGACAGAGCAAAGAGCAAAGGGCAGGCGGCAGGGGAGAAAGCAGAGTGTGGACAATCTATGTGAAAATCAACTGTGTGAAGGCTCTTCCACGCACCGAACATCTGACCCTCATTCCTGGGCCAAACCTTCTTACTTAGGGGCAAATTACCTGGCATTCTATGTAAAATCAGGAATTAAAGCACCTTTCCTTATTGTTTGGGTATAACTACAGTGCAGATTCTTACATAACAAAGGACTCACAATAATACTTAGCAACCACGGCTAGGGGGGCCCTTCTCAGCCCCCCAGCCTTCTTCCAGAGACGTGAAGCTTGTCCTCCCAACCAGAGGGCAGGGGTTTCCAATAAAGACAGACAATCCATGTTCTGCAGCGTCTCAGCCAGAAGCGGTGACAGTTACTTTTATTTATTTTTTTTACATATTCCATGTCTCCAGTGCCTCTCTAACTCCCCTCCAAAATTAATGAAAGCGTTCATTCCTGTGTACATGGTGGGCATGGGCGTGTACAAGCGCACGCACACGCACACATACCCCATGCACGCGCACGCACACACTAAGGTCCCAAAATACATGTGACCAGGGTCAGTGGGGTCTGGCAATGCGTCAGAGCCTGTTTTAAGATGGAAATGAGGACTTTTCCCACCTTCTTGGGACAGTGCGGCTCTCCTCCCAAGAAATGGGCTTCTTTCTTGATAAATCACTGGAGCTGTAAGATCACTGTCTCATGGAGCAATTTCAACCACAGATGTCTTGCTATGGGCCCAGAGCTCCAGGGATAACAAAGCTTAAATAAAATTATATATATATATATATATATATTTTTTTGGCCGCATGGCATGCGAGATCCTAGTTCCCCGACCAGGGATTGAACCCATGCCCGCTGCAGTGGAAGTGCAGAGTCCTAACCACTGGACCACCAGGGAAGTCCCTAAAATAATAATGATTTAAGGGAAGAAGCAGGGCAGAATTTCAGAGGAAATAACCAACTTGGGGATTTAATACAAGTAGCAAGTTTTGTTTCTCAGCTCAAAGGATGGAGCGTGGATGACAACGAAATGCATTCTCCAAACTAGGACTTCGAATTCAGTTCCTGAGACTCTGGTCACAAAGCCTTTGTGAGTGGAGGCCTGGCCTCATCTTGACCCCAGCTGTGGCTGTCTTCCCACCCTCCCATCTACTTTAAGTGGAGGCAGTCAGGCATGCCTTTCTCCGAATTTCATCTTGAAGGCAAGGTGAATGCCTGCACACAGAGCTAAGTAAATAACACCTTATTATATTCATAGTGGATCTGTAGGCTTCCCCACCCCCGTCCCGGGTGGAACATCCCAGGGCAGATCGGTTCTTTCCCCTCTCATCAAAAAGGCTCTCTGGGGAATTCCCTGGCGGTCCAGTGGTTAGGACTTGGTGCTTTCACTGCCATGGCCCAGGTTCAATCCCTGGTCAGGGAACTAAGATCCCACAAGCTGCGTGACACAGCCAAAAAAAGAAAAAAAAGAAAGGCTCCCCAGGATGGCTGCTTGGTCCAGGCATTTCATTAATTCAATTAGGCTACAAGTTAATACATTTCAGGTGCCAGGGAATTCTGCACAGTGTTGCCAAGAGCACCAGGTTGGGAATTAGGGCCCAGCTGCCTGTCTCCCTGTGGGTCCTGGGCTAGCTCTCAATGACTGTAGGTGCAGTAGAGTCTCTGGACCACCAGCGCAGGGTTCCCTCAGGTCCTTGATGAGGACAGTGTTCCTAGCTCCACCCCAGACCAAGTGAATAAAAATTTCTGGCGTTGCAGGTCTAGGACTCTGCATTTTCACAGCACACTAAGGTTTAGGACCTGCTCATGATTTGGAGGTCCTTATCTGGACACACAGGAGCTGGGGGTCTGACTGCCACACTCTCTGCTCAAACAGTCTACGGTTCTGAGCAGAAGCTTTTTTTTTTTTTTGCTTCGCCACACAAGCTTGTGGGATCTTAGTTCCCCGACCAGAGATCGAACCCTGGCCCCTGGCAGTGGAAGTGCGGGGTCCTAACCACTGGACCGCCGGGGAAGTGCCCAGAAGCTCAGTTTTCTAGGGCGGTCTCCATATTCTCCACCCACTTCCCACCGCCTCACCGGCCGCATCACAGGCAGCTGCCAATTCACCAGGATCCCACAAGCGTGTGACAATAACTCTAACTTCATCCCAACCCATTTTGAACATTAAATAATCCTGAGACCTGGTTGTCAGCGGCTGCAACAATCACATGGGTGTTTGAACATACAACCTTCTCCCCAGTTGGAAGGAAAACATTGACTATTCGCCCATTCCCTTGCCAGGACTCTGCAGGAATAAGCTCGGCATGACAGGGGTGATCCATCTCCCTTTGTGAACACGGGGCCACTTTTTGGGATTGTGGGCGAGTCACTCCCAACTAACTTTCTGAAGTGTCTGAGGATGAACTGGGTCTCAGCTCTTAAACACTTTGAGCACCTGATACAAGGTAACTCTCGGGGTCTGTGGACCAGTGATGTAGGCAAGGGCAATGAAGCCAGCCAGTGTTTCAAAACCCTGACCGTCACGGTTGATTTGGGTGACTGGTTGGTTTATTTGGTTAAATGCCAGCGATTGAAGCCAAGGACGTGGTTTTGATCTTTTGTAGACCAGTTGGTTTAAACACTTTCTCTCATGGACCATTCCTCTTGAAAATGTCAACCAATCTGGGTAACCGTGCGAGGAACAGTTACAGGGAACACAGCCCTACTTCGGATGTTCCTCGGTGTCGGGTCAGGAGGTTCTTCTTTAGGCACTAAAGACACAGCAGGATATGGGACCGTGGATACCCTCAGGCAGAATCTCTTTTACACTGTTCTGCAGCATCATTTGCTCATTATAACCAAGTTAATTCCGTAATCCCATCACTTCCCCAGAAACAAACTTTTCTAACATAAAACTGGTGTCTTTTGTGGCTTCTGGCTCGCTGGACAGCCTGTCTCAGTGTCTCTCCCAGAAACTCCCGCCTTTTCTAGGGTGCCTGAGCTCTGCCTTATTCTCTCCTGTCCCAGATACTCCAAAACTGAAGTTCTGGCCCCCAAACCGGCCATGGCAACACAGAGAAGCCAGCAGAGGGCATCCCCAACGCCTGTGGTCACCAAGAGCCCAAGAGGACTGGTGGGAGGTAAAATGGGGAAGATGGGGAGGAGGAGGTAAATGTGAGGTCTAACCCTAACTCTGAATTCTGTTCAGAGCAGTGATATTAACGGCCATCATTTAACTCTGTGCTGCCCTTGGGGAGAAGGCGTGCACGCACGCGTCACCTTATGAATTCTCACGATGTCCCCCTGTCCCTGTAACACCAGACTAGGGCTCTGAAACGTCTCCATTCTCTTGCCCTCTTCCGTGCGTGCACCCTGTAGCAGGGTTCCAAGGATCAGATCGAAAATAAAAGGACCCATGAAACATAACCGTGTGTCCAAGTAAGGAAAGAGAAAGTTCAGTGGAGGGTGTTTAATGTCAGAGGGAAACTACATCTGGGGCACAAGAGAAGAGCCCGCAACAGGCCGGCCGAGCAGGGCCGCGCCTGCCCCAGCTTCCCGCAGCGGGGCGGGCCGGCAGCAGCCTCAGAGCGTCCGCTCCCTGCGCGGGGGCACGGCGCCATCCGCCCTCGCCAGTCACCACCTGGCTTTCTGCAGCTCGGGCACAGAGAGGCCATGTCTTTCCTGACACGTCAGGTCAAACGACCCCTCCCTCCTGGTGCAGGAGCCAGTGCATCGGAAGGAAAAGTAGTTCTCGCTGGAAAGGCAGGACCCGGAGTCTGGGGAGGAGTTGCTTAGGGCGGATGTCTTGGAAAACAAATCCCCTGTGGTCCCCAGAGACGGCGTGGGGCCGGTCCTCTTTCCTGTAACTGTGGATTCTGCAAGTACGCACACGGACGAAAGTGCAAGGAGGCACTGGGCCTCTCATGGAACCAGTCGGTGTCCTGGACGAGACCCAGAAGATGCCAGGCGTGAGGCGGGGTTCCCGCCACTCCACGGGGCCGCCCGGCCCAGAGGCCAGGGTCGCAGGGCAGTCACCCACCCAGCAAAGACTCCAGACATCATCAAGTTCCCCCTCCAAGCACCACCTCTGTCCTCAAGGCCGCGGTGGGTAGACAGGGAACAGTCCCAAGTCCCTACCTCTTGAGAGGCCCCACCAGAGGCGGGGACAGAGCCCTTTCCCCACCCACTGGGAGCAGAGAACCAGCAAAATCCAATCCTCCAAGGTTTCCAGCGCCTCTTAAATAGGCTTTTCCTTTCCGTTTTCTTCCTTCAGTTATTTACCATCCATCCTTTTCTTTATACAAATATAAAATAGATTTATATAGATTTATATCCTATAGACTCTGTGCGGCAGTGCGGAGGAGCACCGGAGAGCGGCCCTGGCTACTTGCAGACGAACTGGTCCACGACCTGCGTGCACTTCTTGCAGCGGACGAAGCAGCACCAGTGGAACTTGCAGTGGCAGCGCTCGGTCTGCACGCTCTTGAACTGGTCGTAGCCGCGGCCGCAGCACATGAGCGCGCAGCCGTCGAGGCCCTCGGACGTCTTGTTGCACAGGCGGCCCTGCGTGCCCAGCGAGCCCGTGCTCTGGTCGCGCAGGCAGTAGTCCGGGCTGGGGTCCACGTAGACCAGGTCCTCGGGGGTGGGCTGCTTGAAGCGGCTGTTGACCAGCTCCAGCTTGCCCCGGCGGGTGATGCGCATGGCAGCCGCGCTATCGTACTTCTCCTTCAGCTGGTCCCCCACCTTGCGGAACTCCGCCAGCTGCAGCCAGCAGGTCTTGAGGCTGCAGGACCCCGAGACGCCGTGGCATTTGCAGGCCACGTCTGCCGTCTTATACACAGCCTGCGGGGAGAGGGGGAGGAGAGAGAAGGGGATGAGAAGGAGCATCCCTGACGGAAGATGCCCGGAGGCCGGCGAGGGCGAGCGCAGGAGAGGGCCGGCGGGGTGCGAGTGCGGAGGGGCGGTTTTCCAACCGTGTCCAAAGGTCTTTCCAGGTTGAAAGTGGATAAAAGGAACAGCACATAGAAAACTTCTGGGGAGGTGACGGCCATGTCTGAGTCACTACCAGGATGGCACACTTGCCCTTTTTGTTACCCATTTATTATCACTTGAAATTTGTCACAAGAAATGTGTCATCGTTACCAGCAGGAAAAAAAAAAAAAAAAAAAAGGCTATTTCTATCTTGATCAAAGTCTCAAACAAATAAAAACCAGCAACATGAGTCTAGATTTTACACAATATGGAGCCCAGTCCAGAAAAAAGAATCAGCCGTACCAGGAGCCTGTAACAGAGACTGCTGGCACGGCCCTGGCTAGCCGAAAGCTATCCCCAATCCTGTCAAGTCCCCTAAGAATTAAACGGTCCCTTTTTCTGTGTTAACAGTTGTCACTAGCTCCACAGAGCCATCGGAGCCTCACCATAAACCACAGCACATCTGTGACAAGACACCCCCTGGGAGTGGCTGTGATGCAGGGGAGGGGCAGGCCCTCTGCGATGGGAGAGCAGACTGGTGGGTCCATCTTAGGGCGGATGTCTTGGAAAACAAATCCACCCAGAAGTCACTGAACCACAAAAATGGGAGGGGACCTGAACGTGGGCTACCCCAAATCCAAATGGAACAGCAACAGCAGACCAGAAAGCTGCTTACAAAGTGCCTTTCAGCGAAAGCATACGGATGCATTGTGTCAACTAGCCCTGGCAGCCGGCCCAGAAGTGCAGATGGCAGGATAAAGATGCAGGTCTGCCGCCCAACATTTTCTTCTGCCACAGCTATTGTCACCGACGCAGGCAGGACTCATTTGTCAAGGGTTTCTCTCGGCTTTCTTTTCAAGAGTCCCCAGATTGTGTCTTTATTCAGCACTGCGGCCGGGACCACTGCAGGTGCAAGAGGGAGCTTCAGCTGCATCAGCTCACATTACTCCTGTCCAAACTCTTCCTGATTTTTTTCTGGTACAGAACTATTCCCACTATTTTAGGGTGGAGAAACTGTCGCTCTACATGAGGCTCAATAAGCTGTGCAAGGGCCACCCAGGAAGGCTTGCTCACCAAACTTGGGGCTTAAAAAAGGATTAGGGTGGAGAAGTCAGGCAGCCCCCTCCCCAAGGTTAAAGGCACCAGCACTTGGCTGGCAGCTCCAGGCCAAAGGCAGAAAGGAACTGATACCCCATTCCGACAGGGACTTCAAAGACGGGGCCCGCAATCGTCCCCTGGCGCAAATCCCCCGGGTCTGAGCTGGAGCCTGACATTCCTTGGAAATGGTCCTCGGTTTAGAGAGGGATGTCAGGCAGCTGGCGCTGTTAGAAGAAGGAGGAAACATTAAGGGCCTAAAACTGTGTACCCGACACTGAGTGACTGGGGGTGAGGGGCGGATAAGCATCTCCAACGGGGAGCAAACACTTCAGGAGATTTGGGAGGGACAGGAATTTTAGTAAAACAAATCCAGAAGGGAGAGCGTCACTGACCCTCACTATTTAGACGTCCATTCTACCTTCTTCTAGGAAGAAAGACACCATAGAGACGGTAATGTTTGTATTTTAAATATTTTACTGTTGCTAATATATAGATGCTCCTCTTGCAAGAGAAGGAGGTTGGTAATTTTGGCCCTTGCTGCGAACTGAAAAAGCAAGAGAATGTTTTAAAATTTTTCTTAGGTCTACATCTCGCCCCCTGGCAGAGCCCCTGGCCCCTCTTCCGCATCTAACGGTGTGACAGAGCTTGGTCACTGGCAGGAGTGTCACAAGGACGAGGCAGCTTTCATCTGGAAAATGCTCAGAGGCCCTTGAGTGACAAGGCAGTATCAACCCACCGCCCCTGGCTTCAGTATTGTAAAACAAGGTCATTAGAGGCTCTCAAAGGCCAAGAGAAATTTCTTGCAAAGTATGCCCAAGATTTACTCTGTGGTCAAGATGTCAGATCCTAGATATCCTACCCTTTAAAAAGATCTGGTTGTGTAATACCGGTCCGGGGCATTTTCAATCCCGGCCACCGCTTAGTCCTTCCTGAGGAAGGTTCTGTGTAGGTGTGAGGAGGTGGGAGGTGATTGATGGCGAGGCCTGCTCCTTGGAGGGGGGATAAGACATAGAGAGGGACAGAGATTCCCCACCTGGAGCAGGTGGAGGCTGGGGAGAGATAAAGGGCTGTGCAGAGGTGAGGAGGCTGCAGGGAGGAGACAGAGGAAGCCGGGGAGGGGGTCGGACAGGCTGATGGAAGGCGCAGCCGAGATAAGGGCTGGAAAAAGCAAACAAACAATTAAGGGTGAAGAAATGAGGAGCCAGCAGAAGTGGGGCCCGGATGAGGATGAGCGCCTGGTCACCTCCGCATCTGCCCCGGGGCCCCAAGCGCGGCTCCAAGCAGAGACAGGAAAGCCTTCCTGAATTTGACCTCTTGCTAGGAGGCCACGGGGAATTTTCCCTGCACTGTCACGTGCACACCGCCCCCGCCCCCAACCAAGAGCACAGCAGAGGTCCCAGGGCACCCCGGTCCTCAGGAGCTGGAGGAAGCAAAGTCTCACACCTCAGCCAAGTCCGCAAGGCTCCAGTGCGCCTCAGATGCAGAGACGGCTAGCCATGGGGAATGGGAAAGACTGTGGGAGTATGTGGTATTTGAACTGAGATCTCGAAAAATGGGTAGAATTTGGGCGTTCAGGAGATAAAGTGGAGACCTTAACCTTTTTTTTTCCAATCAGTCTTTCACGGTTAGACTCCCAAAGACTGGCAAACAGGAAGTCGTGGGAGACTGAGGCAGCTCCACAGATGCCCTCAGAGCAGAAGAGTTCTGGTCTCTCCACCCGGATTTATAGCACAATAGCCACGGATCAGAGCGACGGCCCGAACTCCTGACACGCCACAGCTAAACACCCATATCTGGCTAAACAAAACTAGCCTCTGGACGTGGGCTCTGCAAGGAAGATGCTGGGCAATAACCAATTCTAATTCTGATTTGATGTCACGCCAGTGATGGCGCTAGGTTTACACACGGGTACCATGTTCTACCAGCACCACAGGATGCTAAGTCATAGAAAAGGCATTTCCAATCCCCTTTGTTTGATATGTGCTCCTATGAAACGAGTTAATTTAAAAAAAAAATTAATATATTAACACTTTTTAGAAGTATATCCATATCCTGTTACTGAATCACCAATGAACCAACATTAAATTTCTGCATTTATTTCTCTTCCAGAAACTGCTGCTCCTGTTTTTTCGTTAGATCATCTTTGGCCTCACTAAGTACCTTGCTGGGCCCCGAGCCCGGGCTTGACACAGACCTGAGTGTGGACAGCTCTCCCAGAGAGAGGTCTGTGTAGTTTCCTGAGAGGTCCGTGGCCCCGGCCCTTCGCCAGGAGGGCCTCCTGCCACCCAGCACTCGGGCCTCAGACCTCTCTCCAGGGAGATCTGGACGCACATCCACAGTGGACGCCTGAAGAGTGGAAGACAGAGCTTGTGGCTGAGAGAGGCCTCCAGTCGGTAGCAGAGGCAGACCCCGCTCAGGAGAGAGGAGCAGGCCGTGTGCTCAGATGTGGGGGCTTCCTGAGCAGGTGCCGGCAGATGAGGCCCAAGCTCTCCAGCACCCGTGCAGGAAGCCCAGAGCCCTGGCCCAGGTGTGCTCTGCACAGACAATAAACCCAGCTCTCCCCAAACCTACATTTTAGTCTCCACTGAAACTGAGGCTCAGAAGACCCTCGCCTCTTACATGAGATTGATGAGACTGGGCCTTCAAAGGATGGTTGCCTTCCACACTGCCACTTAGGTTAAAGCACCCAAGTGTGTTTGCCATCGGTACTGAAGTGTGCTTTTGGACTGGGTCTCGGGATATGCATGATGGCAGCCCTGAAAAGTCAGTTCTGCTTTACCTGAGCCTCTAACAAACCATAAACCCTAGACGAGGTCTGATGGCCGAAACTTCCAATCATCCTAGCTGTTCAAATGACACAGGAGGGGCAGCCAAGACAAGAGGTGTCTGGGATTCTGATGATGAGACTGCACCTAAGTCCTACAGGCACGGATGTCCTGTGGAGAAACAGATAAGGCTAAAAGAGTGACAACTGCGTGTGTCTTGTGGGAAATGGAGCCTTTGGAAATCAAGGATGAGTTCCACAGTGTGGGAATCTAGGTCAGCATCATAAGAACCTCTGTGGTCAGACTCACCCCCCTTCCTGGACCAGCCGCCATCACACAGCAGAGCCGAGGAACAGCCGATGGTCTAGGTGTGTGTGTGGGCGGGCCCTCTGTCCATGTGTGTGCGTGGGCGGGGCCCTCTGTCCAGGTGTGTGTGTGGGGGGCCCCCTGTCTAGGTGTGTGTGGGGCGGGGTCCCCTGTCCAGGTGTGTGTGGGGGGCGGGGCCCTCTGTCCGGGTGTGTGTGTGGGCGGGGCCCCCTGTCCAGCTGTGTGTGTGGGCGGGGCCCGCCGTCCAGGTGCGCGTGGGGCGGGGTCGCTTACCCTCCGGCCGGCCTCGTTGTTCTGCAGGTTCATGAGCACGCGGCCCTGCTCCTCCGAGCCCTTGGCGAAGTTCTTCTCGCGCTCGCGGGCGTCCACGAACTCCTTGGCGAAGCGGTAGCCGTAGTCCACGTTGTCGCCGCAGCCGCCCCACAGCCAGTCCCGGGGCAGGTCCTTGGGCCGCGCGGCCCGGCTGCAGCCGCACGTGGACAGCTCCCCCTCGCGGCAGGCGCGGCTGATGGCGTTGACCACCCCGGCCGCGCTCACGGCGTAGGTGAAGGCCGTCTCCCGGCTCCCTGCGGGTGGAAGGGAGACGGGTGAGGCCCCTGCCCCCTGCCGCCCCGCCAGCCCGCACGCCCGGAGGGGGCACCTCTCCCTGCCGAGGCCCCCGGGGTTAGAAAGCGCCCGGGACCAGGAACCGAAGTTGACTCGTCTGCCCGTGAGTCCCTTCAGCCCCGGCCTGCACCTCATCCCTTCCGGAGAGGTTTCCCCGGCTGTGCCTTCCTAGGAGGCCGGCCTGAGTGGACGGGAGCGGGGGGCATGGAGGCATTGGTGGACCAGGTGGGACGGCCGGAACGAGACTGGGCACAAATCATGGGACCCACAGTGCAGCTCTATCCTGGCAAACACCTCTCCCTCACAGGCCTGTTTCTCATCCTCCACGAGTCACACATCTGTCTTTTTACGCCTGCATTATCTAGCTGGACAGCGGCCGAGACCAGGAGTAGAAATGAACTAGGATGACAACATCCAGAACCGTCTGAGCCGTTTCCCTCTGTCCCCTGAGGTCCACACTGCCACCCAGCCCGATGGTACTGGGGCACCACCTCCACGGACACTCAGCACGGTCTTTCTAAATATCCAGATCATTTCCTGTAAGAAACCCAAACTGTGTACTTTATTGCTATAGTGAACCGCTTAAGAACCCATATGATGGATGTTCTACTTCAATAAAAACGTTGATAAAAAATAATACTCAGCCACCAGGGACATGCAAATCAAAATCACGAGACATCACTTCACACCCACGAGGATGGCTATAATCAAAAAGGCAACTAATGACAAGTTGATGAGGATATGGAAAAACCGGAACCCTCATGTGTTGCTGGTGGGAACGTTTTAAGGCACAGCTGCTTTGGAAAACAGTCTGGCAGCTCCTCAAAAGGTTAAATGTAGAACTACCATATGACCCAGGAATTCCACTCCTAAGAATATATCCAAGATAAATGAAAACATATGTCCACAGAAAAACTAGTACGTGAATGTTCGTCACAGCATTATTCATAATACCCAAAAAGTGGAAACAACTCATATTGTCCATCAGCGAATGAATGGGTGAGCAAAAGGTGGCATTATCCACGCAATGGAATATTATTCAGCCATAAAAAGTAATGAAGTGCTGCAGACAGGCTACAACATGGTTGAACCTTGAGTTATTATGATAAGTGAGCCACTTGGCATTTTGTGTCTGTATTGAACAGACACAAAAGGCCATGTATTGTATGATCCCGTTTATATGAAATGTCCACAATATGAAAATTCATAGAGACAGAAAGATTAGTGCTGTCTAGGGTTTGGGGAAGAGGAAGAAGAGGTGGAGAGTGACCACTTGTGGGTATGCAGTGTCTTTACAGGGCTGTGAAAATGTCCTGAGATTAGAGGGTGGTGATGGTTGCACAATCTGGTGAATATACACTGAACTGTACACTTCAAAATGCTGAATTGTACCATACGTGATTTACATTCAGTAAAATAATACTTGTATGGACTCAGGTATGGAGGGAGGGGAGGCGTTCTTAGCAGGGAACTGAGATTCAGTCCTGATCTCAGCGACTAAACCAGGCAGGATCTTCTGCTCCCCACGCCCCCCCTCTTCTGAGCCTCCAAGGTCAGGGGTAGCCATCCCACGATCCTGTCTTGGCAGGTGGTGAGGAAGGCAGTCTGCAGTCACTGCACCTGGCCCTACTTCTGGATGGTCTAGGCACAACACAGTGAAGTTTGCAACCAGGACAGACAGGGCAAGTCAGTTTTTCTCCAGTAACCAGGGGTCAGCTTCTGGTCAGGTGTGGAGCAGGAGAGGCACCAGGAAAAACCAGGTGATGTGGGAAGCCACACTCATGATTCAGCCCTTGGGACTGATGTTTGAGCCAGTGTGAACCACAGCCAGAGACAGGATCTATGGGTCTAGGGAGTTAGACTATGTGAGCTCCCAGGACGGTAAGATGGCCAAGGGGTCTTAGGGAGGAGGGCCTGGGCACCCCTTTGAAGGAGTCATGCCTGAGAAGTCTCCCTAAAACAGTTCCTCAACCCCCAACCTGGCATCCAGGGACAGGAAGGAGAGTCTGAAGCTGGGCCCAGATCTACACTCCATCCGCTGTGAGCATCGCTTTTACAACATGCCTTGGAGAATCGGGTTGGATTCCCAAGGCCACCCACTCCATCTTTTTAAAATGACTCTAATCACCAGAATGTTCTTTCTTAGAGTAAGCTGAAAGATGCCTCCCTATAACTTCCCTCTTCTGGAGCTAATCCCTCTTCCATTTGACAGCCCTTCAGGATTTGAAAACAACGAATATGCCTTTTATGTTTTCTCTTTTCCAAGCTACATATGTCTGATTTCTTCCACCACCGTTCTTTAGCAAACATGCTTTGCAGAGCTGAGTCACCCCTCTCAGAATTGCCTTTTAAAATAACGTTCCTGCAGCTGAGCGTAATCCTGCAGACGTCAGGGCTCTGAGGGTCCAGCCCACCATGTAGTTGGATCCCGGTCTGTCCCGGTGAATCCCCTCAGGATCTCCCGTGGTCACTCTGTCTCCTTTGGTTGGGGGCATCATTCGGCCCTGAGTGCAGGCAGCTCTGCCTTCCTGGGGCAGCACGTGGGCCTCAGGGAAGCCTAAGGACAGACCTCGTGCTGCTCTCAACAGCAGAGAACTGGGGGCGTCTCTATATGTGAAACAATACAGAGAGGACAAAGGCTGATAAACCAGCAGCCAGGGAGCTCCTGAGAGGTCATGCATCTTCCCGGGACACAGAGACAGCAGGACAATATCACGTCCTCTGTTCCACAGCTGCCCAGCTACCCGTAGGAACCTCCCACCTCCCTGGCCTCCCTGGCCTCCAGGCGAGGGGCCTGGTGCCCTCCAGGCCGCTCTGCTGCCCTCTGGTGGTGGACTCTTGCAGTGACTCAAAGGAAGGCATCTCAGAAGCCACCCGCCAGACACAGGGAGAGGACTCGCCAGAATGCCTGGGCCCAGCGGGAGGCGGGAGGACAGCTTCCCAGGCAGCATAAGCCTGCAGGGAAGCTGCGAAAGGGGACGGTGAGGATAAGGCAAACAGAGGGGTTCCATTTGTAACAGAATAGGGCAGAGACTGGTAGCGTCTGCTTTCACTGGTCACTCCACCACGCAGACCTGCACCCCACGGAGTCTCTATTCCCGACACGCCTTCTTCCCTAAAGCAAAGCCGTGCTTTTGGGCCTTCACGCAACAAAATTACATGAAAAGGATCTGGCCAACGTCAGGCATTCACTAGGTCCCAAAGAAATATTAGTTCCCTGACAGTGATTAGGGGATGCCTCTCTCTGCACCTGGGCCATCCTAGTTCCCTCACCTGAAACCCAGCAGGCAGGGAGAGTGGCTAACCAAGACCCTCACCAGGAAGAAGGGACGGACACTAAGCGCATTTGAGAAGAACTGATCAACTATGAATGAATCCCATTTGACCCCCAGGCCTATTGTTTTGGGAAAGTTGCCCAGCAGGACTGTTGCAGGAACTCATGAGCATTCCTTTCAAGGACCTTGAGTTGATGCTGAAGGAAGAAGAGAGAAGCAAGTTTCAAAGTGTAATTTCCCTGGACCTCACTTCTCAATGTGGGGCAGGGAGGGAGGGGAAAGGGGTCAGGAGAGGGCGGGGCCTTCGCAAAAGAGGCGCAGAATCCCTAACTCCCCTGGTCCTGGCCTGCTAGAAACCGCAGCCTCAGGGAACTCCAGAATGTTGCCTTTGGGGGGAAGCTGTTGGGGGAGAATGTGAGCTGGGACGTGGTGCTCTAACACCTTCCTTTTATGGCCCTGGGGATAAGAACCAGTAGAATAGGGCCGGATTTCTCAATTTCTTGCCAGGGAGGGAAGGACTGCATTTCAAAAGGACCTAAAACAATTAGACCCCAGATCACACCTCCATCTAAGCAATAGGGTAGCCAAAGAATCCTCGGCCAGGAGTGGGAGAGGGGACAGGACAGGAATACAGGCAGGGGTGGCCCTCTCATCTTCCTCCTTCAGTCTGCCCCTCCCCGCCCTCACTTTCACACACATCCCCTTTCAAATGAAAAAGCTGGGACTGGATCTGGGTCGGGTTAATGACAGCCATCGCCAATTTGGCCCAAAGTTTCTCTCTCTCTCAGTGTCCAAGTGGAAGAGGCAAAACTCTCCAGACACTCAGGGCTGCAATTTTCAGCTCTCTGCCCACAGCTCTAGAGGAGGCCCTGGAGCTGAGACAGGGGTCAGTCGTGGTGGGCGGGCTTCCCGATCCGCTCTAACTCAGCTTAGACCCCTGCCCCCTGCCCAGAGGGAGCGCCTCTAGGCTGCCTGCTCGGGGCCGGGCGGGAAGCAGAGGGCCAGCTGACCCCGGGGCTGGGCGCCAGTACGCCACCCAAGACCACCCCCTTGCACGCCGGTCCCCGTGGAGCCCTGGCTCCCAGGCCGGGAAGCACAGCTGCTCCAGCCCCACCCCCCGCTCACCTATCTGCATGACTCTCCCAAAGACGGAGGCATCGTCCACGGTGCTGCAGTTCCACCGCCGCTGCCGGAACTGGTGCTGGCACTCCCTGATGCCCGTCCTGGCCCCCTCGCCTATGTAGGCCATGTGCTCCTGGTACAGCTGGCACAGCTTCCGCTGGCCGGCGGAGAGCCCGGGGAGCTGGCTGCACACGGGCTGCGCCCCGATGATGAACATCTCAGGCCTCTGCACCGGGTTCATAGCCAAAGACCTGCAGCAAGAGGGCTGGGAGTGAGCGCGGCCCAGGGGCAGCGGCAGGCCTCGCACCTGACCCCCTCCCAGGGGAGTTTTCCGCGGGCAGGCCCTGAGCCGGGGGCTTGGGAAGGAAAGTCACCCAAAACCGAGTTCCTGCCTTCAAAGGGAAACTGAGGCACGAACGCAGGCGACGTGTGAGATGTCGAATGCCCGAGACCACCTTGGGCGTCTGGATCCACAGTGATCAGACAGGGAGGAGCGCTCAGAGCTGGGAGAAGGCTTCAGGGGGGATGGCCGGAGTGGTCTGCAGGGTGGGCGCGCTGTGCGTGAGGCCGCTTCTCTGCAGGAGGAGGGTTAGGCCACTGTGGCCCAAGGGCAGGATGTGTGCGGAAAGCAGTCCATTCCTTTCAAGAAAACTCCCCTTAGGCCTTTAAAATCGAAACCAGTTTACATACATGGCCATATATTCTAAAAGTCTGCACTTCCTTCTCCGCCACACGGCCCCTGCCCCTGCCCTGTAGGGCTCTCCTGCTCATCTAGCAGATATAATAAGGTGCTAAGTCACAGCAGAAAGCTGTGGTTTTGCCATCTGATCAAAAATGAGAGCAGAGCACAGACCATGCCAAACAGGGGGCGGGGGGCATGCCTGCCATTCCCCTGTCCACCCGGCAGTGACAGTAATCTTAACAACACAAAAGGAAGCCACACACGCTCCTGCAAATCCCTCATCTGGTCTTCAGACTTAGAAACCGGGAATCCTACTCTCCTTGCCCTCGCCAGCAGGAAAAAAAAAAAAAAAAAAAATCAATATTCGTATTGATCCGATAGCAACAAAAGAGCTATTTCTAACAACCCATGGAGATGGAGGAGGTCCAGGGAAAGGGGATTTGGACAGGATCAGAGAAAAAGCCAAATGAACTAATCCTTTCTCTTCAGGGAACCTTTACATAACTCTGGGGGCTCGGGAGAGAAAGAGCGGTCCCCGTTCTCCTGGGGTTGCTGAAAAGGGAATGGCCCCTTCTCCCCTCTTCTATGGCCCAGGTGGCCAGGCTGGGAGGGCTTCAGCCTGCACTCACCACCAGGAGCTGGCCGCGGCCCGAAGCGGGGCCCAGCAGGCAAATAGCGCAGCAGCAGCAGCGAGCAGGGCAGGCGGGCTGGGCATGGTCCGCCTGCGCCCCCCCCAGGGCCCGGGGAAGACCCCGGGGACTGACGGCTTCCGAGACGGGCTCCCTGGAGAGAAGAGACCAAAGGGAGCAGTCAGTGTGCGACGCAGACCAGGGGGACCAGGAGGGCCTGCTTCCCAGGGAAGGTCCATCTCTCCCCAGCCTCCCGTCCCACCCTCCCCTTCTCACCCTGAGGGTCGCTCCAGCCTGGGGAGCCCTGCTCGGGACCCACTGCTTAAGGAAACAGGGGACTGAGAGACCAGGAAAGGGAGGAAAGCAAGGCATTTCCAGAGCAGAGCCGCTCCTGGCGGCATTTAGGGAGATGCTTTGGCTGCTGCTATGCACACCTGCCCTCCTTCCAGAACGTCCAAAGAGACAGGACCATCCCACCGGCTCCTCCCAGGGATGCATCTGTTGTGTGGAGCTAAAAACACCTGGCGAGTTGATTGCCTACAGCCAAACAGGAGCCTCCGCTCTCCATCTGCACCCTTCTCCCGCTAAACGCGCTAAACGCGTTTTCCAAATCCCAACCCGAGTCCGCCAGGACAGACAGTAGGCGAAGGGAGGGACTTTTCACTTTCTCGAGCCAGCTCCTCTGGGAAATGTAAAAGCTGCCCCCAGGATGTGCCAGCGGTGTGCCCTCGGTGGCCCATGCCTCCTCTGTGCCCTCCAGGAGGGATGGGTTTGCCACCCTCGCATCAGACTGCCTGTTCCCAGAGAACAGCTTTCCCAGAGCCCCTGGAGACAGACGGACCCTGAAGCAAGCCTCTGGCAACGCAACCCCACCTCCTCTCCTCCCTGAGCCCCCATCCAGGGCGTGACCACACCCCCAGGGCCCCTCAGCACCCCACCTCAATGAAACACCCGCTCCCACACTCCGAGACCACCCCCATCTCACCGAGCAGCACAGGGCCTCCTGGCTCTCCGGGAGGGGCTCTGGGTCATCAGCCTGGGAGATATATCTGTCCCGGGGCCACCAGGAGAGGAAGGTGGCCGAGCAGGGCCCGGGGGAGCTGGGGCACAGCTGTCCCCACCCCCTCCGGGCTTTTCTTCGGGAGGTCTCCGTCGGGGCGGGGGCACCCGCGGGCAGGTGTGTCGGGCTGGTGGGGGGCAGATCAAAGCCCCTTTGTCATGCAGAGCCAGCTCGGAAATGATCCGGCCTGGCGGCCGCCGGCAGCTCCCCACACCCTGCTTTCCTAACAGACCTCGCCTCCTCTGAAGAGGCCCTCCCCCCCATAAATCCTCCCCGTCCCCCAGGGCAGGAGGTCTGTGAATGCACCGACAGGGCCCAGAGATGGAGCAGAGATAGGGCTGGCACCAGAAGCTAATGGCTTTATGGAGGGGAGGGGACCAGGGCCAGAGTGGGAGGACAGGAGAGAAGCTTCAAAGCGCTTCCTTGTGCAAACACCCTCCACCCCACCACCGGCCCTTCTCGGGGACTGGAGGGCCGGGGCCACTCCCTGTGGTCCCCTCCCTCCCCACACCCGCGCCCCGCCGGCCCATCCCCACCACTGCGGAGCTGAGTTCTCTCTCCCAACTGGTGCCACTTCTCATCCCCAGGTCCCTCTCTCTCATTTCTGTCCCACCCTCTCATCGGGCTCCTGTGAAGCCTCTCCTGCAAGTCCCAGGTTCACCGGAGGCCACGCTGGGCCCGTTTCCGAGGACAGGAGTCAGAGCGGCTCTGACCGCCCAGCTCCAGCACAGGCGCTAAGGCCAAACTTCCCCGAGCCGCTAATCCCGCCCTCGTAAACATCATCCAAGGTGGGAATCACTCGGGCAGCTGTTCCTACCGCCCTGTGCTTTCCAGCAAACCCTCGGCTCATTAAAAAATATATGTTTTAAAAACGTAGAAAAGGAAAACAAAAGACCCTAGCATGTGTGGTGGCTTCTTTCTCTGCTTTCCAGATGTCCGGCACCTGAAATTGAACACGTGTCCCCAAAACACACACACAGCAGCCCTCAGGACCCGCTCTCTCCCACGGACAGACGTGACCCACCCCCCTCCCCCACCAGCGACTGGCCTCATTGGCATGGGCAGAATGGAAACGTCTTGCCCCACCCGGCTGGGGAGGAAGGAGGCTGTGAGGCCCATGGTTTGGCCGAACGAGCCAGCGGACAGGGCAGGATTAAGCAGGGGGGGTCCAGGGTCTCTCTCTTCCGGACCAGGGGAGGATGCCACATTCTCACTCAGGACCCCTCCTGAGGGCCAGAACGAGCTGGTCAGACATCTACTCTGCCCTCCGGCCGCATTATTTCATTCATTCAAAATAGTCGTTCGCCAAATGTGTCTTGGGGGCCTGGTATGTGCCAGAGATACAGCCATGAACAAATAAGTACGTAATATGTCAGGTCCAGTGAACCTCGAGGAAAAATCAAGGGGGGACAAGGATCCAAAATGAGGGTGATGGTTTACCCTGTTTCGGGTTCTTGGGGGGAGCATCCCCCAAACCACTGAGTGGCCAGGTTGGGTGCAGCCCTGCTGTACCCGGGCCCCTCTGCGCACGTCCAGGGTCCTTACTGAGACCACTTTACTGTCACAGCCAAAGGGGTGCATGTTTGAATTGGGACTTTTCCAGCCACAAGTTTTCATTCCCTAAGAGGCCGTGTCCACCCCAGCAGCCGGCAGACCGGGAGAGGGGCTTGGGGACTGAGGCCGACGCAGCAGCTCCGCCCTTGAAGGGGCGTCTCCTTGCTGTCCACACACCAGAGCAGTGACGCCACAGAAAACCCCACCCGCGGGACAAGCGCCCGCCAAGATCACTGGCTGTTCACAAAACCACCCCTGGCTGCTCAGGACTGGCCTCCCCCAGAGCCCGAGGACTCAAGCAGCTTAGGTGTCCCCTAGGAAGTGATGTCACCTCCCACACCTGCCCCCTGGCCCCAGGTGGGCCCCCTCCCCACCTGGAAACCTACCCAGAATGAACAGCCTGCAGGGACCCTTTTCCAGGTCGCCACTGGCTACTTCTTACTCTTTTACCCAGCGAGGAGCTGCTGCCTTGTAATTCAAAGGTCATTTGCAATTTTGTTAACAGTCCTGGCACAGCAGGTAGACAAGCTCGGTCCCTGTGTGAACTCCCGGCTGCTGTCCAAGTGCTGCCCTTGGTCCCAGGAGCTCTGCAGGGGGGGGGTGGGGGGGGTGGGGGGGGGGAGGGGGGAAGGGAGGGGGTACCAGAGCTGCAGGCCTGTGCCTTCCCTCCCCTCCCCGCTATCCACCCCCCCACCCCCACCCCCCCCTCCCCCCCCATCAACCCGGCCACTCCATTTCCACCTCTGTAGAGAAAGGCTCCTCATGGACCTCAGGACACCCGACAACACCTCCTGAGATGCAGGTGCCTTCATCCCCCTTCCCTGCTTTCCAGGAAGTGCTGTCTGCTGTCTAATCCATGGGGCTCCAACACCAGCTTTCCTGCAGCACTGACTGTGCATCATAACGTTTCCCCGGTTGAAAATTCACGGTGGCTCCCAGCCCTTGCACCCCCGAAACTTCCCAACCTGGCCTCATTCTACCCCCCAACTCTTTGCCTGAAGTTCCCGCCACGGGGTCCCTATTCCTGTCTCCTCCTGCTCTGAGAACAAGCCCTGCTTCCCCGCCCAAGACCTCATCCTGATCCTCTGCCTCTCCGGCAATCAAACAATCAAACCTCAAATGACTCGCAAGTCCACCACCAAGGTTCACTTCCTCCGTAAAGCTGCCTTTGATTAATCCAATGCCAGGAGGCTCTTTCCCCTGACTTGGCGTTTCCTTAGCCCCTGGAGGATGGTGTCCAGCCTGCACCACCACGCCTGCACACGCTGCCTTGGAACTGTGTATGTTCCTACTTCTCCGGTAGGTCCAGCGTTTGCTGAAGGTCGGATGTGCCCCCCTCCTTCTCCTGGGTGCCCCATCCTGCCTGCTGTACGTACACCTGTCAATAAACAGCTCCTGATTGATGACCAGTGACAATACCTAATACTAGTGAGCATTTATTAAACACCTTCTACATGCACTGAGCCAAATGTTTTACACCCATTTTCCTCATTTAACTGTCACTAAAATTCTATGGTACAGGCTATTTTTATCCTCACTTGGAGCAGGGAAACCACAGGGAACTAAGGCGTGGAGGGGCCCGGTAACTCGGTCCTACAGCGATTGAATGGGAGACCCTGGCTTGGAATCGAGACATTTCCCCTCTTCCCCAAACACATCACGTACCATCCCTGGAGCAAAGGGCTTCTCTGCTCTGCTTCCCTGCTTTTCACCACTGCCCTCTTACCAAGAGGAAGGCTGTCCGAGGACAACATCCTGATTTGTAGGAAGTAGCCCCAAAAGCAATGTTTATAAAAAACAGGCTGATTACAAAGTGACTAGTATAAACACACACACACACACACACACTCACACACACAGCCTTGTGGGTGAAAAAAAGCAGACTTTCCCCCAAACAGAATGATACATGGATTGAGAACAGGTCAGGCTGTTTAAAGCTGGAGAAATTAAAATAGAATAATAGGATTTTTTTTTCACTTTTATTTGAAGGATAGTTGATGTATAAGAAATAGAATGATGGTTTTAAAGAGCTGGTGTTTATGTTGAGATGGGAGATCCCAACCAGGCTGAGAGATGAGGGTCGGGAGACAGACCCTGTGAGGTGTGAGGGGCGCAGAGGCGAGGAGCAGTGTGGTTACGGGAAGAATGCAAGGTTCGGGGAGAACGTGGAAAGAAGTTTCAGATAGCTTGTAACAGGGACTGACCAAGGGACTGTGTCTTCGGGAGGAGAAGGCCCTACACCGATGGTGGAAAACTGCATTGCCTTTCAACGAATACGGCTGCCATGGAGCTCTTTCTATTTTATGTATTTATTTTTAATTAATTAATTTTTTTTGGCCACCCTACACGGCGTGTGGGATCTTAGTTCCCCGACCAGGGATCAAACCCGTGCGCCCTGCAGTGGAAGCGTGGAGTCTTAACCACTGGACCGCCAGGGAAGTCCCGAAGGAGCTCTTTTTAAAACTCAAAATCGACAAGAGACTTCTCTGCTTTTTTAAGAAAGGCTCCCCGTCTCCTAAAGGATGAAGTCGGAGCTCCCCAACACGTACGCGAGGCCTTTCAAGAGGCCCCCCCCCCGGCCGGGCCTCCCACCCTCTCCTGGTTTCCACTCTGCTGGAGGAACCCCCGGCTGTCTGAGGCCTGCCTCCGCCCGTCCCCACGGTTTCTCCCTTTGCACTTGGCTGACCTCAGGACCAGCTTCTCCTCTCTCTGTGCAGGGCAGGCTCCTCTGGCCTTGAGGTCACATCTTCAACTGACCGCCCGCTCCAGAGAAGGCCCCTCCGTCCTCCTCATCTCCAGCTTCCTGTGAGTGTCTGCAGCAGCACTGAATGTAATGCGCAAGAAGCTGGCCTGCTAATCTGTTTATTCGTGGTTTTGTGTCTTTGCTCTGGAAACGATCTTGTTCACCATCTCCTCCCCGTCATTAGGACAGAACCCAACTGAAAGGAAAGAAAAGCCTTCCTTTGCTCTCAAGGAAACAGGAGGCGGGACACTAAGGCCCCCACACGCGGCAGCCCACCGACCAGCGAGAAGCTGCTTCGGTTCCTTATCCTCTTATTTGGGAACCACTGTCGGCTGCAGATGGAGATTTCAGAGACGCCAGCCGTGTCTCTACCTTCTCCTCAGAGACTCGAGCACCATCCGGCGTCTGGAAATGTGTAAGGTGCTGCTCCCCCAAGGCGCCGTGGTCCAGCAGGGATGACAAGCCTACTGGAAAGGCAGGACGGATCAGCCCAAGGACGACCACGTCAGGATGTAGACTTGGAGAGGGACAGAGCAAGCAGCAAGGCACATAGCAATGCGCTTTCGTCAGAAAGAAAACTTCAAGTTGCTTTTGGAAGGGTCCGAGAGATATTGCAATAAAGAAGGAGTGCGAGACTCCCCTGGTGGCGCAATGGTTAAGAATCCGCCTGCCAATGCAGGGGACACGGGTTCGAGCCCTGGTCCGGGAAGATCCCACATGCCGCGGAGCAACTAGGCCCGTGCGCCACAGCTACTGAGCCTGAGCTCTAAAGCCCGTGAGCCACAACTACTGAGCCCACGTGCCACAACTACTGAAGCCCATGCGCCTAGAGCCTGTGCTCCACAACAAAGAGAAGCCACCGTGATGAGAAGCCCGCGCACCGCAACGAAGAGTAGCCCCCGCTCGCCACAACTAGTGAAAGCCTGCGCGCAGCAACGGAGACCCAACGCAGCCAAAAATAAATAAATAAATAAATAAAAAGGAGTGCAATAATTTCCAATGTACTCAGAACAATTCTTGTTTGTTAAAGTTACAAGTCCCTCTGAAATCTGATATTGAATCCCCACTGAGCATGTAACATCCGTGGTCCAGGGAAACTCCCATGATCACATGCTTCTAGTTTCTTAGGGGGGTCAGTCACCTTTTGACCACGAAATGATGGTTGAGTAAGTCTTCTTAGAGAGCCAAGAAGTACAGACATGAAGATACTGATTGGCTACACCTCTTCCTTGCAATCCTGCCTGTTCTCTGTCCTCCAATTCTCCTCCTGGATCCAGGCCTGAAATCTTGGTGTCCTTCTTGACCCCTCCCTCACCCATACCCTCCGTGTCAAAGCAACTGTCAAGGCCTCTTGACTGTGACTCCCTAATTACTTTAAAAATGTATTCCTGACTCTCCATTGCTACTGCCATACTCTGAGCTACTACAAGAGCCTGCTAACTGCCCTTTTCCCTCCAACAAATTGTGTCTCATACCCCATCTCATCTACTGAATGATTGAATGAATTCCTTCCGCACGCAGTCCTCCAACTTCCAAGGTAACAGCCGGCTACAAGTGTCTCGAAATATGGTCCCCCACTAACAGCATGAGCATCACTTGAAAACCGATTAGGTACAGAGATTCTCAAGCTCCACCCAGACCTACTGAACCTGAAACTCTGAGGGTGGTGCCTAGCAATCCGTTTTTTGTTTGTTTGTTTTTTTTTGTTTTTTTTGTTTTTGCAATCTGTTTTAACAAGGCATCCGGTGGGTCTGATGCCCAAGAAAATGTGAGAGCCACTGTCATAGAACCATCCATAGTAATACGCAGCGAATTAAAGCATGAAGTCTTTCAAATAACATATATATGTATGTATGGATGGATGGATGGATGGATGGATTTTAATGGCAAATTTCTACATGAAATGCCTGGAACCAGTGGCTCCTCCCCTGGGGGCTAAAGACATCTGGAGACCACAGAACCACAGAACATGCAGACCAAGCATTGTCTCCACAATGAGTAAATATGTCCACGTACTTCCACTCTGACAGTCTACGTATATGTACATCCTTGTAATTAATAAAATACTAATTCACTTAAAAGTGCTACTGATGACTGTGGTGATGCTAGTATATTACAAGTCAAGGAATATATTAAAACCATTGGATGATACACTTTGAATGGGTGAATTATATGGTATGTGAGTTATATCTCAATAAAGCTGTGACATTTTTAAAACATGTTCCTGAAGACACAGCAGTTCCACTCTCCTGGAGGAATCTGCCACGTGCACACCAGAACATGTGTCAAGACTAGAAGAGCCTCAAACTGGAAATAACACGCATGTCCGTTATAGTTTATTACAAGGTACTGAGTAGAGTTCCCTGTGCTCTACAGTAAATCCTTGTTGTTTATCTATTTTATATACGGTGGTAGGCATCTGTTAACCCCATACTCCCAATTTATCCCTCCCCACCACCTTTCCCCTTTGGTAACCAGAAGTTTATTTTCTAAGTCGGTGCGTCTGTTTCTGTTTTGTAAATAAGTTCATTTGTACTATTTTCTAGATTCCACATGTAAATGATGTCATATAATATCTGTCTTTCTCAACACAGATATTTTTAAATGGGAAAATACCTAATGATTTGAGGGAATCTTTACATACTATCTCAGTGGAAAATATAACTATTTTGTCTCCTGGGGCACATAACTTTTTTTTCTTGCTTAAAAAAGGGTCCTCACACTTAAAAAGAAACCTCTGCTTTCAGTGAACGTTGGAAAATTTAGGTACAGAGACAGCTGGCTGGAGGGCAGGTGGAGCTGGCAGGGAGGGAGGGGCTCAGGGGGTTCAATGCAAACCACGTGGGCTGGTTACACAAGCGCAAGGCCTGGCCCAGCCATGCAAGAAACAGCAGCTACCTCGACCACTCGCTCCAGGAAAGAGGACCTGGCAAAACCTCCTCTGTCTCCCCTTTTTTTTGGGGGGGGGTCAATAATTGCTGTTTAGTCCTGTAGCTAGCTGTTTCTCCGGCGTGCGTTTCTCTCCATAGACACTTTTCTCTTTAAAATATTTTCTTAAGGAGAGACCAGAGATTAATGCAATGATGAACCCAGACTTTATCAGAAAGTCCCATAACCTTCTACAGAATCCCCTGGTGACTGTTCTCCTTCTCAGCTCAGTTAAGGCAGCCTCAGCAAGTTCCCCCACGGGTCCCTCTCTGTCCCTGGGTCCCTCTCTGTCCCTGGGTCTCTCTCTAGTTCTTCCTTCTAAGCTTTGCCCAATGGACCCTCTCAGCCTTAAGGCATATAGCATTCCTTTGTGTGATATTTCTCAACAGTTGGTGGAGATGAAAATAAGTAAGTTTTGGGTTTTTTTGGAGGGGGAATCCCAGCTCCACCACCTTACTCTTTGCAGCCCCTTGGGAAGCCTTATCTCGCAAACACTGTGTCGTTTCTCCTGTGTCTCTAGCTTGCAGGACAAATCACGTCTTGGGGGTGAGGTGAAGGGTAGAGAGTGGGTAGGAGTGGTGAGGTTTTAATTGTGGCCTTTTAGAGAAATGCAAAACTGCCCTTCCCCAGAAATGAGTTTGTCCTTCACAGTGGTAAGTTTGCCAGTGACAAACTTCCCACTGTTTGGGAAGGAGAGAGCAAACCCGCCCCAACTGTGGCGCAGGGTGTCAGCACACACAACCGGATCCTGAGACCACCCCGCTAAAGACTAATTCTTTTTTTTTTTTTCTCTCTTTTTTTTTTATGGCTGCGTTGGGTCTTCGTTGCTGAGCCGGCTTTCTCTAGCTGCGGTGAGCGGGGGCTACTCTTCGTTGCGGTGCGCAGGCTTCTCATCACGGTGGCTTCTCTTGTTGTGGAGCACAGGCTCTAGGCACGCGGGCTTCAGTAGTTGCAGCACGTGGGCTCAGTAGTTGAGGCTCGTGGGCTCTAGAGCGCAGGCTCAGTAGTTGCGGTGCACGGGCTTAGTTGCTCCGCGGCATATGGGATCTTCCCGGACCAGGGCTTGAACCCGTGTCCCCTGCATTGTCAGGCGGATTCTTAACCACTGCGCCACCAGGGAAGCCCTAAAGACTAATTCTTGATGTTTCAGGGAACCATGATTCCCCAGGTCCCAGGACCTCAGGAAGTGTAAACGTGTCCTCTGTATCTGCTGCAATGCGATCCAAGGAGCAGGCGGTGCAAGTCCCCAGACTCCGGTCCCTGCAAGTTTCCCAGAGGGGCCGATCCCTGCTGACTCCCCCTCACCTCACTTGGAAAAGCAGAGTTTTCTCCCTGGGTACCAAGCAAAAGTCCATTGGAAGATGAGAAAGAGGAATTTTTCCTCCTCACGAATCCTGATAAATTAATTTAAAAAGATGCTCTAGAAAAGAATGGCCAGAGGTAATTGTGGTACAGGAAGCATGGCAGCCACACTTGTGGACTTCGTTTTCAGGGGAGCGGGGAGGGGAAGGGAGAGATGTCTGGGTGCTCCCACCTTTCTCCCGTCATCTGCTTTCACTGGGTCTGTTGGTCTGGGGAAAAGCATTTACCTGGGCAAGTGTCATCCACTTCTGCACATTCCTTGGTTGGGATAGAGTGAACAAAGCAATAAATGGAGCTCTGGATCCCCATCACCTGCAGGCCAATGACCTCTCTCTAAGCCATGGGCTAACTAGAATTTAAATGTTTATCTATGTTACCAAGTAAATGTGTTCCTGTTTTTGCAAACCAAAGCGTATTTTAAAAGGACCTGGGGAAATCATACTATTTAAAAAAGCAGGAATCACCAACTGTCAGCCAATCAAATCTCTTTGACTAACATAAAGTTTCAAAATTTTTGAAATATAAATGCCTCATGGATGGGGGAGGGTACACACAGGCTAATTTTCCAAACTCCCCACCGCTCTCTATCACCTCTCTCCTGGCTGCTTCACACATTCATTTTGCTTGTCAGGTTCCCAAAGGCTTTTAAGTAAGTGACTCTCTTATTTAAAAGAACATTACTATATGTATTATATATTTTTATATATTACATATAATAGTCATTTTACCATGTGAACAATCATTCTGAACTATTTATAAATCTGGATTTGCACATATGGGGTTTTCTGGAAGCAGTTACATATACTGGTTCTTTTTTCTAAACAATTCCATCGTTCCATCCCAGAAACAGAGAGTTTGGTTAAGTCACTGCCTCATCTCACTCCAGTCTTCTTGTGCTCTTACACTCTTACTGAAGTTGCCAACCTTCTGCTCCCAAAATGGGCAATTTCCATTTGCAAAAACAGGATAGTTACTTCATTCATTTTTATAAACAAGCAGGAGATGCCTACTGCAGTGAAAAGAATAGTGGAAGCAGCAGCCTGGATCCACAGGGCTGGAATGGTGATGCCAGACACCTGGGCCTCCACCTCCACCAGCCAGGTACCAGGGACACGGCTGAGGAAGGACCGGCCGGAGGGGCTCCAACCCAGAGCAGGAGAGGAGGGGGCATCTGACTGTCCCGGGACTGACAGCCCACGCGGACGTGGCCCCCTGGTTGCCAGCAACTCTAGGTGATGCAGTCTGCCCACTGCCGCCTCTAGCTGGTCCCCCGGTTCAGACTGACCCTTAGACTGTGCTGCGGGAGAGGTAGGTCCTCAGAGGGAAGAGGTGTCGAGCATCCTTCTAATGGGACCAGAGGCATAAAGTGCTCACCCCTACAGGGGCCCTCACTTCCTTCCTCACGGGGAGAACATCACAGCCAGGCGGCCCCCTTCTTCCCTCCCTTCGCTAGCACAATACCCACATCTCCTTTCCCCAGACCAGAGTCACCCTGGAGTCCTTCAGGTCAGGTCCCGGGGCCTCACAGGTTCTGGGTTTTGGAATTAAATGACTTGTGCGGTTGCCTCTGGAAAAAGCAGGATCACCCAATTCAAGCCTGGGCAGGTTGAGGGTCTCAGTTCACCACCGAGATTCTTCTGTTTCTTTTACGGCTCTGCCAGGCCCCTTTCACAGGCTCCCAGCCCTCCTGCTAAATTGCTCCCTGGTGGCCTGCTGGCCTGGCGAAGGCTGCAAGGACAGAGGCCGAGCCGGGTGGCCATGTGGCCTGGGCCGCCTCATGGGGGCTGCAGAGAAGGCAGGTGACACACAGACGCCGGCAGGTGACACACAGACGCCGGCAGGCTCCTTGAATTCTGTGGCCCCTGGTGACTGTTCAGTGCCCATCACTCGACGGATACTGACTGTGGGCCACTGAGCGCCTAGCACCGCACAGGAGAGGACAACAGGCCCGTAAGATGTCACTCCCCTAGGAATGCAGCATCGCCGTCCCTCCACTGCGGTAGCCACTGGCCACTCGTGACTACTGAAAGTTAAAATGACTCAGGACTTCCCTGGTCGTCCAGTGGTTAGGACTCGGCGCTTTCACTGCCGTGGGCCCGGGTTCAATCCCTGGTCGGGGAACTAAGATCCCGCATGCTGTGGGGAGTGGCCAAAAAAAAGCTAAAATGACTTGAAGTTAAGCATTCCGGTCTTCAGTGGCAGTGGCCACATTTCAAAGGCTCAGTACCCTCGTGTGTCTTGTGGCTGTTTTTTTTGTTTTTTGGGTTTTTTTGCCACATCGCACAGCATGCGAGATCTTAGTTCCCCAACCAGGGATCAAACCTGCGCCCCCTGCAGTAGAAGCGTGGAGTCCTAACCACTGGACCGCCAGGGAATTCCGTGGGTCTTGTGGCTTTTGTTGGGGACAGCTCAGGTCACAGCACGTTTCCATCATCACAGGGACTTTACGGACTGAGCTGGTCTAGAGTGGCAGCCAGGCAAGAAAAACAAATCATCACCCCCATCATCAAAACCACAAGTTCCATCTGAAATCTGTGAGTTAGTTACGTTTCGTGTAGTAAGGGCTATAACAGAGGTAACACGCAAGATACTACAGGCACATGGGTAGTAAAGGCAGCCAACCTAACCCACGGCCCAGGGTCACCCACCTACCAGCCAGGGAGATAAACTTTCTATTCCAGTAACTTCTCATCCTTACAGTTAATCACTAGGAAAAGCAGATGCAGTAATGACATGGGGAGTAATTTCCCATCATCAGAACTAAATGACTAGCTATTTCGTATTTGCTACTCAGTATAGGAAAAAGGTCAGACCCAGCGAAAATGCCAGAGAGTAATTCAAAGGAAATTCTTTCTGTGACTCCAAATCAATAAATTTTATCAAGCATCTACTACGTCTTGGTCAAAGATGAGTGAAATTGTTCTCATCATTCAGGGGCGGGGCAACGGGCCAGATTACAATACTGAGCAGAGTAACACGTCACAGTGGACGTACCAAATGGCTGTTCAGCTGTCATCCTAGTAAGTGTGTCCGATTATTAATCCTAAGAAAGACAGATTAACTCCTAAGGAGGGGATGCTTCATGATGGAGGTGGTGGTTTTTTTTTTTAATTCTTTAAATAATTAATTAATTAATTTTTGGCTGTGTTGGGTCTTCGTTGCTGTGCGCGGGCTTTTCTTTAGTTGTGGTGAGCGGGGGCTACTCTTCCTTGTGGTGCGCGGGCTTCTCACTGCGGTGGCTTCTCTTGTTGCGGAGCACCGGCTCTAGGCATGCGGGCTTCAGTAGTTGTGGCACGTGGGCTCAGTAGTTGTGTCATGCGGGCTCAGTAGTTGTGGCGCACGGGCTTAGTTGCTCCGCGGCGTGTGGGATCTTCCCAGACCAGGGCTCGAACCTGTGTCCCCTGCGTTGGCAGGCGGATTCTCAACCACTGTGCCACCAGGGAAGCTCTGATGGAGGTGGTGTTTGAACTTGTCCCTCAGAGGACGGGCAGGATTCCCACGGGTGGACATGGGAGGGGAAGGCCTTCCCACTGGACCAAGGTCAGAAACACGTAACACATTTTGAGAATGACAAGAACATCATATAACAATTTCACGTCCAAAATTCAACTTTAGAAAACACAGAATGAGAAAGAGAGAGAGAGAGAGAAAACCAAAATTCAAAGAAAAACAAAAGTCATCAATTCCTGGCAAGGCGGGCTCCCTCATCCTGGGACCACCTGATTGAAGACCCCAGGACACCCCCCCCACTCCAGGAGTCTGGGCCTCCGTCTGCAATCTGCAGGACGCCCAAGACACTCCAGCAGGAGAGAGGCAACATCAGATCTGCACTCAGGAAGGCCGGCGATGTTTGCTGTTCGTGGAGTGACAGCCCAGAGCTTGGGGCCCAGCTGGGAGGGCCGACCCCGCAGGAGCACAATGAGGGCAGAAGGAGAAGCTTGTCAGCCCGCGTGGGCAGGTCTGTGTTACACAGCCGTGAGGGTGACAAATGTCAGGAGTGGGGACCAGCCACCAGCACAGGCCCTCAGACCGCTTGCCTTCGGTCACGGCTGAACTGAAATTGAGAATACTGATGGGAGAGGACTTCCCTGGCGGTCCAGTGGCTAAGACTCTGCGCTCCCAGTGCAGGGGGCTGGGGTTTGATCCCTGGTCAGGGAACTAGATCCCGCATGACGCAACTGAAAAAAAAAAAAGATCCTGTGTGCTGCAGCTAAGACCCGGTGCAGCCAAATAAATAAATAAAAATTTAAAAAAATACTGATGGGACCATGTCTGCATGTGGCTTTGGGGAGAGTTCACGATTTTCATGCTCCTCTCCAAGGCTACATAGGGTGGTTGGGGAAGGTTTGATCTCCACTGGATCCGGCCAGCTTGCAAACATGTCCTCGACCCGAGAGAGGCACCACAACTGAAAACACAAACGGCCTGAAGTGTGTATACACCTACGAGGAGTCAGCAGAGATGCATTTATTAAAATCAACAAAAATGATAGTTAATCGTAGAAATAAGTATTAATAACTTCTGCAACCCTGGGTACCTATGCATTTATTTTCTGAGATGTTACTTCACCCCATAGACATCTTCCCACTTGGGACCCTCACAGCTATTCGTGGCAGAGCTCACGGGCTGGTCACATGGCTCAATCACATTTTCCAGCGCTCAGATGTCCTAAAATGGTCATAGGACTGAGCTCTTCCTCGTGGAATGTCAGAAGAAATGATGTCGGCAACTCCCGAGTCTGGCCCGTGAAAACCCCCCACAAGCTGCACCCCATGCTCCCTGCTTCTTTCAGCTTCATGTGCACAAGCACGGCGGGTTCAAGGAAGACTAAAGCCAGAGTCACAGACAGAAGAAGCCCAGGTCCTGGAGTTGCTGCCTGGAGAGCTGCTGGCCGATAAGGAGCATGCATTTTGGTTTTCACAGGGGCTAGAAATGAACTTCTACAATTTTAGAGCCGATTTACAGCTGGCACTTGTTCATGACAGGAGCTAGTATGAGCTTGACTAACACCAGCTCTCACAGCCTATCCTACTTTGTATTAGACTCATGTATAGACTTTTAAAAATCCCCTTTCAGACTGTAAACACCTCTGTGTATTTGGAGTTGCTCAAATGGTTGCTAAGTAAGTCTACCGAAGAGACGGCAACTGTGGTCAGGTGGTAATCCTCATTAAAAATACAGAGGGGGGAGGGATAAAGTGGGAGACTGGCACTGACATACACACACTGCTATATATGAGATAGGTAACTAATGGGAACCTACTGTCCAGCACAGGGAACTCTACTCAACACTCTGTGATGACCTATGTGGGAAAAGAATCTAAAGGAGTGGATACATGTATATGTATAACTGATTCACTTTGCTGTACACCTGAAACTAACCCAACACTGTAAATCAACTCTAACAAAAATTTTTAAAAAATACAGAGAGGCATCCAGACACACAGTCGTATAAGGACAGAGAGTGGACGGGAAAACAGGCCTGAATTCCTGTTTTTTGAGGCCTATGACATTTTGTCTGTCTGGAAAGACAGTAAAGCACAACATCCTAGAGATATTAAAAAAGAAAAGAAAGCATAATCCTATATTAAGCTATTCACCTACAGCAAGACCTAAGCAACAGCACATTGTGTTTTACTAACGCAGGTCTAGCCCTTCATACTTGGGACTGCAGACACACCTGCTCTACATCCCTGATTCCTCACGGAGATGACGAAGGGCTGAACCACATAAGCCCTAAAGTCCTTTCCAGCCCTCACAGCCCTGGCATCTACTGACCAGTCCACCAGTCCAGTTAAATTGGCTTATTAAGTCTATTAGGCAATTTATTATGCTTTCAAAATAAATTGTCTAAAAAATTTCCAACCTTTCATGAAGGTAAAGCCTAATAAAACACTAAAGTAATTTTTAGTTCTGAATAACAAAAGTTAATTAAGATGATTGGATAGTGTCATTTAAAAAAAAATCTCATCTTGTGATAGGTAAAAAGTATTATCTCATTTTGGGCTTCCCTAGTGGCACAGTGGTTAAGAATCCGCCTGCCAATGCAGGGGACACAGTTTCGAGCCCTGGTCCGGGAAGATCCCACATGCCGCGGAGCAACTAAGCCCGTGCGTCACAACTACTGAGCCTGCGCTCTAGAGCCTGCGCGCCACAACTACTGAGCCCGCGAGCCACAACTACTGAGCCCGTGTGCCACAACTACTGAAGCCCACGCGCCTAGAGCCCGTGCTCCACAACAAGAGAAGTCACTGCGATGAGAACCCCACGCACCGCAACGAAGAGTAGCCCCCGCTTGCTGCAACTAGAGAAAGCCTGCGCGCAGCAACGAAGACCCAACATAGCCAAAAATAAATAAATAAATAAATTTATTTATTTAAAAAAATACAATCTCATTTTAAACTGCATTTCTTTGATTATTCACAAGGGCAGACGTGTTTAGATGATTCTTAGGCATTTTTATTTCCTCTTTCATATGTCATTTAGTTTTAAGATGAGAACACTTCAGCAGGACCACATCTTTCAGCCAGCGGCCAAATGAGGGAGGCCAGAGGATCCTGCCCAGAACTGTCACCAGCTCTGGGGACAGAAGTGTAGGACTCCTCGCCTTGGTTCAGCTCTGCATCTCTGAGCACACACCTGACTTTCATTATGTGTTAAATGCAATGGAAGCACAGCATTGGCGGCGACCAGGGGTCCATATTTATTCTCTTTCTGTGACAGCCACATCCAATGAAAGAAAAAAACAGGGTTACAAATTCCACCCAGGATCTGGAAAGCCAGCTGGGCTGCTGGAGCTTCTTTCTACTTCTCCATGAATAAACATTCTACAGAGGAGCCCTGAACAAACAGTGCCTCTAATCACGTGTGAGGCAGACTGGGCCCCCAAACTCCACTAGCCAGGTGACGCTGGCTTTGCCTGGCGAACTCTAGCGCAAAAACGTGTTTTTGCCAAAGAAAGCCTGTGACTCTGTAACTGGATATGGGCTGAAGTCACTCAGAGGGCGGAAGTGTTGAACCAGGGGGCATTTTTTGGCTCCGCTGCTTTCCCAAAGCTAACCATGCTCTGTGGCCACAGCCCTATCCCAACATCACCCGCTGGGTTCCACCAGCAAAATAAAACAACATTGTGGGTTTCAAAAGCAGTTAGAAATTTCGTTTACAAAAACGGATTGAAGTGCCCACCGCCGCTGCAGCAGCAGATCTACTAAAATTGGAAAGACACAGAGAAGATCTATATCCTCTGTACGTACCTTCGATACTAGCATGGCCTCAGCAAGGGTGATGCAGGTTTGTGACAAGGTCCCTAATTTTATATGTCGGTTACACCTCAGTAACAAAACAGATTTAAAAAACGGCCAGAGGGCTTCCCTGGTGGCGCAGTGGTTAAGAATCCGCCTGCCAATGCAGGGGACACAGGTTCGAGCCCTGGCCCGGGCAGATCCCACATGCCGCGGAGCAACTAAGCCCGTGCGTCACAACTACTGAAGCCTGCGCGCTGTGCTCCGCAATAAGAGAAGCCACTGCAGTGAGAAGCCCGCGCACCGCAACGAAGACCCAATGCAGCCAAAAATAAAAATAAATTAAAAAAACAAAAAACAAAAAAAACTGCCAGAGAGGAAAATTCTAATGAGGACCCTCATTAAATGGGTCTAATGCCCAGTAGCCAGTGCCCCCAAGTTCAAGTCAAGGACACATTAGCAGGCGCAAGAACAAGGCAGGAGCGTTCTTGCTCTTCTGCAAAGGGCCTCACCCTTGCGGATGCCACCATGTGGGGTGTCAGGCACTGGCAGGCCAGCTGTGTCTGGCGCTCTGACGTGTGCCACGGCTTTCCTGTGGTGCCCTTGTCCTCCTGGTGGCACAGAGCGGCTGCATCCCCTGCCCCGCAGAAAGGCCTGTGTTTTTCACCCATAGGAACGCGAACACGAATCCCGATGACAATTTCCAGCTTACAATGGCCGGACCCCTAGGAAAATCTCAGTGATAAAAGGTACTCGTGTTTGTGTCAAGAGAAACCGCACACCCAACCTGAAAAGCCAGTATCAACAACCAAAATGACAATGGAAAACTGCACAGCAGAACCCAGCAAGTATAATGTGACCCAACAGGGCTCCATAGGGAACAGCATGGAGCGGGGTACAGCAACGATGAAACGAGTGTATTTTTCCAACATTAAGGAAACGTCCTCAAAGACGGAGGCAGATCCAGAAAGGTCTGTGCGTTCTCTGTCCCAGCTCCTGGCCCGTCCCGGGATGCTCCCCATGACACAGAGTCTCTGATTTAGGCTTTAAAAAAAGCTTCCTTTTCCCTCTCTCTCCCACTCTACTCCCCACCTGCAACACAGATTAACCAAAGAAAAGTGATCAGACTGAAAGAATATTTATCGAGTGCCAACTGCATACACTGTACCAGGGGCTGCAGGATGTGGGTGAGCAGAAATGCAAACTCCCTGCCCTAGTTCAGCGAGCGCAGCCAGGCCAGAAAGGTCCAGGGAGGGTGTGGCAGTCACTGGGCAAGGGCGGCCGCAGGGCTGCGGGTTAGGGTTAAGGCACAGTGCCCGGCCCTTTGCAGCTGCCGCAGAACCTCTACCCGTTTGATTGGCCCGTTGAATAAACAGAACTTGTGATCATTTGTACGCATAGAAGTAAACCTCCCTTGACCTGTTAAGCCCCCTCTGACTTAAACAAACAAACAGCTTAAAAAAAAAAAAAAAACGTAAACAAAATATACATAGAGTAAAATACACAAATCTTAAATACACAGCTTGATGAATTTTGACATTTGTCTACACCCATGAAACCACCACCCAGATCCAGGTGCAACTAACCATGAAGCAAACCAAACTGGTATGCTGCAGAAAAATGCAGAATAGAATCTGGTGGATCTCTGATACGCCTTTTTAACGTTGTTTTATTGCTGATCTTGATTTTATTTTGATGTTTAGAGATAGTTTACTCTTTTTTTGGGAGGGGAGGGAGTGGGGGAGGTCCACTCAAGCAGGAGCTAGGAAACATTCTCCTAACAGGCACTAGGTGACACTCACCCAGGATGGAATATTCTGCTTGTTTAATCTTTCAGGATCCCTAACATCTAAGAAATGTTTAAGAAAACATTCAGGCTCCAACCTAATGCTGCCATATATTTGCATCCTTCCTGTTTAGAAAGGGGTGTGAAGCAGCTCAACTTTCATATGGAATCTGGGTGCTTTCTCACGTATAACACCGCAGACTTAATCCCTCCAACTTTTATTTTTTAATTTTTTTGCGGGCCATTGCTTTTCCTGGGAGAATAGCAAATGATAGACAATGTTATTTTCAGGTCTTTTTTTTTTCAAATTGAAGTATAGTTGATTTACAATATTGCATTAGTTTCAGGTGTACAGTATAGTGACTGAGTATTTTTGCAGATTATACTCTATTATACATTATTACAAGATAACGGGTATAATTCCCTGTGCTGTACAATATATCCTTGCTGCTTCTCTAGTTTATATTGGGTTGGCCAAAAAGTTCGCTCGGGTTTTTCCATAAGATGTTACAGAAAAACCCAAACAAATTCTTTGGCTAATCAATATACAGTAGTTTGTTAATCCCATACCTCTAATTTGTTCCCTCCCCTCTTCAACCATGAGATTCTTTATGGTGGTTAAGGATTAACAAATGCTCAAATCTTAAGCACTTCCTATCTTATACTATATAACACAGAAAAATATTAGCATATTAATTCACACAGTAGCCACGGCTTTCCGTCGGTGTATGACCCCTTACAGGGTGTTTGTAGTAAATGCTACGTTTATATGGAACATTATGATGGTCGGGTAGTAGCCTAAGGAAGCAGATGCGCCGTTTCTAACAGGAAGCGTAACACAGGCTGCTGCTGAGGTCACAGGGCAGCGCACTCACTTCCACTCTGCCTGCTAGGGCAGCTTCTTAGCTTACATATGATTTTTCAAAGTATGTCAAACTTTTAACATCTATATATAAAATTGGGAGAATGGAGAACCAGGCAAAAAGGGGATCCCAAAGGTGGGGATTCCCGTTTCCCCACAGCACTTTTTCTTTTAGGATATTTTGTAATTTATTTATTATTTATTTATTTATCCGCCCTCCGCCCAGCACCTTTAACGGCCACTCCCACCGTCACTCTGTTTGGAGTGGCTGCTTTTCCTCGCCTGCTGCGGTTTATCAATTAGCATCCCCCTCACTTAGTGCCACAAGTGAGCCCACGTCTGTGGACTTCTGCCCACGTCTGATTATCCTTCCAGATGCACAGAGCTTTAGTGAAACATCGCGTACAAAGGCAAGCCTGTGTGCGGGGTTCCCAGAAGCTGTGCGGGCCCAGGAAAGACCCCATGACTTTGACAAGGTCACTTCTCATTCTCCGCCTTGTTTTCTCCACTTGTAAAACCCAGTGCTGTCCTCACACGTCCTCACGGCGCCCTTGAAGCTTCAAAGGGAAGCATCGTCCAATCTCTAGGTTTCCCTCTTCTGCCCAAATGCTGACGGCTTAGTCCCCGCAACCAACTAAATCAAGGAATTCTTGATGGTTCACAGCAGGCACGGACAACTTGAAAGAGTTACCTGAACTTTTTGGCTTTAAACAGTACGTGAAGTTTAAAAATAAACAGCAAACAACAGACAAAGAACCTCACTGAGTTCAGGGCTGAGACGAATTTTTCCAGCTTTAGGGACAGTGTGGACAGAGTTTCTGTGCTGTTTTCATGCCCTGACACAGGGGGAAGCCATGCTTGGAGTTAGTGGCCTCTTTGGGAACGATGGCAATCAGGAAAGCTGCGGATCCCATGATGTAAAGATGCGATTTTTATCTCCAACCATCTTTTCTGGGGTGTGAAGGGTTAAAACCAGCAAGGCGAGATTGTGCTTTTGTACCCCTTGAGCTTCTGGCTTTTTTAAAACCTTTAACCCTATCCTCTTGGCAGAAAAGGGGACCTGGCTGTGAACTCGGCATCAGGGCCGACCCTTAGTCCTCCTCTGGGTCTAACATGATGTAAGAAATGTAAATGCTCTGGTTCATCCAAATAGGGCTTTCCAGCAAAGCCTGGCTCAGTGCCAGCACCCTTCCAGAAGGGAATAACCTTCAAACTCCGGCCCCATAAGGCTGCAGACAGCAGAGTCCCAGGCCCGATATGGAGTTACAAATCAGTTCTGAGTTGATGGATCTTAATCCCCTCCCTGCCTTTGAAATATTTATCAAGATATGACAGACCTACGAGGATCCTGACAAAAATGACCTTTCCCGGCAGAGAGAACATAGCCTCAGGCCGGGGAGAAGCAGTCAAGCCAGCTGTCCACCCAGGTGGTGAGAGTTTGGAATTTACTCAGCCCTTGTGAGTCCCGCGGCCTGTGCCTACTTCCCTTGGAAAAGAGAACTGAAACTGGTTAAAAATAGTTCTTCTCCGACCCCACCAGCCCTCTGCACTGAAGCTCCGGAGAGAGCCCGGGGTGCAGTACCCATGCCCACAAACAAGAAACAGCGCTCGATAAAGATGGATACGCGCTCTGTTTCTGTAAATAAGTTCATTTATATCATTTTTTTAGATTCCACATATAAGTGATATCATACAATATTTGTCTTTCTCTTTCTGACTTACTTCACTTAATATGATAACCTCTAGGTCCATCCATGTTGCTGCGGAAATAGACTCACAGACACAGAAAACAAACATAGGGTTACCAGAGGGGATGGGGGGGAGGATAAATTAGGAGCTTGGGATGAACAGATACACACTACTATGTATAAAATAGATAAACAACAGAGACCTGCTCTATAGCACAGGGAGCTATATTCAATGTCTTGTAATAACTTATAATGGAAAAGAATCTGAAAAAGAATAGATACATATGGTGTACATATATGTGTATGTATATGCATAGATATGTGTGTGTATGTATATATAGCTGAATCACTTTGCTGTACACCTGAAACTATATTGTAAATCAACTATACCTCAATTAAAAATAAAAGGTTAGAAAAATTGATGCGTAGGAACTCCTCCTCTCTCCAGATGTTCTGCCTTTCCCACCTCCCCCTTCTCTGCAGGAGTAAACTAATCCTTATTCCCGGAGCACTTTGCCCTCTCCCGATCGTGCCCCTCTCTCCTTGCCCTTGGCCACACTCCTCTTTTCCCAGCACTGCCTCCCTGCAGCCCCCCCAAGCTCCCCGAGGGTCTGCTCACCCAGAGGTCACCTGCACCTAGAGGGAGGGGCTGCTCCGCGGATAAAGGGCTAATAGGGAAGTAACCACTAGAGGGTGACATAATTACACACAAGCGGCTTCCTGGGGCCTGAGCGAGGCCAGAGTCGGCCGGGCGTCCCGCTGGAGGCCCGGAGATGGAGCCTGGCGTCAGCACGTCACCCCAGGGAGCACACTCACAGCGGTGCCCGCAGGCTCCGCCCTCGCAGTCTCTGTCTGTGTCTCATACACACACACACACACAGACCCACTTTGGCAGTCTACCAACCAGGGCCTTAGGTGTTGCACACGAAAGCCACCCCTTGTCATGGCCCATGACCGTTCATGGCGGGGTCAGCATCTCAGTCACCGGCAGCGGCTGCTTTCATGGACCCTCCTCGTTTGGTGTCGCACAGAAACTGCACCCTAGCCAGGTGGGCTGACAAACTTACATACATCCTCAGGGCAGCGGAGCAGTGATTTAGAAAGTGGCTCTAGGTCTAGACCATGGCGTTGAAATCCCAGTTCTGTGGGCCGGATTGTCTCGAGCACTTACCTCTGTGCCGTGGTTTCCCCACCAGGAAACAGAGGTAGTAATGGAACCTACTTCACAGTCATGTAGGTGGACCTATGGGAGGAACAGCTGAGTCATACTCGTAAAGACCTTCAAAGAATGTCTAACACACAATAAATGCGCAATAAATACCAGGTGTTCTGGGGACTTCCCTGGTGGTCCAGTGGCTAAGACTCCGCGCTTCCACTGCAAGGGGCCTGGGTTTGATCCCTGGCTGCGGAGCTAAGATTCTGCATGCTGCGTGGTGCAGCCAAAAAAAAAAAAAAAAAACTAGCTATTTTCACGACGGCCAGAGGCCGTACTAGGGGGTTCCGTGCATTATCCCGCTCAATCCTCACAAAGCTCCCAAGATAAGAAAATCACTAGTCCTATTTTACAGACGAGAAAACCAAGTCTCCAAGTGATGAAATAGCTCGTCCAAAGTCACAGAGCTGATACGTGATAAAGTCAAGGTTTTGACCCAGAATCTGTCTGACTAAAAACCCACGTTCTATCAGTACATCACGGGGAAAACTTTGGACTTCACACCAGAGACTCAAAGGCAAAAGATGGTAGGGGGGGGACATAATTATTTTAAATATTATTTGTATTTTACTAAAAAAGGAGAGACTTCAAGAAGTATAATTTCACAAAGTTTTAAATCAGGAGAAGGAAAACCGGGGGGTGGGAGGTTCTGGCAGCACCTGGGAAACCCGCTGGACGTGCAAATTCTCAGCACCACCCCCCCCCCCCAGACCTCTGACTCAGAGACCTTCGAAGTTACTCTGATACACATGCAAGTCGGAGAAGCCCAAGAAAGCATGAGAGTTGGTGATGAAAACCTAGGTCGGACGAAAAAGGATGGATGTGTGTCTGGCAGAGTCTGGGACTGTCTCCTGGTTTTCTGAACGGAGCACGACTCTTCCCGGCTCAGGGAGGAGAGAAGGAGGGGCACAGAGACAGGGGGCTCCCCCCATGTGAAGGGCCGTCTCACCACGCTCTTGCGAGTTTGCTGTTTCCGCTCCTTTAACCTGCGCATTTCTTAAAAACAGGAAATAGCATTTTTAAAATGTTTAACTGTCAGTAAGGATGTATCTGTACAATTTGGGGGCACATCCATGTGGGGCTTTTTTTGATGGTTCATTTATAAAAGAAAAAACCAGAACAGTGTTTATTAGCTCCCTCCTAAGGGCCAGGTTCCCACGAGGGCCCTCCCTTTCCCCTGCGTGGTTTTTCTCAATGAGTTCTCACCACAGTTCTGTGACAAGGAGTGACTTTTCATTTTACAGATGAGGAAATTGAGGCTCAAAGCACTGAAGCCACGCTGCCGGAGGGCACGCAGCCATAATGGAAAAGCCGGGACTCCAGTGCACAACTTGGGCTGCAAGTCTGGGGGACACTTAACTCCTCAGGACACTGCCTGGGGAACAGCCCTGTGTCAAGGGGCCTCGAGTCACGGGCACCTAGGGGAGCCCCCCTCAGACCTGGGCCATCCCAGGGGTCAGTCAATGTCTCAGTGGTCCCCTTTCACCCCCCCCCCCCGCAGTGTGTGAGGCACCAAGCTCTATTGTCGGGCAAAATGAGGAGAAAGACAGCTGATTTAAAATAATTTTTTCCCAAGGCAATCTCTGTTCTAAAAACAGTAGCAAAGTCCAAACCATGAACTAAGAATTTCTGACTTCAGATGCCAAATTCCAGTTCCGGATAGACAACAGTTAAAATAAAGTTTCTTATTCTTGAAAGAGAATAAAGAGAAAAAGCTAAGAATTCTTTGAAAAGGTGACTCTTTTTGGGGGGTCATGTCGCACGGCTTGTGGGATCTTGGTTACCCAACCAGGGATTGAACCCGGGCGCTCAGCAGTGAAAGTGCCGAGTCCTAACCACTGGGGCGCCAGGGAATTCCCTGAAAAGGAAATTTTCAATATTCTTCAATACTGAAGAATCAGAACAATGTATGACAATGTATGTTTGCTATTATGGCATTATTTTTTCCTAAACTAGTAAAGTAAAGCCAGCCTGTTCTCTAAATAAATTTCCACCCTATGTAATGACTTGCCTCTCATCAACACTATTCAAATTCGAGGCTTCTCTGTAGTGGTCCTCTAAACTGAGAACATTTTATTTATAACCATCACTCCATTGGCACTTACCCCACTGATAATACGGAAACTATTTCGTAGCGCGTTGCCGGGTCCTGAGTCCTAAGAAGCAGACATACCCTCTGCATCTTTGTCTACTCCAGGGCACAGAGCCGTGCACACCAGCTGTAGGAACATTTCCTGAACCATCACATGATTGAAAACCCACCTTCTCAAGTGTTCAGTGCTTGGAAATGGCTACATTTACAAGATGGCTTGTTTTATTTTAGGGTTGTCATAGCTACCTGCTTGGTAACAAGTACCTAAGGTGTTTGTTAATATTAACAACTAATAACTGATACTTGGGGTTATTCGATCAAAGTATTTCTAATCCTTTCGTCGGGCGCCTGAAAATACGAAGATATATGTTAGGCTTCCCTGGTGGCGCAGTGGTTAAGAATCTGCCTGCCAATGCAGGGGACACATATTCAAGCCCTGGTCTGGGAAGATCCCACATGCTGCGGAGCAACTAAGCCTGTGCACCACAACTACTGAGCCTGCGCTCTAGAGCCTGCGAGCCACAACTAGTGAAGCCCGCGCGCCTAGAGCCGGTGCTCCGCAACAAGAGAAGCCACCGCACCGCAACGATGAGTAGCCCCCGCTTGCCGCAACTAGAGAAAGCCTGTGCACAGCAACGAAGCCCCAACGCAGCCAAAATAAATAAATAAATAAATTTTAACAAATAAAATAATAAAATAAATAAATTTAAAAAAAAAGAAAATATATGGTACGGTTAACACTCAAAAGTTGCAAACAACAAATTTCAAATGCAGCCGCATTTCCAGTGTAAAAGGAGGGGGTGTCCATTCATCCGGGGGCGATTATTAATAGCACCCCGTCTCTTTCGCATGAGTTTTTCCAGTTTGTACATGAAAGGGCCCAGTCATCCTCAGGAGAGGGCGCCAGCTACCCAGACCTCAAGCCCTTATTTTTATTGGGGTGGATAAAGCCCTTGTTTACAGGATAGAACGAACTAAAAATCTGGGAGAGAGTAAACAAATATTTCGGGGTGTTCCAGGAATTTGTTGACGTGAGGACAATTTTCACCTATTTTTCCTATTTATTTACATCTTCATTTCACAGTGTTGGTTCTGTTTAAATCTTTTCATTTTTAATTGTGGTAAAATATATATAACGTAAAACTTACCATCTTAACCATTTTAAGGTGTACAATTCAATAGTGTTAAGTACATTCACATTGTGCAACAAATTTCCAGAACGTGTTCATTTTGCAAAACTGAAACTCTGTGCCCCGAAACAGCTCCCCTCCCTCAGCCTCTGGCAGCCACCCTTCTACTTTCTGTTTCTGTGATTTTGACTATTCTACATACCTCTTATAAGCGAAATAATACAGTATTTGTCTTTTTGTGACTGGCTTACTTCACTCAGCATGATGTCTTCAAGCCCCCTCCATGCTGTGGTGTGTGACAGGATTTCCTTCCTTTTTTAAGGCTGAATAATATTCCATCGTATGGATAGACTGCCTTGTGTTTATCCATGATCTGTGAGGGACACTTGGGTTGCTCCTACCTTTTGGCTGTTGCAGATAATGCTATGAACTTGGGTGTACAAATGGTGCGTCTAGACTCTGCTTTTATTTATTTTTGGTATACGCCCAGAAGTGGAATTGCTGGATCATAAGGTAGTTCTATTTTTAAGTTTTTGAGGAGCCTCCATACTGTTTCCCACAGCAGCCGTACCATTTCACATTCCCATCAACAGCACACCAGGGTTCCAATATCTCTACCTCCTCACCAACACTTGTTATTTTCTGTTTTATTCATTGCAGCCATCCTAACGGGTATGAGATAATATCTTATTGTACTTTTGATTAGCATTTCCCTAATGCTTAATGATGTTGAGCATCTTTTCACCTGCTTGTTGGCCACCTGTATGTCTTCTTTGGAGAACTGTCTGTTCAAGTCCTTTGCGCATTATTCAGTCACGTTGTTCTGTTGTTGTTTCTAGTTAAATCTTCTCTTTGCAGTCAGTGAATCAAGTCCTCACTACGTCTTACCTTTTCTCTAATCAAGAGGTGCCCCAGGATACTCTCCTGCTAAGAATTACTTAGGAATAGAGAGAATGTGGCCTTGAAGTGGGGAAGTAGTTGGAAAGGCACGATTTTATAAACCTCAGATATCCATTGTTACTGGTGGTCCAGAAAAGTTTTGACATGTATGAAGTCTTTCGTAAAGAGATTATATAATTGTTATCGTTCTCATTCACTTCAGTTCAACCGCATTTACAGAGCGCCTACTGCGAGGCATCCATTGTGCCATGGATACATTAGAGTTAACATAAAACACACACAACATGTTTTAACTCCTCTGATCCAACGCCCACCAGCTAGACTCTGGGTCACTGTTTCTGGACACCTACATTCTTTTTTTTTTTTTTAAATAAATCTATTTTATTTTATTTATTTTTATTTTTGGCTGCGTTGGGTCTTCGTTGCTGCGCACGGGCTTTCGCTAGTTGTGGTGAGCGGGGGCTACTCTTCGTTGCAGTGCGCGGGTTTCTCATTGCGGTGGCTTCTCGTTGCGGAGCACAGGCTCTAGGCACGCAGGCTTCACTAGTTGTGGCACGTGGGCTCAGTAGTTGTGGCTCGCGGGCTCTAGAGCACAGGCTCAGTAGTTGCGGCACACGGGCTTAGTTGCTCTGTGGCAGGTGGGATATTCCTGGACCAGGGTTCGAACCCGTGTCCCCTGCCTTGGCAGGCGGATTCTTAACCACTGTGCCACCAGGGAAGCCCTGGACACATATATTCTTGAATGAGGAGTTTAAAAGCTACGGATCTCTTCTGATCTTTCCTGCCTCTCTGTGTGAGGAAGCATACATCTTTTTTTTTTTTTTTTTAATATTTATTTATTTGGTCGTGCCAGGTCTTAGTTGTGGCTCGTGGGCTCCTTAGTTGAGACATGCGGGCTCCCTAGCTGTGGCATGAGAGCTCTTAGTTGCGACATGCATATGGGATCTAGTTCCTGACCAGGGATTGAACCCAGGCCCACGGCATGGGCAGCGTGGAGTCCCAACCACTGCGCCACCAGGGAAGTCCCAGGAAGCATACATCCTTAAGTAAGCCTGATCTTTGGGTTGGGCCTCACAATTTTCCCAGGCCCTACCCAGATGAAAAACACACCCTATCTGAAAAACCAGTGTCTTTAAAATTCTTGGTAAAGTTTTAGAGACTCTGTACACAGGGCTATCACCTCTGCTTCTAAACAGAATTTCAGAGCTCATTCAGAAAAAAACTTCACCTTGGTTGCAAGCTGTTGAATCATATACAAAAGTCTCAACCTGGGCTCAAAATATGAGTAGCTGTCCACAGGACCCTCTACATTGATATACATCTTCTCCAGACCACCAGTCTCTGGTCCATAATTCCCTCCACCTATTTTTGTGTCCTAAATCACAGCCTAAACTGAAACCCCCAAGAAGCCAGTGCACGTGAAACTATCCCTACTCTCGGGGTTGCATTAGGAACAATGCAAAATGTCGGGCTGAGACAGGACTCAGAGAGGCTCATGGTTTCCCAGAGGGTAACTGTTGAGAAGATCCCTGGAGATTATCCAGTCAATCTGCCCTAGTGAAACACAAGGAAACTGAGCCTCGGAAAGGGGAGACACTTCCTCCATGCCCCAGACTCAGCAGAGGGCTAACCTGATGCCACTCTGTTTCCCCACTAATGTGCATTTTCTAAGATACCTCTTGATGTTTATTCTCCTGTTTATTGAACGTGAACACAATCATATCGCTGAAAATCCTTGTCATATATGTTTGAACGCCTTACATAAAAGGTCCTGAATTAATACCATTCTAGAGTTAAACTCAAGAAAAAACTTCGCGAAAGCTAGGAGCAGGTGGTCCACTTCTCGAGAAAGTGCTTCCGGGCACCTCTGAACTACTTTTCAGACTTGAGAGCAGCAGCGAGTCTGGAGGAGGGACACGGCTAACTAAGCTCCTTCTCTTCAGGTCAGCCCCCCCGCCCCCCACTGGTGGTCTAGCACTTTGTTTTGTGATAAGGAGGATTAAGGTGTTGTGGATTAAGACCTTGATATCAACACAAACACATCTACATCCACAGAACAACAAAAAAAGTCACTTCACGTAGCGTGTAAGGTAAAAGTTTGGGCAGCAGTGACTGAGACCAGTGTATGCCTAGATACAGCCCAGGAGAAGAGTGCCAACCCAGGTGCAGCCCAGAATTGAGACTCTCACTGCACAGCACATTTGGAATCCTCTAGATGACCAACACAACCCTACATGATTCCAGGAGGGTTATAAAAATCTCTGGGCCTTGCACCACGTGCATGTGGGTGAAGGATTTTGCTTGTGCATTTCCTGATTTAGGAACAGGGGAGGTGGGTGGCAGTCTAAAAAGGTATTATGTCTATTACCTATCTGTATGTACTTGGCCCGCTACTGGTCTCCTGGGCAAAAGAGAAGTAAGTGGCCAAAAGGAAACCTCATATACTGAATATGGAACCCAGTCAAAACCTTGTTCAGGTTCTCAAAGAATCAATGAAACCATTCTCCTTTTTTGATAGCTGAACCAGATTGTCTTGCATCTTGTTGTGTGGATCCACAAATTCCTTAAAAACACAGAGGGTCATTTTTCTGGTTCCAAAATTCTTGGTTTGAAGGTAGTTAAAATGAAACTCTTTTGAAACCCTATCCTCTGAGTGGGCATTTAAGACCCAGGAGCCACGCTCTAGACTGGAGCATTCCATGGTTCCAGAGAACACAGTTTGTAAACGAACAGACATTTGCTGGAGCACCTTAAACCAAGCCCAATCGTCACTCTGTTTTGTCAAAAAATAAAATTGTATCGGCACATACGAACACACTGACTGTCGGCACAACTGGGCCCTTCATCGTCTAAGAGGTTGACAAGAAAGAAAGCGGTGGCGGTAAGGGTTGAGGGGAGGCTGCTCCCTCCGGGCGCGAAGCAGGCGGAGGCGACGCGGCGCAGCCCAGGGCTGCCGGCCGAGTGCGGAAGCGGACGGAGTTGTGATGGAGAAGGAGCCGAGGGAGCGCACTGGCGGCGGTGTCTGGAAACACCCGGAACATGCTAGAAGGAAGTGGTAATGGCTAGATTCAGAGCGCGCAGTGGGGGAGGCCGTGCTCGGCTAAGGGACGCGCGGGTAGTCCTGAGTTTCTCCCCAGTTTAGGGCACAAGACTGGAGAGAAAAGAACCGTGGGAAGCCGCCCACTGGGGAGGACCGAGGAGGTGGCTGCACAGACGCGCGGCGGGGCCCCGGGGACGGAGGCGGGGAGGAGAGCGGGGCGGTCACCGAGCAGCGGTCCGGGGAGGAGTGTCTTGCGGGAGGATAAAGGGAGCGGGCGGGAGGCTGGGCCGGGAGCGCGCGGGGAGGCCTCGGACCCGGCGGCGCGGAGCCTAGACGCGGGCCGGGCGTGGCCGGCGGCTCCTTGCGGGCGGTGGAGGCGGCGGAAGCGTTGGCGGCGGCGGGCCCGGCCGGCGCCCCGACGGCGCGCACAGGGTTAACCCGCGGCGGGCCGGCGCTCGGTTTCCAGGACAACGCCGGCAGTTCCGGCGCGCAGGCTCGTACCATCGCGCGCGCGCGGGGGAGCGCGGGGGGCGGGGGCGCGGAGGCGCGGAGAGCAGCGGGTCCGGCCCGGACGCCCCCGGCGCGGCCGCCGCTCGCCCCGGGTCGGCTCCGCGCGCGCGCTCCGTGCCGGCCGGCGCTGCCCCGCGCGCGGACGCGGGGGCCGAGCGCGCGCCGGCCCGAGGTCCCCCCGCCGGGGCGGCCGAGTGCGGGCGGCCCGCTGGCAGCTTTGAAAAGCGGGCGAGGACAAAGGCGGCCGCAGCCTCCCGGCGCCCAGCCCGAGCGCGCAGCCCGGCCCGCGCGGCGCCGGAGGATGCGGCCGGGGGCGCGGCGGCGGCGGCGGCGGCGGGGCGCGCGGGGCGGCGCGGGCCGGGCGCGGTAGGGCTGAGCCCAGCGAGGGCCGGGCTGCGGGGGCGCCCGCCCGGGATGTGAGCGCCGAGCGCGCCGGGCGGGGAGGGCGGGCAGGGCGGCAGGAAGGACGCGCGGACGGGAGGAGGAGCGGCGCCGAGCCGGAAGGCGGGAGGCGCGTCCGTTGGGCCCGCGGCGCGGCCGGCCAGCCGCCTCGTCGCTCGGGCGGGAGCGGGGCCCGCGCCTCCTCCCGGGCGCCGCGGGGAGGAAGATGGAGACGCACATCTCGTGCCTGTTCCCCGAGCTGCTGGCCATGATCTTCGGCTACCTGGACGTGCGCGACAAGGGGCGCGCGGCGCAGGTGTGCACGGCCTGGCGGGACGCCGCCTACCACAAGTCGGTGTGGCGGGGGGTGGAGGCCAAGCTGCACCTGCGCCGGGCCAACCCGTCGCTGTTCCCCAGCCTGCAGGCCCGGGGCATCCGCCGGGTGCAGATCCTGAGCCTGCGCCGCAGCCTCAGCTACGTGATCCAGGGCATGGCCAACATCGAGAGCCTCAACCTCAGCGGCTGCTACAACCTCACCGACAACGGACTGGGCCACGCGTTCGTGCAGGAGATCGGCTCGCTGCGCGCCCTCAACCTGAGCCTCTGCAAGCAGATCACCGACAGCAGCCTGGGCCGCATAGCCCAGTACCTCAAGGGCCTGGAGGTGCTGGAGCTGGGCGGCTGCAGCAACATCACCAACACCGGCCTCCTGCTCATCGCCTGGGGCCTGCAGCGCCTCAAGAGCCTTAATCTCCGCAGCTGCCGCCACCTCTCGGACGTGGGCATCGGGCACCTGGCCGGCATGACGCGCAGCGCGGCCGAGGGCTGCCTGGGCCTGGAGCAGCTCACGCTGCAGGACTGCCAGAAGCTCACGGATCTGTCCCTGAAGCACATCTCCCGGGGGCTGACGGGCCTGAGGCTCCTCAACCTCAGCTTCTGCGGAGGCATCTCGGACGCAGGCCTCCTGCACCTGTCGCACATGGGCAGCCTGCGCAGCCTTAACCTGCGCTCCTGCGACAACATCAGTGACACGGGCATCATGCATCTGGCCATGGGCAGCCTGCGCCTCTCGGGGCTGGATGTGTCCTTCTGTGACAAGGTGGGGGACCAGAGCCTGGCTTACATAGCGCAGGGGCTGGACGGCCTCAAGTCCCTTTCCCTCTGCTCCTGCCACATCAGCGACGACGGCATCAACCGCATGGTGCGGCAGATGCACGGGCTGCGCACACTCAACATCGGGCAGTGTGTACGCATCACGGACAAGGGCCTGGAGCTGATCGCCGAGCACCTGAGCCAGCTCACCGGCATCGACCTGTACGGCTGCACCCGCATCACCAAGCGCGGCCTGGAGCGCATCACGCAGCTGCCCTGCCTCAAGGTACTCAACCTGGGCCTCTGGCAGATGACGGACAGTGAGAAGGTCAGGTGAGGGCGGCAGCACCAACTCCCCCGGCCCCGCCCTGTTCGTCCTCCTGCCACTGCCGCGGCCCCCCGCGCTCACTCGACACGCACACGTAGACCCAGAGCATTGCCGCGGACGCGGTGGGGGCCGTGACGCGGAGCCCCAGGCTCGTCCTCCCCTCCCCCTCCCCCCCGTTGCGTCCGGGGTCCCTCCGCCACCCACACCCACACCCTCTCCTTTTCCCCGAGGATGCGGAGATGGACTCGCCACCCACCAGCCACTCCTCCCAGCAGGGGTTTGGAGAACGGATTGAGCTACTGTATCCCCGCCGCGCTGCATTTGGAAACGGGGGGTGGGGAGTGACCAGTCCTTTCAGCCCTGGGGAGTTGGGGAAAATGTCTGCCTTCACTTAAGCTTTCATTTGAATACTGTGATCTGGTTTTTATTTCGAAACGTATAAAAGCAAACCCAACTACAACGGCCTTTTCACCCTTCTTCCACTTCGTAACTAATCGCAGTCTCTCCTCATCAGTCCTTTGACAGTACTCTGCCACTCACGCTCATTTCATTTGTATTGTCTTTCTTTTTTTATTTTTTGAAGAAAGTTGACATCATGGTCTCTTTTTTTTTTTCTGCTGAGTATAGTCTATATATTATATATATATAAATTATATATATATATGTGTGTGTGTACATATATATACATATATATATATATGGGTGTGTGTGTGTGTGTGTATGTCTGGCTACCTCGTTTTAGTTTACTTTTTTCTCTGAAGCCCTGGAGTTCTACAAGAGAGATATTTTGAGACTGAAACATTTTTGTGCCTAGACTGGAAAGATGCCCATCGGGTTTGTACATCTTTTTTGTTTTGGCTTCTTCCCAAACCCCATCCACCCCGTGTATCCCACTTCACATTCTGGCTCTGCTTTCCTTTTTCTCCTTGTCCATAGGGATTTGAGGGCCCAGCCGTGATCCTAAATCTTGACTTAATTTATAGCACACATGTGTGGGAGACATGAGAGTTGGACTGTTTTGTTTTTTGGGTTTTTTTTTGTCTGTTTGTTTGAGATGCAGATTGTGTCTTGAAAATGATGATTAAATATGCAGATTCTGCCCTGCCCTCACCCTCTTGCAAGTTTCCCCACGAAAAGGTCACACAGCGAGGGTTCCTGTTGGGAGCAGAGGAGCCGAGTTGGCTTCCAGAGCCCCCGGGGCTGTAATGTGAAGGGAAGGAGACTGAAATTCATGTCTTATCTCTGTTCTGTTAATAAAACGGGAGTTTGTGGGTTTTTAAAAATTCTGTTTCTAAATGGAGGAGTAGATGCCTTTCTTTATTTTGATGGGGGTTGGGACTTGTGGCTTTAAAAAAAAAAAATCACTTTTGTGTAGGATGTACATTTTTGTTGGATTTTTTTTGGTTTATTTTTTTTTAGAATCCTCCACAGCAACATGCGAGACCATGGAGTTAAAGAAACCCAGAGACCTTTATCAGTTAATTGTACTGTTTGTGAATTTGTATAAATAATAACAAAGATCCTCTTAAAACATTTATATTCTTACAGTAAAAGGTTAAACTGATATTTATATAATAAAAGAGGAAATATGAAGTATGTTTTTGAAAAAAAAAAAAACCAAAAACAAAAGCCTTGTATCTGTGCATTATTTTGAAGGCAGTGTGTGTTTGGGTCCAGGCCACAGTAGGAGGTGCTGTTTTGCGTGTCTGAAGTAAAAGTATAAGATGCAGAGTTCCGTGCAGCCTGTGTGGTGCGAGCTCATGGTGAAAAATTTATCCTGTATAAGGTTCACCACTGACATCTACATGTTTTGTTGCTAGAAATGTGATTGGAATGGAGATTTATATAATTTCTGGTTCTGAACTGTCAACAACATGGAAATTTAAAGAAACTGAACAAAATGAAACTTCTTCTTAAACCAGATTTGTAAGAGTCACAGTTTCACCAGGGTGGCCAGTTTTTCTCTACATGGATATGAGATCTAGGGGTGATGTTCAAGAAATGCGTCCTGAGATGTGGAAGTGGGAAGAAAGATGGGTTTCTTGACCCTGAGGGGGTGTGGGGAGGCTGCGAGGGGGCGGGGAGGGCGCCAGGGCCATTGTTGGGAAAGTGAAGGGCGCTCAGTCACGCGGACTGAGGCTCAGTGTGAGCCGTGGGGCAGGGCGGGGGCGGGGGCGGGGGCCCCTCCTTAGCATTCCCCGCCAGCCCCGCCAGCCCCGCCAGCGCCGCCGGCTTGGAGCACTTTCCTGGGGGCGGGGAGGTCGGCCTGGAGTTCTTGCACATTTGCATTTTAAGAAGGCGGCCACTCGAACCCTGGTGAGGGTTCTTAGACTGAATTGGGGCTGAATACCAACAATTCCAGCAAAGAGCGCCCTTTGGTAGACAATAACTAAATCATCTGACAGCCTGTGGTTGGGCTGTGGAAACGGAAGTGTATAAATGCTCCAGCAGTGGGGTTTTTCATATTCCTGTTTCGCAGAGGTCTGTCTGTCTTGTTTCTGAGGTTTTTTTTTTTAAAAAATACTGATCCCAGGAAGAGCCGATAAGAATAGCACAGAACTTTCCTGGATCAACACCTCTTTCCAGGAAGAGAGCTAGAACCAGGTTTCTCTTGGGTAAGACTGTTTTGTAAAGTTTCCAAGCTTGCTGTACGGGCCTGTCACAAAAGCTGCATTGTTCCTTCTTGGAGAGCCATCACAAGTGGGTTTAATGGAGCCTGACACTAGATCCATCTTCCTTTTCTTTGGGGAAGGTGTGGATCTCTTTCTTCCCTCTTACGTTACAGTGCTTACTGCCTGGAAAAAAAAAAGAAATGTGTGAACCCCAGTAAGAAGGGACTCTGAATCAGGGTCAGCTTTCTGATTTAGCATTTGCCTCTACAGCGCGTGAAGCTTCCACAAGCTGTGAGTTCTTAGGCTGTTTTTCTTCTTCCAAGAGATCGTGTGGCTGTGCAGATTCAGTCAATAAGAATCTGGGCAGCTCCTAAGTCTTAGGCTCTGTGCTCACCTCCTTCATTTAATACGAAAAGTAATCGTACCAACTATAACTAGAAGGTTTTCTGCTTCTCTGCTTTGTCTTGGTTTTTACTTTAAAGGTTAAATATAAGCTTGACTCAAGGCTAGTAAATTACTGTTTGGAAGTTAAGATCACGGGCCTGGTGTCCTCATCCTGAACTGGGCCTAGTTGAGAATGTATCTGGAGTGTCTCGGGAAAGATGAATAAACCTCCTTGCATCAGTCAGAGGTGACCGCTTATCCCTCAACCTTTTTTGACAGAAAGAAAGGAATCAGGGTTGAGAACCAATGGTGTGCTCTGCCTGGTACTTGAAAATTTCTCCTAGTCCTCAAAGCAACCTGCTGAAAGGTACCTTCTTTTCCAGATAAGAATACTGCTCGCCTAAAGTCAGCCAGCCACTAAGTCCAGCCCCCTTCCACTCCAGGAGAAGGATCAGCTACTGATCGCACCTTGGTTTCCAGGAAGGCGACCTCCCAGAAGCGAGTGGTGGCTGTCTGAACCCAGGATGGACAAGCTCAGGCCAAGGGCACCACTTGGAAGGGAGTAAAAGTGGATTTGGCCTCACCATACCTACAGGAATGGAAGGAAATGCTTTTAAAGAATAGAGGCACTAAGAACATGAGTGGATATGTAATATGTGGGTGGTGCACAAGTTAAGAGGCACTTCAGGGCAATTTTTAGAATAACAGAAAAAACCTGGCTCAGGTACTTGCCAAAACTTCAGAACTGAAAAAACAAAATAGGAACTTAGTGTAAACTTTATCATCTAGAAGCAATAAACCTCCGTAGGAACTGTGTTGGTGGCAGTCAGGAAAGGGTTCCACGTACTTGTCCAAGACTCATGGGGCAAAAGCCATGAAACATCTGCTGAAAAGATGATGTGTAAGTGAACGGCGGGGTTCAGTGTCTGCAGCCCCCTCAGGACCACGACAGGCCTCTAGCTAAGAGCGCTGGGTGTTGCCGAATAATTCTCCCTGCCATAGACGCCTTCCTGCCCAATTCCTCCGTCCTAAGGCGTGGAGGGCCCACTTGATTTATCCCACCTCTGGCAGCAGTGACAAGGATGCTTGCCTAACTTACGGTACATCCTTAAACAGTTAAGAAAATTCAAACTGATCGTATTCTTTCATGATTCAAGTCAACAGCAAAGATCTGAAAAAGCCAATGTTCCTTTTATGGCAGTTTCTTCTTAAAGGTAAGAGCCTTCTCTTAAACGGAGACATACGATACGTAAATTGAAGCATGGCTTATGCCCCAAATCCAGGTGCTTTCCCGCAGTGGTTATTAGACAGATGCTGATCTTGCAATATAAGTAAAACCCTTCCCTTCCGACTTAGAGAATCTGAACTCAAGTTTTCAAAGGGGAGAGGGGAGTGGCCCCCAGGGACCACCGTGTTTCCAAAGGATAAGACCCTCTTATTAAGAGATCAGATTGGTAAAACAAAACCAAGACCTCATGCAGCTTCTGACAACCGTTCCTCTGCTCCCAGGGCTCTGCTGCGGCCAGGGGGCCAGTGAGTCAACCCGTCGTTGCCCCCTCTGCTGCCCTTCCCCCCCTGCATCAGACGTCACCCCCTTTTAAAAGTTAATTCTGTCCCTTTAATAGAGGGCAAGACCTAAATTGTGTGCCACCGTGACCCCTGAGGAGTCAGGGGCGAGGCTTTTGGTGAAATCATGTGGGTCCTGGGCAAAGCGTAGGATTAGAAATCGGAAAGCTGCATCAAATCCCGAGCCAGTGCCCAGGCCACACCTCCGTCTCATCTTGTCAAGGTGCTTGCTCAAACGGTACGGAGCCAGTTAAGTTTTTTGAAAAGTGAATGTTGTCAGACAGAGGAGACCTCATATTTGGATCAATGCCAACTATTAAGACTTTAGAACGTCTCCAAGGTGAGTGCACAGCTGGGAAAAGAGCGAACACTCAGGTCTCGGACAGAAAAGGGGTATTTCCAGACATCTGTACCTTTAAATGTCCACAACTGATCAGTTTCAGCCTCTTCCTCTTTTGCAGGGGTGGCTCTGACGTGGCCTGGTGGAGCTGCCTGTACCACCTGGCGCGCTGGGTACCATGGACAAAGCTGCTCCTCCCGTTTAGGGCAAGAGGAAGTCGGCATGAGAGCAGAAGTAACGGCACGAGACGGGGTACGCTGACATCCCCCCCAAACAAAACAATCCAAGTGGAATTCCTCCATCTCCTGTTCGTTAACCCAGGAAAGTGCACACATTTTCTTCAAAGAAGACTTAAGTTTTTTATTGTCTCATCACTCTTGCACTTCGTGTAAAGGACGAATGCCCCATGTCCTGTGCGTGCGCTTTCATCTGTGAGAGCGGACAGCATCCTGGTCACACAGGCGGGGTGTGGCTGCGGCCCGCGGACGCACGGAGTCTCGACCGTGTTTGGCTTCCCTGTCTCCGGATTTGTGTTTCCCCAAAGCTGGTGGATTCCGGACATTTAATTTTATAAATGGGGAAAGAGGCTTGGTGAGGGTGAAAGACTGTGCCCGGGTGACCGCCCCAGACTCTACCCATCACCGGGGAGGCGGGTCCCCAGCAGGAGGGAGCCGGGGGTCCTTCCCTGAGCTGCTGTCAAGCAACACCCGACCCCCTGCTTCTGAAGAGAGCTGAGCTAGAGCACATTATTTTCATCTGGAGTAAACACCCCGAATGCTGAAAGTTACTATTATTATTTAATAAGCATTACTTATGCAAACTCAGACGTGTACGTTACTTATGCAAACTCCTTTTTCAAGGAGCCGGAAAGCTAGTGCGAGGAGTTGGTAAACGGGCTTAGGGTACCGGGTGGCCCGAGCACGAGTGAGGGTCCAGTCGGTCCCCTGTCGTCCTCAAGCACCTGGGCCAGCTCTCCAGCACTGCTCCGTCACGGACAGTGACAAACAGTGACAAACAGACTACGCAAACGCCCGCATGCTGAGAAGTCACAACTCCACACGCCCAGGGCCGCCTGTCACAAAGGAGAACTGAGCTGTGGGAGCACGAGGTGTTTTCTCATCACTCAAGGATAAAACGTCCTGACTTTACAGATGTTTTACCTACAAATCCCTCCCGTCCCGAAAGAGTAAAAGGGTCTAGTCTAGTGTGTTCACATCAGCACCGCTTCTGTTCCCTGCTCTCCGGGGGATGTAACCCGCCCTCCAGAGGCTCAGGCCCGCTCATGGCACCAGCGGTGAGCCCCTGCCAGACCAGGGCCTGAGCGACAGGAACGGCACAGACACAGCGGGGAAACAGCCCAGTCCAGATTCATTTCTTATAAATAGTGTGGAATTACTCCACATGGTTTGGAAAGCATTGTTTTCCTCATCTAAAAAGATGATGCCAATATTTACTACAAATGTTTGTTGGTAAGAGTGTTTCTCCTTAGCAAAGGTTTACCCCAAACTGGCATTTTTATGCACACGCTTGTGTACGTTTGTGTAGGAACAGCTACCGGCTTCCATTTTGCTTTTTGAGAAGTGGTCTCTAAATAGAGAGGAGCCCCCAAAACTCGTCTTCATATTCCTTAGAATCTTCAGTAAAATCACCGAGGCCAAAACTGGACAGATGGGTGAAATAAGGGGGCAACTGGAACAGCTAAACCCCTCAAATTCTTAGCCTTCTTAGATGCAAGATACACTAACCAGGGCCTTCCATTTTTACCTCAGTGCTTTAAACCTTAGCTTCCCAGCTTCAAAGCCCACTGCTATGAACTACCAAAAAGAAAAAGAAAAAAGGCCAGTAGGTGTGCCTTGAGCAAACTATATGAAAATACAGCATTAAAGTGACAACTTTGAGCTCTTCTAGTTCATTTCGAATGCACAAAATTTAGCGTCTTTCAGGGATCTACGGTACGGCCAGGTTCTGTGGCCTGAACGTTGTGGAGCTCCCAGCGCAGCTTCCTGACATAGCGGGCAGAGAAGCTCTTCGGGTTTTCTGAGCCTGGACTGGATAGACGACTGGCCTTCCCAGCCTCCCTGACGTCCAGACGCCTGGCCATTGTGCTCGGAGTCAAAGGGCGACAGGACAGTGACCCATAGCAAGACAGCTGGCCTGTCTTTTCCCCACACGCCAGGGTCTAGTGCTCAACGGAATCACAGGAGGACCCGCGGAAATTCACTCCAGTAGAGCAGGGCACAGGGTTTCGCAGTGACAGCCTCACCCCTGCTGGCGTCGGAAGCTAAGCTGCGTCTCTGTAAGTTAGGAGACAGGTCGCACGGCACCTCGTGAAAGGCAGGGGTGGAAAGTCAATCTTGCCTCTTGCTGCGTTGTTCCTCGACCTTCCCATCCCCCGCATACCCTCTCCCACCTTCTCCCACCCATTCACCCTCCCCGCGGGGATGCAGCCCTGCATCGTGGCCACACCAGTGTCAGAGCCGGGCGTCTGGCCTCGTGCTTTCCTTTACCCCAAGTGCACTAAGACGATTTTAGGATCCGCTGTGGGGCAGAAAAGTAAAGTACGGTTCATGCAAAACTCCACGTATTTGTTTTCCACGTGGAAAGACGGACTGTCTTTATCCACGGCGCCTGCTAGCCCCGAGACCCGTCAGCAGGTGGCAGCATTGCCTGTGAGCTGGATGCCCTCCGGCAGGTGCCCCCGGTCGCCTCCCCACAAAGACCTTCCCGGTGTGAGTGAGAGCTGGCGAGACAAATCTCATGTCGCCAAGAAGATGAAATGGAATTTTTAAGTATTGGTGGAGTCAGGGACCCCGTGCTGGGCACTCGTTTTGGGAACAGGTATCAGATGTGCCCTCGGGACGGTTCCCTGATGTAGCTGGCGGGAATCAAACATCAACTCCTAACTTTTCTTTAAGACCATCTCATACAGATCCTGTTAGATTGCCATATTCGGGGAGTTTGGGAGACCAACTTGGGAAAAAGTTTACACTCATACATGGAAACATCCATTTTAACAGGAGGAGCAAAAGTGCTGGCTTTTTTTTATTACACACACACACACAAACAAAAATATTAAAAAAATTTTAGGAGTATCAATTTTTAGTTTTTTATTATCAACATGAGTATCTTCTAAAGGAGCCCATGAAAGTGAGAATGATTAAGAGCCCTGATAAAGCAGTGAGGTTGCTCACATACCTAAATTCCTCCCCTGGAAAACAGACATTAGGAACAGGAAGCAGAAATTAAGACAAGGAGAAAGAACTGAGCCAACTTGGCCAGATTCCGTAAAATGCCACAACGAGGGGCAGGCTGGGGTCTCCGGCCCTCTTGGCCCCGATTGTCTGGCCTCGGGGAATGAAAGCAAGGATCTGAAGGGCAGTTGGTGCAGATGTGGAATAAAAGTGTGGAAAGTGGAGGTGGCCGTGTCCCATGGCTGCTCCTGCCACGCCGTGACATCCCAATGAGGCTCAGCCACCAGCACGGTGACACAAAGGTCATTTTTGGTTAGAAAATGGGAGAAGAGAAAGGAGAAGCTTCTGGAACTCAGGGCCCAGGCACGAAGCAGATCACCGCTCCTGCCAGCAACCAAGAAGGACGTAGGAAACCAGAAAACCTCCCGGCAGCTTCGTGGACTCCCAGGCTGAAATACACTGTTGTCAGTGACACACGGAACGAATACAGATTCAGGGAAACAACCTGGATAAAGAAAAGAGGTGGCAGAGGAGAGAAAAGAGGACACGGATCGCTCACGTCAAGCGGAGGGGACCAGGGCAATAAACGGAGACCAGGTGAGGTGAGTGCAGGGGAGGCCAACGGCCAGCATGCCCAGCCTGGTCCCCAGGAGGAGCTGGGAGGCGTGCTTGGGGCCACCATCTCCGGGAGCAGCGTTCCTGGGCTGCTCGTGTTTTCAGGAAGATAGTCCTTCTTCCTCTGGTTGTGTGAATCGGACACGAGACAAAAATTCCGACTACCAGGTCCCCGGGCTGGCCTGAGGAGCTGGCAGTAGGGTGTTGGGCCCCCCGGTAAGGCGATGGGTCCCACTCCCAGAGCCGTCACCGTCAGGACAAAGGTTCTGTGCTACCCACTCTCCCCATCCTGCAGAGAAAACCACCCAGAAGGACAGCGTCCCAGGGCTGTCGTCTGACACCTCCCGTGTCGTGAGGCTCCCCTGGCCTGGACTCTGTCCCTCGATCCCCAGGAGTCGGGCCTCTGCGCTCTGTCCTGGCCAGCACTCGAGTCACCCCAAGGAGACAGCTTGTGCTTTAGGTAACGTGCCCAGCCCCAGCCCCAGAGGCCCCGGCACAGTGACAAAGCCAGGCCAGCACCGCACGTGCACTCACCCCTCACCTTCCTCTGTCCGCTCCGTCCTCCCCACAAAAATACAGGGGCCACGCGGCCATCACTGGCCCTCTGGAGTGGTCCGGCCGGGCCACCCGGTCCCCGAGTCAATGGAGACCACGACGGGGGTGCAGGCTGGCCTGCGGTGGGAGCCAGGCACGCGGTGGGCACGACCTGGAGCAGACAGGCCCCTCCGCGCAGGCCCCAAGCCCCTGACCCGGCGCCTTCTGCCTGATGCCCGGAGGGAAAGCCCCACGAGCACCCCGTGCCTGGGGGTCCCCGCGCTCTCGGCCGCTCCTGCCTCTGCACCTGCCGTGAACTCGCGGGGCCGCCGAGGCCCTGTGGGCAAGTGGCCGCCGACACCTTCCCGCCTTCCCAGAGCCCAGACAGGCCGGCTGGTGCTAATCCACCCGCCGCGCAGCTCAGCAGCTCCGCTCCCCTAAGCCCCTGATAACGGTTTTACTAAAATCCTCTTTTGATGGAAAAAAATCCCAGCTGGACATTTCAGGCCTCGCACAATGTACAGGCCTGCGGGTCCCTTTCCCACCTCACAAAGGCCTCTAATCAAGTGGAAAATGTGCTGGAGGCCAGAGGTTGGGTCTGCAATTATTTTTTAAGGGATTACGGAGAAGAATAGGGGCAACGAGGCCCTCCCCCGCTTTGTTTTCCATTTGGTCCTGCTCGAGATGCCTGGGGCTGGGGGAAGCCACCCAGATCTCCGCGCACCAGGCCTCACCTCTCCCTACCCCGTGCAAGGATGGCATCTTTGAACACCATCGCTTCAGGAAGATTGAGAGAGTCTGGAAGCAACATGCAGGCCCTATTCTGACCCCGTTTAAGCCCCTATTTATAAAACCACTATGGAGCGGGCTCCCGTGTGTGGGGAGAGCCCTCATTCATTAACCTCTGACCCCGCTCTGTATGCAGAGGGGAGGGTCCATACGCTGCTGGGGCTGGGAGCATTCACTGGGGCTTCCCAGGCTTTGGAGGGCAAGAGGTCGTGTTCCCAATGTCGCCAGAGCCCCTCCTCCTTATTTATATACATTGACCCTTCCCCTCACACTGAGCAAATATCCAGGAAACAACTAAGGCAAAACATGGATAAAAATACAAGACACCAACCATTTTTATCAGCCTATTTGGAATCTTCATTTTAAAATGCACACTACAGAAGGGAGTCTGTCTTCCCTGTACATTGGGAAGGACCTTTTCTGATGTCATTCGTACAGGAACGTTCATTAAAGATCAACTGATAAAAGGTGAACATCTCAGGTTGGCCCTCTGTTCTCATCCTTCTAAACCAGCTGGTTAGTGATGTATGCAGATCCCCAGTAAAAAGGACATGGTCACAAATTCCTAAACTCATTCTGGGATGATCAAGGATTAGGCTGTTTGGCTCTGAAAGTTAGAGGTCAGCGTATATTTCAAAATAAATACCAGGCTGAGTGATAATTTTCAGGTCCTTTCTTCAAAGTCCCTAAAATAAAAGCAACTACCAAAAGCAAAACAATACCTCTGGCCTGTTTTCATCAGTATTTATGACTTACTGACATGTTTTGCCTCATTGATTTTGCAGTTCTCCCTCAGAAGGACCCTAAACAATCAAGAAGTAGATGGAGAGAAACACAATTATTACATTTAATATCTTACACGAAACACGATGCAGATATCATACTAGTATTTTATGTTGGCCTTCATAGTTCCTTTGGTGGGTATTACAGGAGGAGAGGACCACATAGTTCCCCTAAAGAAAGCAAGTCAGGATGGACCCTGTGGGGTCCTCTCCCCAAACAGTGACAAACACGTTTGCTGAATCACTTCTGCTGGTTTTCAAAGCATGACAGCTTTCTCCAGGAATGAGTAATCTTCACCCTGCTGTAGAAGAAGATGAGCTTCTCTGGAAAGGTGAAGTGATACATTTAAGGGCATCGCAGGAGACAGTGGACCATCTCTAAAGTATAGCCTGAGGGGGCCTGGCTCCTGAAATAAGGGCAACTCATGAGATAAGCCTGCCTTACAGGGGAGGGGTCCCAAAGCCTCCTCTCCCAATATACTTCCTGAGTCACCACTCAGAATGCTGGCTTACCTCTGTCCTGGGCTTACCACCATTATTTTGGTATTCGTCATTATTCTTATACTTCTCCATCCTTTTAACATACTCTGTTGAACAGAATATCAGTTGTTTTCAAAGCCACTCTTCTTACCAAAACCAGTTTGGGGGAGAGTAAAATAGTAATTTGGAAACAATAATCTGATAAAATAGGGACAGCAACGCATCTCAGATTTCTCAGGGCAGATGAAACTTTTCGTACTTTGGAATGTAAACCTCTTTCAGACTCTCATCAGATCACAAATGTTTCTAAAAATCAACTTAAGACCAACTCTCTTAATTTTCCATTCAAAATACAAGATGAACATACTTAGAATTAAGAAGTACAAACTATGGGCTTTCAAATTAACTACGAGAAAGTTTTGTTCAAGGTCTAAAGAGAGAAGGAAATTATCTCTTGAGGTTGAAATGTTATCAGTCCAGGAATGAATAGTCTTCATCCTGCTTTAGGAGAAGATGAACTTCTTCTCCTAAAAGTGAAGTGATACATTCAAGGGCATCACAGGAGACAGTGGACCATCTCTATCCCGAAGAAGATATGAAACAGTGCTTCTCCCGATCACACTGGGTGGGGAACTACAGGAGAAACGGAGCCTCATTTCTCCACAGTATTTTCTTCAGCTCTTCCTATCCTGCTCTTGATGAACCAGGTGACATCTCACTCTTGCCCCAACTGTCTCCGCGGGAATTGCTTCATATTTCTGAAATTCTCCCGTTCACTCGTTTTCCATCGTTACGGGCGCACTCATATTCTGACTCACCCAATTCTCTAAACCACCATCTCCATGCCTAACAATCTCAATTCAGCATCCGCAGGCCCTGCGGGGACCACTGCATTCCTGACTCTGAGGCCCTCGGCTTCCCTGCCCTGCCCTACAAGCCCATCCCCAGCACCTCCCAACAGCCACGGAGCTTCCCAGAAACATCCAGACTGTGGTGGCCAGAGAGTGATGGCTGCCATTCCTGTAGTTGACTGGCAATCTCTACACCGAAGCTTTTAAATATTATTATTTCTACAATATGCCTGCCTATTTAAGGCTGTTCTTAAAAGTGATACATAAATCTTTATTTCAAAAATCTGTGGACTTCCCTGGTGGTCCAGTGGTTAAGACTCCACACTCCCAATGCAGGGGGCCCAGGTTCGATCCCTGGTCGGGGAACTAGATCACGCATGCCCCAACGAAGATCCCGCATACTGCAACTAAGACCCAGCGCAGCCAAATGAATAAATAAGTATATTTTTTAAAAAGACCCAAAAATCTGTATTAAAAAAAATCATCCAGAATAGAAAAATCTGGACGGCAAAGCTGCCTTTTGATCTTCATCTGATGCCACTTCCCTCCCCTGAGGGGCCCCGTGACAGTGGACCGTATACTTTTGGACCCAACTCCAGCGTTCAGAGTTGACAACAGTGGTGAGGTGACAAATGCCCCCAATTTGGGGCTGATGATCTTATTCTTGATCTGTATAAGATCTTGACATTAACCATCTGTCAGCACAGGTTAGGCCCCCAGAGGGTCCACGGTAATCGGGCAACTGAGGCTACTTCCCCCTGGGTCTCCAGCTTCAGAACCTCTTCCAGGTCTTCCCTGGGACGATGATGAGTTTGTCTACGTGGTGCTGACAGTCACGCGGCAGGGCTGATAGCGCTTGAGCCCGGCTTTATCAGTTATGGAGCTAAAACCGCTTTCAGAGCCTATAAAAACGCTGACAAGTATTCCTTCTGACCAACCCATATGACGGTGGCTTCACATCACAAGAGCCTGCCGGTTTATTGGGATTAATTCCTAATTAATAGTTAAAATGCTCGAGTTTATGAATGACTTTTTAAAAATACAAATTAGTGTGGGCTCAAGGCTATCTTTCACTTGGTAAATGTTTATTTGGCAGTGATCATGGCAGAGGCCCTGCTCGGGCTTCCTTGCAGACCCCCTTCTCGGTGCCCAGAGGAGTGTCTCCTGTGTGTTTCAGGGGGAAACACAGTGGGGGGGGGTCCTGCTTCCCAGAGCGCTCGGTGCAGGAGGCCGGGCCGCGGCCCAGGAGGCGGAGCTGAGGTTCACGCCATCCAAGGCCAAGTTCCCTCCAGCCCAGACCCCTGGCTCGGGTCAGCCAGGCCGGCCCGGACTTTGTCAGTGACGCACAAGCTAAAGAGCCTCGAGGGAGGCCAGGATGGCCCAGGTCCCTGATGTCCAGGATGGTTTGAGTTGTCCCTGCATCCCCTCCGGTCACTCTGTTCTATTAGAGAAAGGGTTTGTGAGAAGGAAAGGAGTGATTTAACGGTTCCTCCTGCCCTTCGAAGTCAGTGAAATGTAGACAGAAACCCCGCTGGGCTGTGCGGGGAGGGGAGAGGCACACCTCTGTGGGCATCTCCGGGTAGACACGAGCCCAGGGCGCAGGCCCCCGGGTCGGGGGCTCCCCTGCGGCCGGGACCCCGTTGCCCCAAGATCCCACAGAGGGAGAAGGTTGGGGGCTCGAGCCCAGCCTGCACGCTGGGCTCGGTGAGCCCCAGGACACAAGACGCTGCCCTGAGGGCGGCACCTGCCCTCACCCTCCCTCCACGAGTGTGAAAACCCAGCACACGCTCCGCTCACCGTGGCTCCCTGGAGGCTGCCAGGCACCTCCGTGGGCTCCCAGGACCATCAGCTCTGATGCAGACACAGCTGGACAGAAGCCAACAGCAGCTCCGGGGGCAAGGACCCCGGTGCTGGGGGTGGAGAGGGTCCACCGGATCCCAGAGCATCCTGCGTGAGCTTCACATGTGGGCTTCTGGGGCGAGCGGGAGCTGGGAGACCAACAAGGAGGGGGACGTGGTCCCAGGGCCCCTGTCAGTGTTTATTTAAAGTGCCTTTAACCCCAGTCCTGCACAAAGCGCTGTGCTCATGGCTGGAATACTCAGGGCCAGAGACAGGGAGGTAGGTAGGTACCTACTAGGTAGATAGTCTGTCTAGCCTGACTTTCTTTTTGTTCAGCTTTTAATCAGCATCTCCTGAGAAACTGAACTACTTTTATCTCAAAGTGGAAGAAACGAACCCCAGTGAGCAAAGGAGGATAAAGCTGTGGAGGATCTTCATTTTTATTTTAATAGAAGGTTTTTTTCTCCCTCAGGGTTTTGCTTATCTGTCCATATACGTCCATAGGAAATATTATTCTTAGAGTCCAGAGTCTGTTCACATTTGTTTGTATAGATTTTTAAGGGCAAATGAAAGACAAGCAGAGTATGCTTTGATTCTAAGTGTTGTACTTAGATGGTGTGTTTAGATCTTTCTCATCTAGCTCAGGAGCAATTTGTCCATCATGACTGACCTAAAATTACTTTTGAAACACACTATCGAGTTCATCAAAGACCGCTTGTAAAAGAAGGCCCCTAACTTTTCCAACAAACTCCTACCAACCTCTCGATGACCTTGACGATGCTGGAATTGTACTGAAGTGCTCAGCGGAACACTTGGGGCTGTGACCAGCCAGGTCCCTAGGGAAGGCAGGCTCCTGCCTGCTGCCCACACCCGACCTTTAAAGCAGGCACAAGGCAGGCCTGCAAAACTTCGTGGGGTTTATTATCGCCGAGGCCCCAGATTTGGAACCCTCAGAGGAAGGGTCTGGAGATCGCCCCGGCCAAGCCGGCCGCGTGGCCCTCATCAGCTCCTGGGTGCGTGCGCTGGCCCCGCTCCGCCACCAGCCTGCACGCACCCCGCCTCTGGTTCACACGCCGCTTCTCCAGGTGTGGTCTCTGGATGACCTTTACACGGGAGTCACCTGGGTGCTTGCCAACAATGCATTTTTCAGGGGGAAGGGTTCACAACCTCTCTATCCCCAGAGATGTCTTCTAAAAATGGATACCGATCACATTGCTATCCTGCTTAAACACCTCCACTAGCTTCCTGTCGGTAAAGAATAAAGTCCCAGCTCCTCACTAAGGTCCTGAAAGCCGTCAGGGCCCCAGTCACACCTTGAGGCTAACCCCCCACCAGCCCTCATCCTCCTCAACTCCAGTGCATGCTATGCCCCAGGCCTAGAATGTTCTTCCCCTCCGTCTGATTGGAGAGCGCTTCTCACCCTCCAAGGCCGGGCTCACGTGAACTTTGTGAAGCCCCCCGTTTCTGTGTCCCCACGTTGTCTGAGGCTCCAGTATCAGCACTTCTGACACTGCATCGTGTGTCTTCTTTGCATTTCTCCCTCGCCCTAGAAGGCTCTCCCAGTCATGGGCAGCCGGATGGCATTCAACTAATAAGTATGAGAGTCTGTATCCAGTGTCCACCCGGTGCCGGCTCTGTACCAGGGGCTGAGGGTACAGCAATGAACCAAGCTTCGTTCCAGACCCACAGTGCTTACAGCCTTTGTGGGAAGAGAAACAATTAGTAATTACCAGAATATGCGATGAATGTCTTGACTGGAAAGGTACCTGGTCCAGCTGGGGGCGAGGAAGCCACATCGAGAGGCTCTGACCTGGTCCAGGGGTCAGAGGATGCCTCCCCGACCACGCCAGGCCCTACTTTGCACCCCTGGCACTGCTGCTGGCACACTGGGAGGTTCTGAACAAAATGTATTAACTGAAGTGTCAATAAGCCGCAATACTCAGCCCCAGGCCGCTGGACCCACAGGCTCCACTATTAGCCATCTCTACTCATGTATCCACGGACAGCTCGACCCAACACTCGGAAAACTAAGAATCTTCCCTCCCAAACCTACTCTACCCACCCGAATAATCTACAGCCTCCATAAAAGGCACCCCCGGGTTAACCAAACAATAAGCCTGGAGTGTTATGTGATTCCTCTCTCTCGTATTGGACCCTGTGCTGGACCAGAGCATCCCGGCCCGTCAACCTGCTTCACCCTCTTCTCCGTCCCCACCACCATGGCCCAAAGTCAATCCTCATCACTTGTAACTTTGACCCAGCTTCCAAGAGTGATTTTTCTAATGTACGAACCTGGTTCTGTCACTTCCTCGGTCACAGTTCTCCAATGGTTCCTTCTTGCCTTAAGGTTAAAACCTGAACTCTGCCACACACTGCCTGAGGCACTGGGGGATCTGGCCCACACCCTCTCTCTCCACGGCTGCTGCCAGCACCTGTGCCAGCCCGCAGCTCTGAGCCCCTGCCGTCCTGTTCTTCCGACACACGCATCCTCTCACGCCCGGCCTGTGTGCCCTGTGACCTCCTCGGGGGACGGGGCAGGACCCCTGGTCCCAGTGGTCCAGTGCAAGGGACTTTTTGAGGCACCAGATGGGCTGAGACCTGAGGGCAGTGGAGGTGCCTGGTGCATCTTACTGGTAACTGAAAAAACCAAAATATAGTTTTGTTTTGTTTTTTTTGAAGATAAAATAATGTTCACCAATGTGAACTTTTAATATTATAAAGATATTATCCCCCCCCCCCAAGTGAATGTATTAATTCAATGCAATCCCAATGAAATTCCCAGCTTTTGTTTCACAGGTAGGGATTCATGGAACTTTAGAAATCAACTTGGCTGTATTGAGTAAAGATGCACATTTCATGAAACTTAAATTTTTACTTCTAGGAGTATGTTCCAAGGAAAAGGCTTATTCTTATGCACAAAAAGACATGTACAAGAATGACCACTGCCCCATGCTTCTAAAAACACCAATAAACACATAAGTTGCTTTTAATTATTTCTGATTGCTGAACTGTTTCTTCATAGTAGGAGAACTGGTCTGAATGAAGTTGATTCTTTAGAATTTAATGATAAATCCCTTGTGGCCTAATTTGATGGCCAATTATTTTAAGTAATCTTTTTTACTCGAAATGATATGCATTCTGTGTGGAATAGCGTTTTTTGATCAGACGAAAATGTTCCTACGTTAAAAGGGGCACATCGTTTGCATTAAAGTATTCCCTGAATCTGATTGCAAAGGGGCAGGAGGAAACATTTGGGGATGAAGCAAAGTTCTGTATCTTGATCGTGGTGGTGACTCCATGGGGGTATAAATCTGTCAAAACTCACCATATTGTATACTTCAAATGAGTGTAATCTGTTGTACATAAATTATATGTCAATAAGGTTGTTACAAAAAATGTTCCCTCCATCAAAACTAACCTTTGCATGAATTGTCATACTCTCCCCTAAAATGCTCTATCCTGCTGACCTGCCTGCCTTTCCTGACTCCCCCAGGCAAAAAGCTTGGGTGTCTTCTCTTGTGCCCTCAGTTTTGGTCACTCCTCCCCATCCTTGCTGATGAATCTCTGAAGTCCCCTGGGTGGAAGAATTTGCAGTTATGGAACTTACGACTTTATAGAAATACTAGGCTTCGGTGGCAAGGTCTCGAATGACCGAAGCACAGAACTGCCTTCGTTTTGGTAACCGCTGCACTCAGGAAAGCGCTCGGGATACAGCAGGCGTTCAACAGATACCCGGGGAACAAGCGGAGGAGAGATACACACTCTGCACACAGGCTCAGGTGACTCTTACTTGAGGAAGACAAATGGGACAGGGACAATCTTGCACTAACCTTGCTAATGAGAAACCTACTAAAAACCCAGGTTTTTAAAAAGTCACTCTGATAACTGCTGTGTTCCTGTCCCAAGGTAACCATTTCAAAGTCAAGGAAACAACATACATGATTAGAATATTTCAAGAATCTTTTTAAAGCATGATTTCGGTTTATGCCATTGATGAGCTCTGTTGCTTAAGCTTTGCAAATTGAACAAGTCATCTCCTGGAGAGACGACAGGCGATCACCAAGAGTGGAATAACCTCGGCTCTGCGAGCACGTCCTGCGGTGCAGAGCCCGCGGTGGGAGCCCTCTCCCGCGCGCTCAGGGCACAGAAGCCTGCCTTCTAATTCCAGAGCCTGCATTTCTGGGCAGAGGCCTCCTTGCCCATCCTGGTGGGGATGAGTGCTCCCTGGGAAAGCCCCCACTCCAGCCCCTGGGGCGTGTGTCCCATCCAGGTGGAGTTCCCCAGCGGCCTCCGTCCGGCAGCCCAGGGAACCGGCTTGGTAGCCCTCCAGGATCTGATGGCAAGGACTACGTCTAGTATTTTGTCTGGTTTTACAGGTGAAAAAGTGAGGCAGGGGCAGGCCAGTCAAGCTGAGCTGTGGACTAAGTGAGCAAAGCAGAACAGAACCCAAGTTTCTTCACCATTTTGCCCATTTTGGTCCGGGCATACACTAAATATTCAATACATCTTTGATGATATGATCGTGGGGACCAAACGGTATTAACTTTCCTCTGCTGCTCTTGATTTTTATCCCCTTGGAGATCTCCCAAGTGGCCATGGTAACGGTGGCCAAAGGACAGACCACCAGTGCCGACACGTGGCCCTGCTCCTCTTACCCAGGTCTGCTGAGTCTGGGGTCAGAGGCTACTAAAACACAAGGACAAGTTAAGTCTGCCGTTATGGTCAATAGTCCTCATGCCGTGTGGCATTTGTTTGTCAATGGCAGTCAGTCATTGCTGTGACCGGCCACCTTCCCTTCCTTGTCTCACTCTCCCTGATCTCACAAATAATCTACCCAAACAACCACCACCTTTCTCCACCTTAGAAAGGGAAGGAAAAAGAAAAGGAGGAAAAAAAATAAGGCAAGACAAAGAGACAGGCTGGATTTAGGCTACCCCATTCCTTTGACTTATATACAGTCTCCATTACTACAACACTGATTATGTTCACTTGCATAGAGTTGAAGAGGCACCCATCTTTTCCTTTTAGTTCTGTAAATTTCAATGCATTCTTTACACCCCACCCTTATGAAAATGTTTTTAAGATGATTATTATTACATTATTAAGGATAATTATTCTGGGTTTTTTTTTTTTTTTTGCTGCACCACGTGGCTTGCAAGATCTCAGTTCCCCGACCAGGGATTGAACCCGTGCCCCCTGCACTGGAAGTGCAGAGTCTTAACCACTGGACTGCCAGGGAATTCCCAACTCTGGGTTATTCTTAATGTCTCAGGACTATACTTTGTGTTGCCCAAAGTGACCTCAAGGAAGCACACTTTCATTATAGACATGTGTATGTATATGTGTGGATATATGTATACGTGTGTCTACGTATGTATGTAAATCTATATACATAAGATGATGATATATGTAATAATGATATATGTTTCTGAGAAAGCAAACTATGATTACACAGTGATAGCTGGACACACAAGGAATTCACAACTCCCCAAGGAAAGCACACCTGGATGACCTGCCTAGCAATTCCCCCCAGGATATAGAAATGTCTCCGTATTTCATTCCCCTGGTCCTTCCCTGAAACAGTTTCAATCACTTGACAAATCATTATCATTCATTAGTAATGTTTCTGAGTGTCCCTATGTGAAAGAATTCCGCCACACATTTCACACAGATGCAATTTCTCTCCCTGTGGAGTTTTCCTGTTAATGGAAACAATGTAGAATATATACATCTTCCATTTACATCTTCTGTTTGTGTTTGTTGTTGCTTCTGGTTTTGTCTTTCTCTCTCTCTGGTCCCAAGGAATAATTTCCTGGTTTTATAAACCAAGGTGCTCACTTCCATGAGTGAGGGGATGCTTTGTGAAAGAATACAGATTTAAAGAGGGCTGGGGTAAGCGACGGAAGAGAGCCAAGGAGAGGTGAACTAAGCGGGCTGCCCTCCCTCCCGGCATGGAGAACACCCCTGGTGGGGGCCCCCTCCTGCAGGGACCAAGGAGAATCGCTGGGGACAAAAGGAGGGAAAACTGATAACTAGCAAGCTGTGTTCCACCATCACAGTTGTCACTGCCTCTTCTCAAATTACCTGGTCAATTTGATTCATCAAATTCTCCTGGTCCACATTTCCTAGCCACAGGGCCTGGATTCCACAGGACACAGCTGAGGAAGCCCAGAGAGGCTCAACGTTCACTAACATTCTCTTCCAAAGCTCTCTACCAGCTGTTAGTCCAGCTCTGACAGCCACGGGGTTGGAGAACTTTGTCTCTTTTGATTGTTCTAGAAACTGCTGCCTATACCCCGTCTAAGGACACTGATAAGAATCCCCTTCCTGCTGCCCAGTGGGCCTTCAGGTTTGGACTCTGGTGTAAGGGTCCCAGGGCATGAGCTTCCCTACATGTGAACCTGGCAGGCTTAGACCTGTGGTGTAGGGAGCCTTCCTAAAAACGTGAGAGTAGCATCCAGGGGTGTGGACAATTTGAGGGTAGACCTCGTATTGAATCACAAAGATTTAGAGGCAGTGATTATCTAGTCCTGTGGCTTTAAACTTATTTTTTTTTTTTTTAAGAAATAGAAGTCTGCTTTTCTACTGATATCATATGTTGAAGCAAAAGAAATAAAGACATGCGTGTAGTTGATATCTGGGGAGGGGAAGGGACCTCCAGACTGGCCCCTAATTAAGAACTGTCTCAAAAACATCTTGTCTAGCCCACTCAACCCATTTTACAGACGAGGAAATGGGTACACAGGGAGATCAGGTCAATTTCCAGGTCACAGAGCTAGAGACCAGTCCAAGTTCCCTGATGCTTAATCTCTGCTCTTTCCACTATAACACCCTGTCTTTGAGAATCTATTCTGAACCTACGGAATTACATGTGGCAATATTAAGCCACAAAAATTACTAACTCAGTGCTTTCATTAGAGACTCCCTCCTGTTCATTTCCTCAGAATAAGTTTTTAGTTCTTTGTACCACATTAACTCCAATCAGTAATTTTGAATTCCTCTTGGCAGAGGTAATATAGGTCAGATTCCATTAAACACGTATCACTACAGTAAAAAAAAAACTTCAAACCCAGCTCGTGGTCTACAGACTCCAGTCAAATTTAATCAGCGAGAGTTTAGTACTAAACTATAAAAGAATTTGAATAGTGTTTTGAATTTTACTGTAAAGAGATCTGCCTATAGTATATCCGTTGGCCTCGTGTTGGAAGATTTGATCATTCAGACAGCAGTGGGCTTCCAAGCCCTCCACCATCAAAGTGGCTGCATGTTACAGAATCTGACACTAGGACATCCTGGCCAGGACCCCTGAGGAATTTACCCCCCTCCACTTAGCTCCCCAGGTAGTCAGACATGATATGCAATTTGCTGCCCTGGCTCAGAGAGAACAACCGCCAGCCTTCCCCAAGCCCCCCATGGTCCCCCATGGCCCCTGCCGCACCCTCTGGGATGGGCTCTGTAATCCCAGCTTCGTCAGTAAGGAGCTGGGTTATTTACAAGACCGGAGGGCTTGTTAAAGCAATAATGTCCAAGGCAGTTTAAAAGAAGGGAAGATGAGTGAGAACTGGAAAGAAATGTATTTGCATATTTGAAAACTAGGGGCAGGGCAGAGGCAGGCTGGGGCGGGTATGGGATGGGGGGCTGGCGACTCTGTGAATGTGCCTGGGAGCGGGGGTCCCTCGGACTCAGCCCTGTACCCTTGGGGTCGTCGGGTGGGGTGATGCTGCAGTGTCAAGAAGGATTGGTCATGGAAGGAACAGCAACGAGAGGGAGGCCGCAGGAACGAGGAACTCGTCTACACGGAGTATAAATTCAAGGCCGAGATCCAAGTCAAACATCGTATTGGAAAGAAGAAAAATAACAGAAACATTTCAGATGACAAAGCTGAAACTCTGAGATGAGGCTCCTTAGATCTGCCTCTTGTGCCTGACGGCTAGAATCAGAACCCTGTCATCTCCAGACACCGAGTCCCGGACACTCGAGGCCCCGGGGGCAGAGGGATCCCTCCCGCCACGCAGGGGATCCGGGCAGGGGACGAGGTGTACGGGGCCAGCGCACCCCCTACTCAGGTTTCTCAACCATTAGCTTGTACTTGGAACCTGGTATTAGAACAGTTCACGCTGGGACGCTCTCTGAACTCTTGCCCTGTCTGGCACTTCTTGCCATGCAAAGGGAGGAGAATTTTAACAGCACTGAAAAAACAAGGGAGAGAGGATGAAACACTTGTAAAAGCTTTTGCTAGCATTGAGTCATGCACGCACAAGCCTGTAAGTGGTAAGCGGACTATATGTTCTATAACACGTCTGACCTCACGGGGCAGCCAGGCTAAGTTAGGGCTGAGAACCAAGCTGAAGTTCTAAACATCAGGGGCTTTTAAGTACCTCTGAACTACATGTACGCAGGGGCTACAGCTTTCTGAGGGGGGCTGAGCTCTGGGAGCACGTAAAGTCTGCAGCACAGAGGACAAGAGCACTGGGGTTGAAAACTCAGTTACATCGGCGGCTTCCCTGGTGGTGCAGTGGTTAAGAATCCGCCTGCCAATGCAGGGGACACGGGTTCGAGCCCTGGTCCGGGAAGATCCCACATTCCGCAGAGCAACTAAGCCCACGCGCCACAACAACTGAGCCTGCACTCTAGAGCCCGCGAGCCACAACTACTGAAGCCCACGCGCCTAGAGCCCGTGCTCCGCAACAAGAGAAGCCACTTCAATGAAGAAGCCCACGGACCGCAGCAAAGAGTAGTCCCAGCTCGCTGCAACTAGAGAAAGCCCACGCGCAGCAATAAAGACCCAACACGGCCAAAAAAAACAAAAAAGAAAAAGAAAAAAAAAGAAAAAGAAAACTCAGTTACATCAACTGTTCGCTACATGACCCTAAGCAAGTGAGCTACCTTCTGGTCCTCAGTTTCCTCATCTGTAAAATGGGAATATTAAGACCTACTTCATAGGGTTATGGTTGGAATCAGTGAAATGAGGTGATGTATGCACAGCATCTACCACAGTGCCTGGTACCCACCAGATGCTTCATCCATTCAACCAGTATCAACTGAGCATCTCACTATGTGCTGGACACTGGAAAGAAGAGTCAGGAGAGATGGACTGGTACCTGTCGCCTTGGAGCTTTCAGGATGGCCACTGGTCTAGGCACCAAATAGCACTTTCTGTGAACTGTCTTGACTGAGGTGTGCCGGGGGTACCAAGTAGGTAACAGAGACAAGGGAGATGCAGACTCTGTTCCTCAGCTGCTTAAATCTGATTGAAAACGTAACAGAACCACATCACTGATGGCTCTGCCACCAATCACGGCCCTTGCGGAAGTCACTGTGGCTCAGCTTCTGTGTGAGTAGGACAAAGAGGCTGGAAAGGATTTGGGGCTCACAAGCCTGGCTGTGCATCAGAATCTCCCGGAGGAGCTTTTAACACTCCAGGTTCCAGGGCCCCTCCCCAGACCTGCCGGATCAGAATCCCTAAGGGTAGGGGCTCAGGGATCTGCCATGATTCTTAAAATGTCCCAAGGAATCAAATGCAGGTATCTTGGTCTCGGTCCATCTGTGAGACACTTCTTAACAGTAAGGTTCTGCGATAAATTGCTGTAACGCAAGTTGAAGCTAGGGGTGCCACAGAAAAGGCCTAGGAAAGTGTCATGAGGGTTAGGAGAAGGGGAGGTGGTAGCGTCATGGAAGTGGAGCTGAGCAGGGCCTTGGGGAGGTGGCTGGAACCCAAACTTGAGGTCTAGAAGGGAAACAGAAGCCAAATGTCTGGCCGGAGGACAAAGCCCTTGAATGGGAATAATCGGACGGAGGTTGGAGAGGGAGGTTGAGACCAATTTCACACACTCACTCATTCATTTATTCATTCATTCACTGTGTGACCTTATTTGGAAATAGCGTCTTTATAGAGGTAATCAAGTTAAAATGAGGTCATTAGGGTGGGCCCTAATCCAGTATGACTGAAGTCCTTATAAAAAGGGGAAATTTGGAGACAGACAGACATGCACGGGGGGGTTGCGGGGGAAGACGATGTGAAGACACAGGGAGAATGCCAGGTGAAGGTGGGGGGATGGGAGCGTGAGTCTACAAGCCAAGGACCCAAAGATTGCTGCAAACCACCAGGAGCTGGGCCAGAGGGCTAGAGCAGATCCCCCCTCACGGCCTCGGGAGGAGCCAATCCTGCAGACGCCTTGATCTCAGACTTCCAGCCTCCGGACTGTGAGACAATAGGTTTCTGTCATTTTAAGCCCCCCAGCTTGTGGTTGGTGCTTTGTTGCTGCAGCCCCTGGAAAGTGATACGCGATGGAACAGCAAAGGGAACAGGGGCCAAAGAACCGTCAGAGGCTGTACAGTACAGCCCTGACTGCTCCTTTTTGCTAATTGTGCACCCAGGGGTGCCTGGGACCCCCTCACTGAGTATAACCAGCGTCTGTAAGTATTTGCTGAGTAATTAAGGAGATGTCGGGGGAAAAGGGGGCATAAAGAGGGGTGCTCGGGGAGCGTGATGGGACGCAGAGGAAACGTACACTCAGTCCCAGACGCGCGAAGTTCTCCAGGAGAAGCTGACGCGGGAGGGGACTTGGGGGAGAAGTCTGGGCAGAAATGAAGTTTCAGGAATCGCCCATCTAGAGAGAATAGACCAGATGCACTTAGGAAAATATATAGGAGAAGAAAAGAGTGTAATTTAGGGTCTCAGAAAAGAACAGAGGAAGTGGAGAGGGAAAGGAGATGGACAAGCCGGTGGCCCAAGTACAAGAAGGATGCAGCTGCGGGACCCTGGACGGGGATGTGGGCTTGACACGTGTCAAGTCATTTCCTGTCCAGGTAACTATGGGTCTGTTTTCCTTCCTTCTTTCCTTCCTTCCTTCCTTCCTTCCCTCCCTCCCTTCCTTCCCTCCCTCCCTTCCTTCCCTTCTTCCTTCCTTCCTTCCTCCCTTCCTTCCTTCCTTCCCTCCCTCCCTTCCTTCCTTCCTTTTTTTAAACATAAATCCATGGCAGGTCTTGAATGGTTTTAAATGAAGTGGCTTTTTTTTTTTTTTTTTAATTTATTTTTGGCTGTGTTGGGTCTTCGTTGCTGCGCACAGGCTTTCTCTAGTTGCGGCGAGCGGGGGCTACTCTTCGTTGCGGTGCGTGGGCTTCTCACTGCGGCGGCTTCTCTTGTTGCGGAGCACGGGCTCTAGGCGTGCAGGCTTCAGTAGTTGTGGCACACGGGCTCAGTAGTTGTGGCACACGGGCTCAGTAGTTGTGGTTTTCGGGCTCTAGAGCGCAGGCTTGGTAGTTGTGGTGCACGGGCTTAGCTGCTCCGCGGCATGTGGGATCTTCCCGGACCAGGGCTCGAACCCGTGTCCCCTGCATTGGCAGGCGGATTCTTTTTTTTTTTGGGCTGTGTTGGGTCTTCGTTTCTGCATGAGGGCTCTCTCCAGGTGTAGCAAGCGGGGGCCACTCTTCATCACGGTGCGCGGGCCTCTTCACTATCACGGCCTCTCGTTGCGGAGCACAGGCTCCAGACGCGCAGGCTCAGCAATTGTGGCTCACGGGCCTAGTTGCTCCGCGGCATGTGGGATCTTCCCAGACCAGGGCTCGAACCCGTGTCCCCTGCATTGGCAGGCACACTCTCAACCACTGCGCCACCAGGGAAGCCCGGCAGGCGGATTCTTAACCACTGCGCCACCAGGGAAGCCCAAATGAAGTGGGTTTTGAATTTCTTAAATTCACAAAAAGGTTCTGCAGGGGGGGAAAAGTGTTATTGCTAATCTTGAGTGTTTCAACAGCAACCTTAACCTGAAAAGCTCAAAGAGCATAGGATCAGGCAAATAATCGAGTAGCAAAGATTACCTCCCTCATGTCACAGATAAGAATGTTCAGGAAGTACAGATTTGTAGCTCAGTTTAACCCAGAAAATCAGGTTCAGGTGAAGAGCTGGGTTCTGACTCCTGGGCAAATATTCAAATCAAAGCACCAGCCGGTTTATTCATTCATTCGACCCATTACTGATCAGTTGGCACCTGCCCTAGAGGCACAGAGATGAACCGAATCATCCAGGCACTTCAGACAGGCACATTGTCAGGTAGTTTTAAAAAAATGTTAAAGACCTTAACTAGAGAAACTTTAAAAAACAATAATGTTCCATTGATGACTGACTGGGTAAACAATATATGGACTCATGCATGAACCTTGAGGATCTTGTGCTGAATGAAACAAGCCAGGCACAAAAGGACAAACACGATGAGCCACTTATCTGAGGTGCCGAGAACTGGCAAATTCAGAGAGACAGCAAGTAGGACGGTGGTTACCATGGGCTGGGGGAAGGGATGGGGACCGAGCTAACGGGGACTGAGTCTCAGTTTGGGAAGATGAAAACATTCTGGAGATGGATGGTGGTGATGGTTGCACAGCAATGGGATTGTCCTCAAAGTCACAGAACTGAACACTCAGGAACAGTTACAACGGTAAATTTTACGGTATGTACATTTTACCACAATTAAAAAAACCCACAATAATGTTTGTGAACCTATCAGGTAACTGAACAAATTGAAGCTCTTTTTCCAGGAGCCGCTATCTGAACACAAAGCCTTTCAGCTCAGTGAATTGCTAAGTTGTTATGCTTCCAGATTCTACGCTGAAAGGAAAGTATTCCACTTTCTCTCGCCCAATTTGAGAGCTAGCAGTGCCCCATGGATCAAAAGCCACATGGAGGCCTTTGTGCCTGTGAGTCATGTGTGACAAGTTCTTACCCTGCACAATTAGGCAGCCGATGATGCTGACACAGAGTTCCACCACCAGGGAGAACGGAGGCTCCCTCCGCCCTGCTGCCACAGAAGGGAAACTGCTCCAGGGCCCACGCAGAAAGAGACCAATTCCCACCCCGACCAGGGAAGCTGTCCTTTCATTTAAATTGCGTGTCACCACCGACAGTAACTATCAACATTGGTCTAATAACTGGCATTTGAAGCTTCCTTTTAATACACAGAGAAGGTGTAATTGACCTTACTCAAGTAAAGAGGCCAGGTCTAAGCTGCTATTCCAGGACACGCTACATATTTTACAGCTTTTATCACAATTAATTAGCATTTGCATGGTTAAAAGTAACTTTTGGCTTTTACTTTATTACATGTTTGCTTCCAGAAATGTTAGAAAGTAAGAATAAGAAAGGGGAAGAGATAGCACTTAAAACTGTCACCTAGAAACTAACGCAACTTTGTAAATCAACTATACTTCACTTAAAGCAAACAAAAAGACCCTCTATCAGCTAGAGAGAACCACAGCTAACACTTTGCCACAGCACTTTTAGCTGGAGCTTGCCCTCTATTCCATTTTCTGAAGTTCAACCCCTTGTACGGAATTTACCACCCTCCCAGTTACAAATGGCAAGTGTGATCCAGAAGGAAGGCGGGGGTGACTTTCGCAGCAGCTCACAGTCTGGAGGAAGGGGAGTCAGAGTCAGAATTCAATTCTCCTTTGGCCGTCCACGCCTCCTGCCACTCCAGTAACCATGTGGACAGTTAAAGCCACCGCCAACCACAGCCAGAGCTGCTGGCTGAAAACACAACCTCCTCTGAGATGGTTTCCGTTATTTGGATGTTTGAGAGCCGGCCAGAGCCTGGCCTGGGCGCTGAGTGAACATCTGCGTGAGAGACCGGCCAGAGAGCCACCCGGCAGCTGGGGGCCATATGGGCAAGGAGCCTCCCAGCCAGCAAGGCTTCCCTGCACCCCCTCCTCCCTGTACCCCTCCTCCCCCTGCACCTCCCTGCTCCTCCCCCTCCTCCTCCCTGCTCCTCCCTGCTCCCCCTCCTCCCTGCTCCTCCTCCTCCTCCCTGCTCCTCCTCCTCTCTGCTCTCCCTCCTCCTCTCTGCTCTCCCTCCTCCTCTCTGCTCTCCCTCCTCCTCCCTCCTCCTCCCTCCTCCTCCCTCCTCCTCCCTGCTCTCCCTCCCCCTCCCTCCCCTTCCCTCCCCCTCCCTGCTCTCCCTCCCCCTCCCTCCCCTTCCCTCCCCCTCCCTCCTCCTCTCTGCTCTCCCTCCTCCTCCCTCCTCCTCCCTCCTCCTCCCTGTTCTCCCTCCCCCTCCCTCCCTTTCCCTCCCCCTCCCTCCTCCTCCCTGCTCCCCCTCCTCCTCCCTCCTCCTCTCTGCTCTCCCTCCTCCTCCCTCCTCCTCCCTCCTCCTCCCTGCTCTCCCTCCTCCTCTCTGCTCTCCCTCCTCCTCCCTCCTCCTCCCTCCTCCTCCCTGCTCCCCCTCCTCCTCCCTCCTCCTCTCTGCTCTCCCTCCTCCTCCCTCCTCCTCCCTCCTCCTCCCTGCTCTCCCTCCTCCTCTCTGCTCTCCCTCCTCCTCCCTCCTCCTCCCTCCTCCTCTCTGCTCTCCCTCCTCCTCCCTGCTCTCCCTCCCCCTCCCTCCCCCTCCCTCCTCCTCCCTCCTCCTCCCTCCTCCTCCCTGCTCTCCCTCCTCCTCCCTGCTCCCCCTCCTCCTCCCTGCTCTCCCTCCTCCTCCCTCCTCCTCTCTCCTCCTCCCTGCTCTCCCTCCTCCTCCCTCCTCCTCCCTCCTCCTCCCTGCTCTCCCTCCCCCTCCTTGCTCTCCCTCCTCCCCCCTCCTCCTCCCTCCTCCTCCCTGCTCCCCCTCCTCCCCCCTGCACCCACTCCGTGGATGGAGAGTAGTGCCTGGGCCTTCACAGTCCTTCACAAAGCACAAAGTCCTAGGAAGCCACCATGCATCAAAGTCGACACTCCAGAACGTTCTATCACAGTTTAACAACTCTGAAATCAAATGCAAATTTCAATGCTGTCAGCCAAACACATTTCAGTGACAGAACTGTCATTGCCGCTGAATGAGAGAAACTGGTCACAGTTGTTCATACTGTTGTCGCTTCAGCTGAGCAATGGCCACTGTTGGTACCACACACACTGAGTTTAACTGCAATTTAAAATGTCTTCAAAAAGATGACGCCAGGATTCAGCATTGAAACACAAAGTTCTTACAAACACTGACACTGCAAAGCAGGAGGGCTGTTGTAAATTCACTGTTTCATGGGACTGTCTGAAAGGCCCTGTATCATAGGCAATTGGCACTGTTTTTCTCTCTTTGCCACAAAGAAGCACAGCATAAAACCGAAGGAGTCCAAGAACGCTTGGTTCATGTCAAGCTTAGCATCTCAGTAATTTTCTCGCGGAGCCCCCGGGCCTCCAGAAATAGCTGATCATTCCATTGAGTGAGTAGTTAAGTCCAAACAATGCAATAAGCGTTTATGTTCCAACAACTTAGAGCCATTTGAGAAGATGAAACACATAATTTGAGAGAAAACTATTTTCATCTCATTCTTAAACAACCTCACAATAACCCCTCAAGGTGAGCTCTCAACCCCCTTCAGAGATGAAGAAGTTGAAGGTCAGAGAAGTTCAATGCCTTTCCCAAGGCATCAGAGCTAATAAATGCTTCTGCCTTGTAATATGTGTCTTTCGGTTTTTTTGTTTCTCCTTTGAGGCAAGGACTGTCTTAGCCGTGTCTGCTTCAGCGGAACCTAGCACAGCATCTTGCCACAAAATAAAATAAATAGTTCTTGAATTAAATAATCTCTTCCAAAGAACTCCTCCGGTTACAGCATCTTTGGCATTTTGAGTAGCTAACTCTGCACTTGCCACATTGAAGAGGATGATGAGAAAAAGATGAAGGGAAGAAAGGAAGTGAAGGGAAGAAAGCACGGTTGGTTGCAGAGCCCGGACAGAGGTGGCCGAGAGTCACCAAGTGGAGACCCTCATGGGTCTGTGAATTCGTTTCACTCGGCACTTCTCCTCACGTGCCCTCCCCACATCCTGAGCCTGAGCGCGAGATGTATGGTTACCATGGCGCTGGCAGAAACTGTCCCCGGGAGAAAGCCTGGGCGGATTGGTGGATGTGACACAAGATGTGCCCACAGGCCCCTGTGGCTCTGAAATGACAGCAATGTGGAGAAGCGGGGGCCAGAGAGCTCCTGAGACCTCAGGACCCATCCACTGGGAGCCACGTGTGGACAGAAAGCTCAGTAAACAGGACTGAACGGAAACAATCTGGGAGCCACCATGAGCCCTAGAGTGAGCAGTCCCCACACCCCTTCTCCCAGGCCCTGGGTCTCCCCCTGCCCCCCCCGATGGGGGGCAAAACGAAAGCAGCCTGGCAGTGCCTGCTGTGACCTGGGCCTCTGTGGACACGAGTGTCCTCACATGTCACTCCCTCGGCAAGTGGCAGGGCACACAGCGGTCACGAAGGCAGGTGCTGGCCTGAGGTCGGACAGCCTGGTCTCCAACCCAGAGCCTCCGAGTCAGGACTGTCCCCCTCACCTCTAATCCTCAAAGCCTTCTCACCCCCATAAAGAGGGGCATGCGGCACAGTGGATCGATTGTCCTAGAATACGAAGCATCAACCTATTCCCACCTGCTCTCGGCAAGTGATTCCCATGAACGACAGGGCTGCCAGTGGACGGAAAGAACTGCCTGGCATGGAGAGCTGCCTGACCCCCAGTGACAGTCATGCCACTAAAATACGACAAACACTTCTCAGGATATTTAATATCCAATTAGAATTTCATGTTATCTCTAATCAGCTCCAATTATCTTAAGAGGCATCATGAACACACAACTCCATGAATTTCAATTCACATTTATATAAAAGGCATAAACCGGGTAGTATTTTGGGAGAAGGGAGAGAAGAGTTGTCACAACACATAATGATACATGTTGCCTTTCCAAAAAGTCTACTTTTATTTTCAGAGGGCTTTCATTCACCTCTAAACTTCTAAAATTGTGCAAGACACAAAGGGCGTGAAGCTCAGGTGACTGTGGAGTTTGAACATCCCTAAGATCCCCGAGCTCCAATGGCAGGTGCCTCACTTGGTCAGCGTTCCCCTTCCACAAGCCAACTGTCAAAGGGGCTTTGGTGCAAAAGCCATCTGCCCCAAAGGAAAGTCCCCAGGCTTCTGAGATCCTGCAACCCTCAGGATACCAGGTAGTGACAATTACAGGATTTCCTACTTATTATCTAAGAAAACAACATTAAGTACTCCAAATAATATGAAGATTTCTATTTTGTCAATCTGTCACGGCTGGACTGGATCTTCTAAAGATGCTCAGGTTACTTTCTCTATCGATAACTAATGCAGGATGTCTCAGAGACCTGTATTAACTACTCAAAATATTTCTTCTTCAGTGACACAATGCACCCAAAAGTAAGGAACCCACAAAACAGGAGAAAGGATTTGCAAATCATATATCTGATAAGCTACCATATACTAATAACACAACTCAATTAATTAAAAGACAAAAAATCTAATTTTGGGGGGCTTCCCTGGTGGCGCAGTGGTTGAGAATCTGCCTGCTAATGCAGGGGACACGGGTTCGAGCCCTGGTCTGGGAAGATCCCACATGCCGCGGGGCAACTAGGCCCGTGAGCCACAATTACTGAGCCTGCGCGTCTGGAGCCTGTGCTCCGCAACAAGAGAGGCCGCGATAGTGAGAGGCCCGCGCACCGCGATGAAGAGTGGCCCCCGCTTGCCACAACTAGAAAGCCCTCGCACAGAAACGAAGACCCAACACAGCCAAAAATTAATTAATTAATTAATTTAAAAAAAAAAATCTAATTTTTTAAATGGGCAAAGGATCTGAATAGACATTTCTCCAAAAAAGATACACAAGTAGCCAATAAGCATGAAAAGATGCTCAACATCACTAGACATCAGGGAAATGCAGATCAAAACCACAGTGAAATACTTCATACCCGTCTTAAGTCTGTCATAACCAAATACCATAGACTGGGGGCTTAAACAACAGAAACATATTTTCTCACAGTTCTGGAGGCTGGAAGTCCAAGATCAACGTGCAAACACAGCTGAGTTCTGGTGAAGGCTCTCCTCCTAGTTTGCAGATGGCCGCCTTCCCACTGTGTCCTCACATGGCAGAGGGAGGAGAAGCAAGCTCTGGTGTCTCTTGCTCTTATCAGGGCACTAATCCTCATCATGACGGCCCCACCCTCATGACCTCATCTAACCCCAGCTGACTCCGAAAGGCCCCACCTCCTAATATCACCACACTGGGAGGAAGGACTGCAACATGGCAATTTGGGGGGAAATAATTCAGCCCATGGCCTTACCTATTAGGATGGCTATAATAAAAAGACAGATAATAACAAGTATTGACGAGGTGTGGAGAAATCAGAACCCTCATACGCTGCTGGTGGCATTTTACAATGGTACAGCCACTTTGAAAAACAGTCTGCCACCTCCTCAAAGGGTTAAACATAGAGTTACCAAATGACCCAAATTCTAAATTTCACTCCTTGGTATCTGCCCCAAAGAAACGAAAACTTATTTCCACACAAAAGCTCATGCACAAATGTTGACAGCGACGTTATTCATAATAGCCAAAAAGTAGAAACAACCTTAATATCCATCAACTGATGAAAGAATAAATAAAAGGTGGCCTATCCATAGGCCACAAAAGAAACGAAGTACTACGACATGGATTAACCTTGAAAACATTATGTTAAGTGAAAGAAGCTAGTACAAAACACCACATATTGCATGATCCCATTTTTATGAAAAGTCCAGAATAGGCAAATCTATAGTGATAGAAAGTGGATCAGTGTTTGCCTAGGGCTGGTAGGGGAGTTGGGAGAAAATGAAGTGACTGCTAATGGGTGTGGGATTTCTTCTGGGGGATGAAAATGTTCTAAAATTGATTGTGATGATGGTTGCTCAACACGGTGAACATACTAAAGACCACTGAATTATACACTTAAAATGAGTGAATTGTATGGTATATGAATTATATCTCAATATCTTTAAAAAGTAAGTAGTAGTTAACACCCCTGGAGTCCAGCTGAGATATGCCTTAGGAGTAAGGACCTTGCCCTTGAGTAAGACCTCTTCTAAACACAGTCTAATAAAATCTCAAACCAAGCCCTAACAAGATCTACAGGAAAGACGGAGTTAGAGTTTGAGCCCTGCCAAGTTAAAGTCTGGGCTGCTGACAGATCTGTACTAAAGAGTACCTAAGTACCTAAAGAGTACTTAGAAGAGTACCTAAAATGGTAAATAAGCATGTAAGTATAAAAGACTCTTTTCTTTCTTCAAATAATTTACTTAAAGGACAACTGACTTTGTAAAGCAAAAGTTCGAATTCCATAAGGAGGGGTTTATAACATATGTAAAAGTAAAAGATGTGACAATATACGAAGGGTTAGGAGCAGGTAAGTAGAATTATGCTGTTGTAAGTTTATCATATCTGCAAAGTATGCTCTGTGAAGAGGTACTCTAAATAGACCTGATTATTTAAGGATGCTACAGTTAGCTCTAGAGCAACACACACACCCCTTGCAAAAAAAAGCAGGGAGGGGATGAATGGAAAACAAATATCAACGTGGCAGACTTTAACCAAACCATAACAAAAGTTGCATTAAATGATCCAAAGTTAACATCCTCAGTGGTAGGAATGCCGACATCATGTGCCCCAGAGAAGATGCACTGAGGGGACAGAGCGTCCCTTCTGTAGTATTCCTGCCCAAAATGTACAACCAGACCTGCTCGTGAGGAAACACCAGGCAACCCAAACTGAGGGAGGGACAGTCTGCACGTGTACACATCCAAGTGTCAAGGTCAAGGAAGACAACAGAAACACCAGGCAGTGTCACTGACTGGAGGAGACTGACGTGACATGACAACTAAATTTAATGCGAGACTCAGGACTGTATTGGACTGGGGGCCAGAAAAAGACATTAGGGAAAAGCTGGTGAAATTGGAAGAAGATCTGTGAAATACTTAATAATACTGTAGCAATGTTAACTTCCTGTTGTTGGTACCTGTGCTATGGTTATGGAAAAATGTTAACATTAGGGGAAACGAAACTATTTTTTGCAACACTTCTGTAAAAAAGCTCAAATAATTTCAAAACAGAAAGTTGAAAGATGGTACTAAATGTAAATAGACTAAACAGGACAATTAAAAGACAGAGACTATCATATTAACCAAAATCTAGAATAACCTAAATGTCCATCCAAAGTGAATTCAATGGTATATACACAGCAATTAAAAGGAATGAACTACTAATACCTCAACAACATGGAAAAATCTCACAGATACTATGCTGAGCAAAAGAAGCCAGACAGCAAAGAGCTGAAACAAAAACCCTGAGAATTCTGGTACAATTCTGCTTATGTGAAATTCTAGAACAGGCAAGACTAATCTAGAACGACATCAATCAGATCAGTGGTTGCCTGAGTTGCAGTGGGTGTTGGCATGGAGAGACTGTAAGGGGACCAGGGGACTTTCCAGGGGAATGGAAATATCTTGATTCGGGAGGCAGTTGCATGGGTTTGTCCAAATATATTGAACTGTACACTTAACAATGGATGAACTTTATTGTATGCAAATTATACTTCAATAAAGTTGATCAAAAAGAAAAAGTAAGGGAAATCCCTGGTGGTCCAGTGGTTAAGACTCCAAGCTTCCACTGCAGAGGGCACGGGTTTGATCCCTGGTCGGGCAACTAAGATCCTGCATGTTGCGTGGTTTGGCCAATAAATAAATAAATAAAAAGAAAAATGGAAAAGAAAAAATTGCACACACACCCCCTCCCCCATTCAGCTGTGGCAATACAGGGCAGCACGTGAAGAAACTGAGGGCAGAATGCATGAAGCTTATGAGTTTTGAGGCCACCAAGATTTCCCCCAGCCTCCAGATGCAAACAGCGTGTGGAAGGAAGCTCAGCACGTTTCTTCAGAAGCAGGCCTCCCAGGTTGCACCCATAAAAGCTAGACGTCACTTAAGGCTCTTTCTTAAGGACGATTAGCAGTGCACCTCAACAATCTCACTCGAAAGAAAACAGTTCAAAACTGTCTGGCAAAGTTGAGACCAGGATTCTCCTGATTTAGTTACAGTATAACACTGTATCTGAAAATGCAAAGTCGCTGAGGTCACATTACTGTGCAATTGACAGGTTTGTGCAGTTTATTAATGCCACGCCTAAATGTGAAAATAACACCAAGGTGACCCCTTCTCTCCAGACGTAACCCAGCCTCGGATGATGTAGGCAGAGCTAGTCACTGGCTTTTGCACAAGAGTGGCTTGCGAGGTTGTTTAGAAGCATAATTAGAGTGAACACCTGCTGGGCACGGCTTTCTACGGGCAAGGCCCTGCTAAGTGCTTTCCATGTGTTTCCTTTAATCCTCTCAACGGCCTCGAACAGATGAGGAAACAGAGGGCAAGAGGGTTTGGGTGGCTGTTCAAGAGCACCTCTGTGTGTGGTCACACTGCTGGTGATTTTGTGTTGTTTTGTTTGTTTGTTTTTTGTTTTTGTTTTTGTTTTTTTGGCTGCATGGCTTGCGGGATCTTAGTTTTCTGACCAGGGAATCGAACCCGAACCCTCAGGAGTGAAAGCGCCGAGTCCTAACCACTGGACCGCCAGGGAATTCTCACTGCTGGTGAGTTTCGGGGCCGGGACCGGCCTCCTACTGAGCTGCAGAAGTTGATTTTTCAAGCACTGCACATGGAGACTAGACTTCCTCTTTCATGATAAACACATTTGTGTTCATGTTGATGATATTTTTTCTGACATACTTTCCAATGCCAAGGCAGTGAAACAGGAAAATATAAAATGGAAAAAACAAAAAGCCCGGCGCTCTAGTTATAGGATGTAACTTCCTTTTGATCCTTTGGGATAGGATTTTGCCTCACCAGACAAGCTTCCACAAAGTTTTCAAAGACTCTCTCCTAGAAATAGAGAAATGAGAGGACAGGTGCCACGTAGGAATCACTGTTGAGTCACCAGGGGCTGTGTCTCGTCAGTGGATTTAAAAAGTCTCTGGGTCACCTATCCACTCTGCCCATCCTGCAGGGATGAACGGTGCCTCCCAGTGGTTATACGCCACTTTCACACACATCTTCTCACTTAATTCTACAGCTTGGTGAGGTAGGCATTGGGGGGTACACTGTGAACCCCAACAAACAAATTACAAATGAGGACAGGGAGGCTTGTCCAAGGTCCCTGGGAACACAGGGGCAGTGACCCTGGACTTCTGATTCACAGGTGACCACAGGGGGCCGACCGTCCTCAAGCATCTGGGTCCAAGGTCTGTGGGACATCTGGTCTTTGCCTAGAATTTCCCACCTCAGTTCTAACTCTTAGTCAATAGATGGTCAGCATGGAGGTGACACTCTGAATACTCTATTTGGCAAACAACAGAAGCACATTTCCTAGGGAACACCAAGGCAGGCACCAGGAAATGACAACAGGTCATCTTCGTAAACAGTGATCAATGACATTGACTTATGTCACCAAATCTAAGATTCCATTTATCTTAAAATGCACCATTATTCCATCCCACTAAGAGAGAAAAGTACTCCCAATTAAACACATTGATTTTAAGATGAATCTTACAACAAGGTCCTACTGGATAGTGCAGAGAACTATTCAATATCCTAAGATAAACCCAAATGGAAAAGAATATTTTTATTTTCTTAATTTTTTTCTTATTTTTTAAAAATTATTTTATTTATTTTTTGGCTGCGTTGGGTCTTTGTTGCTGTGCGCGGGCTTTCTCTAGTTGCGGTGAGCAGGGGCTACTCTTCGTTGCGGTGCACAGGCTTCTCATTGTGGTGGCTTCTCTTGTTGCGGAGCACGGGCTCTAGGCACACAGGCTTCAGTAGTTGTGCCTCACAGGCTCTAGAGCGCAGGCTCAGTAGTTGTGGTGCACGGGCTTAGTTGCTCCGTGGCATGTGGGATCTTCCCAGACCAGGGCTCGAACCCATTTTCCCCTGCATTGGCAGGCGGATTCTCAACCACTGCGCCACCAGAGAAGTCCCAAGAATGTGTGTGTGTGTGTATATATATATATATATATATATATATATATATATCTGAGTCACTTTACTGTACAGCAGTAATTAACACAACATTGTAAATCAACTATACTTCAATAAAATAAATTTTAAAAGATTATTAAGCTAGCTTTATGTTAAATTTCAAATGAATCCCTTAAGATGCATCCTGACCTCAGATATGTTAAAATGTGTCTTAGCATAGAGAACAGACTTGTGGTTGCCAAAGGGGAGGGGGTGGGGAAGGGATGGATTTCGAGTTTGGGATTAGAAGATGCAAACTATTATATAGAGAATGGATAAACAACAAGGTCCTACTGTAGAGCACAGGGAACTATAGTCAATATCCTGTGATAAACCACCATGGAAAAGAATATATATATATATATATATATATATATACACACACACATATGTATAACTGAGTCACTTTGCTGTACAGCAGAAATTAACACGATTTTGTAAATCAACTATACAGCAATAAAATAAATTTTTACAATGTGTCTTAGTATGGATGAAATATGGTAATCCATGACCAGCTTTCTCCAACCGGGGTGATAACCTTCTGAGGCGTCACTGGCTCATTAGTTTATCAATACTACTGAGTAGTCACGATGCTGAGTGCTGGGACTACTCCTGGGACCCACTCAGGTTGGGTCCTTCAAGGAAAATTCCAAGAGCCTGGAGCCGTGAGCCCACAACAGCTCCTTGTGAGAGCAGCTGTCATAGAGGTGAACTTTCAGATTTCCTTTGTCTCCTCACTGTCAAAACCAGCCAAGTTACAAACACTCAGTTCTTCTGGACCAAACTGAGCAGGCACTGAGCATCTGGGTGACGGCTCCTTGACGCCTTCAATTTCTTCAGCAGAGAGTTAAGGAAGGGGGCTGACACTCACCACGTGCAGGAATTGCCCTAATTCACACGAACCATCCCAGTGGATCCTCAGAATAAACCTGTGAGCTGGCCGCTATTACCCCTGCTTAAAAGATGAAGAACAGGGAGCTCAGAAAAGCTCAGCAACCAGGGTGAGGTCCATCAGGTGCGAATGGCTGAGTGGGGATTCAAACCCACGTCCATCCACTTGCCCCCAAAGGCCATGCGCTTTCCACTACACGGGGGACAGAAAGCAGGGAGGGCAAAGGCCTTTACAAGCCTGAAAATCACAGCCGTGCTAACCTGAAGCCTGGAAGGCTTAAGCTATCTAAACAACTGCACAGCAGACAACAACCCTTCTGCTGCAGAACGCCCCACTCTCAGGGGACCTGCCGGTCAGCAGGAAGGCCGGTCACCCCCCTGAGGTGGTTCCCTGCACAGCCCCAGCTGCACGTAGGGCCTCCCCTAAGATCTGCTGAGAACACGGCGTAACCAGCCACGTGCCTGGTAGGGAGGATGAGACGTGAACACAAATGATCACGATGTACGACAAAGTGTGAAAAGGGCCACACGGATGACCTCTGAACTGCAGCGGCCTGCAAGCCAGCTCCCAGCCAGAGAGGTCATTTCTGACAGGGGCGGGCAGGGGGTGGCATCTGAGGGGCACCTTGAAGAACAGGCGGGTTCCCACAGGAAGAGGGGAGGGGGAGGGTGCCTGGCTCGAGCAGACATCGGGGAGCAGGACTCCGGTTTGGCTGCAACACAGAGAAGCAGAGGAGAGAAGCCTGGGAAGGTCGGTAGGGTGAGGACTGAAGGCTACCGAACACCAGAGTCAAGATATTCTATCAATTCAGTAGGGTCACGAGGAGTCACTCAAGAATGCTGAGCAGGGGACGGACCCAGGGTGGCAGGGTGACCGTCCGGGAGCAGGTGAGCGATGTCCCTGGGGAGTGGAGCAGGGACCAACAGCTGGTGGGAGAGCTGGGGCCGTAATCCACATCCCTCCCATAAGGGCTCACACCCGGGCAAGAGCCCCCAAACAGGATGCAAAATGGATAATAATTCCAAAGGATTTAAGGGAAACGGAAATAAGGAAAGATTCTCAGGAAAGGAATAGACACACTTTAGAACAGTGGTTCTCAACCAGGGGCAGTTTTGCCCCCAGGGGATAACGGGCAACGTCTGGAGACATTTTTGGTTGTCATCACACCGGAGGGCAGGTACTGCTGGCATCTAGTGGGTAGGGGTCAGGGATGCTGCTAAACACCCCACAATGGACAGAACAGCCCCTACTACAAAGAATCATTGGGTCCAAAATGATCAACAGTGTCAAGGTTTAGAAACATGGTTTGGGGACCATAAGGAGAGGAAAGTGGCACCCATGTTCCACTCAGCAGGCAGCTCATGAGCCCAAAGGCAGAGGAACCATGGGGCCTTCTCTGCAGAGACACAGCTACTCACGGGGACCAGTACACACCTCTCCCCACGCCTTTCCTCTACATTCCTGGGCACGTGCTACGGCCAGGCCCGACAGGCACCGAGGGTGAGGACAGGAGCAGCCCCTGCCCTCAAGGCATCACCTTCCAGAAGGGGGACAAGCACATAAGAAGCACACACATGTGTCTGAAAATGCTTACGTGCTTGCACATGTCTGTGTGGTAAAGACCGAAAAGGGACGCCTTTTTCCTGCACGAGCCGGGAGGCCAGCAGAGCACTCAGAGCAAAACAGTGACACGATCCGACCTGTCTGAGCAGGACGGCTGCGGCTGCAGCAGGGAGACCAGTTGGGAGGCTGCTGGTGGTGGACTGAGCCAGGAGGAGGGGGTGGAGGGGGTGAGGAGAGGCCGGGGATCTGGGGATCTTCTGGGAAATTAGACATGTCAAGATCCACTGCTGGACTGGATGTGGGCCGTGAGAGGAGAGAAACCAAGAAGGATCCAGGGCTTACGGCGCGAGCGACTTGGAGGGTGAGATGGAGCAGGCAGTGCGAAGAGCAGGTCTAAGGGGAAAGGTCAGAAGGTCAGGCTGGGATGCCCCTCAGACCTTCTAGAGAAGGTGCTGCTTGAACAATCAAGATACCAGTCTGAAGGTCAAGGGAGAGGGGCCAGCAGGAGATGACGGTGTGAGATTAGCAAGAGGGCGGACAGTACTTACAGCCATCGCAGTGTGTAGAGAAGAGACGAGGTCCAGGGAGAGGAAGAAAACCCAGAAAGCCTCAGCCAGTGAGGGAGGAGGGAGCCTGGGTGAGTGAGGCATCTGGGGGCCAAGCCAAGACCGAGCATCAAGGACGGGGCGATGGTGTAGCCGCCCGAGGCAAACAGAGACCCTTCTTATAAGGTCTTCTCAAATTATATTCAGTGGGGCTTTACTGGACACTGGCTGGGCAACCTGGGACCAAAGACATGCGTGCTAGTAACTTCTAGATGGTGCCAGTCGTCTGGAATGACAGCCTAGCGAGGTAGATGGCTGTGTGCCTGCAATGCACTCATGGAACTCCGAACCCAGTTCCTTCCCCACCTCTCCATCTGGTCACACATGGGTGGAAGATGTCCTGCTAGCAATGGCACAGGGAGGAATGTTCCAGGTCCCCCTGGGAGCAGCTGAGCATCCAGCCTGAGCAGAGGTCAGGTCAGCGCTTCCTCTCTCGGATCTCCTGCTGGCCTGGACCGCTCCTGTGGCTTCCTGTTCTTCTGTGTTTCCACTGTCTGCTGCACCCCCAAACCACCCGCCATGTGTGTGCATCGTCACAGATGGGTCTTAAGCACAGGGTGCGGGAGAATAAAAGACTCAAGAGGTTTTGGAATTCTGCACACTTGCTGTCTGTACATAGAAGGAGTTCCTAGAACAAAAGCTGCTGAGGTTCAGGGACTGTATCTTATATCCCCAGCGCCTGGGACTTGCCTGGACCAATATTTGTTATATGAATAATTCAATCCACAGAAAAATCATTAAGGATGCCATTCTTTTTAGGCAAAATAGGCCTTTTTCTAGCAAAGAACATGCTATAAAATTACAAAGCTCACTGCCCTAAGATCAACAATCACAGCTATTTTGGGAGCACCTTTAAGCTCAGGCGCCGTCAGCACTGTTTCAGCCCCGAGGACGCAGTGGAGAGCAGGACAGACACAGGGTGGCTGACGTTTAACAAGAACTAACACGAAAGAGAGTTCGAGACGGTGATGGGTGCTCTAGAGCAAAGAGCCAGGAATAGAGAATGTGTGTGTGTGGGGGGCAATTCTGCCGCTGGGGCCTGAGGGTAGGGATCCATCCAGCACAGAGAGGATCGCCCACAGCATCACGTGCGCCACGTGGACGGGAGGGCGGGACCGGCCACAGGGAGCTTGGCAGACCATGGTGTGTGGTCTGGGTTATGTTTAACTGCAGCGGAGCTAAGGAGGGTGTTTTCTGGGAAGCGTGCAAACTCCCTGTTAATCCAGTAAGTCCCCTACATACGAACGAGTTTCGTTCCAAGAACACGTTCCTAAGTCCCATTTGTTCGTAAATCCAACAGAGTTAGCCTAGGTACCCAACGAACACAATCGGCTATATAGTGCTGTACAGTGATAGGTTTATCATACTTCTCACACAAATAATACATAAAAAACAAACAGAAAATAAAGAAAACATTTTTAATCTTACAGTACAGTACCTTGAAAAGTACAGCAGTCCAGCACAACAGCTGGCACACAGGGGCTGGCATCGAGTGAACAGGCAGGAAGAGTTACTGACTGGAGGAGGGGGAGGAGGTGGGAGATGGTAGAGCTGAAGGGTCGTCAGCAACAGGAGACGGAGGGCAAGCTGCAATTTCACTCACGCCTGACATTGATGGCACAGGTTCTGGGCTGGAAATAAAGACGCTGTACTACTGGACTCTGTACAGTACTGTACAAAGTACACAAAAGCACAACCACTTGTAGGGGATGCACACACGTGACAACGTACTCCAGACACGTGAACTAACTTACGTGATTGGACATGCGAACGCACGTCCGCATCTTTGACAGTTTGTAACTTGAAGGTGCGTATGCAGGGGACTTACTGTATCCGGAAAGATACACAAAATCTGCAGGAAAGCCCATGTGTGATGGCCCCGAACCTGGCACTCTGAGAGGTGGGGCTCTGGGAGCAGCTGGACACTAGGTTAGGGGCAGGGCTGGGGACGGCAGCCTCTGGGCTTTGACAAGTTAAAGGACTTGACCCAACCCCCTAGGTGAGGCCTGACCTCCACCCTGGAGAAGGGCCTGTCGCCTGGAAAGCCAGTGGGTCCCCGCTTGTCAGCGCGAGGTCCCCCGTGGTCACAAGGAAAGTCTGGGACAACGTCCAGCCAGCAGAGGCGTTTGGTGGGCGGAGTCAGTGGATTTGAACACCTCTAGGTGGGCAAGCCTCTCCAGTGTGCACTCGAGCCCTGCCCCACCGCTGGCTACCACCACCGCCCTCCCCTCCATCCCGCCGTTTGGCCCTGCCGGCTCCTGGGCGCACCTGAGGGCGAGGCCCTTCACAGGTGCTCTGCGGCTTGTCTCAAGGGTGGACGGACCTGGCCTGGGGAAAAGGAAGACGCCCTCGGGGGATCTCCCCCTGTGTATTTAAAGCGTACTTCAGATTTGATTTTGCAGAGGTTACCTTTTTAAGCACAAGAAAAGACAACGTGTCAAGATCTTGAGTGGTTTCCAAACGCAGGGACTTGCCCGGCATCTGCTTAGTTAAAAGGATAGACTCGTGTGAGACGGGGCCCTGCTCGACCCCCAACCCCACAGGCCCCATCAGCATCCTGAGAGCGTCCACTTTTCCTTCCCTTCGTAACAGCCAACGCTGAACACCTATCCCCTCCCGTCGGTGGCCGCTCCACAAACCGGGACCCTCCATCCCACGGACGTCACACCGGATGGGATGCGGCTGACGCCCACGAGAGTCATTCCCTTCCAGGAATGGCGGGCACACGCCGACACGGGCAGCTCTGCTAACAGGAGCGGGGGGGGGCTCCAGGCTCCTCCCTCACAGCTCGCAGCCAACGACGCCCAGCCCTGCACAGCCTAGTGCCCTGCACACCCAGATCCTCACCACCAACTGCCTCTCGGCAACCAGAGGAGAGGAACAGACAGTTACTGTTTCCACTTACAAGTGAGGAAACCGAGGTACAGAGAAGCCAGGTTACGTGGCTGGTTTCTGAGGGCCGGGCCACAGCCGCAGTGCCACCGAGGCCCAGCCTCTAGCGTCTTAGCTTCCCGCAGCCTGCGGACTCGGGGCATAAGCCACAGGGCCACCCAGGACCCTCGCCCCGTCCGCCAGCTCCTGCCCCCCAGCGGGACAGGACATTTCTAGCCCTACACTTAAATACAAAATCTCTTTAAAGGTTTAATTACTTTGATTGCAGGTCTTATACGCCAAACAAGAGCTGTATGAAGTATTTAGTAATTCATTACTCAGAGTTTCCCAGGAGAAACTTCCCAACGAGCATGGGTGAGGTATATAATCTTAGAGACGATTCCACAAAGGGAATCAACTTCCTTCAACCTCCCTCAGCGACAGGAACGCCAGCATCTCTGGGTATCTGCTGGGAAGAGGAAGGGGGGGCCCAGCAGGAACAGAGCCCAGGGCTGCTCTGAGGCTTCTCCCCCAAAGTCCCCTCCAAAAGGAGGACAGGGTGAGACTCGGCAGCGAACAGGGTCACCCCGAGCCCGTGTCAGAAAAGCTTTGTTCTCATTTCTTTGGCTCTCCCAGCAGGGCTCAGAGCAGATCTACTGACTGGACATTCCAGATAACTCGGATGTGACCTTCGGGGGCTAAAGTTTGTAAACCAAGAACTTCTCAAACTGAAGCCAAGACCTCGGGAAATCCACCCCTGACCCTTTATCAGTTAGTGAGACACGAGTGACCCTGGAGGGGTTAGCATTTCTGGGGCTCAGGGACCCTGGGTGCCCCCCAGGAACTCAGGCCCTGGCCCCTAAGTCACCAGCGGCTGGAGACAGGGCCTCGAGCCATCCTTGGGAGGCCGACTAACCACAGGGGCCCCTCCGGGCTGGAGCCCAAAGCCAGGAGCACAGCCTGAGCCTCCAGCTGGCCCACAAGCCCTGCCTGCAGGCCTGCAGGGGGTGAAACAGTAACTCTGCGAACGCAGCCCCGCTGCCCCTCCGTCGCTGCCCCTCCGTCAGAACGGACGCCTTTGATTGGCTGCCTCCCCACCCCCAGGCCTGGTCCACAGCAGAGGGATTTCCAAAACGGAACCAGCTAGAGCTATTTGAAACAACAGACTGTTAGAACTGGAAGGGCCTCCAGGGCAATCTAATCCCACGCCCCACATGACGGGAGAGACAACTGAGCCCCCCAGAGGAGATGCTACCATGCACCCCTCCCCCCAGTACACCTCCCCTCGAAACCTCACACGAGAACAGGACATACAGGCGGGCTGGGTTCTCCTGGGCTTTGGAGGGTCGGGGTGCAAAAAGAAACACCCCTGTGTCTGAGAAAACACCCCTGTGTCTTTAGGGCCTGCACTTGCTCCCAAGGGGGCCCTGGGGCCCTGGGCTGGGCTGGCGACAATTACAGTCAGCATGAGGGTCTCCGTGGCAAGGCTTGAGCTCCCTCCCTGAAACTTCTGTGCCTGCTATTTGGAGGGCTCAGGGGAGAGCTTCCCCCAGTACCAACCAGCTTCCAAAAAGAGTTGGGAAGAAAGCCTCGTGGGCAGAAGCCGGGAGGAGAGAGGCCAGCTTTAGAAAGTGTGGAGGAGAACTCAGGCTGCACAGTTGGGAAAGTCCCAGCTGCAACCACAGGGGCAAGAAAGTCTGGAAACGCTGCCCAGCGGCCAGGAGGGCGAGACCAAGAGCCAGTGGGTCAAGCTGGGATGAGGGGGTGGAGGCTTAAATTTACCCAGGTAAACAGAGCCGACTGGGGGGCTGGGAGGAGCGGGCTGTCACTGCCAAGGCTGGCCAGACTGGACCAAACTGCAGGTCCGCTTTCCCAGCTCTGCCAACTCGCTGCCTGGGGGAGTGGACGGTCGCCCCTCAGAGATGGGGAGAAGGTGACTTTTTTTTTTTAACATCTTTATTGGAGTATAATTGCTTCACAATGGTGTGTTAGTTTCTGCTGTATCACAAAGTAAATCAGCTATACATATACATATATCCCCATATCCCCTCCCTCTTGCGTCTCCCTCCCACCCTCCCTATCCCACCCCTCTAGGTGGACACAAAGCACCGAGCTGATCTCCCTGTGCCATGCGGCTGCTTCCCACTAGCTATCTATTTTACATTTGGTAGTGTATATATGTCCATGCCACTCTCTCACTTCGTCCCAGCTAAGCTGGGAGAAGGTGACTTTTACCATGAAAGGTGCTTCAGACGAAAAACGATAGGGCCTTTCATCTTCATCACAGTGTCCGTTCCCAACCCCTCTGCTGGATTTCTCTGGACTGCTGGAAGCAGTTTGAAGACACTTAATAGAAACCAGCCAGGGATGCCCCTGGGGTGAGGACAGGGAGCCCCCATGTCCTCTCCTCACTCGGGAGACTTGAAGGGGCTACAAAAACAGCACCAACCAACCAACCACTGAAAACTCTGAGGACCATGTTCAGGTGTGGGGATGGAGCACGGGTGGCGTCTAAGGACCTGTTCGGAAGATGAAGGGGATGAATGACAGGCAGGTTGGAAAGGAGCTTGGGAGCACAGACCAGAGCAGCGAACAGGAAAGCTTTGTGGGCTTACTGGCGCTTACTTCGGAGGCGGCGAGGACTAGCGCTTCATGTAAAGCCCTCCTCCCCTGCTAGACATGCCGGCCGTGGCCGTCCAGGACCCGCAGAACCATCCCAGGAGTGAAAATTAGAACAGCCTCGGCTGGGCTCCTGTCCTTCTTGAAGAAGAGCCAACAAAAAATCTTCCAGCTGCCGCTAGAGCAAGACCAGGGTGAAATACGCAGGTGAAGAACAATCCCAGATTTTTTTCTTTTCACAGCATATGGCTCCCAGCAATTTGGCTTAAGCTTTGGGCATAGAAAATTTTTTTTCAGAAAACAGTTGTTTCAAGCCAACGAGACACGCTTGGAGACATTAGCACGACCGAAGGACATGAAGAGGGCTGCTTTCAGGCACACTGGGCAGACGCCTGCTCACACATTCATACTGGAATACACGAGAAGTCGGAGCCTGGGAAAGCAGGGCTGGCTCCTGCTCCCCGGCAGGCAGACCCCAGCGGGTCCCACGCCTGAGGGCTGGTTTTCTTTAGGAAAGGAAGGGGGGCTGCCCTTAGGTCCTTATCCACATGTCACCTCGGTAGGTCCTTTGCTCCATGAACCTCCTTCCCTGCGCCTGCTACACCTGCGCCTTTTGGGGCAGAGACCTGGCCCCAGTCTGCCTCTGGCCTTGGGATCCAGACTGGACCTCCCCACAAAAAGCCCAGCCACATCACTCCTCCCGCAAGCGTGCAGAGGGCTCTGAGCACTGCCCTTCCTTCCCAGGAGACGCACCTCCTTCCTCCTGCTATTTATAACCACAAATCTTCTGTGTGAAGAGAGAACAGATGCTATTTTGAAACAGAGGAAACCACCACTCAGCCTTCCACGTTCCACAGGTCGGCGGGTCTGCCGGGGGACGCGCGTGTGATCCTGGCGGGCGTGTGGGCACAAGCTCGGGGCCGGGCCTCACTCACCCATGCCTGAGATTGGAGCCTTGCCTTTGATAAGTAAACTGCACATCTGAATCAGCAGCAGGAGGGCCGGGGTCCAGGAAAGGGTCCTCGGCTTTCCCAGGGTGTGCCCACTGCTCCCGGCCCCTATGTTGCCTTAGGGCCAGCCTCAGGAGGGGTCACCCTAAGCTTCCAGCCCTGTGCCTGCCTGGGTGCTGGTGTTTGGCCAGGAGCGTGACTCTGCCCCACTGGAGTTTTCTGCACCCATGCAGATGGCATGGCATCACAGCTCTGGCAAGCGGGCACTTCCTTGGCCGCTAGACTGGTAACACGATCCTGGCCTTTCTCCTCCAGGTACCAGGCTGAAACTCTGCCCAGGGTGGTAGCAACTGAAAGCTGTTGCCAAGCAGCCAGGTGGCAAAAGCAGTGAAGAAGGCCCGGGGGAAAGTGGAGAGCAAGCTCCCCAGAAAAGCTGGGTCACCACTCAGCTCCCCTCTCTGTAAAACAGAAGCAGTCCCGCCCCAAGCAAGTGGAATGGTCTCTCACGAAGACTTGCAGGATGAGAACATCTAGGAACGGGGGCTCTAACTAGAGTGCGTGGCCAAATATCCCCCGAGGCTCCACGAGGAGGTGGAGAATGGCCACCCCGCACCTCTCCCGGCTGGGATGGAAGAGGCAGGGCGAGCGGAGGCGCAATTAAAGAAAACAGAAAACTGGGAAGACCAGCCGGAGACCTGCTCGGGCTTAGGCAGGAATCCAGGCACCAAACTAGCACTGCTCGCGGGGGTTAAAAGAATCCAGATGCAGCTCTCGCCACAGTCTGGCGGGCGCGGGGCGCAGACCCCACCGCGGACCCCAGCTGGGCCCGAGCGAGCCGGGAAAAGCGCGCGGGAAGCTCGGGGGCTCGCGGCGCGCGGACGGGCCGGGGCCGAGCCTGCGCGCCCGGGGGCGGCTCCCCGCGGCTCCGTGGTCGCCGCCCGGGGACGGAAAGCGGCGACACCCGCCCGCCGGGAGGGCGGGGACCCTCGCTACCTGCCGGCTGGGGGCGGCCCGGGCGCGGCGAGAGCCCGCGGCCCCAGCTTTGTTCGGCGGCGGGGACCCCTTTCCCTGCGCGCCCCCCGCGCCGCCGGGCCCCGGCCCCGCAGACCCGTCCGGGCCAGGCTCGCGGTCCCCGGGCGCGGGGGGTGGAGGGGAGGCCCCTCCCGGACCGCACCTCCCCGCTCCCGATCCGGTCGCCCCGACCGGCCCGCGGGCGCGGGGAAGTTGGGCGGCGGGGCGCGGGCTTCCCTTTCCCGGCCGCCGCCAGGCTTACCTGCGCGTCCGCGGCTTGTCAGGCCCGCGGGCTCCGGCTCGCTCTCCGCCCGGCCCGGCCCTTCTAGCGCCCGCGGGGCCGGGGCGGCCGGGGGCGCCGACTCTCCGCGCTGCGCTCCGGTCCCGCCGAGTGTCCGCCCGGCCCCGGGGGTCGGCCGGTCGCCCCCGCGGAGCCCGCGCTCCTTGCCCCGAGGGCTCCCGCGCGGCGCCCGGTCCGAGCCGATGGGCGGAGGCGGGGCGCGGGCAGCGGCCGAGCGGAGGAGGCCGGGCCCTGCGCGGGGCTCGGGCCGCCGGCTGCGCACTCCTCTCCGCCGCGGCCGGGAACTTGGGCCCGAGTTGGCTGCGGCGGTGGCGGCCGCGGCTCCGAGTGCAGGGCCGGCGCCGGCCGGCGGGTCCCGGGCCCCGCGCTCCGCCCCGCGCCTCCTCCCCGCCCCCGCCCCGCCGCGCCGCGCCAACCCGCCCCCGGGGCTCCTCGCGGGCGGCACCCGGCCTCGCACCTGCCTCCGCTCCTCCGCGGGCCCCAACCCCCGGGCGCGCGTGGGGAGCCCCCCCGGACCCTCCGCACACCCACCGGCCCCTTCGCCGGAACTCGACCCGGTCCTCCGGGAGCACCTGGGGCCTCACGCGCCAGCAGCCCCCAGGGCGTCCAGCGCTCCTGCGGGGAGCCCCCAGCTCAGGAACTGCGGGGCTGGAGGCTCTGGGACTCACGTAGTAGCTTTTCTACTCACATCAAACACTCACACGCGCTTTATCCTCCTTGAATCTCCCCAAGGAGAGGAGTGATCTGTTATTTCTGCCTCACAAACCCCAGCCATTCCCTCTGGCCCTGGACCCCTTTCGACAGCACCCAGCAGAGCCATCCCTGGGACAAGGAAAGCTGACGCGGCGCGGGTACACCAAAAAGAGTGCTTCCACATGGGAAAGGCGCGCTCCCATCGCTTCTGGGACAGCGTCCGGCCTGAATTAATCCATAGTCACTGACGGGATTTGGTGCCTGAAAAGTCACTAGAGCCTCGGCTGGGACCGATGTCCCAAGTCTGGGTAGTGCACCCTGGGTGAGCTGCCCCAGAGGGAGTAGCCAAGGTCCCACGGAGGCAGAGCTCCAGCTCCAGCCCCAGCCCCGGACCCTATTCCAGACCCCAGTAACAGGGCACCAACCAATGGGGCCAGCATGGTTTGAGGCCGGCCCTCCAACTGCTTTTTTTTTTTTAAAGTTCTGAACCCCCCTTCTCTTCCCTGAGTGAGTAGGAGGTCGCTCTGCTAAAGAAATTGCCTTTGAATGCAGTACAGTGAGAAGAAAAAAAAAAAACAATAGCAGTAATCGAAGGCTTGGCCTTTTTTAATTAGTAACCGAACAGGGTGACAACCTTCCCCTTTCAGTGGGGGAAGGGACCGCGGCGGGCGGGCGGTGGTCAGGGAACGAGGGACCAGGAACCCACCGTGCTGGGCTGGCAATAAGGAGCTATTGTCCTCTGGGTTTATAATAAGGAAAGTAAGAGCAGTTGTAGCAAATACCAGACTAATTAGAGGGAAAGTCTTCCTTGGAATTGTGCCGTCTTGGCCGGAGGTGCCTGACGACTCTTCTCACCTTGCAGTGAACGGGGTTTATGAGACCAGGTCCAGCAACCTGAGGTGAATGGCCTATAATTGCCATGCCCCCCCCCCCCGCTCCCCTCACGGAGGGGAACTAGTTCAAGGCTTTATCTTTGGGGACAGATGAAACACAGAGGGTAGCTGGCCTCATGCAGGATGAAAGCTTTGAATCCACCTTGTCAGATTACAAATAGGCTCAGTTCCTCTCCTCCAGAGAAGAAAGCATTGGCTCTGGGGTTAGGGTCTTTGTGGGAGGGCAAGGGAAGACCTCATGCAGGAGGCCCTGATCATTCCAGAATGCAAACTGGGAGAATTTGGGGATTCACTTCACACTCACATTTCTTGAGCCCTAAACACACAGAGATGGCTGACAGCAGTTCCCAGCCACAGGAAGTTTAAAGTCTAAAGGAAGGAGCACAAGAACGGGCCACTTTGCTTGCCCCCCCACAGCTGACCACCCAGGGGGAGGGCAGGTGACAGATGACAGCAAACCCAGCTGAGTGTCCCTGGAGTGGTCCTGAACCTCCCACCTCCATCTCGGTCCAAGATGAGTCAACAGTTGTGGTCCAGCGAGGGGGGCTGCAGCGCCCCCCCAGGAAAGGAGCGTGTGGCTGAGTAGCTGGGAAAGCATTCACACGAGGAACCCCGAGTCCTGGGCTGGATTCCCAAGGGAAGTGGTGAGCGCCCCACTGCCTGAGTCAGCCCGGAGATGAGAGCCGATGGGACCGTGGACAGATCTTGCCCATGTTTTGTCTGTGATTGCTGGGTGGGGTCTCTTGCCTTCTCCCCCAGATAAAACATACCCTGACTTGGCATTTGTGGTTTAAACAGAGAAAGAGAAAGCAAGTATTTGGACACATGGAAATTAGTAAAGACTCTGGCTCTTTATTGGAGACCGTATTCCCCCGTCCTGGTCATGCCCTCACAGGCCACCAGCCACATTGAGAGGCCCCTTCCAAGCCAAAACAGCTAACGAAACCGCATCAGAAAGAGACAGGAGGAGCCAGCCTCCTCCGTTTCCTTAGCTCCTGTGGCTCTCCTGTCGGGGCACTAGGTCTAGGGCTGACCTCTGCCCCTTGGGCTGTGCACGCTGAGGGCAACCGTTCCCTTTCCATCCCAGCACTGGGAGGAAGCACTTCGGGGAGCACAGCTGCTCCAGACGGAGGAGGAGAAAAGCGCCCTGATGTGGGAAAGTCCTCCCCCCCACCCCAGTCTGCTTCCCTAGCCCTTTCTAAGGGTTTATAGGGATGCACAGAAAATTTCTTGGGGGCACCAGCCTGATGAGCCTTTGAAGCGAGAAGACAGAGAGGCAAAACTAGTAACCGCTCTCCCAACAGCTACTTCATAGGCACATTGCCTGTGCCATTCGGTGTTCATTTTGTGCTTCTTATCTGGATGCCTTTCTGAGAACGAGGGCTGAAAAAAATGGTAGATTCGGACCCAAATGTCCAGATACCATCCATAGATTCCCCCACGGACTCACGGTAGCTGAGACATTCTGGGACGTGTGGGTCAGGGGGATTCTAAGCACTGAAGGCAGCAGGTAAGAAGAAAACTCTGCTGTCATGAGCTCGAATCTGGTTCTGCAGTTGACTTCTTGGGAAAAAGTTCACCCCAAGAGGCCAGCAGCCCAAGGAATCTGTATAAAGGCAGAAGGAGGCTAAAGTATTGGCAGTTTCAACCGCTGATACGTGCAGAGTTACGTTTTATCTTGCTTGAGATCCATCAAATGAGGACAGCCCCGCTCACCGCACTTGGAGGGGTCTCCTGTAACCAATTCTCCCCAAAGAGAGGCCAAGTGCCCTCCAGGGCGAGATCTAACGAGGGTGCTGAGCAGGGGGCTCCACGTCAGCCCCCCCGGGAAGTCCGGACTCACTGCCTGTGTGATCTTGGGCAAGACGCCACTGCTGTCTCTCAGCCCCGGTTTCCTCATCTGCAAGGGAGTAAGACGGCAGCCTGCCTGGGGGAACCTGAGGACTAAGTCAGGCAATGCAGGTGAGGAAACCGAGAACCACGTCTTGTATGTGGTACACACTCAATAAAGACTAGTAACAGTATTACTACTCCAAAGTAGACAGGGCCTGAGTTCGTTCCCATTTGGACAATCTGCTGTGGCTCTCAGCCCTTGAACTCCTGGATCTTCATCCCCATTTTTCTCCTACGAGAAGACATACAGGGTCCTAAATTGTTCCTTGAATGAATTACTGCTTCACAAATATGTAGAATGAGGCAGCTGAAGTTGTCACTAAAAACTGGCAAAATCCGGAGACCCCAGCCCCTGTCAGCATCACCTGCCAAGGCCCCAGGGTGCGCAGACAGGAAGCCCTCGCGGGCGGGGCCCCAGGAATAAACTGCTCCAGAGTATGGCCCACAGGGAGGCCCTGTTTGGAGTCGCCAGGGACACGAAATGCTACATCCCTTTTGAGATGCCAGTGTCCCCATGTCCCTCCTGTTTCCCCTTCTCAGCTTTGACTGAAATCCTTTCGTGTGTTCTGTACGGACGGATGTCAGGAGGGCACAGGGACACGGTGCCCGTGTCAGGAGGTCTGCCCTCACGGTGGGGCTGGGGGCCGCAGAGGGGCACACAGCCAGGTCAGGTGCCCCGCTGTAGATCCCGGTGCCCTCAGGACGGGGTGGACCCTGCGCGGGTCACCTCCTCTCTTGGGGCCGCAGTGTCCTCGCAGTAACCTCACAAAGCCAAGATTGGGTCAAAGGGAAAGGGAAGCGGCTGGAGGTGTGGGTGGGAGACGAGACTCTGACCCCACGTCCATCTCGTTTTGAGGGTCAGTGGGGCGGTCAAGTGTTGATGGCAGGAAACAGCGACCCGGAGCGGGGTTAGAGGTCAGCGTGGCTGGAGACGCAGCTCCAGCAAACTGAACTGATAACTATGAAAGCCAGACGGCCAGGGTCGAGGTGGGAGGGGATGGAGCCTCAGCACGGTTAACTGGGAGGAGAGCCGGGCCGGCAGGGGCCCTGGGGTCAAGTGATGTGCTCTTCACAATACGGGCCCCTGGACACGCTTGAAATCAGAAGAAAAGTGAGGCGGGTGAGAAATTCCTGGTGTTGGAGGAGGGGGCCAGGAGCTCTGCGGGGTGGTTAGCAGTCCACGCCCTGAGGCGCCTTCCTCCCTCCTCTCCAGAGGATGTTGAGTCTTGTGACCAGAGGGTGTCTCACCATCCTCGGGCTCCGAAATTGCTGCTTGGGAGCCTTCCTAGGGCCCTGGTGGGTTGGATTGCCGGTTTATCAGAATCTCCCAGGAAAGACTGTTACAAACACAGACTCCCAGGCTTGCACCTCAGGCCTTCTGAGCAGGTGTGTCTGTGGTCTGTGCTTTTAAGGCCCCACAGGTGATTCTGGTCCTCAGCTCAGTCTGAGACTCGGCCACAGGGTCCCATAGGTCCACACCCAGCAAGCCTGAGAGGAGAGGAGAGGCGCCCTGGCTCCCAGAGGCCCAGGCGGACGGCAGGGCGGAGGGGAGCCCACCTGGTTCCCCAGCCCGACTCCAGCCCACCTTGGCCTTGGCGATGCATCAGCCGAGACTGGGCTCCAGGTCCGCCATCACCATAGTGTTTGAGAGTTAACTTTCGCTAAATGGTACTAATGAGGATGATAAAGGAAATCCACAGGTAATCCAAACATCTCACGGTAAGTAATGGTTTGTCCCCCGACCTATAATTATCATCAAAAGCATTTATAAACTCCTGAATTCCACCTTCTGAGCTGGGAAGCTTTGCTGGCAGTTTCCTGGCTGGAGCTTTTGTTTGGCTTGAGAAAAAATGGTTGTACCACAAGAGGTGAAGAGTGACACATGGGAATGTATCATCGTAATGGACAAGAGTTACATTGGACAATGTGAAATTTTAAGCACTGAGCCCAACACCCTCCCCTGTTCTCTGATATTTTTCACTCTGTCTACAAGCCTCTGGGTCCTAACACATAACTAAATTCAGCACCTGCCCTAACCCTGGACGCCCTTAAACAGGCTGATCAATGAAAACAACTCACAGAAACAGCAATCAGCTTCAACGCGAATTAGGCTCTGAGGAGTCTGCCTTCCTAGAAGCCCTTCTTGAGACTTCATGCTCTGGCCGTGAAGACAGTGAGAGAGAAAGATGATGAGCAAAGAGACTGAAATTATACTCAGTGTTTCCTTTCACGCTTCAAACATGGGCCTTAAACACCTTCGATTCTAAGAGAAGAAACATATAAATGCCATTGGCTTTGAGAGACTTGCTGGTGGGCTGGAGGGGCTGACCCGTGTTTCCCAAACCTGAGTGGGTGGGAGGGAAACTGATAAGGAGAGAACAGGGTGGGAGGTGACTGCCCAGGAGGGGTAAGTGCTGGCTAGTGACCTCACCCCCTCCTTCATCAAACTCCTAACCGCCCCCCTCCCCCCAGCCCTGCTTCATTTCCTTTTTGCCTTTCTTGTAGCCTGGTAACCACACCTGTATCCCGTTGGCTGATTTCATTCGTGGGCTGTCATCTGGGGTGCATTTTAAGCAGGAATTTCTGGAAACAGAAGAGCTATCAGACCCACAGCAGATTCTCCAGTGGTGGAATTTCAGGCACCGCGGCATCTGGATGGAGGAGACGCTTCAGGGCCCCGGGGGTAGGCGGGACGCTGGGAGCCTTCCCAGCACCTTTAGATCTCAACACCCAGGCGGCTGTCTACCTCCAGTTCGCTCCCCAAGGCACCATCAGGGCTCCCCCCGGCCCAGCTGGTGGCAGGCAGCCAGGAGATGCTCGCTCAGCTTTTCAGTTTAAATGTCCACCTGGGTGTGCAGTGAGTGACAGGGACAGGGTCTCCGGAAGCTGACAGAGAAGGCCCAGGTCATCGAAACCCAGGCCTGGCAATCCAGGGTCCCCAGGAATTTCACTCGCTGGGATGGGTTTTGAGTGTGTGTTTCAAAGATGCCTTCATTCTAACAGTTAAAGGTTCAGACCCGACCCGGTCACTATCAATATTTTAAAAGCCTCTCCCTTTGCACTTAGAGAACCCTGCGCATGGCCGCTGTGACAGTGACCCGGACAGACAGAGGACACTCTTGCTTCAGCTATGGAGCACGTACGATTTGACTTAGGGCCAAGCCCTGGCCCGAGAGCCTTTGATGTGGGGAGACAGAGATGAATCAGGCGGGCGGGCGGTTGGGCCGGAGAGAGGGAGGAAGGGGAGTCTCTCTGGGGAGGAGCTGCCGGAGGAGGGCAGGGAGGGCCGGAGCTGGGGGCCCGGGCAGGGGCGGCCCGAGAGCGGCAGGAGTGGGTGGCCGGCGGGCTTGCTGGGAGGGCCTTGGGTCAGCCGCTCAGCAGCCAACGCCACGGGCTGGAGGGTCCCCACCAGCTGAGTGGAGTCCTCACTGCTTGAAACAAAAGAGTGAACTCTCAGCCTTGGCCCCTGGGGGCCGAGGGAAGAGAGTCGCCCCCAGTGAGGGAGGGGTGACAAGGAGGCCCCTCACTGCCCAGGACTGGGCTCCAGATTCCCCGCTACCGAGAGGTGGTCCTGAGACCGACGGTGCCGAGATGGTGCATCCTGTCCTGTTCTGCACGGGCGGCCCCATCGCCCCAGCCCAGCCCCACGCCGAGGCCCAGCTTTAACCGCAGAGCCCACTCTGACTTTCTTTCCCGTCTCAGTGGGCTCGGGAGGGGCTAGCGGGCTGGTAGCAATAAGCTCGGCTACGGACAAGCTGTGGGGCAGCCCCAGGGCACCACGCCTCTGCTCATTGCCCAGGGCAGCCAACAGGAGGAAGGAACCACCTGGGCCGTGTTCCTAACCAAGGGAGATGTTCACCTGCTTGCAGACCTGGCCCGGCCAGCCCTCATCGCCCTCCAGTAGCCCCCTGGGTGTCCCTCCACCTTCTTCGGGGCCCTGGTGCGGTGGTCGGGTGGGGCTGCCGGTTCTGGAGTCAGGGAGGGAACACCCTCTCCAGCACAAGAACCACTGTTTGGGAAGCGCAGACCCTGGAGCCCGGCTCTTGGGAAAATCTTGCAGATTAGGATAGTTTCCATGGCAACGAGTGAGGGTGCTCTGTCAGTTACACCGTGTCACAGGGATAACTGTTAGCTTTTATGGATTTTCCACTAGTATGTGGTGCCAGGAAGTGTGTGGAGGGACACCTGGTCGGTCCAGAGATTATATTGTAACAGCGTCAGGACAGCACTGACCAGTCCTAACGGCGTGAACCACGAGCTGAGGAATGTGACCCTCCCAACAGCACTCTGAGGACAGCACCCTTGTCATCCCATCTTGCAGGTGAGAACGCTGAGACCCAGCGAGGCCAGGGGGACCCAGGTCAGGCCTCACCTGTCCCCAGGTGTACAAGAGCCAATGTGGAGACAGAGGCTTCTCCAAACTCCGCCCCAAACACCCCAGGTCTCCATCCCACGCCCACCATCACTCAGGGGCGGGAGTCACGCTGGCCCAGTTCTATAAATAGCGGTGGGAGGGGGGGCGGGCTGGGCTGGAGACCGTGGGAGAAATGCAGAAGATAAAGTGCTTTTCTGCGTAATCTGTTCAAGCTCACAAGGAGGCAGGAAACCAATTTCCCCCAAACTAAGAAAAAGGGCAGTTCTCTGGCACCTGGGGCCGGAGACATGATGCTTTTAATAAAACAATTCTGGGGCGGTACCTGGAGCTCCGGGGAATGACCCCTACCCAACAAGCCGCTCAGGCCGGGTCAGGCCCTAAGCAGCGGGAGGCTGCTGCTTCCTGTGTGCTGGGTCCCCTCCTGCCCCCACCAGCCAGAGGCTGCAAATAAAGCAAAGACCCACTGGATCCCAGGGAGGGAGGCTCCCCCTGGTGGCCCCGTGGACCCCCTTGCTGGTGGCCCCTGGGGTTTCGACGGGAGGAGGGAAGGAAGCAGAGGTTTGAACAAGTCCAGAGTCTGCCATAGGAGAGGCCGGTCCCCTCCTGGGCGTGAACCCAGGAATTGAGAAGATGCATCGGGACCCCGAGTTCATGAGAGCAGAGGGGTGGAAACAGCTCAGACATCCACTGACTGATGGATGGATAAACACAATGTGTAGAAACACACAGTGGAACATTATTCAGTCTTAAAAAGGAAAGAAAATTTGACTCAAGCTACAGCATGGATGAAACTTGAAGTCATTGTGCTCAGTGACATAAGCCAGACACAAAAGGACAAATATTGTGTGACTCCACTTATATGAAGGCACCGAGAAGAGTCAAATACATAGAGACAGAAAGTAGAACAGTGCTTACCAGGGGCTGGGGGCGGGGCGGCAGGAGTCTGTACTGTTTAATGGGAGCGGAGCTTCAGTTGGGAAAGATGAAAAAGTTCTGGAGACGGATGATTGCACAGCAGTGTGAACGCACTTTACACTATTGAACTGGACACTTAAAAATGGTTAAAATGGTAAATTTCATGTTATTTATATTTTACCATAATAAGAAAAAACACAAGAAAAGAAAAAGAGGAAATGTGTCCATCTATTCTTGTGGGGAAAAACACACCTTCTTCCAGAGTCCTAAAAAATTTCCCAAATCACCCAATTTGTGTTGAAATTTCCTGAGCTTGTCTCAGCCTAGAATGGAATCTAGGGGGAATATTGTCTTAAAATCTACTCAGTTTGGAAGAATAAATTGGGAGGAATTACTGTACCTGATGTGAAAACTTACAATATAGTTGGAGTAATCAAGGAAGCATGGCTTAATGGAAGGACAGACAAACCAGTAGAACAGGGTACGGAGCCTGGGAACAGACCCACACAAACACCCCCAAATGCTGTTGACAAAGCTGCAAAAGCAGTTCAATGGGGGAACGGTTGTCCCCAGCAGTTCAGTCTTTTCTTTCTTTCTTTTTTTCCCCCAACATCTTTATTGGAGTATAATTGCTCTACAATGGTGCGTTAGCTTCTGCTGTATAACAAAGTGAATCAGCCATACGTATACACATATGCCCATATCTCCTCCGTCTTGCGTCTGCCTCCCACCCTCCCTATCCCACCCCTCTAGGTGGTCACAAAGCACCGAGCCGATCTCCCTGTGCTATGCGGCTGCTTCCCACCAGCCATCCATTCTACATGTGGTAGTGGGACAAACAGTCTTTTCAGCAAGGGGTGCTGGGGCCACTGGGCACCCATAGGTTGAAATGTGAGCCTCAATGTCATACAGAAATCAATGTGCTCGTCACCAGCCACTAGGAACACGCCAGTGAAATCCATGGTGAGGTGTCCCCCCAGACCCACGAGAACAGCTAAAGTGCACAGAGCGACAATACCAAACACTGGTGAGGCTGTGGGAAGCTGGCTCTTTCAGAAGTTGCCAGTGGGAATGCAAAATGGTGCAGCCACTCTGGAAAAGAGTCTGGCAGTTTCTTTAAAAACTAAACATACGCGCACCGTACAATCCGGCATACGCACACCTGGGCATTTATCCCAGAAAAATGAAAACGTGCGCTCCCACAGAACCTGTACCTGGAAGTTCACAGCAGCTCTATTTGTAACAGCCCAGACTTGGAAACGGCCCACATGTCCTTCAACAGGTCAGTGTGTGAACAAAACGTGGCCCGTCCATACCACTCGGCGACCAAAAGGAACCAACACTGATCCGTGCAACAATCTGGGTGGATCTCAAAGACAATCTGCTGAGAAAAGCCATTCTCAAAGGTTACAGACCGTGTGATTCCATTTATGTGACAGTCTTGAAACGATGAGGTGGGAGCAGGTGGGTGATCTTTGCGGCCAAGGAGCTATTCCGTATCTTGACCGACTACACATCAGATGAAATTGCAGGAGCACACACGCACGCACACAGCCCGCGTAAACCGCTGACACCCGAGGAAGGAAGGTCTGTAGGCTGTACTGTCAGTTTCCTGGTTTTGATCTGCTATGTGAGATGTGACCATTGGCACAAACTGGATGAAGGGTATGAGGACCTTTCTGTACTATTTTTCTAACTTCCTGTGACTCCATAATCATTATTTTTAAAAAGACTAGGAAAAAACATCCACTCACCTCAAGGGACAAGGGACAAAGGGAAGTGCGTGCAGTGGGGCGTTGATGCCAGCCGGGCTCTGTCCATGGATCGTCTGGTCCAGCCACCCCTGTGGTCCCATGAAGTCTGTCTTGTCCCATTTTAGGGACAAGGACACCAGGGCCCAAAGTGGAGGAACTGTGCTTCAGACCAAGTCTGTGTGCCGTCTCTGGGGAGCGGAAGCATCGTCGGGCAGCCTTTAAGACGGAAGAGGACCAAGGAAGTGGCGGGTTTGCCACAGTGGCCGTCACCCCGGAAACAAGCTCCATCTCGGACTGAGCAGTTCATCCCCTTGGGTTCCTGTTCGACGTCATCGTGTGAGCTGGCCAGTGTCCCTGCCTCCTGAAGTCTCGTGTCCTCTAAACGCCCCCTTTGCCACCACGCTCTCCAGCCATCAGCCCATGGGGCCCTGACTGAAGGCTGATCTCGGCCTGGTGCTCGGCTGTCCCCTCAAGGAATGTCCCTGTTTCTTCCCGCTGCTCCAAATGCCCTCTCGCTGAAAGAGCTGGCGGTCCCACGCGGACGCCCACAGTCCTTTCACAGCTCTCAGCTCATCTAGGCTCCATCCTCTTCCCTGACCTGCCTCCCAAGCACCCAGGGTGTCCCCGTGCTTCACCCTCAAGAATGCGCGTCTCCCTGGCACAGGGCGGGTGGTCTGGGTGGGCTCGTCCGACGAGTGATTGTGAACTTGCCACGGTGGCCTCGTGCTGACAGTAACCGCGTGTCTATAGGTTGGTCTTACCTTTGCCACCCGATGGCGGGTCCCTCAGCCGCCCAGTTCCTGCTCTCCCAGCCCCAAGCCCAGGACGTAGCTTTAAAGCAGCCACGAACCATGAGCCCCCCTCGCCCCCTTGCTGGACGCGCACCTTCGCCCCTGGGTTCAGGCCTGACCTCCCGCGCCCCTGACACAGCACCCGCTGCATGCAGTGTAGACGCACAGCTCCGTCACTGGTAACACCCACTCCTGCACCCACACTGCAGGTGGCACTTGGGCACCACCCGTACAGAGCAAGCCCTATCAACCCCTGAACCCGGCCCCGGTCCAGAATTGTGACAAGAGGAAAATTCCGGCATGCCCTGGTCGGGGGTCAGCAGACCACACCTCAGGGGCCAAATCCAGCCCACTGCCTGTTTTTGCATGACCTGCAAGCTAAGAACGGCTTCTACATTTTTAAGTGGTTGGAAAAAATTTTTTTAAAGAATACTATTACATGACACGTGAAAATTAGATGAAATTTGAATTTCAGCGTCTACAAATAGAGTTTCATCAGAAGACACACTTTTATCCACAGCCAAGCAGAGACTGTATGGATGGCAAAGCCTACCATCAAGACTTCCTACAAAATGAAAGCACGGGGCCCTCGTTTAAAAAAGTGGTTAAGGGGCTTCCCTGGTGGCGCAGTGGTTAAGAATCCGCCTGCCAATGCAGGGGACACGGGTTCGAGCCCTGGTCCGGGATGATCCCATATGCCACGGAGCAACTAAGCCCGTGCACCACAACTACTGAGCCTGCGCTCTAGAGCCTGCGCGCCACAACTACTGAGCCCGTGTGCCTAGAGCCCGTGCTTCGCAACAAGAGAAGCCACCGCAATGAGAAGCCCGCGCACCGCAACGAAGAGTAGCCCCCGCTCGCCGCAACTAGAGAAAGCCCGCACGCAGCAACGAAGACCCAACGCAGCCAAAAATAAATAAATAAGATAAATAAATTTATAAAAAAAAAAGTGGTTAAGAATCCCATGATGGTCATAGTAGAGCAGAGGACGAGTGTGGTGGCCCCTCTAAACCCAGGGTCCTGAGTGACACCTGTGAAGCTGGCCTGTCTGTCTTACTACAGAGGAACATTGCCAACATCTGCTCTGGGGGGTCAAACATCAACTGCTTTTTTTTAATTTTTATTTTTTAATTAATGTTAATCTTCCAGCAAAACATTTAGAGGCGGTTATTAAAGTGTTTCTGGACACACTTTGAACAGAAATTATTCAATACGAGGACACAACATGGGTTCACTAAAAATAAATCATCCCAGATTAGACTCATTTTCCTTTTTGGTGGGATATCTGTTGGGGGTGGGAGGTGCCATGCATGCGTGGGTGCCCCAGCCCTTCCGCTCAGGCAGTCACCCCACACTCACCCCAGAGTATCAGGGACAGTCTGTGACATTCCTTCTCTTCATGCAGGAAGTCAAAATTTTAAAGTGTAGTTTTGAGTTTTCTCATTTCTCAGATATCTTGATAGCTCCTTTGAAAGTCTGCTCCATAAGCCTTGTAGTTGGGTTGAGAAGTTCTGTTTGAAAGCTACTTCCAAGTTATTTGGGGTTTTTCTCAAGCCGTTTCAGAGGCCGTGCGTGAAGTTGAGTATGTGTTGGTGTTTTTGTCGGATACAGCAATTAAATTTGGTACAAATGTAGGTAGCAGCTATAGTTTCTGGCTCCACAGTGGGGAGTGGGTGAACCCCCATCTCATCCCCAAGGTTCACATCTACACTTTGCAGTTGCTGGCAATTTGAGAATCCCAGTGAGCGCTATAGTTTGGAAGCATCAACCGCCTTCTGCTGTCTCCGCCGGACCCTGGATTTATTTATTAAACAAAATGTGAGATGCTGCCTCCATGGGTGGCATCAGTGGGGTACCCGTGCCTGGTCGGAGTAAACAGCATTGACCTTTGCTGCTTCTGGTAGCGCAGACCGATTCTTGCTGAAGTAGGAAGGGCTGGCGATGGATCCAGGTTCAGCCTGTGCCTGGCCTCCAGTCAACCGGCTCTCAGGCGGACCTTGGGGAAGACACGCCCCGAGCTGGGGCCACGGCGGGAAAGAGCTGTAGCTGCCGTGTGATTCAGGCGGGGCTGGGGCCCCAGCGCAGGGGGCTCGAGTGCGGTGCTGGAGGGGGCCCGGCCTGCAGGGTGGGGATCTGGGGCTGCCCCCGAGTGGCCATGGGGCCACGACCACCGTGCTTAGTGTTTCCAGACCTCCTTCTGTTTAAAATGAAGACACCGGACAGGATTGTTTTTAAGATCCTTTCCAGCTCTCATCACCCACAAGTCTACAAGGAAGAACTTCCTAACATAAAAATCTGTTCAGAGATAGAACTGGTGGCCTCAGAGAGTGCGAGGGGCTGTGTGTAGTCCAGGGCATCCTGTAATAAGAGGGGAGTTTGGGCAACCCCTTAATAGAAAGCAGCTTCTCTCTACTTCCGATATAAAGTGAATTCCTCACAGGGTTTCTGCTCTAAACCAAACAAATCTAATAAAAGGTAGTTTACTCAACCTCCTTATGCCCTGTTCCCTGTTTGGAAAGCAGAGGAAGCATGCAGGTGTCCTTTTAGGGCAGACCAGAGGGAGGCAAAAGAATGACTGGACAGCCTGGGGCTACAGGGAGGGTGCGTCTGGGATGGGCCAGCAAGGAGCTGCCAGGACACTGTCAATGTTTCAGGGACACTGGCCCTGAACCGGGGTCGGGGCTGAGCAAGGGAGAGGGGAGGCCCCGGGGAGGCTGGTGCGGGGGAGCCGAGGAGCAGTGCCCGGGCAGTGGACAGGCCTTGGTGCCGGGCGGACCGGTTCAGGCTTCATCCTGGGCTAAGAGGAACCTTGAGAGATTCTAGGCAAGGGAGCAACAGTGACCAAAGCAGTGCCCAAGACTGCAGGGATGTGGTGTGGAGCAGCCTTTAAAATTAAAAAAATGTCTGTGTGTGTGATAAAAAACATATAACATAACATTTATGATTTTAACTATTGGTAAGTACACAATGCAGTGACACTGAATTCACAATGTTGAATCATCATCACCACAATCTACACTCAAAAGTTTCATGTCATCCCCAACAAAAACTCCATTCTACATTCTGTTTGCATTTATTTTTTAATTATTTTTTTTATTGTGATAAAATTTACATAACATAAATATTACCATTTTAACCGTTTTTTAGTGCATAATTCAGTGGCATTAAGTACATTCACATTGTTGTGCGACCATCACCACGGTTCACATCCAGAACTTTTTCATCTTCCCAAACTGAGACTGTCCCCGGTCAACGCTAACTTCCCATCCGCCTCCTCCCGCCGCTGACAACCACGCTCCTACTTTCTGTCCCTGTGAATTTGCCTATTCTAGGGACCTCCGTAAGAGGAATCACACAATATTTGTCCTTTTGGGTCTGGCTTAATCACTTAGCATAATGTCTTCAAGTTTCCTCCATGTTGTATCCTGTGTCAGGATTTGTTTTGTTTTGTTTTTTTCTTAAGGCTGAATAACATTCCATCTTATGGATACTTTGTTTCATCTGTTCATCCATCGGTGGACACTTGGATTGCTTCTACCTTTTGGCTTTTGTGAATATGCTGCCATGAACGTGCGTGTACAGGCATCTCTTTTAAGACCCTCAGTTCTCTGGGGTATAGACCCAGAAGTGGAGCTGCCAGGTCATCTGGTAGTTAGTTCAGTTTAATTTGGAGGGAATCACCATATCACTTGCCGGTAGCCTTTGAAAGAGCCCCACAAGCTATACCCAGAGAAGAGGCAGAAGAGCCTGGAAGGCAGGAGAGGTGGAGCCAAGCCGGGGGCCGGGTAGCCTGGGGGTCTACCCAGCGGGCCACAGCCGGGCTGCGTGAGCCCGTGTATGCGGCATCCCGCTCTGAGCTCTGTTTCCTTCCCATCCATTCGTGGAGATGCTCCGGACGCTCTTGTATGCAGAGGGTACACTGATGAGAGAACAGATGTGAGCCGCATCCGTCTGAAACGCAGACGGGACCCCGGTCCGTCGCGCGGGCAGGGCTGGCTTGGCGTCCAGCTCATCGCAGGCACTTAATTAGCAGCCCCTTCCTGCCCTCCGCTTGCAGCCGGGCGACCGAGGGCACTGCATGTGCTCTACAAGTAACTCCCTTCTCAGTCTTGTTTCTTAAACCCACGGGGGCCACCCGGCAGGACGACCACGATCCCTAGGGCGCTTTGGTGGTGGGGGGAGCTGGTGGGCCGGGGGGCCGCCCCGGGGACGCGAGTCACCCCCGGCCACGGCGACTGACGCAAACCTGGACGCAGACCTCACAGGGGCCCCTGGAAGGGCTGGTGAGACACAGACGTGAACCCCGGCGTCGGGCCAGGAGAGTGCCCAGCAAGCTGCCCGGCTGCCAACAGCTGGGGTTCGGAGTCCGGGAGGCCGAGGAGGGAGCGTGAGGGCGCGCGGAGGGGAGAATCCCGGCACGCAAGCCGCCCCGCGCTCCTGCCGGGCCGCGGCCTCCCCCTCTGATGCCTTCTGGATCAGCTCAGGAGCCTCGCCCCAGACACGGTCCAAGTTGGCAACAGCTACACGTTGGGCTGTTTGGCTTTTAATAAAGTTTATGATTTAAATCTTGCGCTCTTAACACCTTCTTTGCAAGCCTCCGAGGGGAACAAAAATGTGGAAGTTGTTTACTCATTTCCTTCATGGCAGGGAGACCCTCTGGGCCAAAGCCTGCGGGTACGTGTGCGTGTGAACACGCAGTTCGGTTGTGTGGCTGTCCGTACACACATGCACACACATCCACATGCACACGCTCGGGGGAGGGGAGGAACCTTCAGAGAGACTGGCTGCCACCGCAGTCCCTGGCAACTTCCCCGAACATCAAACGAGCCTTCGGCACGAAGACCCACCTCTGAAGAAGCAACACCTGCCTTAGGCTCTGGGTCTCTGCTCCCCGCGGTCGGCGACGTAGGAAGGAGCCTCGTCAGACTGCTCGGAAGCTGCTGGAAAGAAAGGAAAGTCCCAAGGCCCCAGAGGACCCGATCCCAGGGGAGCCGACGGTGAGGCCACGGCAAGACCCTCAGCAGGGTCCCGGGCTCCGGGCTCAGTCCCAGCTGCCCCCCTCCCAGCCTGGAGGCAGGATTGTGACCGGGCGGGGGGCAGACAGGGTCCCCCCAGGCTGGCTCTGACGTCCGGCCCTCCGGGGAGGTCTCCTCCTGACAGCCACCCGGCCAGTGCACTTCCAGCGACACGGGCCGGAACCGGGCCCGCTGTGGGACGGTCCTGGCGTCAAGGCTCGTGGGAGGCCGACGCGCGCACAGCAGTCCCAGTGTGAGTGCGAGTATGCGCCCCTGCACGCAGGGGCCCCAGGGAAGGAGCAGCCGCACGCCTGCCCTCGGGGGCCTTCCAGCCGCAGGCCTGGGCGGGGGGGCAGGGGTCAGCGGTCCCCCCGCCCACCGAGCTGGGCTTGGATGGGGACACTGCACCGCCTGCAGGTTCCGGCCCACGTCGGGGGCTGCGGGCTGGACCCCACGGCGTGACGTCCTGGCTCAAGGACCCGGCATCAGGCTCCAGTCTCCCAGGTCCCTTTTGCCACTGTGACTAACAGGCTGGGCAGACAAAGTCCGCATTCAGGACCCATCCCCGTGGGAGGATAGCACGGCCACGGCTGATGAGGCAGGCGCGTTGGCATCTGGGTTTTTCCCTCTACAGCGGAAGCAACATGACAGTTGGCATCTGACGCCCCTGGGGGAGGGCACTGCAGCCAGGATGGGGGGCCTGGAACAGGGCAGGTGAAGAGGCCCGTGACCCCCCGCAGGAGACTTCCCACTCCAGGTCCCGTGTCCCCCATCTGTGGGAGTGGGCATCCTTATCTCTATTTTAAAAAAGAGGAAACTGAAGGTGAGAGAAGCCAGGTGGACTCTCCAGGGCCACACACCCGACGGGGACCCCGTCTTCCGACTCCTGGCCCACTGGCCTTCCCGTTCATGGCCAAGGGCCCCAAGGGCCAAGCCCTACTTTGCCCTGGTTGCCTGCCCGTCCAGCAGGGTGGGTATCCTGCTCCCCGCACCTCCGCAGGCCCCGCAGAGGCCAAGCGTGGGGAGGGGCCGGGCAGCCTGGAGACTCGGTCCGTCGATGGCCCCCCGGACAGGAAGGCTGAGTGGCTTCTCGAGTTTTCTTTTCCCCTAAAGCATCAGGTGGCTCATCCTGACGTCCACACTATGGTGACAACCCAAGGAGAGCCTGACCGAGCCCTCCAGCCGCCCTCCTCCTCGAGCTGGCCGGGCGTGGAGGCCCTGCCGTCGTGCTCGGGAGGCCGCCCGCTGCCCACCCAAGCTCCGGGCAGGGATGCCGCAGCTTCCCGCCAAAGCCCGACGGGAATCCTGAGAAATAAATTCATGGGTGGATGCTGTCCTCGCCCTCCCAGGACCGCGGAGCACGTCCCTCCAGGCACAGGCAGCCTGGGGACGCCCAGGATGGGCAGCGGGTGCCAGGCGCCGCGTGGATGGCGGCGGGAAGGCAGGGCGTCCCTCTGGGCCCAGGCCCCTGGGGGAGCCCCCGCCCGGTTCCTGCTGGTGAGAGCGTGGCTCCCCTCTACCCTCTGAACCCCCGCTGTCCTCGATGCCCCAAACCCTCCGGCCAGGGGAGGTGTCCCCACATCCTCAGCCCCTCCCTGGCTCTGAACCCTGGACTGGCCACTGGCCACTCAGAGAACAGGGAGGGAGGCTGGGGACACCGACGGGGGTCAACCCCCAGGCCCCTCACTCCCTGCTGTGTAACTGGGACCGGCCCCAGCCTCCTCCCAGCGCGTCCCACAGCCTCGGGCTGGCGGACCGCTCCCTCCCAGCCCGGACACCCAGCTGCCTTTCCCTGGTCAGTTCCCCGCGGTGGCTGCAGGGGGAACTTGGGTGCGTGTGCCACGCTCCCTAGCAGGCCTTCCTCTCCAGGGCATCGCAGGCCTCCGGGCACTGACCTTGGGCCCCGCCGTGCCCTCCAGCCGAGCGAGTGACCTTGCCCTGGGGACACCAGACCACTCGCCCGTGTCCCTTCCTGCCTCCCCCTCATCCTTGAACCCCTGTGCTGGCAAAACTGTCTTCTAAGGTCAAACTTGAGGCCTGTGAAGAGCACAGCCTGACCTCCTCTGCCCACCTGCCCTCCCCAACCCGCCCCCGTGGACCCCGCGCGCCCAGAGAGGTGGCCACTGAGGGGGGTGGAGAGCACAGCTCTGGAGACAGAGCCCCACCGTGGACGAGGGCGCGGCCCTGGGAAAGCTGTGTGGCCGCCCTGGGCTCATCTGTGAAATGGGGCAAGAGGACCTACCGCACGCGACGGCCACGAAGGTGCCACGAGACAAACACGTGATGTGCCGAGTCCTGAACTGGCGCCCAGGCCACGGTCCCGATGCTGGAGCCGTTGAGTGTGGTGAGGGAGCCGGGGGTCTTGGGGGAAGGCCCGTGTGGGATCCCCGGCAAGCACAGCTGCAGGGTGTGAACGTTTAATAAGACACACACGGTAGACAGCAGTGTGAAGAGCTGGGTGCCCAACGCCCGGCTTGGACAGACTCACAGCCAGTCTCCATGTGTCCACGTCTTGCTCGTCACTGCCTCCGCGGCACACGGGCTGGATGATCTTAAAGCAAGTCGCGGACGTGAAGAAAGCAATTCTATGCTTCACACTCTTAAAGCAGCTTTCAAACAGGTGAAACATGATCATCCATTGTCCCCGTTATGGCTTGTGACCTAGAGAAGGCTGGGAGATGAGGTCGAGGGCGGCCGAGGCTCCGGGCTGCGAGTCCAGGGTCCCCCCGGACACCTGGGAAAGCGTGTGGATCTCAAGCCAGCGTCCTCAGAATGGTCCCTCACCCCAGGGTCTAACCAGCTCCTAACGTCTTTGGGCCAGCCCGAGATGCTCCAAATAATTGCAATCTTCTCCGGATCCAGAGAAAAAACCAAGTTAATGGATGGAATTCTCCACTGAAACTTCTCCTCTCACGTATTTTCCTTAAACCTTGGGGTCTCTGCATCCCTTTGTCTGCAGCTGAGCTGGTGACCACGGGGTGCATCAACAAGCAGTGAGACAGGATGAATGGAAAACCCTGGGACAGCGACCACCGCCACCTGACGGCTGGCTGTGGACACATCTGCTCGTGCTGGTGATTTCGTGCAGCAAAATCCACGTCCTGCCAGCGAAATGGTTCCCGCTTTACAAGGGAAGGACGGGCAGCAGCTGGTCTTCAGTCCTGGGAGCAGCGCTGCGTCCCAGGCTGGAGGGGGTGAGGCCGGGCAGAGCCGGGCGTGGCAGGGCTACGGGGTGGTGGCACTCGGCCCCCAGTGCCAACGCCCGGGTAGGGGGGCAGCAGGACCTGCACGAGAGCAGGCCAGCCCCGCCGTGGGGGACACACAGAAACAAGCGAAGCAGAAAACCAACTCTCACCAGAGTGCCCAGAATAATTTCTCCCTGAGCATCAGGCCCAAGACAAATGCCAAAGCTGGAGATTTTCTGAGCAGATGCTCTCGGCAGCCTGGTACTCCTGGTACCTGCCTTCTGTCGGCTGACGCAGCTCACACCTCTGAGTCTACACGCGGGCGCACGCCCCAGGGGAGCTCCAGCACCCCCTGAACCAGACCCTCTGAAGCCGCGCCCGCCCTGTGGGCACTTGTTCTAAGCTCTGGACCCGTCGGAGCTGAAACGGGGCCTGGGGCTTGGGCCTTGGTGTGCGGACTGTGAAACACAATGAGGGGGTTGCCAAGCTGGAGTCCAGGTGGGCACCCAGAGGGGTGCCCCCTTCTCCATGTCAGGGCCAGGGTGCTGTCCACTCTTCCTCCCTCCCCTGACCCGGGCACCCCTGCATCCCTGGTACCCCAAGTGGGGCTGACCTCATGGGGACCGCGGGCCTCTCCTGCTGTGCAAGCATCTGAGGACACATTCCACTTGGATGAGCAGACTGCATGAGGCTCAAAGAAAGACACAGCACGTGATTTTTAAATAACTTTATAATTTCCTGCTGGATTTAGTTTGTGAATAAAAAAGAAAAAAAATGAACAGAGTGTTTACAATAATTATCAAGGCAAATTCGACTCTAACTCAGTTTCTCTGCTGCGTCGTGGTCGTGTCAGCCACACGACGGGGCAGGTGCACAGCTGAAGGCAGTGGCGCGTTCGCTCACAGACCCCACCCCTCGGCCGCTACTGTTGCCAGAAGGAACTCAAGCTACAGGGGGTCAGTGCCCGGCGCCCTGGGGCCTCACCAAAGGGCAGCTCTCCCTCTGGAGCGGGGAGCCGTCCCAGGAGGCCCGAGTCCACCCGCTGCACGCCCGCTGGGCTCGAAGGCCCCGGGCCGCCCCCGGGGGTCCACCGTGCCAAGGTGGAGCACAATACTGCTGTGGGAGGGTGGGGGGCTGCCCCAGCCCGGGGAGGGGCTCGCTGGCTTCGGCAGGGGCCACCTCCCTTCCTGGCCAGGCCACTGCTAGGGCCCAGACGGACGGCCTGCGCCTGGGAGACCTGGGGTCTAAAAAGCTTTCAGGGAAAGGATCCAGGGACTGAAGCCAGAGGAACTGGGCTCTGAGGAGGACTCACCCACCCAGATCGTAGGCTCCAGGCTGGCCGGGGCTCGGCCCGTCTTGGACGGGCCACGGGATGATATAGCACCAAGTGGGCAGGAAGAGGTCCAGCGCCAGGCCCAGGTGACCACACGGCGTCCGGCACACGGGGCTGCGGCCAGTGTGGGCTCACAGATCTGGAAACCTCACGCAGAGGTCCTGAAGATGGACGGGCAAACCGGGGCCCAGGAGCGGCTAACTCAGCGGCTGCCTCCTTCCCTGGGTGGTCGCCTGCCTGGACCACGGCCACCGTGTTTCCCCAGCGGCTGGCTCAGCTGCCATCTCAGCCAACTAGGGGGACAGAAGGAGCCTGGCTGCCCCAGAGCTTGAATTCCTTTATTAACATGATATTGGTGGGATTTTTTAAAACACAGCTCTTTAATTTTTCAGTTCTACAACTACTTTGTAATATCTTAATAATCTCAACAATAGACACAATGTAACCGCCCCAATTCTCTGAACCACACAGACAACACCGACAAGCAGAGAAACAAAAGGGGAGGTGGGTGTGGGACAAAAACCCACTCCCCCAAATCAATTCCTAAAACCATCTCTCCCCCAAGAGTCAGGAGGAGAAATACCTACAATAGGGTCACAGCACTCGCCAAACACATTGGAAGAAACCAGGAGACACTTGGTTACAGTTTTGACACTAAAAAGTTTGGAAAGTTTTGCTTAAAAAGAGTAAGACAGCCACTTTGTTCAGAAGGATTCCCCTGGATGTTTTCTTCTTGCCCAAATGTTCCCTTAGTTCAAGTGGGGGAAACACCAGATTCCTCTGAAGACACTTGACGGTGCGTCCCTGCCAAGAAGCCGGGGCCGGCAGTGCGGGTGGGCCCAGGTCTGCTCGGTCCAGCTGCCCACCCCCACCCCCAGGCCCCCCGCACCCTCCCCTCTCCTCCCGCAGCCCTCGGCTCCCAGCGGTGGGAGATGAAGCTGCGGGGGCAGGACGCAGGGTTCGTGGGGACTCGGGAAAAACCACTCGAGGGCCACATCTGCATGGCCACTCCCTCCTCCCCTGCTCTTGCCTCAAAGGCCCCGAGGCCACCCGTGGGCCTGTGCTTACACAGTGGGCTCCACAGGAGGGCGCGCGGGTGGGAACAGCAGGACTCCAGCAGCAAATCCCGATCCTGACCACCAGCCATCGGCCAAAACTTGGAGACGCCTTCCTCTTCTCCCCTCCCTCTGAGGAGCGGGTGAGCCAGTGGCTCCTGCGGAAAACCCAACAGACCTTTATGGACACAAAGGGCCGAGCCCCGTTGCCGCCATCCACACTGGAGGTGCCTCGGGTTCCGTCTGCTTCACTAGTATTTCTAAAGCCCAAGTGTCAGGAAGAGAGGAGCCTTCAGGTGGTAAGGTACAAGGTCAAGGTTAGAGCTGAGATGGATTTGGGGATTCCCATTCACATTTCTTCACATGTTAAAGCCCACTTAAAATCTTTTCCATTTCAAACGGTATCCAAGTCCTTGCAAATCTCAATCCAGACGCTGCATCAAGAGCTCAGTGAATGCCTGGGATGGAGGTACATGGGAAGAGGAGACGGTCGCATTGTCCTTCTTCTGTCCTGAGCCCCAGGGCGGATGCCACCCACCCCCCTCTTGCTTCCCCCTTCATGATGACTTTGATCTGGGTACAGATCTTCAGGTGCTAAGGGGAACGAGACTTGCCAATGGGATGGAGGAGTTTGGTGAACATCACAGGTAACCCGCAGTGAGTTTTCAAGGTTACAGATCTTCGGTAGCAGCTGCATGAACTTGTGAAACCACGAATATCAGAAGAGGTCACGGAACGACAGATCTCGTGTGGTGGGAATTGTGCATTTAGCAAATGTTGGCTCAATGAACGACCTAAACTTAGTAAGACACTCTAAATGCTAGAAACTATGTTAACTTTGCCTGTGGTGTAAAGGCAGGTCCTTGTTCACTCTTAAACTTTAGCCAGAGCCGACTTTCATCCAGGACCAAACAGCCCCTAGAACCATTTGAGATGCTAGGATGACCACCCAAGATGCACCGAGGAGAGTCCCGCTGTGGTTCAGAGACAGACAGATGGCGTCTGCCCAGAAACTGTCCTTCTCAGAAGCACTTGCCCAGAGGAATCCCATAAGGCTCTGGAGGGGAAGCACAGGAAGGAGAGCAGGCAGGAGGGCAGGTGGCAGGGATGGTATCTGACGGGTAACGTGGAGGCAGCAGGACCCGGGACAGCAGCTGGAGAAAAGCCGGCCAGGCCCACCGCTGCTCTGCACGGGGCCTCTGCTCCCGCCCCCCGTCTGCTGTGGTCCCGGGGAGGGTGTCGTTCTACCGCAGGTCTTGCACTGTGGTGGACAGCGTGAGATTCCGAGACTCCAGCCCTAAAGTACTGGGGGCTTTCTACATGATTTATGGGCCGTGCCATAAATAAACGGGATTGAGGTAATTGACCACAAACGGCCACCACTTACTGTCTAACCTCCGCTGCACCCCCTCTCCGGCCAGCCTGGCTGTCAGGAAGCATCTCAGTAAGAAATTTATGAGCAGAGTCCATTTAAACCTTCGATAAGGAGCACTCCACAGCTTCTCACAGGCAGAGCTTGTTTTACGGCAGGGCGTCAGGGCAGCTGGAGATGTGACCATATAGGTTAATGGCAGAGTCACAGGCTGCTGGCGGGAAGATACAGGACTGACGGCTGTGAGGACCTAACAGGCAGCATCGGAGAACTTGGGGGGAGAAAGGAGAGAACGCAAGACAGACCCATCTAGCCCAGCAACTCTTATCAGGATGTGAGTGTCTGGTGGTTGTCTGGCCAGAGAGGTGGTCAAAGGGCTACAGAGCTGGGTGAAGTGGTCTACTTCTCGGTGCCTGATACTTAAGACTGCCATTATCTACGCTCGGGGAAGATGTCAATACCTTCCACAGGATTTGCAACTTTGGGGTCAATTTTCTGATTTGCAACATGGACCTGGCCGAGTTCGACAAGGTGCACCTGGACGTGTAGAGAAAACACCATCCACTGTTGCGCAGCCCATTAAACAGTCCACTCTCTCAGGGGACAAAACCCCGAATCCCGAGTCACCAGATGGGATCCTGCAGGCGAGTAAGTGACTCAGCCCTCTGCCCCCCACGACCCATAAATTCCATTATAACGAGAAATGCTGATTTGTGGAAGATTTTTCTGGAAAAGATACCTTCTATTAAGATGGGGGAGGGGAAGGGTATGCCTTGTACTGTTCTGACTTGACCAGGTGGGTCTCACAGAATCCTCGACTGCCCTCCCTCCCTGCAGAGAGGCTTTCTTCCAGGATGGGTGCCCGACAGCGACTTGCACACAGTAGGCACTTCATAACGATTATCCGAATGAAAGAAAGGGGGAAGGAATGCGTGCGGGATGAGAAACACGCATCCGAAGCAGAAGCTCTGGGCCAGGAGGAAAGCTGAAGGGGGGAGGCTGGGCCGCTGAGCGTGGCGCACGGGCGCTGGGGCGAGGCAGACGCATGCTTTGGGGCCTAGCCTGCTGACGAGGGAGGGGTTTGGGAGAAGCCGGCCCGACCCCGAGGACCGGTCGCCTTCCACAGAAGCAGAGCTGCAGGGGTGACCACACTGCCCTCTTCTCTGTCAGTGACAGATGTGATCTGACACACCAAGCCAAAGGTCCTCAACAAGAGGGACTCGCCCCAGAGGCTAGGAGAAGCGCAGGGACCGGTGAGGCCCGGAGGCCAGGATCTCCGAGCCCCGGCGCAGCCCGCCCGCAGCCCCGCACAGGCGGCCCTCGTGGAGAGCAACCGGGACGGATGGGAAAGAGAAGAGTTGGTCGGCTCTCTGTCCCTGTTCTCTCTCCCCACCGTCTCTTCTTTTAACACTCTTTTTGAGATTGCTTTTTGTCTTTTTTACCCTTTTACGAGAAAGCACCTGTTGGGACATTAGAACACGCGGCACCCTGGTTTGCAGGGAAGGCGTCTCTCAGTGAGCTGAGCTCTGCAGAGTCCAGACTTAGTCCTCACGCCACAGACAGAAGGGAGGAGGGCTCTCCCCCGTGTCCCTCTGTCAGGGCACAGCCGCCCGCGTCCACGGTGTCACTGCTGATGGCTGGATGGCAGCTCTCCACGGAGGCTCGGCCACTCACCCACCCTGGACAGCAGGACAATTAGCGCAGAGACAACAGCGGAAGATAGGAAGACAGACGCAGAAACGGTGCTGGAGCCACACTCGCGGGACTAACCAAGACAGGGCAGAGTCTGGAGTGTGTGTTTGCTGCCAAGAGCCGTCTGAGCGCCCCCTCCTCGTACTTCTCCCTTCTCGGCTCCTGGGCTCATCGAGCGGGCTACTGGGCTGGCCGCTCCCCACGGAGACGGTCATGATGACTCTTCCAGGGCGCTGACCACCTGCTCCAGGATGTCGGGGCAGTGGTCTGCTATCTGCTGCAGGATGGCGTTGGCAAACTCCTGTAGCTCTGAGTTGTCCCGCTCACCCTTCTCTAACTCGTTTTGAAGCTGCAAGGAGAGATGGATTCAGATAAAATAAAACAACCCTGTTGGCACTGAGTTAAGAATTATTGTTCACCAATAAAGAGATGACATCTGCAACATCGGGGATGAAACGGGAGGGCATTGTGCTCAGTGAAATAAGCCAGACAGACAAAGATACATACTGCGTGGTGTCACTTATATGTGGAACATGGGGAAAAAAATGTCAAATCAAATTCAGAGGAACAGAGAGTAGAACAGCAGTTGCCAGGGGCTGGGGGTGTGAGAAGTGGCAGCGGGTGGTGAAAGGGCACCGGTTATGAGGTGAATGAGGTCTGAGGCCTAAGGTACAACACCATGACTAGACTGCATGACACTGTGCTGCAGACTTGAGATCCGCTCAGGGAGCAGGACTTAAGTGTTCTCATACAGAAACAAAGGAAATCGTGAGATGACGTATGTGTTAATAACGCGACCGCAAGGATGGAGAATCCCTTCATGATGTCTGTGTACATCACACCATCAGGGTGTATACCTTGAATATATTACAATCTTGTCAATTTTAGCTCAATAAAGCTAAAAAAGAAAAGAGAAGTGACAAAAAAGAGGCAGTTTCTATGTGAAGTCTTCCTGTGTCAAAATTAACAATCAGGAAAGTGTAAAAGTAAACATCAAATGTCTCTTCCTGAAAACGAAGGTTAGTGACTGGTCCAAGGCCCCGAGAGGGTGACTTGCAGAGCTGGGCTCCCACCCCAGGGCTCGCACTCCGGGAGTATCCTCCCACTGGGCGACACCATCACTCACAGGCCCAGGAGAGGGAGGGGTACACGTGTGATCAGGCAGGATCTTCATCTTGCACCCTGGTCCCCACCTGAGGGAGGCTTCCCCCACCGGCCACGTGCCACTCCCTTGCTGACTGAGCCAAAGAGAGACGCTCTAGTCCTCTGTTTGTTTACAAGTATATTTCCTACTGTTTTAAACACTCTCTCTGACATTCCTTGAGGCACCAAACCAGCATGTACTGAGGGCCTACTATGTGCTAGGTGCTGAAAGATGAATGGATCTGCACGTACACTGATGATTATGACCCAGCAGGGAAAGGGCCATGACCGAGGCCTGAACACGCTTCGGGGGAGACAGGAGGATGCCCGCTTCACCCTGGAGGGGTCCGAGATGTTCCCGAACAGGAGTGTGTCCAGGAGGTCAGAGACAGAAGAGGCGGTCAAGCAATAGCAAGTGCAGACGCGCAGAGCCACCTTGGGGCTTGGTGCAGACCTAGGGCGAGGGAGCCTTCCCTGCGGCTGAAGCATCAGGTAGGGGGCTGGGTGCAGAACGACAGAGGTGAAGCTGAAGGGACAGACTGGGGCCAGACAGCATACACAGAGCTATGGGGTTCAGATTTCATCTGGTTAAAACAACAAGGACGACAACAACAGCAGCAAGTCCGAGACCTTTAAAACAGCACAGTGACACGATCAGCTTCATTTTCTCAGAAGACACTAGGAAGATAAAGCACGTCAGCCTGAGTGGAAGGAGGGACATGTCGAGGGAGGTTACTGTCACGAGCCCGGGGAGAGTGAAGCAGGACTAAACCTAAGGTGGGCCCAGGAACGTGGGGGGACCAGGTGGGTGGGAGATTTTCCAAAGGCAGGACTGGCAGGAGGCAGGGTTACGTGAGAGAGAACAGAGAGTCAGACAACTAAGACTGAATATACAGGAGGCAGAGCAGGTTTTAGGAGAGGAAGTAAATTAAAAATTGAGTTTAGGGGCTTCCCTGGTGGCGCTGGTTCGAGCCCTGGTCCGGGAAGATCCCACATGCTGCGGAGCAACTAAACCCGCGAGCCACAACTACTGAAGCCCGTGAGCCACAATTACTGAAGCCCACGCACCTAGAGCCCGCGCTCTGCAACAAAAGAAGCCACCGCAATGAGAAGCCCGCGCACCGCAACAAAGAGTAGCCCCCGCTCGCCGCAACTAGAGAAAGCCCACACGCAGCAACGAAGACCCAACACAGCCAAAACTAAAATATATATTAAAAAAATTTGAGTTTAAAGTGTAGTTAAAAACGTAGGCTCTGGAGTTAGGCTGCCTGGGACTCAATGCCAGCTCTGCCAATTATTAGTCTGTATGACCTGGACCCCTCGGAGCCTCAGTTTCCTCATCTGTAAAAAGAGGCAATAATATTTATAGGGTTGTTTTAATGACTTAATGAGATATTCATATAAAGTACAGTACAATGCCAGACACACAGAAAATGCTTGGGAAATGTTAGATGTTGTTGTCATTATTGTTACTCTTGTTTTTATTAAACAGATAAGATTACCCAGAAAAGAGCATGTAGATTAAAATGCAAAAAGAACCCAAGTTTCAATTACACTGTTGACAGAATCTAGATGCTCTGAGCCAAGAATGACTATGCTGCTTTTTCAAACATCAATATAGCAAAGAGCTGGGAACAGATTTGGCAATCTTCTTTCTGCTAAATGTTGCTAAAAGACCAGGACGTGCAAGGGCCAGATTCAGACCACACGAAGTCTTGGTGTACCTCAAGCTCTGGCTGCATCATATGAATAAGAGTCTCTGAAACGGGGAAACCAGAGAGGCAAGGGGCCTTGTGAACACGGCTGCACAGGCCAGAAACCAGAAATACTGCTCGGTGAAAATGCTGCTGCTCTCAGGTCTCTTCAACCAGCTGAAGTAAGTGAGGAGGTTATGAGGTTGTACTGCTTCAGTTTCTTACCTTAATCCTTCCCAGGAATTCTCTGGACAACTTTGGTTTATATTCTGAGCCAGGAATCTTCACAAGTCATGTAGTTATTGCCCATGAAATATTTTTTATTCTAATTTGGGTTCTGTTAAGTTGATAATCATGAAGTTACTAATGAATATATTTTAGTTTAACAACATTTTTTCAAGGGTTTTATTTTTCTGATTTAAAAAGTATTACACGTGCATTGTAGAAAATTTAGAAAAAAAAGGCACCCCCCAAAATCACCTATAATATTAGCATCAGGAGATAACCACTTCTATATATAGTCATATATTCCTTAAGACTTTGTTTTATTATACATACATGTAATTTTAGAAACAAAATGGCAATGATATTATATAGATTATTTATAAGCTGATTTTGTTTTCACCTAAAAATATACTCTAAACACATTTCCAAACCAAATCCCAAAGGCTCTTTTTGAACCTTGGTAACTGATTCTAAAATTTATCCTGAAGTGTAAATATATAAAAAGAGCCAAGAAAACATTTTAAAGGAAGAAAAATGATGTAGGACTTGCCCTACCAGATTATAAAACAGTATAAAAGAACACTAATTAGAAGAGCATTGTATCGATAAGATTAGGTCAGTGGGATTTAGAATATGATCAAGATGCATTTGAAATCAATGAACTGTATCAGGAAAACTGGGCCCAGTTGTGGCTAGATTCCTACTCATGTCATACGTAAACGTAAATTTAAAACTGGCTAAAGATCTAAATTTAAAAATTACAAGAGGGAAGAGATATCGGAACATATGTATATGTATAACTGATTCACTTTGTTATAAAGCAGAAACTAACACACCATTGTAAAGCAATTATACTTCAATAAAGATGTTTAAAAAAAAAAAATTATACTGGGGTTCGCTGGTGGCGCAGTGGTTAAGAATCCACCTGCCAATGCAGGGGACATGGGTTTGAGCACTGGTCCAGGAAGATCCCACATGCCGCGGAGCAGCTAAGCCTGTGCGCCACAACTACTGAGCCCGCGTGCCACAACTACTGAGCCCACACGCCTAGAGCCTGTGCTCTGCAACAGGAGAAGCCACCGCAACGAGAAGCCCGCACACCACAACGAGAAGCCCGTGCACCACAACGAAGAGTAGCCCCCGCTCACCACAACCAGAGACAAGCCTGCGCGCAGCAACGAAGACCCAGCGCAGCCAAAAATAAATAAATAAATAAAATAAATTTATGTAAAAACATTCATTCAAAAAGTATTGACTGATTCGCCCATGAAAAGGAAGGCAGTTCTGATACATGCTACAACATGAACCATGAACACATTATCTGGACTGAAAGAAGCCAGTCACAGAAGACCACACTGTACTATTCCATTTTTATGAAATGTCCAGACAAGGCAAATCCAGAGTTAGAAAGTGGATCAGTGGTTGCCCAGGGCTAGGGTGGGATGGGGTGATCAGAGGGAATGATGAAAATGTTAGAAAGCTGATTGTGGTAATGGTCGCACAATTCTGAGAACATACTAAACCTATTACATTGTACGTTGTAAACGGGTGGATTGTATGATGTGTGAATTATATCTCAAAAAACTGTAAAAGCATACAGAGTCCTGCATGCAAAGCGCTGTAAAGGCCACAGAGAGGAATGAATGAGTGCTATGGCCTTCAGCTTGGGTAGAAAGGGGGGTTGGCAGTAGATGTTAGAGGACAGAAAAAAGGGTCATTCCAAACAGACAAACAGTAAGAGCTGACCAGGCGCGGAGGAGGAGGAGATGCGCTTGGCTGGTCCCCGAGGTCTGGGTCTCTGCAGAAGCAACGCCAGGTCTCCCCAGGCCGGCCAGGCGCAGGCACTGCCCCCAGGACCCCCCAGGCCACTCCATGCTCTCAGTGAAGCGAGCACCTCTTTACCAGAACAGCGGAGACAAACTGGCGTAAGTTAAGAGAACGATGGCAGGTACGGCTAAGACGCAGGGTTAGAGGAAATAAACAGGCGACCTGGAGGAGCGGAGACTGAGAGTGGGAATGTGATTATGACCCACAAACATCAGGGGTGAAGCAGAAGTGGGAAGGGTGACAGCACTGGAGGAGGACGCAGAGCCAGAAGTGATGGAAGAAGACCAGGGGAAAAAAGCAGAGGTCGACCATAAGGCTACGCTTTTTCCAACATCTAATGAATGGTCTGCCTGGGAAAAGGTGTTTAAACACAGAGAGGGTCAGAAGAATCAAAAGTTTAGAGAAGGCAGTGTTCCTTCATTGGTGGGAGCTGCTCTCCATCCCGCAGGCCTTCCTCTGTCTCCAGGGGTTACTTTATCTGGAAGCAGCATTAAACGTGGGCGTGGCTGAGCAGGGAGAGACTTCACCGGCACTTGATCCATTATATGCTAAAATTTCCTGTCTTGAAAAGAACTCTCAAAGATCAACCTTTCTTGTGGAACTGGAATTACTTTTTAAACGAGGATTTTTGTTTTGACTTTGAAATGCAAAGCTTTAGTCATCCTGAAGTCCAAGGAGCACAGAATGTGTCGGGAACATGTGGTTAAAACTTCAGACCACTTACGAAAGAAAGGCAATGTGAAGAAACCAAACGAGCAGCTTTAGACAGCTGTATTATACAGCACAGGTGGGAAAACAAATCTTGAGATGGATTAGTACCTCGTGATTTTAAAATATTTCATTAGCACGCGCAGTGTGTGTAAAAAAGGAAGTTTCTGCATGGTTTCAGATGTGGCAGGTCCCGTGGATGAACTGGGAAAGGTATATTCCAGCTTCTGAAACTTATCAGATCTCACTCAAGATATTCCTGTCCCCACCCCTGCTCCCACCCCTCAGGTCTGCCTATCCATCCCTCACCACCTCCCCAAAGAAAGGGCCCCTTAGACTTCACACCAGGAAAGAATTTCCCAAAATGAACACACATGTGATATTTGGGATTTAATGAAAATGCTTATTACATCTTAGCCACAGTGAATTATATCCTTCTCTGTCCCTCCCCTCTTCCCTTCCTTGTTAAAGCTACAAATCCAAATTTGGTGGATATAAATATGAGTGAATAATCCAACAAGATCTTCCATATCCTACTGTCTTCTTGTTTACTTTCTTAAAAACATTGTAGGGCTTCCCTGGTGGCGCAGTGGTTGAGAATCTGCCTGCCAGTGCAGGGGACACGGGTTCGAGCCCTGGTCTGGGAAGATCCCACATGCCGCGGAGCAACTGGGCCCGTGAGCCACAATTACTGAGCCTGCGCGTCTGGAGCCTGTGCTCCGCTACAAGAGAGGCCGCGATAGTGAGAGGCCCGCGCACCGCGATGAAGAGTGGCCCCCGCTTGCCACAACTAGAGAAAGCCCTCGCACAGAAACGAAGACCCAACACAGTCATAAATAAATAAATTAAAAAAAAAAAAAGTATAATGACATTTAACTACAGAATAGTCTCACTGCCCTAAAAGTCCTCTCGTTATTAAAAAAAAACAAAAAACAAAAAACAAAAAAACATTGTAATTATACATAGCACGCAGGTTTACACAATCTCCCTGCTAGATATAGAGATGCAATTTTCCCTGTATGTATTGAAAGCTTTGCATCTAAAGACAAACAACAACAACCCTAAAAACATCTCCAAGTAAATTAATTTCCACTAAACTGCAAAACAAACTTGTTCCCACGAATCCCGCAAGCTCCTTCTGTAACGTAAGCATTAAATCCCGTACCTCAGCATCTTCGTTTCCTCCATATATAGAATATCTAACACAAAACCTTCCTCAAGTGTCTTGGGCCTCTTTCTACTTAACCTTAAGTGAATTAAGATGCTCTGGAGGAAGGGACTCTTGTAGTAAGAGGTGTACAGGTATGTGCCTCCAATAGAGAAAACAGAATACAGGCTCTGCTAAAAGAAACAGGGGCTTGGAAATGTGGGTCAGGATGACCGGGAGGGCAGCGTCCTGCACGTGGGCCTGCTGCTGTCAGTGGCAAAGGGCACAGCCCAGGACAGCTCAGGACGGCTCACGGTGCCAGCAGCCACGAGCCTGAGGACTCATTACTACGGTAACGCAGGCCTGACACAGCCTACCTCAAAACGACCCCACGACACTGCTGTTCCTCCTCCTTCTCCAGGCTACCTTGACCACCTCCCACGTCTCTGTGCCGTCAACTAACTCTGTTTCCAACCTCTTCCCTCCCCGGTCTTCGACCACAGCCTCAGAGGGCACTCTCACCCCAAACTTTCTAAGTCTGCATCTCACAGGCTAGACCAATTTTCCTCTCCTTCACCATCAAACATCTAAAACAACAGTCTACATTTGCTACCTCTGTTTCTCATTTCCCTCCTTAACATCTAAGAATTTAGTTTTTGCCATTTCACCAAAATTGCTCTCTCCAAAGTTTGCTAAACTAAGACTTCCACGCTGAAAACCACACGGCATTATTTGGAGAAGTAACACAGCTCTGAAGTGTAGGGATACGACATGATGACAGATTGGAAGACTCAATACTGTAAAAGTGTTAGTTCTGCCCAAACTGCCTATAGATTCAGCGTAATTCAAATCACAACCGCGGCAGGTGTGTGTGTGTGTGTAACTGACACGCTGACTCAGAGTGTGAGAGGAAATGCAGAGCCCAGAACAGCCCGAGCAATCTTGGAGAACGATCATGGAGAAATCTTGCTACCACACAAAGCTCTCGTTATTAACACAGCTTGCGACTGGCACAAGAACAGACGTAGAGACCAAAGGAACAGAACAGAGAATCCAGAGAACGAGCCAATCCTGGGAGTAACACGAATGTCCATCAACAACTGAATGATAAACTGTGGATATTCACGCGATGGAGTGTCAGCGGTGAGAATGGATGAACCACACCCACGCACAACGTGGATCTGAACAGCAGATGCCAGACAGCAGAGTTCACACCGGGTGATTCTGGGCATGCAAAGCTTAGAAACAGGCAAAACCAGCCTGTGGTGCTGAAGGCAGGCTGCTCTGGGAGGGGGCAGTTGTGGCTGGAAAGCGGCTCTGCCTCTTGTGCCCGGTGCTCGTTCCACGAGCGTGTAAATTCACAGACCTGTACACATATGACTCATGTAGTATTCCGCGTGGGTGTCATACCTCAAAACCTAAGACTCCAAACCAAACCGAACCTCAAGGATCCCCTAACAGCACAACCTGTCGGTCGCCGGCCTTCGTCCAACACAAGCCCCCCTGGACACCTGGCCCTGGGGACACCTGCTCTGGACTCCCTCCCGGGCTGCCTGGCTCTCCTCTACCTGTCCGTTAGCCCATCTGTGTGTTTCTTCCCTGTCCTGCGGCTGCTCCTCCCCGTTCTGCTTCCTGCCCGACACGCAGGGGTTCCCTGAGGCCTAAGGAGACCGTCCTCTGCTGCCCTCGGGTCACCCTGTCCGTCCTCGCTCCATGAAGTTCAATAGTCACAGCAACTAACCTACTGGACACGGATCCCGGCCGGGTCTGCTCTACGTGCTTTAGTGAACCAGCACATTTAATCTACTTTCTTTGCCAACTTAATTATTTCTTTTCAGGTGGGTTTTGTAAGAGTTTTTTATTTAGCAGAGAACTGCACACATATACAAAACAGTGTAATAACCCTCATATGACCTAAATTTAACCATTTTCAAGGTATGTATGAGTATAACTGTAGCTCCCTTCTTTCTCTCGAGCTTCAGACTAACATTCAAATGCCTGATAAACACTTTTTTGTGAATGTTTCACTTATACATCAAATCATAGTGTTTATACTGTTTAATAAACTGTTCTTTTCACTTAATAATGACTAAAAATAGTTTTTCATGTGATTAAGTATTCTTCTAAAACCCAATTTTTAAATGGGTTGCACTGTAATCCTTTTAATGGATGTATTATAATTTATTTAACTAATTCCATTATTAGAAATGTAGTTTGTTTTCAGTTTTTCACTACTATAAATATTAATGTGTTGAAATTTTCTGTACATAAATCTTTGCACGTCTATGACTGTTTTCTTAGAATTCCTGGGTCAAAGGATATACACCTTTTTAAAGTTTTTGACCTGTTACCAAACTGTTCAGAACAGTTGTACTAATTTTCAGTCAACAAATAAGGGTGACCATTTCCCAGCCTCCCGGTCCACTGGGGTCACACACACACCCCAACCTTGCCAATATGACAGGGTTGCTTTCGTTTGCAGTTCTTTGTAGTTCTTTTCATTTGTGGTGAAGCCAAAAATAGAGGCGAAACATTTAAAAATATATTTATTGGCCATTTCGTCTTCTGTGAAATTCCTGTTAACGCCCTTTCCAGGCCATGTTTCTTTCGGTTTAGTTTCTTCCTTGCTGATCTCCTGGTCACAACCCTAACACAGGCTCTCATATCGTAGCATCTTTTGCTTATTGCAATAGCTTCACAATCATTTCAACCTTGGTTTGTAGGAGTAATCTTTCTAAAACAGGTTGGATTAGGTTCACTCCTCTTCCAAGATCTTAAGCGATTTCCTACCTACAACAGAGTCCAATCTCTTTGGCATGGCAGCCACCCTCCAGCCCCATCCTACTTTTCCAGTTTCATCTCCTGGTATGTCCGTGCCACCCTCTGTCTTTGCTTTCACTCTGATGTGGTTCCCTCACCCTGGGGTGTGGACAATCTTACCTCCTACACCTCCCTCTTCCCCATCTAACTTATTCTTCCTGGTGGAGATCACTCGCCCCCTTTGTCTGTGGAGACATCCCTTTTCAGAGGTGAACACTGCTGAAGTATTCATTTTGTCTCCTGTTTCAAGAGTTCGCTACATGTGCAATTCCCCAACTCTTCAGCAAGCTCCTCGATGAATTCTTCTTTACATACCAAGTCTGCCTAGCAAGACAACCTGCACGTAGCAGACAATCGAAAAACAACTGGAGAATGAACTAAAGGAAGAGATGCTAATCCTGGGGGAAAACACCCATAACTTTCCCAAGAGCTTTTTAAGATAAATCTGAAGCATCTCCAAATCAAGACTGCCTGATGGTGCAGGCCTTGTAGCAGGACACAGCAACTATCCATGGTAACACCCACGGTGCTGAAGTTCTCAAAGGACAGGATGTGGCGCAAGCACAGGATACCAAGGTGGCCTCTGGCAGGGACTTCCTGGCTTTGTCTGCTGAATATGTTATGATCATGCATTCTGTTCTTAGTAGCTCTTCCAGCCCTCAGGGTAGTAATATGATTTCTAGAGGGACTCCAGCCAAGAATCACAAATGCAACAGCAACCCAATCTGGATGCTCAAAGCAACACACATGGGGAGGGTGTGTGGCAGAAAGGCAGGGGGGGGGGCGTGTCAGCCTCCACCGCTGCCCAGGGAAGAAGGCATTTCAGAGAGGATACCTCACCACCTCACACTCCACAAAAACACGTCATGAAAGGCTGACTGTGAGAGAGACCACTGCAGCTCCCTTCCTGCTTTCCACGTCAGGACAGCTGTCAGACAGCAGAGCTGACAGTGGAAGGATGATCAGGACACAGCCGGGTGGGACGGAGGGGCAGAGGCACAGCGGAGGACGGGCTGGCAGACCTGAAACTGCCCAGAACATCCACCTCCAGCACAGGCCAGGGTTTCAGGGCAGGGGCGGCCTCTCTCCACAGCCGAGTCAAGGCCAAGGGAGAGCGAACAGAAACCCGTGAAAAAGGGAAGGCTTAAAAGAGAGAAAAAGCTTTATTTCAAGGCACATAGTTCTCTATTCACAGACACAGGATGAGGTGAAAGAGGAGGATGGAGGGATGGGTTTAAAGGAGGGATGGTTACAAGAAACCTGACTGAACAGATTCAGTCGTGCTTGGCAGTGACTCAGATTAATTCGTTTCTGCAGCTGGTTTGGTGGTGGGTGGGAAATTATACAACAGATGCTCAGTTTGGTTTAATCAGACAAGAATCTGAACTTGAAGTTTTTGACAGCTAGGTCCCAGGATGCAGAGGCCATGAGGTCTGAGCTGTAAATGGACATGATGACTGGAGCCTTCCAGAGGTGACGGTCAAGCCGAAGTCGTCCTCTATCCTGGCCAGATCTGGGCTACAGTCCCCAGCTCCAATTAGCAGGCTGCTTAACTACATTTACCCAGGAGATATGAAGACACGAAATAACCCGAGTTTGGATTTTCGAACAACTAGAATAAATTGCAATGTATTTTGTCATAATTATCTGCTGAATAAAACATAAAACTTACATGGTCAGAGGGACCTGACAGCATGGTGGATATTTCATGCCCAGGTAGTAAATATTTCATTTACTTTTCTACAGGAATTGGGTCACTTTTTTGCTCTGTAGAATCTCTCTAGCATTTAGTAACAGGGAAAATGAAAGTTGCCCTTGAAGAATCTGTCCTACGATTACTCCCCACAGATTACGATAAACTCCAAGGCCCTCCCTTCTTGTATTTCAAGTCCGAGCTTGCAGCTTGAATCCCCCAGTTTCCTTCCCAAGGTCTCCCCCAACCCCAGCTGCTTACTGTTAAGAGCCTGAAGCAGCTGCCGCCCCGCCCCGGACTCTGCAGGATGACCGGATGCGGTGGTGACCGTGAAGTTGCCGCTGGGCCTTCCCCTCCCCCTTCCCTGCCTTGCAATGAACCCCTCTGCCCGGCAGCGTCTGGATTTGTCTTCCTAAAGAAGGAAAGACTGTTGTTGCTTAGGCCAGAAGTAAACAAGGTGTCATTGCTCCTCCAGGACGAATCTGGAACAAAACGATGCAATAAAAACGAGAGTCCTTTCCACCAAGGGGATCCACAGTCAGTTCCACTGATGACAACAGGCCACTGCACGGCGATTTCCTCAAGATTCACTTGGTGAAATAAAGGAACTTCCTCCTCTCCTTCCCTCACCTCACGACAGGTAGCAAGGTAGGAGGAAAGCCCTGGCACTAAGGCCTCCCGAAGCATGAAAATCATAAATGACTTCCCAGTAATGCCAAGAGCACGTTAAGCCTGGCACGTAGGGGGTGCTCCCTAAACAGTTACTGAATGAATGCTTGCCATGTGCCTTAGGGGAGCTAGATTTTTCAATGGTTAAAAACTAAACAAAGGTAAAAACAAACCAAGAGCTTCTCTGCTTCCCGGCTACGGCACTGAAAATCCTGCAGTGTGGTACTGGCAACCCCCGAGCCCCGAAGGAAATAAGGCAGAGAGGGTTTTTCGTGACTCTGTATTAGTACAAAGCACACAATTTAGTTTCTACACTAACCCCCTCCCCTACAAAATATCAAACAGTGGAACTACCAGACCTAAAAGCAGGCCGATTCCAAAACTGAGAATCAAAAGCCTGGAAGAGAGCTAACAGAACCCGCAGTTCAATTCTCTAACCTTAAAGTGAGGCGAGCAAGGCCTCAAGAGGTGACGGGCCTGCTGCAGTTTAGGCTGATGGAGCGTGCACCCCAGGAAACCTGGGGCTCGTCCTTCACGCCCTGCCAGCAAGCGGTCAGGGACCAAACTGCTGTCTCCAGACGCACAAGTGCTCCGGAGAGAAAAAGAGGGTATCTCTCCTGCCTCAGAGGCAAGTTTTACAAGAAAGCTGGTCTTGCTGGCTAACCACCGGACCTCTTAGAGTCGGCATGTCACTGCTGCTTATCATCTTTTGAAGGTTAGTGTCAGTCACGGTTTTGTGAGAGTCAACAACCTGGAGTCAAGTGACCCAGGTGAACTGGGGTCAACGGATCTAGGGACCAAAACACAGGTTGCTAACACCTGGATACAGCAGGAGCTGGAACCAGGCACAGACAGTGATGCAACAGTCCAGGTTTAGACAGTTATCTGTACATAAACCAGCACAAACTTTTGCTTGCCGATAATTCCGTTTTGTACTTGCAGATGTCACTAACATACTAATGTCTTAATTTCTAACCTACTTGGGTCTAGACACTTCTAAAATGCTGGATGCATTCCTGCCTGAAGTATTCTTCCCTGGCTGAGATAATCTGAGTTCTTCTTCCTGATATTCAACCTCCCAGGTTACTCTCTTTCCAGAAAGGTTCTGTCTTGATATAGGTGTTATACCTTCTCTGAACTAGTTAGGGAAGGGAGTGAACAGAGGAGGAGACAGAAGACATGGCTACAAAAGATAAAAGTGGGAAGAGACCACACCCCCCAAACCCAGTAGGAGGTTTACATTGGGCTGATTGGCCTCCTATACATTAAATTTCAAGAATCAAGAGAATGGTGGGGGGGGCGGGGAGGGAAAAGAGAATGGGGAATCCTCTCTTGTGTAAAAACCTTCCAGAACACCAAAGGAATCTGATGTATCATCCCGTTCAAACAACAAGCCAGTTGTGACTACAGTTGATAACACGGTATTGTGTAACTGAAATTTGCTAAGCAGAACCTTAAAAAAGGTAAGTAATGTGAGATGATAAATGTGTTAATTAACTTGATGAGGGGAATCCTTTCACAATGTATACGTATAGCAATCATCACATTGCCCACTTTGAACATCTTACAATTTTATCTGTCAGTCGTATCCCAATAAAGCTGAAAAGAGCAAGCCAGGTACCCATGTGGGTGGGGCGTTTAGATGCAGTGCGTCCTGAGGCAGAGACGGACCGCTTCCCAGTCCAGACTTGCTGGGACAGCACTGGAGGCTGGAGAAAGTACGGAGGTTTAAATGGGGAAGCAGAATTCCTGCCAGGCAGAATTTTAACTGGTAACACCTCACACCACCTCTTACAAACCTGTTAAGTGACGTGAGTAGAGACATTCACTTTAAGAGCCTGTAGTTATCCACACGGGGAAGAATGTCCCTCTCTGTCAAAGGGACCATCAGAGCACCAGCAGGGTTCTGAGAATCTCGGACATGGCCAGGCCAGGCCAGCCAGGCCAGCGTGTTTGGTTTGGCTTTCAGAAACGGAACGTGTCAAAGGGAGAGGATTAAAAACAGAAAACAAACCACCCAAACAACTAAGAAATCTAATGCTGAGGCCATCAGGACGATAAGACCAAGGCTTTGCTGCAGCTGAGATTTAAGTGCTAAACCAGCACACAGCTAATCCACGCCTATGAATCACTGCGGCTGAGCAGGACCAGAGAGGGAAGCGGCCTCCACTGCAGTGGCACGTGCTCAGTGCACGTTCCACGTCCAGCATGGGGCACCCGACTCTAGGGCCAGCGTGACGGGGAGAGACTGGCAAGGCTCCCTCAGGGAACCATGGATCTTGTTTGATTTTTGCTTGTTTTTAGTGCCAACCTGACATTCCCTGGGTGGTGTCTCCCAACTCCCTGGTGAGATGACAAAATGACCTTTTACAAGCTCCTGGCCCAGCAATTCAGAAGGGCCATGGAAGGGGTGCCACTACCGCCTAAGGCTCCGGGGCCGTGTGGGCTGTTCTGAGTGACCCTCGGGTACACACGACCATCGTCTGGAGGACCATGCACGGTGATGGGGTGGGCACAACGCGAGGATAGGCACCTGTGCTGACGTGGAGAAGGCTGGCGGGGCGGGGCCTGGACGGTTACTAATTTTGGGTGCTAAAGGGAAGAGGATGTGATGTGATTTGAAAGCTCTGGGGGAAAGCTGGATTTGAAAGAAAAATATTCCCATGGCCCCCTAAAGCTCAGGACTTCTGCAGTCGTGTATCCTTAGGTGAAGAAGGGTGAGAGGAGAGACCCAGGGACCTTCCAGGCCCGTCTGGCTCAGCGGATGCTCAAGGCTCAGCACACGGGAAGCACAGTCCCCTGGAAAGCGTGGGCGAAGCCACGGTGCCGCAGGGCCCGAGCGGCCTGGCACAGCGTGGTTTCCACGCGGCAGGAACGGCCGCGGTGAGAAGGGAAGTGCACAGCACTCCCGGGAAGCTTCTCCCAGCCCCTGCAGAGGGGATCCCCGAGCTTCGTGAAGCAGCAGCTGGAGAGGGAGGCGGGCTCAACCTTCAGCAGCGGCCCAGTGAGCCAGGATGCTCTGCGCGGGCAAGAGGAGACGGGGATGACGGGGTGGGCGCGGACCGCCCCCGGCACACGGCCCGGCGGCCCCTGCGTGCGGCTCTCCGGCCACCCCGCGGCCCGTGTCACCAGACAGGACAGCGCTTAGGAGCCGACCGCGCGGGCAGCAGGCCAGGGCTGGCAAAGCCGCAGCCCCGAGGGAGGCTAAAGAAATCTCCGGACGGGCATTTTAATGACCTACAATTCACGTTTCTCCCCGAAGAAAGTCCCGGTACTTGGTCGGCACACGGGGCCTGGGACAGACAGGCGTCCATCCCTCCACACACGCGGCCTGAGCCCGACGGCGACGCCCGGCAGCCGTGTAACGCGACCACCGAGAACACGCCTGTCTCGGGGGCGTCCTCTGCCAGGCGGAGGGGGTTTTCTCCCCCGGGGACTACAGGGGGATGGGGTGGGGACAGGTCTGGGACGGAGAGGAACGTCCAGGCCCCATCTGGCCACTCGGCTTCATCTTCCCAGGCAAGTCCCGTCGTGCCCGCCTCAGCTCCCTCACATGCAAAGAGCCAGGGGCAGGGGATGAGGCTGAGTAAATGCAGCTGCTCCTGACGGAACAACACGGGACCCAGCTGAGCTCCCGAGGCCGGAGGGTCGGCAGGGTCTCCTCTCCTGGCTCCTTGTCTGGCTCTTATCACAGGCCGCTCCAGAAAACTCGATACCCTGTCTTTTCGGTGACACCCTGTCTTTTCGGTGACTCCCTGCCTTCCCACGAGGTGCATCCTGACGCCCATCTGTGCTAAACTTAATCTTATGAATAAATATCTGTGGACTCAAATTTAGGCTAAACACTTGCAGAGGGCTGGTGTGGACTTCAGCTGTGCGACAGGCCGACATCAGCGAGCCCAAAGGACGATGATGCTTTATCACCAGGCCTGGGTCACAGTGGAGACTAAGCTGGTTTTTAACATGGCAGCGTTGTCCCCTTCTGAACTCTCCTCTTCCCAGTCACTCACCGTTCCTATCAGCCTAGTGTTCAGGAGCCTTGGGCAGGCTAATGTGAGAGACACCGTGCTGCCCTTCCTAGAAACGCCTGCATTTAAAAAGGTACTACCTCAGAGAGATGCTTGATTCAAAGGAATAAACTGAACCAGTGACCATCAGGCAGGGGCTCCATCAAACACCCCATCCCCCTGCCACCATAGCCTGCTTTTCTGTTAAGTTGGCAGTAAGATCTTAGCATTTAAGTTTGGCTGAAGGTTTCTATTAGAAAAAGTTCTCTTTCTTTTTTTTTAGTTTGATAACATTAAAACAACTATTTATCTTTAAAAAGAACCCCATGAAAAATCCTGTCCATCAAAACCTGATTTTTAGGGCGACTTGAGTATCCCTTCAATTTACGGCAAGATCTGTTATCTTCAGTGTTAAAATTACAGGCTCCCTTTCACCAGGAGCACACGCTAGGTGGGGGGCATGTTCTCTTGTGCCGCAGTGGTCTTTAAAAAGAGGTAGACAAAGCAGTAAGATAGCATTTATATGGTGCAGAAGAATGCCACTATCTTATCTCCAGAAAATTCCTGATTTCATTCATTCACTAAGCAAGTATCTGCTTCATACTTTATGCCTTTGTGTCTATTACACGGCTTTTAAAGAAAGGTCCAGTTTCTAAGTTGTGTCACAGGGCACTCTGGACTGACATCACCAGCAGGCCCTGCATCCCCACCTCCCCCCACCCGAGGGAGGATTCTGTAATTAGTGGATGTGAGCAAGTCTCTCCAGCACCCCCTGCCTCTTAATAGGCGGGCCCCGTGATTTATGTGGAAGGCCGTTTCCAGAGTTTGCTTGGAAGTTGGTTGTTTGAAACGCTGAAACAATTACTTAAGTGGTAGTTAGGGCACCAGGAGGCCCCATGGGCTACTGGCCATAATGTTATGGGCTGAGTCACGTCCCCTCCCCCAACTCACATGTTGAAGCTCTAACCCCCAAACCTTAGAATGTGACTGTATTTGGAGAAGTGATTTAAAGTGGTTAAGTTCAGATAAGGCTGTTAGGGTGGGTCCCACTCCAATCTTACTGGTGTCCTTGTGAAAAAGAGGAAACTTGGACACATACAGAGACACCGGGGATGTACCTGCATGGAAGAAGGACCACGTGAGGACACAGCAAGAAGGCGGCTGTCTGCAAGCCAAGGAGAGAGGCCTCAGGAGAAACCAACCCTGCTGACACCTTGATCTTGGACTTCTACCTTCTACCTTCTGTTGTTTAAGTTACCCAGTCTGTGGTACTTTGTTATGGCGGCCTTACAAACTAATACAGTATTGTTGGTGAGCAGTGTCACCTAACCATCACAAAACCTAACCATCACTCGTAACATTTTATATATTGGAAGATGCCTTCTGAGTCCCAACTCCTGCATCAGAAACACATCTTCACTTGCCCCAGTGGCAAGTGAGTGTGGCCTGGTCCCATCTTTCCCACTTAGCACTGGAAGGGGTTCAGGGAGAAAACCTCACTGCTCCAGCGGCCCTGATGTTCTTACGAGGGGCGCAGGAGAGTTGCTTAGAGGCTCAGTGAGTAATAGGGACAACAGCCAGAACAGCAGCGAGCGCGGACTGGGTCACTGGGAAGAGGGGACACCTGGAGGGAGGCTGTGGCAGTATTTCCCCCCTCCCTGGGGGAAGCAGCGCTTTAGGTCAGGGGGCACAGGGGGTCCAGTGGGGAAAAGCAGCACTGTCTGTAAACTGGGAGAAGGGTGTGGTCCAACACCTTCTCCTTTTTTGAAGCTCACACAGGTCTCCCCTAAGAATTCTGCTGCACATACATACGGCCAGCGTGACGATGGAGCTTGGCATTGTGCAGGTGCACTGGGGCAGAGGTGTGGCTGGGGCCATGCTGGACGCTGCCCACTAGACGTTCAAGTGACTTCTGTTTCTAGACTGTCCCACCAAACCTTTGGTAAACAATTAAATAGTGGTTTGAGGAAAGCTAAGGACAATTTATTTCAAAGTTCTGACGAGATGGGAAAACTGCCGTTTCCAAGGTTTCTCCGCTCCACGGGCTTTGGGTGGCAGTGCCTGCCCCGGGCCAGTTTCTGGACGTTCGCAAGGATAAATTTCCTTGCATTATCTCTGGAAGTCAATGTGCTGGACTGCAGTAGTTGTCAAGACTCATGAAAACTCCAAGATGGTAACTAACTGCTCCTGCAGGAGCTCCGGGGAATCACAAGTGCTGACCTCCTCCTTCCGTGGGAATACTCTCAACACAAAGGAAAAACACAGGGCAGCTAAAAAATATTAATATCTCTATAAATACAGAGCTTCATAATTAAAAAATGTTCCATATTCCTATTTCAGAGCTCTAAAGGGTCCAGTGCAAGATCAAGCTTATGGAAACAAAATTAAAGGTTCCTGCCCTCTTTGCTGCGAAGCTGAGGGCACAGGAGACCTGAATTCAGAGTAGGTGTTTCACGTTCATGTTTATTTAGTCCAGGCCAGCTGGGGGCAGGCCCTGGTGATGAGGGTCAGGATGGGGAGGGAGAGACTGTGGACAAGAGAGAAACAGCAGAATCCCCTTCTCTGAGATAAGTTAAGGGAGGAGATGGTCTGGAGGGATCTTTTGTATCAAAAAAGTTCTGGTCTAGTTCTGATCTTTTGTATCAAAAAAGTCTCTTAATACAGTATTCTCTCTCTCCACAAACAAGATGATGTAGCACGTTTAGCACAAAGCCTTTAAGTTTGCTCCTATTTAGGTGTATCCTTTCACATGTCCACCATTCAGCTGCCCTCAGGTCGGGAGTGATTTGCAAAGAAGGATTAGCATCTGTGTCATTTCAACTGTGTGAGAGAGTTCCTCACCTCCTCTATATTCAAATCCTGACTTCCTCTTCCTCCCCGCAACCTTGTTTTAGGGGATTTTACCAGAAGTCAGGCAGCAGGCTCAGGGTCTCAGGGCCCAAGCCAGCAGCTGGCCAGGCCCTGTCCTCTCTCGTGGGGTCTCCCAGCGCTTCTACCTCTTTTTTTTTTTTCTTTTTAGAACAATCTCTTCTCTGCCAGATTTTCAACATCCAGCTGGCAAGATACTCTGCTCTTTGCATGAAAAGGTTAATGGAAGCTGTCAGAAGGAGGGGAGAGTGCCAGACTGTGAGAGCAGAAGGGAGAGAAAGAGTGAGGCTGCCCCACAGGGTTTTCTCATAAACGTAAGACAGACAGACAGACACACACACACACACACACACACACTCCATTCCCGAGCCCAGTCAGGCACAGACACCCGTCTGTCTTCAGGGCCTGCAGTTCTTGTTGCTGGATCGCTGGTCGCCTCTCTCAGCCTCTCATGCTCCGCTGCTCTTAGTCTTTTTGGACAAGAGTTCAATGTCGGAGCCGAGGAAACAAGTTCAAACATCGCAAAGAGAAGAAAACCAGATCAGAAACATGCAGGCTGGGAACCAGGAAAGAGTTTGCTGCCCATAAATAACCCATTCTTCTCTTTTCTCTCTTGTTTTCTCTCCCTGTTGCCCCCAAAAGCTCCCGTGTCCACGTGGCCCACTTGGGGGCTACGACGATCTGCGCAGACGCATTCACGAGAGAAGAGTGTCATGCCGTGACTGATGGCCCACGACCTCCCAGAGTGAGGGCCCAGTGCCACCCCGGCATCGACAACCCCAGACTCACCGCCCTGAAGAGAGAGGGTACAAGCCAAGCAGCCACTGATCAAAATCGAGAAAACAAACGGAAGAAGGACTCCGAGGAGACGAGGTCTGAGCCAAGTTGTGCAACAATACTTCCCTAAAGGTCAAAACTGGACTGGGTGCTGGGAAAGGGGCTGGAGTCCACAGCCGTGACCCACGGAGCGAGCTGGCTAGTGAGGGCTCATGCCAGCGTAGTCGGCCGTCAGGGGGCTGGCATTCGTGGTGGAAAAAGGACGTGTGCTCCAGGGAGAAATTCCACTTTCAGCTTTTCAGCAGAATCTGCCTATCAGCTGAACTGCTTCGAAAAGTTCGAGAGGAGACTGGAAATGGGGTGTGACTTTTCTGTTTTTGTTTTGAATTAAACTATCATTGACATACAGCAAGATGCACAGATCTCTGTACATCAGAGTGTACAATTTGATGAATTCTGATCAATATATACGCCCACATGACCAACCAAAACACAGAACATTTCCATCGTCCCAGAAAGATTCCTGGGACCCCTTTCAGTCAATTCCCATAGGCGTCCAGTGTTCTAGTTTCTGTCACCACAGATGAGTTCTTCCTGTTCTGGAAATGCCATACAAAGGGAATCAGACATTAATCAGATATTCTTTTGCATCTGGCTTCTTTTGCTTAACAGTGTTTTGAGACCCATTCATAAAGTTGCTTGTATCAGTAGTTCGTTCTTTTTCGTTGCTGAGAAGTACGCCATTATATGATATATGGTAATTTAAAAAAGATCTCTTCTGTTAGTGAACATTTGGGTTGTTTCCAGTTTGGTGCTTTTACGAATAAAGCTGCTCTGAACAATTTTGTACACGTGTTTTCATTTTTCTTGAGTAAATAAGGAAGAGTGGGATTGTTGGGTTATAGGACAGGTGTGTATCTAACTTAATGAGAAACTGCCTAACAGCTCCTCAAAGCCTTGGACCATTTTAACTCCTCACCACTGCGCGCAGAGTTCCAGCTGCTCCACATCCTCGTGGACATTTGGTGAATTTTAGCCGTTTTCTTGGAATTGCACTGCTATCTCACTGTGGCTTTCGTTTATGTGAGCACTGTTTTCATGTGCTTGGTTTGTGTATTTTCTCTTGTGAACTGTCTGGTTCAAGTCTTCTGCCCATTTTAAAATTATGTTGTTTTGTCTTTTTGTTTCTGATTTTAAAAATATCTTCTCAATAGAAGTCCTTTGTTCAATATATACATTGTGAATATTTCCTCCCAGTCTTCTGATGAACAAAAGTTTAAAGTTTTAAAAAAGTACAATTTTTCATTTTTTCCTCTCATGTTTAGTGTTTTATGTCTCTGTGCTTTCTGAATTGGGGGAAGTTTCAGCAACATATGTGCCATTAGGCTAATGCCTAGAATTAAGACACAACGTTCATTTATCCCACTACAGGTGACGTTACCTTCAGTCATTTGGGTTTAGATGGTGTCTGCCAAGTTTTTCCAACGTAGATCAACTAAAAGGATTTTGTGCTAATTAACTGAAATAATTTTTTGTGTGCGTGAAGAGACACTTTTAGACTATGCAAATATCCTGTTCCTCAACCAACTTTCACCCGCTGGTTTTCACGTTCATTGATGATTCCAGTTCAAATCAGTTATTACTCTGATGGTTGCCAAGTGGTGATTCTCTAACTCCACCACTCTTTCTCTATGTGTTAGGTGGCATTCTACTACAGGGCATGGCCCCTGCCCCACCATGTATTTGCTTATTGATTTCTCTACACTAGTATAGACTCATAGATTCCTGTTCTACTCAGTGGGCTGTAATTTGTTACTATTATTAATTTTGCTGCTCAAATTCCTGAAGATTTTGCTACTGGGAGCCCCCCATGTCCTTCTTCTTCTTCTTTTTTAAAAAATAAATTTATTTATTTATTTATTTGGCTGTGTTGGGTCTCTGTTGCTGTGCGCGGGCTTTCTCTAACTGCGGTGAGCGGGGGCTAATCTTCGTTGCGGTGCGGGAGCTTCTCATTGCGGTGGCTTCTCTTGTTGTGGAGCACGGGCTCTAGGCACGAAGGCTTCAGTAGTTGTGGTGCACGGGCTTAGTTGCTCCGTGGCATGTGGGATCTTCCTGGACCAGCACTCGAACCCATGTCCCCTGCATTGGCAGGCAGATTCTTAACCACTGCGTCACCAGGAAAGTCCCCCCCATGTCCTTCTGACATACCCCCACCACTCTTGGAACACTCTGTTACTTTCTGGTATGAGATGCTCTGGATTTATGTTGTACTTTGCCACACACAGTCCTAGGCTGAGGCATGTCTCCAAGGAGCCCTGGTTCCTTTCGGTGAGAAAAGGCATCTATAAACCAAGAGCTGGGAGCTAGGTGAGCTCCTTGTTACCGGTGTGTCACTGCTTCTAGGTGTTTCAGCAGATAAAACTAGGAAATACACACATGTATACATGTAGATGAGCACACAAATGTACACACAGAGAAAGTTAAATCTATTATTTGTCAAAAACCCTGAGTCCATATGGACACCTCCAACAGCAACTGAACACCACTGGACTTGCCTTCACCCTTCTGTATTTGTTACTTCCTCCTCCTGGAGTAACAAGCCTGCTCCCATGAGCTTCAATATACTTACTCATTTGTTCAGTCTCCTTGTATGTGGCCAGTCTCCCAACCATCTGCACCATCATCTTGGTCCTTGCCTCCAAATGCCACCATGCCAGCTGAATCCTCAGCCCTGGCCCTGCCAAAAATGCTGGCCATGTGGGCCGAATCCTTGATCCCAGCCTGCCAAACACACCAGAATCTTTGGTCCCACCAAATATACAGGCCAGTGTTAGTGCCAGATTTATGGAAACACTAACAAGGTTTCCTGCCCAGGAGCTGGCAAGAGGGCCTGGCAAAGAAAAGAAGACACCTTCTGTAGAAGGTGTTTGGTGTGGGAAACGTGGACCTGGAATTTCAATTATGAGCTGTGATTCTGGAAGATAACAGACAGTGGTCAAATATGGGGCTGTCCTAGAATCAACAGAGAAGATGTTTAAATCTAAAACTGAACCTAATAAAACCTTTTTCTTCATTCTAGCCACCTTGTACCACTACAGCATTCTACTTTGACACGACCTCAATCTACTTTTTCAAAGAAAGTTTCTCTAGGGCTCCAGAACCATACTTAAAATGGTATAAGACTTACATTTATCTGAAAAATTTCAGCAACATCTTTTCTTCCAATAGCAAGTGACTAGAAGGCTCAGGTTCAGTAAACACTAATGAACAGAAAGACAGCCTGAGTAGTATGATGTCATTTATTTCAAATTTATATCACACTGAACAATACTGCACATCGTTCGTGTAAACAAATATGTATATTAAAAAGGTAAAAACGTGGACTGTAAAAATGCAAACCAGTTTAGTACAGTGGTTGCCACTGCAGATGAAAAAAGAAAAATGCAACTGGGTACAAAGAAGACTTTAACTATATTTAGCATTAACAGGTAAGAGCAGCCTGCACTGGGAGAGGACAAGAGTGTGAAGGGGGAGCCCTGTGGTGTAGGCATGAGGGAACTACTGAAATCCAGGAAAAATCAGCACTCAAGAATTTGCACTAAATGTACAATTCACCACTGGAAAATTTAAAGCCTGTGGAGCGATGAAGGTAACTCAAACCCAGCTCAGTTACTGACTTACTTGACTCAGTTCCCAAATGCTAATGGTCTGACAGAAGAAGAGGAATTGCCTATTTCCAGACATAAATGTTATTAATCTCAGTTTCTACTCTTCTTTTACATATAATATTTACCACTTAATAAAAAATAATGAGACACAAAAAAAGCAAATGAACTTAAAGACATATCCATAGAAATTATCCAAACAGATAGTAGGAAACTCCAAACATAACATGAAAAAAAATCCCCAAAAGAAACAAACAAAAGCCCCCAGACATCGAAGAGATGTGGAATGATATCAGATGGTCTAACAAATACATAATTGTAGATATAGAAAGGGAAGAGAGAAAGGGATGAAAGACATATCTGAAGAGATAAGGGCAAAGAATCTTCCAAAATTAATGAAAGACAACAAAACATAAGCCCAAGGGACACAGAGATCTCAAAAAGGATTGTAGCCCAGACAGGAAATATAACGTAAAATACAAATAGGCACATTATTTTCAAATGGTTGAAAACAAAAGTTAAAAAAAATCTTGAAAGCAGTCAGAGAAAAAAGAAACATGAGAGGGTGGGGGGAGCACACATAAATACAGCTGACTTTTCAATAGAAACTATGGAAGCCAGAAGAAAATGGAACAGCATCTTTAAAATATTTAAAAAACAGGAAGTCAACCTAGAATTCTATACCCAGAGAAGAATATCTTTCAAAAACAAGGTATTAGCTTGCAGGGGCTGCCATAAGAAAATACCACAGACTGGGTGGCTTAACAACAGAAATTTATTTCTCACAGTTCTGGAGGCTAGATGTCCAAGAGCAAGGTGTTGGCAGGGTTGGTTTTTTATAAGGCCTCTCCTTATCTTACAGACGGTTGTGTTCTTGCTGTGTCCTCACGCTTTTTTTTTTCTCTGTGAGCACACAGCCCTGGTGTCTCTGTATGTCCCAATCTCCTCTTTTTACAGGGACACCAATCAGATTGGATTAAGGCCCACCTATCAGCCTCTTCTTAACTTAATTACCTTTAAAGGCTCTATCTCCAAATATAGTCACATTCTTGGAGTCAGGGATTCAATATATAAATTTTGCAGGGGACACAATTCAGCCCATAACACCCTGCCTTCTGTACCCCACAAACTCATGTTCTTCCCACACACAAAACACATTCACCCTCATCCCAACAGCCCAAAAGTCTTAACCCACTGCAGCATCAACTTTAAATCCCAAATCTCATGTAAATATCATCTAAATCAAGTGTGGGTGAGACTTAAAAAACATGATTCATCCTGAGGCAAAATTTAAACGTGGACCTGCTGAAACCAGACAAGTTATCTGCTCTAAAATACAATGGTGGGACAGGCATAGGCTAGACATTCCCATTCCAAAAGGGAGACCCTGGAAAGAAGAGAAAGGGATCGTGGGTCCCAAACAAGTCCAAAACCTAGCAGGTCAAATTCCATTAGATTAAAAAAAAAAAAATTTATTTATTTATTTGGCTGCGTCGGGTCTTTGTTGCGGCAGGCGGGACCTTTTGCTGCAGCGCTCGTTGTGGCTTGCGGGCTTCTCTCTACTTGTGGCATGCAGGTTTTCTCTTCTCTAGTTGTGGCGCGTGGGCTCCAGAGAGCGTGGGCTCTGTAGTTTGCGGCACGTGGGCTCTCTTGTTGAGGCGCGTGAGCTCAGTAGTTGTGGCGCACGGGCTTAGTTGCCCTGCAGCATGTGGGATCTTAGCTCCCCGACCAGGGATCGAACCCACGTCCCCTGCATTGGAAGGCGTATTCTTTACCACTGGACCACCAGGGAAGTCCCTCATCAGATTTTAAGGCTTGAGAATAAGGCTCTTTGGCTGGATGCTGTCCTCCAGGCCCACTGGGGTGGCAGCTCCAGCCCTCTGGCCCTGGGTGGCAGCCTGGCCTATTGAAATCAAGGAGGAAGAGACAGCCTTGCCCCCTAGACCTGTGTCCTCTAGGCTGGTGAATATATGTTATCAACAAGAAACTCACTGTAGATATAAACACATCGACAGCTTAAAGGCAAATATATGAAAAAAGGTTTATCGTGCACTCACAATTCTAAAGAAAGCTGGAATGGTTACATTAATGTTAGACAAAACAGACTTCAGAGCATGGAGTATTACCAGCTTTGAAAAGAGATATTACATCATGATAAAAGAGTCAAGTCATCAAGAAGATAAAACAATCCTTAATGTGTATGCACTCAATAACAGAGCTTCAAGATACATAAAGCAAAAACCGATAAGGTAAGAAAAATAAACAAACCCATAAATTTAGTTGAAAAGACAGCCAGCCTCTAAGAGGGCAAAGGAAACAAAACAATTCTGGGAAATCTTCAGATGTAAAGTAATATTTCTGTAGGCCAGGCAGTTGCAGATAATAGGGTCATAACTCAGGATGGAGTCTGAGTGGTTCTCCTGACATCAATAGTCAGATTATCCAAAGCTACTGAATGGCACTGAGGAAACTGTCTTGGGTCACCAAATAAACAATCAGCAAGGTATATACTAAGCATTCTTTACATGTACAGTACTGTGCCAGGCACTTTAGAAATATAAGACATGGTTCTGGCAGTGAAGAAACTCATCTAGTTAGGAAATAAGAATCATAACTATGAAATACAGAATAATAAACTATGCAGAACTCACTAGAATTCACTCACTCATCTGAGTTAGTAAGCAAGTACCAAGTACCTGATGTGGTGCGAATTTTAAGATGAAAATGATATGGTTCATGTCCTCAGCTGACAGAAAGCCTAGACTAACGGGAAGACAGATATGAAAACTAGTAAGTACGAGTGTCACAGGTCCTACAGAAGCCCTAAGGAGGGAGCGGCACATTGGGCCTGGGGTTTCAGGAAAGAACTCATAAAAGAAATGATGTCTGAGCTGAGTTTAAAAACTCAGATTCCTATTTAGGTATTCCCTAGGGAGACAAGGCAGGAAAGGGCAGAGCAGGCAGAGGGACCATTATGAGCAAAAGGACACAAATGTGAAAACTGTAAGTCAATCACCAGTTTAAAAGACTGTCAGTTGTTGTATGCTTCAGGGATAGGGTGAGAAGAGATGTGCATTTAAGAATTAGGCCAAATGAAAGGAGGCCTTGTGCGCTTTGATAAGAAGTATGGACTGTATCCTGCCTGCCTTTCTCCTTCACTTTCTCTCATTCCTTCAACAAACCTTTACTGAGCAGATACTATGTGCTAGGCATTATTCTTCGTACAGAGAACAGTGTTGAAAAAGACAGACAAGGCTCTTGTCCTGTCCTCGTGGGGGTGTGTGACCGAGGGGAGCATGGTGGCAGTGAAATGCACGGGACATACAGAGTTGAGTAACACAAATGTCAGGTGCAGAAGGCTCTATATCCCCAAAGAAAACACACACACAAAATAAACCAACATGCATATTTAGCGGTGATATCTATCTAATGTTTCTTGGGCTTCAAAAACTGAAGTCAAACCTTGCTCACAATAGGCAAGTCATTTTGTATTATCACAGGTCATCTTTCTCAACAGCCTGCACCACTCCCTTAAAATCTTACTTGGAGAGAGGTGGCAGAAAATGGGTTGGTTTCTCCACCAAACGCTAGCTGCTCTGGAGAAGCTGATGGAAGGTGTGGTTAGTTGCTGTGTCCCTTTACAGATGACCCTAGTCACCTGCTCCACAGGTTTTCCAGGGATGCTGCTGAAGATACAGTTTCATACACCTCATGCAACAACTTCAGTAACTGAAGCAGGTTCTCAGCCAAGGGGAAACGTGACAATATTAACATGATTCATGTATGTGAGCAAAACTGCTTGGATGATAACATGTGGGATGGCATGCCTTCTATTGAATTCCTGGTTTTTCACTCAAAACTTTCTGAAAAACTCTTAGCTTGAGATTTTCTACCTTGGCCTCACCCTGAAGGTATTTTTTTTTCCCCTTAGAAAGACTGATTACTTCCATTCAGGCATATTTGGAAAACAGGACTGAGCCAAAATACGTTTTTTCATTTCAAAGACAAGTTGTTTCACAAAGAAATAATTTAATGCCAGTTAAACTTTGATACATCACTGTTCGTGCTTTAAGATGCCCTGTCTCTCTGCAAAATTTTGAAGTGGAGTTTCTAAAATTAACTGGCCGTGTGCTCTGTTTCCAGCGGGCTTCCAGTGGCATGTTAACTTCATGGTTATTAATATCAAAAGGAGCTACTAGAAATTCGATTTAATTCTGTCCTTTAAATTTCTCCCTCTTTTGAAAAGAAAGAAATTAAAATTTCCAAGGCAACACGCTAAATTTGAGAGGTCGGCCTTACCTTTTCCATCACACAAATCAGGTGGGTGACTGACAGGCCGTTAAATGGGTCTGTTTTTAGGCAATGTCCACACCCGGGAGTCAGTCCTGCCCTGACCCCAGCGTGCAATTCTCGACCCGCGGCTGTCACTGTTCCCTGCAACCTCCCACCACAGGAGGTGTCCTATTCGACACAGCCTCTGCTCACGCATTATGGGTGAACAAATAGGAGGCATTCAGCTGGAAGACAGTGCACAGCTTCGACACTCTGGTGCAGAGCTTTAGCAGATTGATGGCACAATCACATCTACCAGGGGCTGGGACACCATCAACCCCGTTCTGTAGCCGGGAACAAAAGCAGCTTAGGATTAATGTTCTAAAGCTGCTCGATTTCTTTTTTTCTATTTTTATTTCTCAGTGTTTATTCAATTTTTCTTTTACTTTCCATGTCTGCCCTCATCCCGTTTTCTCCTTGTTTCTTTTATTCGTGGTTTTTGTCTCCTTTTAGCCTTCTCATTTTCTCTATTGAACTAAAAAAACCACGACATGGAAAAAAGGGAACCGATGGATTTTACAGGCAACAGTAACAGAAAGTGGAGCAGAGGAGGGTAACCTAAGCTCATGCATCTAATGGTCCTTTTACTGAAAAACTTAGTAGGCTGTGACCCACAGTTCCCTAGAGACAGCTGACTTGTCAAGGATCCTCATCCAAATATCCCCACTCAGAATTCCTTTCCGTGGTCACAAGCATGAGTGGCCATCAGTTCTGTGAAATAACAGATTCCCCTTAACCCTCTCCCTTCCGAACCAGCCCTTTCTGATTCTTTGGCAAGTTACACTGAGGGAAGAATGAAGTGGGGCTCACTTCAAATGGTAGCTCCTAATATCTACTGAAGAACCAACCACTGTTAAGAATCTTGACTCTGAATCCTGAATTCTCCAAGGCAGCTTCTATTGCGTCAACCTAAAGAGCAGCTGAATTTTGTGAGGGTGTCGCCAGAGCTCAGGTGAGAGACTTACCTGTTCCTGGGTCATCTTCTGCAGCTCATTCTCCCATGCTGCCTGGTCATCGTCCAAGTTATAGGAAGCTGGTGGAGTGAGTCCTTGAAGGATCAGGGGGTCTCGGTCATGGCAGAGGGCTGTCAGGTGTCCAATGTACAACTTTAGTTTGCTTCTGTTTTGGTCAAGTTCTAAGAGGGGCTGGATGATCTGAGGTGAAAAAAAATGAGGAAAGTCAAGGTCAATCTGAAACAAGAAGTTCCAGTCTTTTTATGCCTCCCAAGGCAAAGAAACAGAGCAAGACTAGAGCTCCTGTATTCACTACCACAATCCTCGGGACTGTAAAGAGAAGCAGGTCCATACACCTGCACGTGTACACGGTCACACCCACCCACTGCTCTGGGGGCCGCGTGGGGACCGCTGCATGTACATCAACGCGAGATGCAGTTCTGACTTTGGGCTGGAGATCAAGTACAGGGTGAGCTTGTTTCTGCAGAGGTGACATTCCTGATACAGAAAGACTCCAGTTACTTCACAATTGCTCATCCCATCTATTTACAAGGAGGTTACAAAAAACTGCTAGTGATTCATTTTGTTATGAAGCAGAAACTAACACACCATTGTAAGGCAATTATACTCCAATAAAGATGTTAAAAAAAAAACCAGAACCTGCTAGTGAAAGGTGCCCATCTGAAAGCCTGATGCCACATGCTGCGTGTGTCCCTTCACCTCCTGCAATGGAAGGAAGGTTCTGCCTCTGGAGAAAGTGTGTGTTTTTCTCGGCCACGAGATGTGGTGAGTGAACTCATGACTAGCTCTGCCTCCTGGCTGGAGCTCCCTCGTTCACTGGGCCGAGGCCATCGATCCTCCTTTTAATGGGTGACAGATAAATCCTTACACAACGCCAGACCCCTGAGCCTGAGCCCGGGCCCAGTGTGACGCTGGGTCTCTTCTCGTGAGTAGCAGTCCTGCGCTAACTCTGCTTTGCGTTCCCTTTACCCTGGATGAATAACTATCACCTCGGATCCCTCTGAAAGCACATCAAAGGACAGATGACTTCATCGGGCAGCTCTTGGGCCCGATGACACTCTGGCCAGGCACTCGGTACTGGCGAGCCTGAGGGGCTGAGGCGGAGCTGGGCCGGCTCTCCAACGCTGAAACGCTGGCACAGCATCTGCCTGACACACAGCAGCTGGGGGAGCCGCCAACCCACCAGATGCTGGCAGGCCCCAAACGTTCCCAGGGCTCACAGGCAGGGTCTGCACCTGCTGTGTGTCACCGGGCTGGCACTTTTCACCAACAGGACACCTCTGACCCACCTAATGAACAAGGAGCTCACTAATCTTCAAGTCAACAGAAACAAGGCCTGGTATTACTTTCAACAGTGACGCTGATTTCTTCCTGGCCTCCTCAGAGGACTCCCCTGCTGCTTTCCTTTATTTCCTTTTAAGAGTTTCTAAAATAAAGTTTTATGTTTTTTATTGCAAAATCAATGCATATTTTACTCTGAAAAGTATGGGGGAAAATATAAAAGAAATAATAAATAGCCTATAGGTATTCCATCAAGAATACCACTTGCAACATTTTGCTGATTTTCTTCCAAGTCTTTTTATAAACTTACATAAATCAACCTTTAACAGTATCATACTTCACGTTTCGCTTAATACCCTGTTTATCCATTTAGTGTTATATTGTGAGTACTATTCACATTACGTATTCCTGGAAAACATGATTTTTAATGGTTGCTTTATAAATATATCACATTTCCTCTGTTTCTAATACTATTTCCATAAAATAGTTAAGAGAGGGAAGAGCCAGGGCTTACTGTCTAGAACAATCTTTAACTTACTAGAGAGATCAGAGTTCAGAGTTTAGGCCTACGTGGTATAATACAATATAGAAATTGGAGCCTGTCTAGACAAACCAGAGAAAGTGAATAAATTCAGCATTATTATTGTTTTTAAAACACACACACACACACACACACACACACACAATTCTCTAAGGATAAAGGTTACACATTCAGGGGCTGGGGTGGAAGGCTCTGGGCTCTGTAAGGGACCCTTAATCAGCAGGTTCGTGGTGCGAGTCCTGTGTTACCCGTGGTATCAACACTGCCAACCACAGAAGGACCAGACTGTTTTGCAGAGGATTTGGAGAGTGGGGAAGTTGGATAGGTTTCCACAAACAACACTAATCTCTCAAAAAAGACTTGTATTTTATTCCTGGCCACAAATGCACATTCAGTGTAGAAGATTTAGAAAGAGTTCCAAAGCAGAATCCTTAAAGGCAAGTTCAAGGCAACTCTCCTTTAAATGCATGTTCACCTTGCACATCAATATCCCAACTGTCTAGTCATGGCTCTCCTACCACACCCCTCATGCCTCCGAGCACTGCAGCCCTATTTCATTTCCCATGTTTTTAGCTTGGCCTCCTCTAGCTTCTTTCATGGACACATTGATTTAAAAAAATCACTTTGGGGATTTTCATTGGATTTGTGCAACTTACTCCCATTCTTTGTGTGTGTGTCTGTGTATAGTTGCCATCACATCTGGGCTGCAAGGCTGAAAGAGCTGGTATCTTAGGTAATTACTGTTTGAGTTGGAAAACTGACATAAAAAAGCACGAGCACTGAGGAAGAAGACAATGTGATAAATGGTGGTAGTGGAGAGGTCAAATTTTTCACAGTAAAATGGAATCTGGAAAGATACTAGCTCACTGCTGTATGACTGGGAATGAAAAAGTGGACTTTTTAGGTCCCTGTTCTTAATCAGAGATGAATCTCAAACTGATTTCAATGTATCTCATGCTGAGGTGCTGACAGATTACAAAATATGTAGTGTTTTGCACTCTGAAATTTTTCAAAGTCCAATTGAAAAGTTAAAAAATGATGGAATTTGAAAAATTTTTCAAGGATAAAAATTCATTCCATGCAATGACCAAGATGCCTTTTCTTCTCATGTCAAAAGGAGTCGCTTTTTTAAAACAAAACAAAAGAACTATAGAGCTTACTCAGTGAAAGTGTATGAAACTGCCCAACCAGCAGAGTTCTCAAATCTATCCATCAAGAAAAAAAAAAAAAAAAGTCACCATGGCCTCTCTGGGACACATTTAACCATGTCAATCATGTGGGAAATGTCCTTATCTCTTCCTTCTCCCCATCTAACTTGGGCAGGCCACTCAGAAAAGAAACTGCATTTCCCACAAGGTAGAACTGCCACTGCCTAATCTCAAGAGGGAAGAGGGACATTTGCCAAGTAGGAAGAGGATGCCTTACAGGATCCAGAGGTTATGTCTTTTGTCCACATACAACCTCAGTACATTGGCAAGAAGTCCTACCAAAAGCTGTCAGTAAGGCGGTCAGACCACATTAGTTCTACAGCTATGCAGAATTAGAATTACCTATCTTTTTTTTGGCATAAAGAATTTAAAAAATGAACTTGTCAAGATAACCTCTGCTTTTATCAAATATAATGCCAAAATGTCAATATCCCCCCAGTCCTACATTTACCGAGCTGTTAAGGAAAATAATTTAAATTATAAAAGGGAATGAGCGCTTTCTGGTTGACGTACTGAAAGCTTTGTTTCTTCTTGCAAGGATTTATTTATGTATCAGACCCTCAAATTGGCTTCAGAGGCCAGCATTTGATGACACATGGTGATGGAAGACAGTGACCTCCGGAAGGTGTTTATTTTAACCTCCCTTCCACTTGAGCAGGTTAGATGGCTAGAGATCTTTTGGAAGACAGACCAGCTGCTCCTCTATTGTTCGATACAGATTGCAACTGAAAATTCTACAGCATCCCGTTTCTGCAACCCATTTATCTAAGACATGGGAACACATGTTCTTGGACCAGGATGGGACGTTCAGTGAAAGGCCCCTCCAGTCAATTCCATGGCCTGCCCCCTTCTCCCCACTCCACTGTTTCTGTACCAGATCTTTAATCTAAGTATAGGTGGGTTGGTTACGGCACATTCTGGGAGCTCATTCTGAGAGGAAAGGTATACCTTGTACTGAATATCACTTGGGACTTAAGGCATTTGCCCTCGCAGTACTAATATTTTATTGTTTGGAAGATGCCACTGTTTTTTCAAGCTAACGTTTATTGATCGTTTACTGTGTTCCTGGCAAATTATTTTTATATTTACTATGGTTCCTCTGTCACTCCAAAATCCTCTTACTCTTCTTTCTATCTGCGGAAGTCCTCGGAGGCAGGTTCAGCTGTCCCTGGATTACTGCGTAAACGCCGGTAGCAGTTCTCACTTCTCACTGGGTCACCATTACACCACTGTCCCCCAGTGTAGGTTCACCAAAGAAGTTCCAGAACAACTAACGTATTAACTTCCCAGAAACATTATTCTTTTAATGACATTCTTGTCCAGAGGCCCCAGCAGAGAGCTAAACTCTGAAAAGTAAAAAAGGAAGCAAGGGAATAAAATTCAATGGTCTAGCCTCAAAGTCTTTTCTCTCAAGAACTGACTTTACCTTCTTGGTCACAGTGTACGTCAGGATCAGGAAGATGAAGGACGGTACTAGGTCTCTTCACAAAGTTTTGGACCTTTGTGTTACTTTCTCACTTAAATGCAGCTACTTTGTGCAAGAATGTGGTTCTTTGAACAAACATAGTAAACTGTCATGATATTTTTGCTACATTAACTAGATATACTGCATATCAAATCACACACAGTGACACCAAAAAAATTATGCAATTCACTTAACAAACATTCAGTGAATGCCTTTGTGCCACGCCATAGCCAGCCAGCTTTTGCTGGCAGGAGTATTAAGAATGAGATGTGGTCCTGTTCTGCATTAAAAAAAAATCATGAAATAATGGAACTAATGTGTTGAGTGTATATAAGAATTAAAATGCGTATATTCAGGATTTCTCTTTGTTTTAACTTTAGTTTTGAAGTTTACTTTAGGCAGAGCCTTAAATTGCTAAATCAACCTCTTTACCTTGATTTGAGGCTTAGTTTGACTTTGTCTTCACATATAAGGTTATAAAATTCAACAACCTGTTTATTCTTGGTGGTCTCTGAGATCCCACCTTTTAATTTAGCCTTCCCATTTGGAGCACAAACAGAAGGGTACTCAGTGGATCCCCTACATGTTTTTGGTGTTATGGTCCTTACTCATCTGTAATCCTAGCAAGCTGAAAACAAACGTGCCTTCAAGAATAGCCCTCTATCTTATACTTCTCCTGCAAGAGAGACACTGGATAAACATATGCCTCTGAGGTCACACCCTCATAATAACTGATATAAAGCCAGGCTACAGAAGGGTTCATGAGATACACCTGCATGACCTTCATCAAAAAACAAACCTTATTGTTAACAATGGGAATCTGGAAAGTTTCAGTAGCTTTAGCCTGAGTTTGTGCTTAGTGAGAGGGCTACAGTCTTTGAAAAAAAAAATCTCTTTTAGGGGGAAGTCAATTTCTAAAGTTTCATGAAAAGTTAAAAAGATAACCTAAAGCTAAAGGCAAGAAAGTTCAGAGCTCCAAATCCTGAGCCCCACTTCATAACCATTTTTCATGTGTGTCTATTTGACTCCTCAAACAAACTTTATAGAATGGGACTGTCTTACATTTATCTTCCAAAACAAAAAGTCACGACAAATACAAAACCCAGAATGACATTTCTTATGCTATAAATATTTACTAAGTACTTAGAATATTAGTTCTGTACTAAGCAGGGTCCCTTCCTCAGCATCTCTTACAGATAATCTACTATTACCACTTGTTTAGTTAATGGAATAACTAACCAGGCAATCACTTAGGCTCAATTAACTTTCTCATTCCCCTCATCTACATCCTGGGGACAAAGGTCTTCTCGTTGACCAAATGTGGGTCAGGCTCCCCTGACCTCTCTTCTCAACTGGGCCCTGACTTTTGGGCATTCATGTTCATCTCTATATTGTCCAATTCCCCCAGGAATTCTAAGTTGGTTTGCATCTGATGGGGTCCCTCATCGCCCACTATCCCCAGGGCAATGTCTCATTACTCTGCCTGCCTTAGGCAAGAGTCCAGTTAGGTTGGTTTAGCCAGAATCTCCCCCTATCCCTGATGTTTCCTCCTTAGGAAGTGTCCATCCACTGACCCCCACCTGCTCCTTGGCTGTAAATTCCCACTTTTCCTTGTTGTATTCAGAGTTGGGCACTGTCTCTCTCTCCCTCACTGCAAAACCCCACTGCATTGGCCCCTAAACCCATCATGATGGTCCTGAATGAAGTCTGCCTCACTGTTCTTTAACAAGTGAGTAAGTACCACTAGGAGTTCATATCCAGGGCCACTAGTGAAACCGAGTACCCCTAAAACTGACCTCCTCTGCCGACAGTTTGTGATTAACCTCTCTAGGGGAAACTTTATCCCGTTTCTCGTCCTGAAACTGTTCCCCTAAGAGTGAGGAGCATCAAAGAAAAGGGGGTACTGAAACCATGTGCAAGCCCCTGTGTCCATGTCCTTCGAAGTAAAAGCCTTTTGCTTTAGTCTCTCAGCCCTCTCCTGAGTCTCAGGAGGCTGACTCCAGAGTGAATGACCAGGAAATGTGAAGACGTAGAAGCAAAGAAGAGCTCTGGGTCAGGAACCTGGTAACAATTCAGACTGCACACCAGCCACACAGCAGAGCCACCAAACTCCCTGTTCCCTGGAAGATACGGATAAAGGCCTGACACACGTTCCTAAGCTGTTTTTAGAGGAAGCAGACACCCACAGATGAAAACTACTGACCATCAGAGAATGTAGACCCCAGGCTGGTTGAAACCGGAAGACTGGTGATGCTCGAAACTTCACCTTGTTGCCAACCAATCTGAGAACTGCACACGAGCTGATCATGCATCCTGCGACCCTCTCCCTCACACACACTGCCTTTAAAACTCCTTCCCTGAAAGCCATCGGGGAGTGTGGGTTTTCAGCACGAGCTGCCCGTTCTCCCTGCCTGGCCCTGCAATAAACGCTGCACTTTCCTTCACCACAACCTGGTGTCAGTAGACTGGCTTTGCTGCGTGTGGGTGAGCAGATCCAAGTTTGGTGTGGTGACACTAGGTGACTGAGATCAATAAACATTAATCAGAAATCTTACCACATATAGAAATGCTGGGTTCTAAAAGTAAAAACTCTCTCCAAAGGTTTCAGATTTAAAGAGCTTTATGGTTTGTTAAAGTTAAATGTGTCTTTGAAAACGGCAAAAGGTTTGAAACATGAAAAAAACAGTGGGAATCATTTAAAAAATAAAATGTGATCATCTCCTCTTAGTTTTACAACTCAGAAATCTGTTGTCAATTTTCCTTTAAGCATGCATTACCACTCCAGCAAAACAAAACATCCCCTATTTCTTGACCCAGATATGGAGACAAATATTCTGTACTCAAAGTTGTAAGGAGATAGGAAACAGAGTTTAGAATAAAATGAATCTTGAAATCTGAACTACAGAGCTGCTAACTGCATTTTACCTATTTACTCCTTATTCAGTTAAAACCTATCCTATTGTATACGGTACAAGGAATCCTACTCGAATAGAGAGCAGAGTGTGTGGCCCTGCCAGTGAGGGAAGAAGCCTTCTGCTGAGCCCACCTCTTCACGGCCATGAGAGCAGCTTAAGGCTGGAGGTATTGCAAGGACTTGCTTCAGTATCTGGAAACTTGTAAAATAGAGGAAAATAAGGTCATTCACCAACAAGAAGGCAGACAAGTGAGTACAGACGAAGACAGTGCACATCAATGGGCAGTAAGTGGAGAAAATGCTGCATGAGGCACCGAAGCCATCACGCGCTGACTAGTGGAGGGGACAGGAGGGGACGCATAGTGTGCACCCTGGGGGGGTGGGCAGACGAGGCACAGGGAGGTGACTATCAGCGCGACTAGACTCAGAGATGCCAGTGGCGCGTGTCCCGCAGCTCTTCTTCCCTGCTCTTTCAATAGAGATGGGAAAGCACCTTCGATTTAGTTCTTGGCTTGAGGCTTGCCTTTCCACAATAAATCATTTACTGTACTTTAGTAAACAATGTAGTGGGTTAAATATTTGTGTGTGTATGTGTGTATATATTTTACAGGACTTCCCCACAGTACAGTGAAGTTCCAGGGCTATACACTAATGAATTACAAATTATGGGGAAAAAAGTCTGGGCATGGGAAAGAAAATAAGGCAAAAGAGGGAGAAGAGAGGTTCACACTTTTTGAACAGGCCAGGCAACTGAAGGCTGATGCTGAATTTCAAAGGAAAAACCAGGTAGGCAGTTGGCCACAGGTGAAAACGGTGGCCTCCACCCTCCCGTGCCCGTGCACACACCCGCATGCTGCGGCTGACGACACCTGCTCCGCCTGGTCCTCTGAGCTCCGGCGCCTGAAGGGCTCCTGCTGTGCTAGTGCTGCAGTCAAGCACTTCTCAGCATTATTACACCTTCACAAGACAGAGAGATGGATGTGAAAAGCAGTAACACGCTTGTTGCCTCCTGCGTGGAACACAGTAATGACCTTAACAGGACAGTTCATTTTCTTCTCTCTCTAGCCAGTGGGAGTAGAAGGAAGGCCAACCTGAGCTGTGCCGGGTGCACAAAAGGAACCTCCTGACCTGGCTAGGGTCTCGATAAGTAACCAAGGATGCTAGATTACAAGGAGTCTAGATTACAAGGAGTCTAGGTTACAGGGAGCCCACCCAATCGCTCCGCCTTGCGGGCCACAGGAAGACAGAGGGGCAAAGAGCCAAGTACGCTTATCTGGTGACTAGGAGATTTGATAGCTTATCTGTACAAGGGCTCCCAAGCAGAGGCCAGTCTCTGGAGGAGACTCCCCTGTGATTGGCAGTTACTTCAAGGCTGGGTTAAAAGCAGGTGTATGTGCGTGTACACACAGAGAAGCTGGAGGAGCAGACACGGGGCAACGGGCCATTAGTCACAGCATGACTGCAGCTCCAGCATCACATCCCACAGCACAGACCGCAGACACGCAGCGTCTCCAGCTGAAAGCTTGCGACGGCTGCAGCTCCAGAGAGTCACTGTGCGTCCGCAGGCTTTGGCTTCTCATCACACAGTGCTTCACAGGAACCTGGCTTCACAGGAACCTGGCCTTGGGGGTACAGGTGGGAGGGAGGGGTTCCCTATCACCTGGAAGGCAGGGGAAGATAGACATGTACCTGTAGCTGTGTGTACACATCAGAGACGGGTATCTGTGCTACTAGAGAAAGACAGGCTACACACAGGAATTGAATCTCTTAATGCTGAAGTCAGAAACAGCCAGGACACGACCTGTGACAGGCTGAAACACCTGTGAGTCGGTGTGTATAAGGAGGCACATGTATACACCTGCAGTGGCGAGAGGAGGCCGGCAGGATGGGAAGAAAGATCTGTGCAAAATGGCCCTTAGCCCGGAATTCAGCTTTAGGATAGCTTAGCACTCTGCTTAACTGGGAGGATGGAAATGTTTCAGAATATCGTAAAAGAGCCCTTCAAGAACAGAAACCAGTACCAGGGCAGGGGGCACCAAGGGCATCTCCTTCACTCACTCTGGGCTGAACTAGTGCTGGGTTCTGGGGGCTGGCCTGGTGCGCCCCACCTCCACCCGCTGCTCTGCTTGTGCCCACGCCCCCCCTTCTCCATCTCTCCTCCTGACCCACCTACAAGAAGAATCTTCATTTCCACTCCACACACACACACCAGAACTGTCATATATCTGAGAATCTAAGAGGGATCTTGGCTGCTCTGACAGAGCTGTCCTTGCTGGATTTATGTCTGCCACAGTCAATCAGGAAATCATATTGCAAAAGCAAATTCCTTCTGAAAATTTTATACACCATGAACAAAACCCATGGATTAACGATTTCCAGACATCACCCCTTCCACCTTGGGAGTAATCCAGGCTTTGGGTGGAAGAAAAAGATTTGGGAAAAACAAAAATTAGGAAGACTGTTTTTCTCTACCCATTTTCTTTATTTGGGAATAAAACCTCCACACAATCACTGAATTAATCTCTCCTCCCCCTACTTCTGAAAGTTAAAATTCCTTAGCGTGACACAAACTCTGATAGACATCACCATTTCAATGTTTCTAGTTGCTGAGGTTTAAGCAAAGCTTTATTACTGGAGGATATAACAGTGACTATGACAAAAGAGGTTCAGCTCAGAAATACCAGAAGTCCTACAAATTGTGGCTGATATTATATAAGGTAACAGCCAGGGTAATTCAAGATTAAATAATCTGGGGCACTCCAAGCCCTTCTCCGGAAGAAGGGCCCCTGTGCCCTGATTCCCCGGATCCCCCTGATCCAACACAGGGCTCAGTAAGTGCTGACTGAAGATCAATTCTGAAGTGTAGGGTCAGAGCAGGGCGGCCCCACTGGGATGCGAGATATGGAATGGTGAGAAAGAGCAAACCCACACATTCCGATTGAGCCGAGAGACCCTGAGGGAAAAACCGCCGAGTACGGCAAGTAAAAAAATGGGGTGCGGGCAGTCCAAGGGGAAAGTTCCAAGGAACTAGAAATGGGGGTACATCTAGACTGAAGCATGTGAGGCTACCTGATGTAACAAAGAATAAGCAGCTTCTGGTATAGTTGTAAAGTGACCTGATAGCGGGGGAAAAAAGTTAAGTTTGTGCAGAATCTTTGTATTGGTTTTACCTGCCAGGCTCTAGCCCCACCTTTTAGTACTCATAAAAAACCTATCATGCACATGGACCCACATCCAAATTTTGTAGCAATTTTAGTGAGGGAATACAAAGGATAGAGACCATGTTTCTGATAGAATCAGAGGACCTAACACTTTATGGGTGTTTAGAAAACAGAAAACACCGGACAAGTGAAACAGAAACTCCCAACTCTAGAAAGCAAGCAAAGAAGAAAAGGGAGAGGAGAACGCAGAAACACCTTTCTTCACTATGTTAATCTGTCCATGTTATTAGTGCTTTCCCTGGCTTCCTTCCAGGGAGTATACTTTTGGTGTTGTGGACTTGAACAGCAACGAACAGGAGGAAAAGCTCTCTCTGTGCTTTAAGCAAACTGCCCAAATGTATGCATCACACAATTCTGGGGGATTCTTCATACTCAGTTGCCTTGTGGGCTCTAGCAGCTATAACCTTCTTATATGTGAGATGCTACTGCTGACAAGAAATAGAAACATGGGGAGCAAAGTCTCTGCCATCTTATTCATCTAAGCAGTAAAAGCTCATGACACTTGGTCTGATACATTTCTGTCATTTGTCTAACAAGCCATCCACATATCATTTCCCAGATGTGCCATTTCAAAGAACAGTGCAGAGTCATCCTATAGTGGGCACGTGTGTTTCAGACTATCCTGTGAGTCCAGTGCTGCACGTTCTATGCACCTGGAGGTGTTCAGCTTTCCCTGACTCCATTACCATGCCTGTCTCAATGATCATACATTTCTGTGCACGAGAATAAAGCAACAGGTTCACGTGTTAAGACACACTCGTACGTTTATGTGCGCGCGCGCACACACACACACACACGGAATGTGGTCTGACTGGGAGGGCCCAGGCTCCTCTGAACTGGAACTCCTGCATCTTAGCATCTCTTGCATCAACGACAACTTGTATGTTCCAGGGAAGCACGGTTGTTTGCCCAGCTGCTTCTCTTACCTATGATTAGGTTAGTTGCTTCCCTCATGGAAAATTTTTGTTAATTAGCCGTGGAATTCACTGAGGTGGTCCTCAGCATCTCATGATCTTAACTAGGAATTTTATCTACTTGAACACTTCTCTGGCAAGAGCAGCTGTGGCATCTCACACCTTACAGCACCACATGTTAAGCAGACACAGTGGTGTCACTCTTTAGTGCCAGGGAAGGCAATGTGACTGGCTGTGGCCAGGGCAACGGCCACGGCCATTAACACGACCATTCAAACACCGCAGCCATATGCATGCAGGCCCTTGGCTGGTGATTATGTTAATTACTGGGCATCTAGTTTCAGAAACTGTGGTGAAAAAAGGTTTTTTTACCCAGAGGCTACCCTTACCAGAGACAGATTTGTATCACTCATGTTGTGTGCTACAATATCTTTGCACTGCATTGATGACTCTGTGAAACACTGCAAAGCCACAAAGCAGTTAACAGCATGGGCTCTGGAGACAGACTGGCTTACCTCTGGGGCCTGCAACCTTCTAGCTATGAGACCTGGGACAAATTACTCTGAGGACAGTATACTTTATGAGACTGTAATAATCCACGTGTCCATCACATGGTAAGCTTCTTCAATAATTATTCACCATTATTATTTCCAAGAACCTGTTTTACCATCTGTAAAATGGGAATGACAATTCTCATCCGTGTGAGGATTTGAGCACATGTAAAATGCAAGGTACTCTTGATAACTCCAGCTGACATTCTGACCCCGAGGACACCTTAACCCTATCATTTGCACTGAGCTCCACCAATGACCGGATGGCTACAAAATAGCACATGAAGAGATGAGAAGCACAAAGAAGAACTGGAAAAGCAACACAATAGACCAGAGGTCGGTAAATAAATGACAGTCCATGGACCAAATCCAGCATCACTGCCTGCTTTTGTACAGTCCATCACTAAGAATGGTTTTTCAAATGGTTGGGAAAAAAATCAAAAGGGTATTTGGTGACATGTGGAGATTATCTGAAAATCAAATTTCAGAGCCCATGAATAAAGTTATATTAATCATAGTCATATTAACCTTCACTCATTTACATATTGTCTGAGGCTGCTTTCCCACTGCAAGAGCAGAGCTGAATAGTTTTGACAAAGAGTAAAGTTCACAAAGTATAAAACATTTACTATCTGGACCTTTATAAAAAGGTTTGCCAATCTCTACAGTAGACCTATTCCAGGTAACAGGGTAACTATAATATTAGGGAGGAAATGCTTATAATTTTCTTACAGATTACTTAAGAAATAAATAATAATTACTGTTCAAAAATTCAATTCACAATGAATAGTACTTGTATTAATAGTAATATCAACACAAAACAAAACATTGGCTAAATAGAAAACTGGATTTGGCAATGGGCATAAAAAGAAAATTCACGGTTGCAGAAAGTTCTAATTAGTAAAATTTGATCTGGACAAAATCCCTGATTGATAAATAAAGTCATTATAAAGTTTAAATATGGAAAAGAATTGATACTAAAATGATTCAGTCAAATAAGAATATGGAAAAAGATGGACATTTTCAACCGCATGCATGGAAAACTGATAAAGAAACTGAATTAACTTAGTTTCAGCTCCAGCAAATATTCAGTGAAAATCCCTTGACATTGGTATAACCTGATTTAGATGTTTGTGAACAGATTAAATGTTTCTATTGAGTCAAACATTCTCAAGGTTAAACAAGGATAAAACACTAAGTATATCGTTCTGAGCACAGAGAAAGTTATTTTAGCGATCATTGAGGTCATCGACACCTGCCTCCTTGCCCCACTTTCTAAACGAAAAATTCAATGCCCGGGGAGGTGACCCGGGCCGTGAATGTGGCTGGACCGAAGTCACTCGGCGTCCAAGCGCCATAGCCACCATGGAACACGTGGGCTTGTGCAGGGCTGTTTATGTGAACAGTGCCTGTAGGCAAGTTACCTTTCTGAACCACAGTGGGGCTTTCGGGCTGTGTTCCCTGTCTGGGATGTTTCTGAGAACCAAGCTTCCCGGTGATGAGCACACTGGCGATCCTCCATCCCTTCCACCGCCGCGGCATCCAGGCCGCATGGCCTCCTCCAGGACAGAACCAGAAGCTCTGACATCCCTCCTGGCCACCCTCCACAGGTCGCCACGGCACACAAAGGTCATCGTGATCCACCCGCGCTGGCAGCACCAGCCATGTGGCTTGTCACCCTGCCCCAACGCCTGTGGAGGTTGGCAGTAAGTCCACACGTGCTTTGACATGCCTCCCCTCAAAAAGTAAAGCCTAAGACGCTCTGGCCCATTCAGCACAGATGGTCTCAGTGCCTTGCGCTGAAGGAACAGAACACAGTAGAGGTGGTGGTGTGTGACTTCCGATAATGGGTCATAAAAGTCACTGTGGCTTCCTCCTTGCTCCCTTCTCTTGAATCACTCATTTTGGGTCCGGATGGTGAGGAACTGAAGGTTCCTGCCGGTATGAGCTGTGGGTGAGCATCCTGGAACGGATGCTCCGTCCCCACCAAGCTTTGGACAACTACAGACCCAGCTGACATCCTGACTGCAACCCCGGAGACACTCATGCAAGAGCTACCCAGCCAAGCTGCTTCCGAATTCATGACCTGCAGAAACTACTGACCTAACAGGGGTGTATTGCTTTCAATGCTGCCAAGTTTTGGGGTAATGCGTTATGCAGAAATAGAGAATTAATTCACACCCTAAGCAGTATCCACAGGGAGCTACTGAGAGTTCAACAGATTTACAGTATATCTGCTTGGCAATCGCCTACTGCTCCTTCAAGATGCGGCACAAGTGTTACCTCCTCTGTGAGCCCTTGAGTCTCTGGTGCAGACTTGGGTTTTCCTACGGCACCTCGTATAATTTTTTCTGTTGGAGAAAATCTGTCCTTTAGTATTTGTTTTTATAGTCTTGAAACATGTATTTCAACCCATGTACCTAGTGCAGTGTAGGTACATAGGAGACTCCCAATAAATATTTTTGAGTTAATTTTCTCATTTCAGTCAGTTTTAAACCAAACAATAAAAACTTCAAACCGCACTTACGGACTTATTCTGTATGACCTCAGGACCCAGGTGTCAGTAACAGACTGTGGAGAACGTGCATTTTAGTTTGTAAAAATATGAAGTCAGGGATAAACACTCCGGTTTAATTCTGGAGGATGTAACAGTGCGAATACTAGATTTCAAATAGTGACCCACCAACAAAATGACTATGAGAATTTAAATATTTAAGATTTTTTCATTTAATACCCAAAATGCCAAAAGAAAAATCTGAATAACTTGTTTTATATTCACATGAAAAGGAACCCAGACAGTGTAACAGCTTTTGGGGTTTGCCAAATCCCTCCTCATGCAGAAAGTGTGTGATTCTAGTCTTGAAGAAGAGAGAGAGGTATATGTTCAGTGTTGACTATCTTTCAATGAAAAGAAATGAAGTCTTGCTAACAAGTGGTTTGCCTTAAAACCTGAATTTTCACCACAAAGAACTAGCCATCTGTTTTGAATATTTTAAAGACTAAGCCTCTATTTGTGCTCAGCTTTGATCTCCTAGGATAATAGGAAGACAGTGATACAGTCCAGCTACACCTCAATCAAGTGTGCTCACTTAATTTACCCCAGAAATGCTGACTGACAGATCCAGCTGGAAACTTTAGTCTCGTCATCCCAGGATCAGGAAGAAGGAGGCAGACACATCAAGGGAGAATAGCTTTTTTGTTTTGGTTGATGATGCACTTTTGTGTCCAAGAAAATATTCCTTTAACCCAAAACAGATAGTAACCCTAAAGACAGAGAGAATGTAGAGAAAATAACAAATTAGGGAGAAGCTGAGGACAAGTTAATGAAAGAAATACTGTAGAACCCTATTGTAACAAGACTGTTGTTAAATAGTTCAGATAAAATGTGAGTCAAATCATATCCTCCAAAACATAACTCTATAAAATAAAAATGTGATATAATAGGCAAGTGTTAGGCCTATCTTCCAAAACTGGTATTAAAAGGGGTCCCACCACATGTTACCTGAGGGGTGGCTGATAAACCTGACAATGTATTCTAGAAGGTGGACTGGGAAACCGGCAGTCCACGTCATAACCATGTCAGACCACAGGGTAACCTGTTAGGGTACAGAGCAAATTAAAAGATTACAATATCTACTACAAATGCATAAAACTTTAAATAAAATACGTGCAACTTTTCTTTAGGGTAAAAGCTCACCAGTTTTTTATTTCAAAAACTATTTATTGAGCTCCGTAGGGTCCCCCCATTTTCAGAGGACTGTGAAAAACAATTAGGATGTGAAGAATTTTATTTTGCATGAAGTACAAGGATATTTTTATTGTCCAGGAAGAACGTCTGAGTCACGAATGATACCACAAACAGGAGGAAGACGGCACTTCCTTATTAGTCAAATGCTGGTAATTGTTAAGGTAAGAACCCATGCATCTGAGAGCTTATGTTCCAGAGATGTTTAAAACACTGCAATTTTCAGTCTAAGAAATACATCAAGTGAGTCACAGGACAATATCACCTTAAATCATTCAGCAGAAACTACAAAAATGTAGGATGTACCTGTGGAACACTGTAAACTCTGTCTTAAAAATACATTGAGAGAAAGGTCTCTCCCCCGGATTACTCACAACTCACTCACGTGGCCTAAGAAGAGGTCCCTGCCTCACTGAGCTCACGTGATCACCAAGCCTGTCAAGAATCACTTACAGCCACCGTGCAGGGGTGGTGCTCCTGCTTCTTTCTACGGCCTGAAAATAACCCTCAGGTCAGAAAACTTCAGAAGAAAGTGTCACCTGCCGCCAAGGGTGGCAGGGTGCTTCTTAAAGGTGATTAGGTCTGACAACGTCTGTGGCTGACCTCCCGCACAGATACCTGGGAGAGGTGTCTACACTGTTGCTCAGGCAGTACTGGTGACATCATTGACGATTCAGTAAAGAAGACATTTCTTTTGCTGCAGGAAAAATTAATTACTAGGATTGTGGGTTACTTGTGCAATGGGAGGAATGTTACTATATTAGGAGAGAGGAGAAATCTAAAAAGGGAAGAGGAGCATCAAAGAATCTTGTAAATATTTGACGATTTTTACCACAATCACTATCAATGTCACACAGTCCTTTACTGAGCACTTCCTGTGTGCCAGGCAGAGGGCTAAGTGCACTGAATACATTATTACATGTAATCCTTCCAAGAACCTTCACTATAGGTTTTATTACTGCCATTTAACAAATGAGGAACCTGATGCTTAGAGAACAGGTTGAGTGACCTGTGGGAAATTACACAGCTACCGAGCTGGACTCAAATCAGATCTGGAGCCAAAGCATGTTATTTACCACCAAACTAAACGCCATAAAGTAATATAACTGCCGTACAGGGGACACAGGAGAAAACATGCTTTGTCAGTTTCACAGGTAGGACGTGATAGGAGAAAATAAAAGAGACAGGATAAATAAAATCAGAAACGAAAGAGGAGACGTTACAACTGATACCAGACAAATACAAAGAATCATGAGGCTACTACGAACAGCTATATGCCAACAATTTGGACAGCCTAGAAGAACTGGATTAATTCCTAGAAACATACAACCTACCAAGACTGAATCATGAAGAAATAGAAAATTTGAACAGACCAATAACAAGTAAGGGAACCGAATCAGTAATTAAAAACCTCCCAAGAAAGGAAAGCTGAGGACCAGCTGGTTTCATTAGTGAATTCTACCAAACATTTAAAGAATTAACAACAATCTTTTAAAAACTCTTCCAAAAAAATACAAGAGGAGAGAACTCTTCCAAATTCATTTTACAATGCCAGCATTACCTGATACCAAAACCAGAAAAAGATGCCACAAGAAAAGAAAATTACATGCCAATATCTCTGATGAACATAGATGGAAAAATTCTCGACAAAATATTAGCAAACCAAATTCAACAATACATTAAAAGGATCATATACCATGATCAAGTGGGGTTTATTCCAGGGATGCAAGGATGGTTCAACATCTGCAAATCAATCAATGTGACATACCACATTAACAAAATGAAGGACAAAAATCACATAATCATCTCAATAGGTGCAGAAAAAGCATCTGACAAAATTTAACATCCACTTATTAAAAAAAAAAAATCTCAACAAAGCAGAAACAGAGGGAACATTCCTCAACATAAAAAAGGCCATATAATGACAAGTCCACAGCTAACATAATACTCAATGGTGAAAAGCTGAGAGCTTTTCCTCTAAGATCAGGAACAAGACAAAGATGCCCACTCTCACCACTCTTATTCAACATGGTATTGGGAGTCCTAGCCAGAGCAGTTAGACAAGAAAAAGAAATAAAAGGCATCCAAATAGAAATGGAAGAAGTAAAACTATCACTGTTTGCAGATGACATGATATTATATGCAAAAAACCATAAAGACTCTGTCAAAAAAACTGTTAGAACTTATAAAAGAATTCAGTAATATTGCAGGATACAAAATTAATACACAGAATCAGTTGCATTTCTATACACTAATAACACACTATCAAAAAGAGAAATTAAGAAAACAATCTCATTTACAATTGTATCAGAAAGAATAAAATATCTAGGAATAAATGTAACCAAGGAGGTAAAAGACTTGTTCCTTGAAAACTGTAAGACACTGACAAAAGAAATTGAAGAAGACACAAATAAATGGATAGTCTGTGCTCATGGATTTAAGGAATTAATACTGTTAAAATGTTCATACTACCCAAAGCAATATAGAGATTCAATGCAATCTCTATCAAAATTCCAATGGCATTTTTCACAGAAATAGAACAAAGAATCCTAAAATTTGTATGAAACCATAAAAGACCCCCAAATAGCCAAAGAAATCTTCAGAAAGAAGAACAAAGCTGGAGGCATTATGCTCCCTGATTTCAAACATATTTCAAAGCTATAGTAATTAAAACAGTATGGTACTGGCATAAAAAGAGACATATAGATCAATAGAACAGAATAGAGAGCCCAGAAATAAACCCATGGATATATTGGTCAATTAATTCATGACAAAGGAGCCAAGAATATACAATGGGGAAAGGACAGTCTCTTCAATAAATGGTACTGGAAAACTGGACAGTTACATGCAAAAGAATAAAACTGGACCAAAATCTTACACCATACACAAAAATTAACTCAAAAAGGATGAAAGCCTTGAATGTGAGACCTGAAACCATAAAACTCCTATAAGAAAACATAGGTGGTAAGCTCCTTGACATAGATCTTGGGGATGAATTTTTGAATCTGACACCAAAAGCACAAGCAACAAAAGCAAAAATAAACTAGTGGGACTACATCAAACTAAAAAGCTTCTTCACAGCAAAGGAAACCATCAACAAAACGAAGACAACCTAGTGAATGGGAGAAAATATTTGCAAATCATATATCTGATAAGGGGCTAATATCCAAAATTTATAAAGAAGTCATACAACTCAATAGCAAAAAATTCAACTAAAAGTGGGCAGAAGATCTAAATAGACGTTTTTCTAAAAAGACATACAGATGGCCAACAGGTACGTGAAAAGGCACTCAACATAACTAATCATCAGGGAAATGCAAATCAAAACCACAATGAAATATCACCTCACACTTGTTGGTTACTACCAAAAAGACAAGTGATAAGTGTTGGTGAGGATGTGGAGAAAAGGGAACCCTTATGCACTGTTGGTGGGAATGTAAATTGATGCAGCCACTATGGAAAACAGCATGGAGATTCCTCAAAAAATTCAAAATAGAACTACCATATGATCCTGCAATTCCACTTCTGAGTATATATCCAAAGGAAATAAAATCACTATCTTGAAAAGATATATGCACGCCTGTGTTCCTTGCAGTGTTATTTATAATAGCGAAGACACACAGACAACCTAACTGTCCACTGATGGATAAAGAAAAATGTGGTGTATATACAGCTACCCTTGAACAATGCAGGGGTTAGGGGCACTGACCCTCTGAAGAGTCAAAAATCTGTGTGTAACTTATAGTTGGCCTTTTGTTCTGTGGTGCCTCTGTATCCATTGTTCCATAACTGCAGATTCAACCAACTCTTGATTGTGTAGTACTATACTATTTACTATTGCAAAAAAAAAAATCTATGTATAAGTGGACCTGTGCAGTTCAAACCTGTGTTGTTCAAGGGCCAACTGTACACACACACACACACACAGAGTAATATTATTCAGCCAATAAAAAAGAAGAAAATCCTACCATTTGTGACAACATGGATGGACCTTGAGGGTATTATGCTTAGTGAAATAAGTCAGACAAAGAAAAAGACAAATACTCTACAATCTCACTTACATGTGGAACCTAGAAAAACCAAACTCATAGATACAGGGAACAGATTTGGCAGTTGCCTGTGATGGGGTTTGGGGGTGGGTGAAACGGTTGAGGGGGTCAAAAGGTGTAAACTTCCAGTTATATGATAAATATGCCCTGGGGATATAAGGCATGGTGTCTATTGTATATTTGAAAGTTATTAAAAGAGTAGACCTTAAAGTTCTCATCACAAGAAAAAAAACTGTAATCATGTGAGGTGATAGATGTTAACTAAACTTACTGTGGTGATCATTTGGCAATATATACATCTACCAAATCATTATGTTGTGCACCTTGGATTAATACAATGCTATTTGTCACTTATATCTCAAGAAAATGGGGAGGAGGGGGTTGCGATGTAGAGAATGAGCTTTGGTTTAAATAAACGTCAGGAGAATAGTCAAAATGTAGGCAAAGATCATTAAAGTCAGGTGCTTATAAAGCTCCCATTCTTCCATTACCTTTCTACTGAAACCATTCTACACTGTGTGTGCAACCAGATTATTATTTTCTCCTATGATTTAACTTAGAGTACCTCCTCATTATAGTATTATAAGGTTCTTTTTCTTTTTCTTCCTTCAGTGTTAAATATCACAAGGCTAGGGCCAATGCACAGTTAACCTGGGAGGTTACTAACTTCCTAAAGTAAATACCTTTTTATCCATAGCATCTCATCCTCTATGACAGGGGTCCCCAACCCCCAGGCCACGGACCGCTACTGGTCATGGCCTGTTAGGAATCGCGCTGCACAGCAGGAGGGGAGCGGCGGGCAAGCGAGCGAAGCTTCATCTGTATTTACAGTCGCTCCCCATCGCTTGCATTACCGCCTGAGCTCCACCTCGGGTCAGATCAGCGGCGGCCATTAGATTCTCACAGGAGCGTGAACTCTACTGTGAACTGCGCATGCGAGGGATCTAGGTTGCGTGCTCCTTATGAGAATCTAATGCCTGATGACCTGAGGTGGAGCTGAAGTGGTGATGCTAGCGCTGTGGAGCGGCTGCAAATGCAGATCATCATTAGCAGAGAGGTTTGACTGCACAGAGACCATAATAAATCAATTATTTGCAGACTCATTTCAAAACCCTATCAGTGAGCGGCAAGTGACAACAAGCTCCCACTGACTCTGCATTATGGTGAGTTGCATAATTATTTCATAATATAGTACAATGTAATCATAATAGAAATAAAGTGCACAATAAATGTAATGTGCTTGAATCATCCCGAAACCATCCCCCCAACCCCTCAACCCCCAACCCCTGGTCTGGGGAAAAACTGTCTTCCACGAAACCATGGGGTGCCATGGGGACCACTGCTCTACGAGATGTCTAAAATAACAGCATAAAAAAGAAACATATACTTTTATATATAAAGGAAATGACGTTATCTGGCAATTTGTTCTCCAGAAAACACTAGAAAGTCAATATTCAATAAGTATTCATTGAACGCCTGTTATTGCCAGACAAGACAGAGTGACTTTTCGTGTTAGTTTACACTGCTCCTTGTTGACTTAAGACTAATCAAGTAGATATGAAGACAAAGAATATTCCTGGAAAATAAAGAGGGATATTTCATAATGACAAGGAGGTCAGTTTATCAAGAGTATGCAACAATCAAAAATGGGTGTGCAAATAATAACAGAGCTTCAAAATACATGAAGCAAAAATTGAGAATTCAAAGGACAAATAGAATAATTCCAATTATACCTGGAGATTTTAATACTCCTCTCTCAGCATTTAATAGACTGCCCCCCACCCCCCCGGCAATTTTTAGTAAAGTCATAGAAGATATGAACAACCCTGTCAGCCACCTAGATCTATCAATATTTATAGAACACTATATGCAATAACTAAAGAATATCATTCTTTTCAAGAGCACATGGTAAGTTCACCAAGACGATCATTTTCTGGGCCATAAAGCATAAGTCTGAGAAATGATTACATCTAGTAAGGCTCATACTTTGCTGGTACACATGGTGTTTTTAAAAATTTTTACACACAAAACATTATTTATGTTCTTAAGTTTGATAAGGCAAATCATCAACTTCAAAAGCTTGAAATTTTGTTAAGAATATCTGTTCTCTGTAGAATTAGCAAGTAAAGTGGATAGCAAGTCAAGACTTGGGCAATGTTTTAGGGATCACTCATGCATTTCTTTAGGTAAAACCTTTATAATATAATTATAATCACAGCACATTTTAGAAAACTTGAAATACTCTACCATAGAAACTCCGGCTGCGGCCAGCTAATTGCAACTGCACTTTGTTAAACCAACGACTGTTAATATTTTAGTGCAGTAAGATCAATAGTGCAATAATTTTTAAAAAAATCGGTAGCATTTGAACACTTGTTAGGAGTTAGATTCTATTGTGGGAGAAGAGAAAGGAGAACGGAGACTCAGGAACAAGGTCATGTGAAGGTGGCTCATTTCTCAGTCTCCTGGTGAGGTTACCTATGGGCCGTGTTTCCTATGACACCAACGGGGCTGGGCTTCCTGCTAAGGCCTGCACAGAAGCTCCTGTGTTCTGCCAGAACAGACAAGGCAGCTTCACTTTGGGGGAGGAGCCTGCTGAACTACATTCAACTCCTGCGTGGCCCCCACAGGCTCCATGATGACCAACTCCACCCACCCCCCGTAGGGTGTAGTGTAGATAAAGAGAATTAGCACACAGACTTTCTCAGCTTCAGCTTTGTCTGGCGTGCAGGGTTCAAAGAGCTTTTTTTAAAAAATTGGAGTATAATTGCTTTACAACGTTGCGTTAGTTTCTGCTGCACAACGAAGTGAATCAGCTATAGGTATACATATATCCCCTCCCCCTTGGACCTCCCTCCCTCCCACGCCCTCCATCCCACCCATCTAGTCACCACTGAGCACCAAGCTGAGCTCCCCGTGCTATACAGCAGGTTCCCACTAGCTATCTGTTTTACACATGGTAGTGTATTTATGTCAATCCTAATCTCCCAATTCATCCCACAACCCCTTCCCCACCCACTGTGTCCACACGCCCGTCCTCTACTTCTGTGCAGACGGACCTAGAGTCTGTCATACAGAGTGAAGTAAGTCAGAAAGAGAAAAACAAATACTGTATATTAATGCACGTATGTGGAATCTAGAAAAATGGTACGGATGAACCTCTTTGCAGGGCAGGAATAGAGACTCAAAGAGCTTTGTGGTTGGCATCACGCATTTCAGCTTCTTTCACAGCCTCAGGATAAAGCCACGTGGAAAGTTTCCCGTCTTCACAATGCCCGCCTCTTTCCACAACTTACCTCATTGTTCTCCTCGGCTGTGTTTGCAGCGAGAGGTCTACATGACCCTCATCATTTTAAGGAGGGTAACACCAAGACACAGACTTTTCAGGAAGAACCAACTCCAGCAGAGTGAGATCGCCAAAAAGCACGGGCAGTGAATCCAGGGGTGCAAGGCCACCAATACGTGTGAACTTACTCATCATAATTATTATTTTTTCTAAGGAAAGGATTTCCTCAGTCAAACCTCCAGGGCATCGGATCAAAGATAGATACTGACACAGCTGGACTATATTTTCTAGCCAATTGGCCTGGAAAGGAGAATCTAGACAGTGTCCTGGCAACCGTTTAACACAGCAGCAATCCATAAAAGAGGGAAAAAGAGCTCTGTAGACCGACTTTTTAAAAAGTCTTCTTTTGCTTGTTTATTCCTCTTTATTTATAAGGACAGTTTGGGGTAATACCCAGGCTCTAGGGGTTGCCCAGGGTAGGCACTCTGGAAGAATGACTGGCCCCGAGGATGCAGAGCGTTCTTCTATAAACAGAAACTCAAGGTTTTAGCCCACAGTACAGGTTTTTTTTTTTTTTTTTTAAGACTATATACTTTAACTTATCATAAACAGTATATCCCAAACCTACTGGCAGAGTATCTGATCAATTTTCTACTTCCAGTTTGATGTAAGTCACTATAAACCTTACCAGGACACTGTAAAATCATGCTAGACAGGGTAGTTCATAAATAAAATAACAACAGGAGAAATTTATCAATAGTTACATGCCCTGGAAGTTCTCCCAAAAATGCATGAAAGAAATTATAAAAGTGACTATTAACACACAACAAGAAAAAAAGCCACAAACCCCAAACCCCACTATGTCAGAAGCATAGCAATACACACAGGAATCAGGTGAAATGAGAAGGCAGAGAGCACACCAAGGATTTGGTGAATTACAGAGAAACAAGACGTGAGATGATCGTGTGAAAAAAAGTGACGGCAAACAAACAGAACGCATGTCTGTAGTTAAGGAGAGCCGTTTCTCACCGTGCTGAACAAATGGCTGCCCTAGGAGCACGTGGACGGCTATGCCCATATGCCCTCCTCCTCGTCCTACGGGACGGCAGAGACCCCAGAGCAGCGTGGGAACGAAAAGAGCTGGTTAGTATTCAAAACAGAGACACAAGCACACTGTAGCAGCAGCAAACGGTCTCTAATCTCCTGACCCTTTTTACATCAGGCTCTGACTCGTAATTAGCTTGTCACTGTACTTCAGCCTTCCGACCTCTCCGAGACGCTCTCTCTATCCACTGCTGGATCTGGGCAACATTATCAAGTGGGAGGCTTTTCTTTATTTTTTGCCTTTTCCTCAACCTTTCCCCATTCCTGTTTGCCTCCCACTACTGCGAGGTATCCAATTCCTTGTATGTATCAGCGAAACCTGTTTCAAGGAAAGGATCTAATACTCATCTGATATACACTGGCGTAAACTTAATTCCAGGTATCAAGAAGCAGGCAGAACAAGCAAAATGATGTCTTGGCAGGGACAGACTGCTGACATCAAGGCAGACAGTTCTCCATTCTGCCTGTGTCAAAGATTGCACTGTTTTCCCTCTAAAATATAAGGCCTGCCTCAACTGGCTAAGAAAATGTCATCAAACCATGACTATACCTTCTGAATCTTAGAAAAAAATTGCATTTTCCATATTATTGCTGCTTTCACCTGCAATATTTCTTCTTCTTCTCCTAAGACAAAGCTATGCTATCATTTGGAGGAGATGCTCAGTGGGGGAGTTTTCCTTGACTCTTTAGTCATATGGATGTAATTACTTAACTATTATTTTTCTCCCTTAGCTGTATATTTTAAGATTGAGTGTGATGGAGATGTTGAAATCTGACTTTTGGCAATGGGATATGAGGTAATCTGTTCACTACTCTCCCCCATCCATCATATTCAAGATCTTGGGAGAGTTTCCTTCTTCCAAAAAAACTGGCATTGAATATGGTTCCCCTTCAGGCTGACTCATCACTGCCTCTTTTGCACTGATGAGAAGTTGAAGGCAACAATTTAAGAATGACATAGATGGAGGGATCCACCAAGGAAATGGGAGCGAAGAAACTAAGTTTCAATCTTCACATCTATTAGGTGATGAGCAGAGATTTTAAAATTTGCAATTAAATAATATTCAATAGTTAGCGTTACCCTGCACTGTGCGTGCCTCACTGAGCTTACAGGGAAAGTTTTGTTTTTCTACTGAGGCACTGTCTCTTAAATAAGAAAAGCAGGACAGTTACAAATTAGTGAGTATCTCTGAGAAGATTAAATTTTTTTCTCATCTCAAGGATTCTTTAGTGTCCTCAAATCTGCTGAGTATCTCCTCTTAAAATATTCAGAATCAGGTACCACCTTCCTCTACAGAAACTGACTCTGTGTTAAAAAAAAGAGTTTTCAGAAACTGATTATTTTTATTTTTCTAACTTGTACCCCAGAATCTGTAATGTGCTAGTACAAAAGACATCAAAATAAAAGCATACTGGTTTTCACAAGACAATCAAAAGCAGTCTTACCTGGTCTGGGGAGGGTTTATGATTGGTTTGACTGGAATGGGAGGATCTGAAGTGGTCATCCTCATAATTGTCGGCCATGAGCTTCATTCGATTTTGTGTCTAAGAGGAAATGATGCATAAGGTTAAAGTTAGGTAAAATTTCTGTGACACACTGCAAAGTAACAAGGCCTTAAGAATGTCCTAACAAAGGATAAAACGAATCCTGTCTGGAATAAAATAAATTAAACATAGGATTTCTGAGGATATTGGGGGAAGAAAGTTTGGACACTGTTATGGACTGAACTGGGTCCCCTCAAAATTCATGTTGAGGCCCTAACCCCCAAGGCGACTGTGTCTGCAGACAGCCTTTAGGAGATAAGTTAGGGTTCAGTGGGGTCATAAGGTGGGGCCCTAATCTGATGGGACTGTGGCCCTGTAAGAAGAGGAAGGGGGAGATGAGTCCCCCTGCCGCATGGGGACACAGTGAGGAGGAGGCCTCCGTGAGCCAGGAAGAGGGCTCTCACAGGAACCAAGGCAGCTGGCACCTTGATCTTGGACTTCCCAGCCTCCAGAATGGTGAGAAAATAAATTTGTTGTTTAAGTCACTCAGTCTATGGTATTTTGTTACGGCAGCCCAAGCAGGCTAAGACAAGCACCTAAATTTCCACAGGAATTTTGGAGGAAGGAGTAATCTCCCTAAATTAAGCACTTTATTGCAGTGCTTGTTTTTATTTTTTAAAATAAAGACTGGATTATACTACATATAGGATAGAACTCTGCTAACTCTATTTTTTCACTTCGTGATATCAATATATAGGACCCATCTTTCCAGGTTACCATAAAATTACTCACCCTTTTTAACAACTATTCCATTTGAGGGAGATGTTATATAACATAAAGACCATAAATACTGGGGGGAAAAGTTACCATTATCTGTAAATGAAATGATTATATACCTAGAAAATCCAAGAGAATCAATTGAAAAACGATTACAATTTACAATAAAGTTCAGCAAGGTGATCAGACAGAAGCTATATATTAAAATTCAATAGCTTTTCTTTACACCACCAATAAACAATTCAGGTTTTGGAAATGAGTTGAAGATTCTGAAATCCTTCTCTTCAACCCTAGACCAGAAGAGGATTATTATCCCACTGCCTCTTCTCCACGTTCACCAAAATGGAGGACTGGATTGGTAATTCTGTGTGCTTGGTTAATTTAAAACCCAGGTGAATGTAATATATATATATACATATAAAACATTTTAGAGAATTCCCTTTGCAGAGCAAGCAATTCAGAAAATGCACGGTACAAACACTATGCATAAAATCAAACAGCAATATTGTTAAAACCTGAAGTTTTAAAAGCATTAAAAATACATTTGCTAATATTATATGATTCAAAAATGTTCACTGTAGATAATCTAAAACACAAAAAGAAAAAAAAGAAAAATTACCTGTAAATCCCTCTAACCAGTGATAATCATTGTTAATATTTAGGTGCACCTGTTCAGCCTCTTCCCTAGGAACATTAAAAAGCATGCTTTTCTGCTTTATTCTCTATTTCTGCTACGACATGGTATTTTTTAAATTGCTATATCTTATGGTATATTTTGATATCTGGTCGGACATGTTGTCCTTCTCCACCAATTCTGCTTTGTCAAAATCTGATTGGGTATCTTTGACACATTTTCTTTTCTAGATGAATTTAAGACATTTTGTCTAGTTCCATAAAAAAGTTTAGAGAGGTTTTTCTTCGGTATTTTTTCACATAATGGTGTCTGAGCAAGTGTCGGGCCGAAGTGCCTGGGCCTCAATTCTAGTTCTGCCTCTTACCAGCTAGCTCAGCTGGGGCAAGCCACTCAAATGCTCGGAGCCTCAACTTCCTCACCTTTAAAATGAGAATAACAATACCTTCTCCCCATAAGACTGTTGTTATGATTAACCGAGTTAATACAAGCTCTTAGAAAGGTGCGTCGCATACAATCAACACCCAATAAATTTCAGCTATCACCATCATTATGAACATTTCTTTTCATGTCATTAAGTATTATTCTAAAACCTAATTTTAACTGGCTGCATAGTATTCAGTTGAATAGATGTTTGACGAGTCCCATATTGCTGGGCATTTGGGCTCTTTACATTTTCACCTAGTAATATATGCACATTTCTAAGCCAGTTCCTCCCTCCAGGATATAATGAGAGCAGAGAAAATACTTATCAAGAAATTGTCTGTGATATCAAATTTCTCTTTTCTGAGATGACGTACAGGGACCTTGAAAATATATAGGGCACTGTTTCTTATGTCAAGCTGTACTTATGACAAACGGAGAGTCGTCTGCAAGGCAGCTCTGGGGAAGCAGGCGAGAGAGAGCAAAGGGCAAAGGGGCGCACCGGAAAGTGACAACATGCTGCACCTCATTCACTTTCACGTGGGTAAGAAACATTTCCCCGTGGACTTTAATAGGACCCTGCAGCAAAGGTACACTTGGATAGTTACTATCTTAGAACATGACATGCAGTCTTTAATGCCTGATACCTAGTGTGAGTTTAAAAACTTAGAGAAGAACTAATAAAGCACATGCAAATCCACTTTCAAGGCAGGATGTATCTCAAGTATTTCTCAGGAATGAGAATGAAAGCCTCGCACAAGAACTGATCACGGGAGACAGATAAGACCACAGGTTACTTATTTGATCCATGTAAGCGAATGAAGAAATAGTCCTAAGAACTGCTCCATTTCTGAAAGACGTGAGGCTTATCAAAGTTTAGCTAGTGTCCCCAGGTCAAATACTCATTAATTTGGTGTGAAGTCTGTCTCCTGCAGAGTCAGAAGTTGAGCACCAAGTATCTGACAGCTCACAGAGCAGTAGACATTATACAGATCATATAAACGACCCTCTGCTCAAGAACCTCTTGTTCTACGCTCTTCTTAAGATTAAGACCAGCAAGCATGAAAGGTACTTTATACCCAAATATTTTCCCTCTTGAACCATGCCATGTGCACGTGCAGAGAGCCGAACTCCCATGGTCCCATGACATGAAGAATAAAGTTGTTTGAAGGAAGGAAGGAGAAAAAAAAAAAAGGACAGGAAGAAGCTTGCTGAGATAAACTTTTTGAGCTGTAAATGCATATCTGTGTATATAGGTATACATACCCTCCCAGAGGAAAAGTTCATCATTTATTCTGTTAATCTTTTCTTTTAGGACTAAGATGTCAATGCTCAAAAAAGGTGGTACAGAAACTATATATTTCACAGAAAAATAGTTAGGCTAAGAAACAGTATATGTTGGTTATTCAAACCCAGGTATTAAAAGAAAAGGTTTGAATTCTGATCAGAGTTACCTGTTTGTTCACTAATCTTTCCTTTTTGGTTTCTGATAACGCTATTAACCTACCTAAATGAGTTTTAGAAATACTACTACTTAGAAATATTCTGAGATATTTTAGAAAACATATCATAAATAAGTCTTAACCTAACTAGCATTATTTCCAATTATAATTATCTTTAAGAAAGCATTAAAATTATTTCTGCCTACATTTGTTAAACCTTGGAAATCATTTTATTATAGTGAATTTTAATTAAACTTTAATTTGCTATTTTGGTATTTGATATACAAAATGAGAAAAGCATAATCTTCATCGTTTTCAGGTGGGTCGGCCTCTGTTGGTTATAAACTTAGCAAAATTTCAACAAATTACCTATGAGCTTTATTTTAAACTTCATTTCATGAAAAAGTATAAGTTAGTCATTAATTATTCTTGAGTTGTTCATTTTATACACACTTGACTGAAGATTATCCTTCTAGCTGGGAAAGCTCCTTTTCCACTGGTTGGACAGTTCTGGGGGGACTCCCGTGAAGCAGTGTGGTGGGCAGGGGATGGCAACTAGATTAGAGGAGACAACTGTGCTGAATTTAGCCCGACAGCAGTCATGGTCAGACTACCTTCACATCCTATTTATTTTCTCAGCTGGAGTGCAAGGTCTAATAGAAAAGTGTGTTTCCTACTGCTTTTGTTTTGCTTTTTAAAGAAATCAGTTAGATAGTTTAATTTTGGTCCTGATTAGGACCAAAATGTGGAAGGAATAACCATCCTGTGTATTCTGTGTATGGTAGCAGACTTTCTGTGTCCTTCTGACACGACATTACTCTTGCGTTCTGGCAAACATGCGCTAAGCTCGTCTTGTACATTTCTTGCCCCAGATCTGGAGTCAGCTGGTTTACCAAAGAGCTCATTCATTCAGTGGGACAGGAGCGGGTGCTGGGTGCTCAGTGCTGCTGGATTACTGCTTTCTGGTTGTTTCAGTTGAGAGCTAGGAAAAACTTTCTTTCTTTTTAAGAGGAGAAAATTATAAATTAACAGTGATATTTTCAATTTAGATTTAAGATTCTAGATCTGCATCTTAAAGAATAAGTTTTTACTTAACTTCTTTGATTTTATACTTTATATATCTTTTTTCCGCTTATGCTGAAAAACCTTGGTTCCTAACAATAATGACATAACTACTTTTTATTTGCTTTTTCCATCAATTTAATTCTTGGAAAATACCAATACCAATGTAATCACTATCGATATGCCTTCAGGATGAACTTTAAAATTTCTTTGCATTATTTTTTCTTCTCATTGGAGTATATCTTACTGAGAATGTACATAGAAAAATCTGTAATATATAAGGTTAGTTGAAATAATTCTCTGCTGTATGTGGCTATGCAACAATTTAATAAATAACTAGATTCATTTGTTTCAGTTTGTTTACAAAATTCAGGAATTGCTTGCCCCTCTTTCTGATGTAATTTTATTTTTGATTATGTAAAAACATCCATATGATTCTAGAGTCAAAACTATGTAACTAGGTACTCTCAGAGAAGACTTGCTTTCAATCCTGCCTTCTCTATCCTATTCCCTTCCTCTTTTCATAGGAAATTTTTGGGGTAAATTTAAAATTTACCTTTAAATTGTTCTTTACGTAACTGTAAGCAAGCATACACTCTCACAAAATTTATGAATTTACCCACTTTTCTCACATAAGAAGTAGAATATTAAATACACTATTCTGCATCTTGCTTTTTCATTTAACAACATATTCAAGTAGTCACTTCATAACAATAGAGATGTTTCCCACTCCCTTCTACAGCTGCACAGTACTCTACTCTGTTGGATGTATTGTAATTGATTCAACCAGTATCCCACTGTTGGGTATCTGACTTATTTCTAATCTATTGCTACTACAAATACTGTAGCAAACACTATCGTAGCACACACAGAATTACCTTGTATATGTGTTATTTTGTAATTTTGAAAACGTATCTTTGGGACAGATTCCTAGAAGTGAAGCTTCTGGGTCAAAAAGTGAAAACATAGGTAAGTAATTTTATTACATGTTGCCAAATTCCCTCCACAGGAGGCGTACATTTTGCGCTCCCACCAGTAGAGTTTTAAGAGTGTGTGACATGCGCAGCCCTGTCAACTGAATATGCTGTTAAACCCTTCCTTGATTTTGGCCAAATAGCACCTCAGTTTGCCTTTATCTTAATATGAGTGAGGTTGGGCATGTATTCATGTTTAGAGACTATCTACATTTCTTCCCTATGATCTTCCGTTCCTATCTTTTGACTATTCCCCCCATCCCCCATTAAATTGTTATTTCTTCTCCATTTTTAGGAATGCTCTTTTTTGGGATATTAGCTCTTGGTGATGTAAGCTACAATTTCTCTTCTGAAGTCTGACATCTGTCTTAATTTTCAGAGCCCACTCTCAACTACGACACTATCCTGTATCCACTCTTCTTCCTTCTGGTACTTATACTTCCTCTCTTTAGTTATTTTAAAATCTTCAAGAAAATATTGCGCGTCTAGGATCTTAAGTCTTCAGAGAAGTAATCTCCTCTGTTACATCCTCCTCGTTGTGGACTGACTGTGAGCTCATCCTAAGGGTCACCTGTTTTTTTCCATGGGAATATTGTGAAGTCTGGGCTGTTGAAGGATCCCAGCAGTGATACTGTAATTGCTTCTGCTAGGCTCTAATGGGGCATACATTTTTATTCTAATATTTCAGGTAGGAGCTTCCCACACCCAGTGGCGGTATCAATTTGTACTCTAAATCTGCTGGAGATACAGGCTTCAGAATTCTGACATCTTATAAGGGACCTGGGGTTCCTTCCCAAGGTCACGGCAGAGAAAAGCTTTTCTCATCTACCGGTGGTAAAGGTTTGACTCAATTAGTCTTACTTCCTTTCCCTTTAATGGCACTCGTCTGACTGTCCCACCTCGCGGCAGAAGTTCAGTTCCAGGTCCCCAGTTCATGTCATCCTAAAGTCCCATCTTCTTTCCCTGTGCGGGCACTAAAACCCAGCCCCAGCCCTAACTGGTCACGACTGGTCATAATGCCCAGGGCTGCTGCTGCTTTAGTTCACACCCCTCTTTGCTTCTGACACCTACAGATTTTTTCTGTCAATGAGCTCAATCATGCATCACAAATTCTGAGAGGGGGTTAAAGCTTATCCAGTATCTTTAGGTTTAGAACAAAAGGATTTCAGTGTTATCTGGAACCTCTGTCAGATTCTAATAATCTGTCTACATGTCTTTTCTTCCCATGGATTGTGAGTCTGTGAGGGCTGGGACAAAGACTCATTCACACCCGTGTATCAACCTAGTAACTAGTAAAATTGCCAGTATATATATGTATTCCTTAACATATGTTTGTCAAATTCAAGAATCTGTTTTCCGTGGTTGTTACATTTGGGATTATATTTTATTATTGTTCCAGCAATGAGCTTCATATTTTGAAAGCTTTTTCTATGAAATTACCTTTATTAAATAATGCTCTTTTCCATTTGTATTAATTAAAAATAGATATACTTACCAAACACAATTTCTCAGAACTATGAAAAATTACCACAATGAGTTATCTCAGCCAAAAGAAAAGAAAATAGACATTTTAACTAACTAGCAGAGTTTTATCTCAAATAAAAACATAACCGCTGTTACTTATAATAGGTTCAAAAAGAACCCCAGCATCCAGGCACTCTGGTTTATAAGCACTTATAAGGTTCTTTTCTTTGATTTCCTCATATACAAATTGATTTATGTGTGAAAAGGAGAACTTCTGACTATAGATATTCAGGTATTTATTTTGTTACTCAGTGGATTTTTTTTTCTTAAGGTTTCATGTAATCTCTTATCTAAAGGATATACTTGGATACATCACCATTTATGGCATTAAGCTCATAGGATATCTGTTCTTTCTACATATTCTGTATTTCCTAGCAAAACTCTACTTTTTTTTCCCCCTCTTGGTAGAAAGCAAAGAAAACAAATACACAGCAAATTTTCTGATTTTTTTTTTTTTAAAGGAGCCTAGGTTTTTCCATCTCATTATAATCATTCCTTAGTTCTTAAAAAGGTTTGTGTGGGATTCCTTGCTTCCCTAACTCAGAGACGCACATATTCCTTCCTTCTCAGCCTCCAGAAAGTATTTATCAATCTTAATGCTTAGTCCTGATTATTATGTACGTCTAACACTTTCCTATATGCCATGCAGACTGTAACTTTGAACTCTGAAGGACGGAAGCTTATTCTTTCTCTCTTTCAACAAATATTAACATGAGAATAAAGACATATTCAGTGTTTTAAAACTAAAAAATACTTTATAAGAATTTCTATTCTATTTCTAAATTTTGAGAGCTGTCCTGTTTCTGGCAGGCCCGTGGTGTGTATCTGCAGTATACTGGGGTGAAAAATCAGAGGCAGATCCACAAAGTTATAGGAATGAAATACCCTGTAGGTCAACTTGTTTATACTGACCCAAACCAATGCCTGAAATGAGACTGTTTAAAACAAAGTGCGATTGAAACTTTCTTCCTGATCACTGCCTCAACTTTCTAGCACATACTTCTCATCCTTGCAATAAACCTAAAGTAACCCTTTAGGTTTACTTTTTTACTTGCAATAAACCCAGTTTTAATGTTATAAGGATCATTTCTTCCAGTTGTATCTGTTCTCAAAGAAACAGAAGCCCTACATTCTGCAAAATAACCAGAATGTTATTTAGGGGGAGTGTTAGCCAGATCCAGTGAGACTCACCATCATATCTAAGAAAAGAACAAAATGTAGGTAGATGTTTTCTGTTATTCTAGAAACCAGTGAACAAAGGTCAGGATCCGAGAGCATTTACCACAGTTTTGTTTATGGATTATGCGATCTAGGTGGCTAAGTATACAGTTAAAATTTTACAGATACAGAGGCCACGAAAAAGAGAAGTGACACTAAATTTCTTCACATGTAACAGAAAAGACAGACCTCTCCCCCATTTAAAAAAAACTTAGATTGTGTTAAACACAAATTTAAAAAAATCATTTTCTCAAGGATGGTGGCACAAACTATAGGTGTCAATTACAATGCATTCCAACCCAACGATTTAGTGCTGCAAAGCAGGAAAGTTTAGCATTCTCGCTTCAAACAGGACACCCTTTCCTTAGTAAATACACAGAAATTAACTTTAAGTTATTTGATGCTTTTTATATAAAAAAAAGTAAAAACATTTTCCCCTGTTTGAGGAATAGCTGAGCAGGCAAAGGGGTAATCTTCAAGAATTTGAAGCACTTTTAAGCACACACACACAGAAAAAAGGTGCCTTTTAGATAAGAAGGATCAAAATTCTTAAAGTAAGAAGTTTTGAGGGAATTTTATGCTTCCTTTTTACAAAATCATGGTCCATGTGTGGAAAAGGAATGAATGGAATTGACTCAAAATAAAGTTAACTATAAATTGTACACTCATGAGCACGTACACTGAAGTATCTTTAAACAAACCCAGGGATGTGAGGGCATTTGGGTTCTGACTGGAAACCATCCATACGGAGAGCAACTGACAGAAGGCCAGACTCTGCAATACCACCTGTTCTTCCTGTTCTGTGAGGCTTCATTATAAAAGGATTTCTCTGTACATATGTGCGTTCACAAACCTTCATACGTGGCTACGCTGGTAAAATCAGCAAATAACGACCAATGCATTCTAGGTGTCTTCTCTAGTCTCCAAAGTTACTTCTTTTTTTGTGAAATCGAGCTAAGTGGCTTTCAGTCTTTTGTGTAAAGGAAAAAAACCCCTGATGTTTATTAGAATCAGGCCTTTCTAAGACAAAACCAAAAAAAGATTAAATTTTAAAAAGTATCTTAAACGATCTCATATTTAAGGTTGTGGAAATACTTCACTGATCATTTCAATAAACTCAAGTATTTGAAAAACTCTGATTTCTAGAAATAAACAAGAAGCACCAGGCATAGATAGGTTCTAATAAGGAATGAATACCCATTAAGGATCATTTAAAAGGCATCAGTGGCTGAATAAATTAGCGAAACTAGACAGCAAAACTTGTCTGCTACCAGAGGTATCATTTTCTAAAACACATCAATAAGTGACTGGGGCTGGCGGGTAGGGTAGTGATGAAAATTGTGATTTCAAAAAAACTGGGTTATCTGAATACTGGCACTAAAGTTCAACCTCTACTGAGGTCACTTAGATATCTAAACCTAGAACATAACTATTGTCTTACTAAAGAGAAAAGGTAGTTTTGCCTAAGTCTTCCTTCAAAAATAAAGGTTAGCTTTAACTTCTGCTTCTAGAAGATGGAGCAGACATACTTTTCCCCATACCTCTGATAAGTACCAAAGTAAAACTAAAAACTATCTGTAAGCTATACATACAAACGTAAAACTACAGCCACACCAACATAAAAAAGGTGGAGAGAAGACAGACTGGTTAAGGACACTGGGACCCAAAGAATGTCACAGGTGGTAAGTTCCCTGGATTTTCTTCTTGCCTCATATATCAGACCTGGAGCTGGAAACCAGCGACCTGGAAGCATCAACAGTCACAGACAACAAAAGCCTGAGCTCTCTAGCCCAGGAGGCCTAGAGGGGAAAGGGGCAGCCTAGCAAGATAAGAACATTTTAGACAAAAATCAATCTACTCTATACCCCACGATCAATCCCTAAAAGAGAAGAGCAGCATTAGAAGCCCATGCATTGTTTAAACCCAGTCTTCAATGCATTTCAATACAGATACAAGAGATACAGAGCCATTCACTTATTACTTTATGTTGGATGACCCTGCATACTATTCAGAAGTAACATCAAGGACAAACTCACCTTGTTTTACACTGCTTGCCATTTAAAAGAATATTAAAACACTGGCGAATATAAAGGTCAAGGTTACAACATGTTTCAGAGGAGCAAGTGAACAGTCATTTTAAATAAAAATACACCACACTGTCAATCAGTAGGTGTTTGAAGAAAAAAAAAAAAAAAAGGTCACAGGAAAAACTGCCACCCGTGGCAGCAAAGCTAAATGGTGAGCTGGGGTCTGTACCCCACAGCCTCTCCTCCCCCTGGGCAGGTGTCAGAGGAAGCCAAGGAGGGGGCATTAACCAAGCCCCCTCAGTGGCAGCGGGGACAGGCTGGGCAGAGCGGTGAGTCCCACCCTGGGAAGTGTCAGAGGAGGCCCAGTGCTGCACAGCAGGAAGGAGGCCACCCCGAAGTGCTTATGGAGGGAGTCCTACACATCCCGGCAGGGATTAGTCATGGGAGGCCTAGCAGGGGTACAATTCATACCTCTGCCCGGAGTGACGGGGAGTCCCACTCCCTGGGTGTCAACAGAGGCAGAGGGGAGCCTGGATTTGCCTCCACCGGGCAGTAATGAGGCCCCACCACCCTCTCCTCTCTGGAGTGCACCAACGAAAACCAGCTGGCAGAGATGGTTTAAACAAGATCCAGAGTCACAGGGCGTGACCCAGACCCCAAATGTCCAGGCGCCGATAAAAAATCACTCATACTGAGAACCAGGAAAATCTCCAACTGAATGAAAAAAGACAACTATGGTTAAAGGCACAGGGGAAGCGAAACCTTCTTCTTGACAACAGACTCAGGTATTTGGGCAGCAGCCTGATTAGCTACCGCAGCTGGACTGTGAGGGGCCAGAAGCAGCCAGAAGCTGCCCCGAAGGCCTGCCCACAGAGTACCCCCCTCCCCAGCAAGCCTTGGTTCACCTCCTCCCAACCCTGGGACAGGTCGGGGAGTCAGGCAGTGGGGGGCTGCTATGTCTGCAGTAGACCTAACTCTTAGCAGCCGCTTCTGGGAAAGTTCTAGGTCAGGAGAGCCTATCCAGTCCAGGTCTCTGTAGCCATGTGACCACAAGTTAGTGTGCAACTGGGTTCATCTAATCACCCAAAGCTACAGCTTTATCTTGGTGGTCAGGACACCCCAGCCCCGAGAACCAACAGCACCCCTGCACTTCCCAGGCACGTGCAGGCAGGTCCTTTCGACTAGCCTCCCTGTTTTCAGGTTAAAAAAGATTCCTTCTTTCTCACACACGTAGCTCCTTCCATTTAGATAAACAATAATAGTAAATATTAATTTTATCAACTCATAAGTTATCAATATATTTTTACTTTTATTGATTTGAAAATTACTTTATTAATTTTGAAACATTGATTTATTAATCAATATTAATGGACAGCTGGTGTTTATAATATAATTGATTTTTTAAAATTCTTAGTTTATGTCACTGAGGATTATACTGTCCTAGAAATACACAGAAATTTACTGGCTAAGGATCAGTTCTAATTATATCAAGATGTGAAGTACAATTTATTACCCAACTATATGAAAGACTAGTTAATGAAATAACTGTGGCACTTAAAGTGAATAGGTTAACCTAACCAAGAGTTAAAAAAAGAAAAGGTACTAGATATTTTTGCTAAGGGATCAAATGCAGAAAGATTTAAAACTTTAGGTTCTTTAAGGAAAATAGAGAAAATAACCTGAAATCGATAGCATTTAGACTGAATTGTTTTCGGTAAGGAATTTTTTTACCCTACATTTATTTTACCTCTTCAAAATACGGCTGTAGCATTTTTACCTCCCATCCTCCTTGTTTCCAGGAACATATCTTTAATTTAAAATGTCAAAACAGCAAAAAGCCTGTGGGGTACATAATATCACAATTACCTGTGATACACTGTGCCATAAATGCTCAAAGCATTCTCAACACATGCAAATCATCGAAAAAAGATCTTAAAAGCCCTGAAACCTTATAAAAAACTTCCAGCAGTTCTTATCCAATAAAGCCAATTCTGAACTTTTAACAATAGGGTGGTGTACAGAGGGCATCTGTTTGCTGAGTTATATTATGTAAGGATTAAAAGAATGGCATGTGTTAATATTTTCACGCAAGGATCAGAAAACAGTAAAAAGTAAACATAACGCCTATATTCTCTCTTGAGTAAGCAAATACATTTTTTATGGCTTTAACTGGTACTTCTATTTTGATGACTCCAGAAATCAGTATTTCTAGCTCTCACCTCTATCTGCAGTCTAACTGCCTTCTTGATTATTTCCACCTAGGTGTATACACAGATACCTCGTCACATTCCAAATATGGCCTTTCCTCTGGACCATTGGTCCCAACTAGCAAAGCCACCTCCACTTACGTGCCTCAGACATTCCACGCTGGCCAGCGGTGTGTGGGTGGGAGTGACCTCAGGGCCCAAGTGCGGAAGCAGCAGCACCCAACCCGCCAGCTCTCCCTTCCTCTGCTGCAGTGACTAAGGAGGCCTCACGCTGAGAGATTAGCTACAAAAACTGAAGCAGGCCTGGATCACGGAACTGCTGCACGCAGAGACCCGCAGTGGACCCCACATGACTGAGATGCATTAAACCACAGTGATGAGCCTAGACTAGGCACCACCCCCCATCTCAACTGCCCTCTATCTTAAAATTTTTAATTAATTTTTCCTCTTTTTTTTTTATTGTGGTAAAACATATATAAAATCTGCTGTTTTAACCACCTTAGGTATACAGTTCAGCAGTATTAAATACATTTTCACTGTTGTGCAGCCATCACCACCATCCATCCCCACAACCCCTCATCCCGTAAAACTGAAACTCTATACCCTTCAGACGATAACTCCCTATTCTCCCCTGCCCCACCCCTGGCAGCTACCATTCCACTGTCTTTACGATTTCGATTACTCTAAGTACCTAGCATATGTGGACTCATACAGTATTTGATTTTTTGTGATTGGCTATTTTCACTGAGCATAACATCCTGAAGTTTCATCCATGTTGTAGCATTCTGCAAATTTTTTAAGTCTGAATAATGTTGCCTTGTATGTATATACATTTTGCTTATCCGTATTCTTTGACTGATGGACACTATGCTTGCTTCCACATCTTAGCTATTGTGAATAATGCTGTTCTGAATATAAGTGTACAAATATCTTGTCAAGATCCTGCCTTCAATTCTTTGGATAAACACCCAGAAGTGGAATTGCTGGATCATATGGTAATTCCATTTTAAATTTTTTGAGGAACTGCCATATTGTTTTCCACAGCAACCATACCACCTTATATTCTAATACTGCACAAGGATTCCAATTTCTCTGCATCTTAGCTAACACTTGTTTTCTGTTTTGATAATAGCCATCCTAATGGGTGTGACATGGTATCTCATTACAGTTTGATTTGCATTTCCCTAAGATTAGTGGTGTCGAGCATATTTTCACATTCTTATTGGCCATTTGTATGTCTTTGGAGAAATGTCTATGCAAGTCCTTTGCCTACTTTTGAATTGGGTTTTTTTTTTGTTTGTTTGTTAGGTTTTAAAAGTTCTCTATATATTCTGCATATTAATCCCTTATCAGATACATGATTTGCAAATATTTTCTCCCATCTGCTGGTTTCCTTTTTATTCTGTTGTGTCTTTTTGATACACAAAATTTTAAAATTTTCAGAAGTCCAATTTGCCTATTTCTTTTGTGACCTGTGCCTTTAGTATCACATCCAAGAAATCACTGCCAAATCCAATGTCATGAAGTTTTTATACTGCTTTCTTCTAAAAATTTTATTGTTTTAGGTCTCATGCTCTGGTCCTTGATTCAATTGGATTTAATTTTTGTATATGGTGTTAGGTTAAGGGTCCAAAGTCATTCTTTAGCATGTGGATATCCAGTTTTCCCAGCACCATTTGTTGAATTGACTGTCCTTTTCCCATTGAATGGTACTGGCACCCTTGTCAAAAATCATCTGACCATGTTAAGGGTTTACTTCTGGGCTCTCTATTCTATTCCACTGGTCTATACATCTGTCTTCATGCTAATAGCACGCTGTTTTGATGCTTTTAGATTTGTAGTAAGTTTTGAAATCAGGAACTGTGAGTTCTCCAGTTTTGTTCTTTTTCAAGATTGTTCTGGCTTATTCAGGCTCCCTTGAGAGTGATTCCATATAGATATTAGGATGGGTTTTCTATTTCTGAAAAAAAGCATCTCTGGAATTTATATGTGACTGCCTTAATCTGTAGATTGCTTTGGGCAGTAGTGATATTTTAACAATTTTAAGTCTTCCAAAACCATGAACCAGGAATATGTTTCCATTAATTTATGTCTTCTTTAAATTCTTTCAGCAATGTTTTGTATTTTTCATTGTACAAGTCTATCACCTCCTTGGTTAAGTTAATTCCTCAGTATTTTAATCTTTTTAATGCTATTGTGTGTGAAATTGCTTTTGTAATTTCTTTCTCAGGTTGTTCATTGTTAGTGTATAAAAACGCAAACAAATTTTTATATGTTGACTTTTAAAAAATTTTTTTTTGAAGATTACTATTATTCTATTTTATTTATTTATTTATTGGCTGCACTGGGTCTTAGCTGTGGCATGTGGGATCTTCCATTGCGGCACGCAGGCTCTTCGTTGCAGTGGGCGGGCTTCTCTCTAATTGTGGCATGTGGGCTCATCAGTTGCGGCACGCATGCTCTCTAGTTGTGGCACGTAGGCTCCAGGGCGTGCGGGCTCAGTAGTTGCAGCACGTGGGCTCCGAAGTGTGTGGGCTCTGTTGTTGTGGTGTGCAGGCTTCAGAGTGAGTGGTTTCTGTAGTTGTGGCACGCAGGCTCTCTAGCTGTGGCATGCGAGTTCAGTAGCTGCAGTGTGCGGGCTTACTTGCCCCATTGCATGTGGGATCTTAGTTCCCCAACCAGGGATCAAACCAGCGTCCCCTGCATTGCAAGACAGATTCTTAACCACTGGACCACCAGGGAAGTCCTGTATGTTGACTCTTTGCATCCTACTTTGCTGAATTCATTTACTAGTTCTAACAGCTTTTTTTTCTGTGAGAAATCCTTAGGGTTTTCTACATATAAGTTCATACCACCTGCAAACAGAGATAATTCTACTTCTTCCTGTCCAAACTGGAGTTCTTTTATTTATTTATTTATTTATTTTTCCCTAACTGCTCTGGATAGAACTCCCAGTACTATGTTGAAAAGAAGTGGTAAGGGACTTCCCTGGCAGTCCAGTGGTTGAGACTTTGCCTTCCAATGCAGGGGGTGTGGTTTCGATCCTTGGCTGGGGAGCTAAGATCCCACATGCCTTGCGGCGAAAAAACCAAAGCTTGAAGCAGAAGCAATATTGTAACAAATTCAATAAAGACTTTAAAAATGGTCCACATAAAAAAAAAAAAGGCAAAGAAGTGGTGAAAGCAGGTATTCTTGCCTTGTTCCTGATCTCAGAGGAAAAGGTTTCATTTCAGTCTTTCACTATTGAGAATGATGTTTGCTGTGGGATTTTCATATATGGATTTTATTATGTGGAGGTAGTTGAGTGTTTTTATCATAAAAGGGTGTTGAATTTTGTCAAATCAATTGAGATGATTGTGTGATTTTTTTCCCCTTTATTCTGCAGATGTGGTTTATTACATTGAATAATTTTTTATGTTGAACCAGCCTTGCACTCTGGGAACAAATCCCTCTTAGTCATGATATATGATGTTTTAATATGCTGTTGAACTCTGTATGCTAGTATTTTGCTGAGGATTTCTGCAACAATGTTCATAAAGGATACTGGTTTGTAGTTTTGTTTTTTTGTAGTCTCTTTGCCTGGCTTTGTTTTCAGGGTAATGCTGGCCTCACAGAATGAATTAGGAAGTATTCCTTTGCCTTCAATTTTTGGGAAACATCTGAGGAGGATAGGTATTAGTTCTCCTTTAAATGTTCTACTTCAAAGAATTCAGGAATGAAGTCATCAGGTCTAGGGCTTTTCTTTGTTGGGAGATTTTTGATTACTGATTCAATCTTCTTACTAGGTCTAACTCAGATTTTCTATTTCTTCATGATTTAGTCTTGGTAGTTTTTTTGCTTCTAGGAATTTGTCTGTTTCATCTAGGTTATCCCATTTTTTGGCTTACAATTGTTCACAGTACTCTCTTATAATCCTTTTTATTTGTGGAGAATCAGTAGTAACGTCTCCATTTTCATTTCTGATTTTAGTAATTGAGATTTCCTTTTTTTCCCTTAGTCCATATAGCTAAAAGTTTATCAATTTTGTTGACTTTTTCAAAGCAAAAGTTTCATTGGTTTTACTGATTTTTCTCTACTGTTTTTCTATTCTCTATTTTATTGATCGCTGCTTAAATCTTTATTATTTCCTTTCTTCTGCTGGCTTTGGGTTAGTTTGCTTTCCTTCTTCTACTTCCATAAATTATAAAGTTATATTGTTGATTTGAGATCTTTCTTGTTTTTTAATGTAAGCATTTGCAGCTACAAATTTCCCACAGCACTGCTTTCACTGTGTCCCAGAAGTTTTGGTAAGTTGTATTTTCATTTTCATTCACCGCTAAGTATTTTCTAATTTCCCTAGTGATTTCTTCTTTCATCTGTTGGTTGTTTAAATGTGTATTGTTCAATTTCCACAACTTTGTAAATTTTTAGGTTTCACTTTCATTACTAATTTCTAACTTCAGCCTGTTGTGGTCAGAGAAGATACTCTGTATGATATCTATCTTTTAAAATCTATTGTGGTCTAACATATGGTCCATCCTGGAAAACACCCCAGGTGCATGTGAGAAGACTGTGTACAGGCATACCTTGGAGATACTAAGCGTCAGTTCCAGACCCATGCGATAAAGCAAATACTGCAATAAGTGAGTCACTTATTGTGACTGTGAATTTTAAAGTGAATTTTTTTCTTTCCCAGTGCATAAAAAGTTATGTTTACACTATACTGTAGCCTATTAAATGTGTAATAAAAAATTACAGACTTTAATTAAAAAACATTGCTTAAAACTGCTAACTATCATCTGAGCCTTCAGTGAGTTGTAGTAGTAAAATCAAAGATCACTGATCGCAGATCACTGTAACAAATATGATAATAATGGGAAAATCTGAAATATTGTGAGAATTACCAAAATGTGACATAGAGACACAAAGTGAGCAAATGGTGTCAGAAAAGTGTCACCTACAGACTTGCTTGATGCAAGGTTGTCACAAACCTTCAATTTGTAAAAAAAAAAAAAAAAAAAACAACCAAAAAACCCCCAACAACAACAACAAAACATAGTATCTGTGAAGCACAATAAAATGAAGTGCAATAAAATGAGGTATGCCTGTCTGCTGTTACTGCTGGGTAGAGTGTTTTGTATATGTCTGTAATGTCTAGTTGTTTTACTGTGTTGTTTAAATCTGTTATTTCCTTACTTATGTTCTGTCTGGTTGTTCTATCCGTTACTGTCAATGGGGTACTGAAGTCTCCAACTATTACTGTAGAACTGTCTACTTGTTCCTTCAATTATGTCAGGTTTTGCTTCATATATTTTGATGGTCTGTCCATTGGTGAGTAAATGTTTATATCTGTTTCACTGTCCTGCTGTATTGAACCTTTCATTAATATATAACATCCTTCTTTGTCTTTTGTAAACTTTTTCAATTTAAAGTCTGTTTTCTTATGTTAGTAGAGCCACTTATGCTCTCTTATGGTCACCATTTGCATGGAGTATCTTTTTCCATCCTTTCATTTTTAAACTTTTTTGTGTCTTTGGACATCAAGTGGGCCTCCTGATGACAGCATGTAGTTGGTTTATCTGTTTTTATCCAATCTGTCAATCTCTGTCTTTTGATTGGAGAGTTTAACCAATTTACATTTAAAGTAATTACTCATAAGGAGGGGCTTACTTCTGCCATTGCGCTATTTATTTTCTACAGGCCCTATAGTTTTTTGTCCCTCACTTCCTGCATTACTGTCTTCTCTTCTATTTAGTTGATTTTTTTTTGTAGCAAAATGTTTAAATTCCTTTCTTACTTCCTTTTGTGTATATTCTATATCTATTTTCTTTGTGGCTACCGTGGGGATTATACCTAACATTCTAAAGTTATAACTGTCTAATCTGAATTTACACCAGCTTAACTTCAATAACATATAAAAACTCCGCTCCTTTACAGCTCTGTCCCCACCCTTTCTAGCTGTTGATGTCACAAAACTACATGTTTATACAATGTGTAACCCAAAACATAAAAGTAATTCTTTTTAATGCACCAGTCTCCTAAGTTATGTAGAAAACAAGATGTGGAGTTACATACCAAAGTTATAGTAATATGAGCTTTTACACATAATTTTTTTCCCTTAAATCTATTAGTCTCTTAAATGATGCATAAAACAAAAACTACAGTTACAAACCATTGCTACAATACTAGCTTTTATAATTGCCCATGTATTTACCTTTACTGAGATCTTTATTTCTCCATGCAGCTTCATGCTACTGTCTAGTGTCCTTTCACTTCACCCTGCAGGACTCCTGTGAGCATTTCTTGCAGGGCAGATCTAGTAGTCATGATCTCCTGCAGCTTTTGTTTAACTCAGACTGTCTTAATTTCTCCCTCATTTTTCAAGGATAGTTTTACTGGATATAGGATTCTTGGTTTTTTTCTTTTAGCTCTTTGAATATATCAGCCTCCCCAAAAAAGTCTTCTGGCCTCCAAAGATTCCGATGAGAAATCTGCTGAAAATCCTATTGAGGATCCCTTGTATGTGATGATTCTCTCTTCATCTTTTGAAAGTTTGATTATAATATGTCTCACTTTGAATTCATCTTACTTAGAGTTTGTTGAGATTCATGCATGTTTATATTTATGTCTTTCAGCAAATTTGGGAAGTTTTCACCATTATTTCTTCAGATATTCTCCCTGCCCCTTTCCCTCTCTCTTCTTCTGGGATTCCCATGATGCGTACGTTGGTCCACTTAATGCTGTCCCATAGGTCCCTAGGCTCTATTCACTTTTCTTAAACCATTTTTCTTTCTGTTCCTCAGCCTTGATAATTTCCATTATCCTATCCTCAAGTGCATCGATTCTTTCTTCTGCCTGCTCAAATTTGCCTCAGAATCCCTCTAAGTGAATATTTCATTTCAGTTAATGCACTTTTCAGCTCCAGAATTTCTTTTTACTTTCTTTTTAGGTTTTCTGTCTCTTTATTGATATTTCCACTTATTCACACATCATTTTCTTGACATCCTCATTCCAAAAGGGAGAAGTTGGAAGGAGTAAAGGGGTTGTCAGTTCCAAGCACGTTTGAAATCCAGCAGAACACATTCCATTAGGCTTCAAGGCCTGTGAACAAGGCCTCTGTGGCTCAAGGCTGTGCCCTCTGGCCACGTGGTGGCTTCACTGGCCTCTGCCTCCGGGCACCCAGCAGCTCCGCTGACACAAAATCTTAAATTTAAAGTCTTGATTTTAAGGTAAAACTAATCAATACTATCAGAATTCAGGCAAGCAGTTACTTGCAGGACTGAGCAGGGTATAGAGCCTGAACGGGAGCATGAGGGCTTGGTTTTGGGGTGCTGGTAATGATCTGCTTCTTGGATGTGTATGCTGGTTATATGAGAGTGTTTCCTTGTGAACATTCACTGACATGTACGCTTAGATGTGTACTTTTCTATGTGTATATTTCAATAAAAAAGATTTTTTTAAAAAGGTTGTATAACAAGAAGATTTCAGCAATAGAGGAAATTATCTCTGGACAGAGAGAGTTATTTCCTTTAATTTAGCTCATGTTTTGTCATTTTCTACAGTTAAAACATTATGGTAATGAAAAGAAGATGTTAAGTTATGGCTGCTCCTACCAGCTGACATAAAAGTGAGAGACCTATTTTAGTCTCAGAGTATTAAAAGATATAATTTAGCTATTTTAATATTATATAGTAAGAGAAATAGTTATTTCAGTGCATGGCCATAAGAACAGTTGTAAGCCAGTGGCTAGTAATATCATTACCATTCAGGAAGATAATCCAGGATTAGGAAATACTGCTATAAACAGTGAATGTCTAAATACAGTTAAAGATGGCAATCAGCTGAATTAGAACCAGCCTTGAAAACTGCTTTCCTGTAGCATATAGCTCTGCCTGGTTATTTTTTCTAAACAATAAGGTGGATAGGGAGGCAACCGTTAGGAAAACTGTTGCAGAGGTAACTTGATCTTACGAGTCTTCCATTTAGCAGAGACTGGGACAGAGCTGACTAGAGGGATAGCACACAGTGCGTCCTTTCTCGGGATCCAGGCCAGTGACTGAGAGCCGATGAAGAAGTCAACCAGGCTCTTACAGGTGTTTAATGTGAGTCTTAATATACAGCTAGGTATTGGTTTCAGGCCTGCAAGGTGGATACATTTGCGAAGAGCACATACATATTTAAACATAGTTCAATCTCTTTGGATATTTCTGATGAACTGGCTCATTAAAGTGCTAGGGAGGCCTGAAAGGTGCATGTTCAAACCTATTTTCAGAGACCCCCTAATTTTAGAGTTGACTACTATTAGGCTGCAATTTCATACAAGTCCAGGAAAAACACCATACCCAATTCAGAATGCCATATTGAGGAACATGACTGGCAATACCACAAACTTTATTTTAAGCATTCTCTACCTTGAAAAACAGCTACCACAAATCCTGTTTTAGTACTAAAGCTCATCAATTTATTTAGTTAATTAAATTCTTACACTGTATAAAATCTTTGAAATACAGGGGGAAAAGCTCTTGAACCTCAGGTATAATAGATGTTCATTCTTTGGCAGTCACTATTTTCTAGGCGCTTCTAACAGCTTTTCAATCTCTATTTGCTCTTCTTAAGAATGCAAATTTACTGATTCTTAAAAAATTCTGCTGTTCAAAAGATATCTTAATAAATGATGTGTAATATTTTGGGGCCAGATTTCCATATATCTGCCCATGTGCATATATATGATAGTAACAGTACTTTCACGCCAGAATCATTTGTGATGGTAATTTAGGATTATGACCACACAGGTTTTCAAACTTGGCTGCTTAAAAATGGGTCTATCTGATTTCAGATGCTCTCTGAGTTCTCAATCAGAACTCTCTCTCATTAATTCAGTCAACAATTTCTAAGATGACTGTTGAAAATGAGAAGGTATCTGTTGACGTAAGATGGGGAATAGATTTTGGCCTGTCAAGATTCTGACTTTTTAAACTGAGCACAGTCCATTATGGTAATTTATTTTCACTGTAATTTAGAAAAGAGCTTATTAAAGTACTATTTATCACAAGAGAGAATTACTGCGTCATTAATAATACAGCTAAAGGCTACTGAAATCTCTAACCAAAAGCCCACAATGATGGCAACACATTTCAGTGTAGTGACCAGCAGTGTTCGCAATGGAGTGACATGATTTGTTCTGAATCCCAGCTCCATCACTTACTAGCTATGTGACTTTGGGCAAATTACTCACTGTCTCTCTCTTAGCATCTCCTCTGTACAATAAGGATAACTGTACTTCACAGGGTTGTTGTGAAGAGTATATGAGTTAATTCATGTGAAGCACTCAAAACAAGAGTTAGCTCATAAATTTTAGATATTCTTATCTTTGAATAATGTTTTCAAGAAAGCCAGATAGTACGGGTGATTTAATTTGGTCATGTACATTGTCCATGGGAAGGGCATTCTGTAACAGGTAATGTTATAGTTTAATATCACTCCTCTCGTCCTTGAATACAAATATCATTTAATTCCATATTCACTTTTAATAAGTATCCACATTGGTTCAAAAGGGACCAAAAGAGGCAGTAGGAATAGATCCTGTGGAGTACATTGGTCTGAACTGATTCCTGCCAAGAGCAGTTTAGTGGGGGAAAGGGGAACCACCCTAAACCAGCCTTCCTTTTACTCATGTTTAATGAGATCCTCAGACCAAGGTCAAGGAGCACAGGAAACAGTTATAAATCATGCCACCTGACAGGAGAAGGAATAGGAGGGGCACGTGCACTGGGGCAGGAAATCTAGGTTGATTTATTTGCATTGAGACAATTCAAGAGGGATCAGGAGACTCAGAAGGTTTATAAATTCCCTGTGGCATCATAAAAGGCAGCGGTCTGACAATAGGAAGGGCAAGCTAGATTTGATGCTAGAAAAGAAGGGAAGAGTCTTATCAAATTTTTGTGAAGAATTTTTCTACATCTGGAATTGATGACAAAAAAGATGGAAGAGATGGAAGAAAGGAGGCTGGGAGGATTCCAGATTTCCCCACATCTCCCAACCTCTGGACTGCACTTAACTCCAAGCAAGCAGAACTCATCAAAATATGATCTATTTCTTTGTAGGATACAAAAACGGTTTCAAGGGGATAGTGAGTAACCAGGATTTTTTCTTAACTTTAAAATGCAATACTTACTACTTTCATAAAGTAAGGAAATTTCTATAGACAGATTTAAACAATCCGTACATATGTGTTTTCTTATGCTTTACAATTCCTTCTTTTAAAACTGTTCCCAATGTCAGCAATTACCAGGTAACATAGCTATAGGTAAATATATTGACTTGTCAAAAACTGGAAAATACAGAACTTTAGACCTCAAAATTAATTTTATCTATCCATCTAATATTATAGATGAGGAAGGTAAGACCAGAGAGCTAAGTTAGGAAGCTTGTGACCTGATTCATTAAAAAAACCGAAAGAATAAATTAGTGGCCAACACTTAGATATCGAGAGATTTGTAAGTGAAGGGGGTCAGAAAGTACAAACTTCCAGTTATAAGATTAAGTCCTGGGAATGTGATGTACAGCATGGTGACGAGAATGAACAATACTGTGTTGTACATTTGAAGGTTATTGAGAGTCAAGATCTTAAAAGTTTTCATCACAAGAAAGAAAAAATGTAACTGTGTGGTGATGGATGTAAACTAAACTTACTGCGGTGATTGTTTCACCATATACACACATATCAACATCATTATGTTGCACACCTAAAACCAATATAATGCTGTATGTCACTTACACCTCAATTTAAAAAGAGAGATTTATATATATGGATTCTGTGTGTGTGGGGGATAACGCAGGGCTCTCGTCTTGCACGGTCACAACGAGCTGGAATTAAAAGCGGCGGCCTCTCTGGACAAAGCACGTGGCCCCCAGTTCATCATGGTCTCTCCTCTCGTCTTACATGCGTCCCTCCCCTCTTGAGTTATGGCATCTGCCTGGCCCACACAGCCCTCGGGCTCGGGGTTATAAGGCATCTGAATAGTACTCTGTAGGTTGTGAAGTGTATTAGTTGATGGGGCTATTACTGCTCCAGATGATACACTTAGTTTATCAACAGAGTTGGAGCTGGAGCTGAGGTCTGGAGCTGGAGCAACAGTTACCGGTGGGGATTCCTACATTTGAAGAGGACACTGTGGCTCAGAGTAAATAAGCAACAACTCGTAGGACAGCAAGTGAACAGTGCTGCTGCTTCTTTCCTCCTCCCTCTCGCATTTCAGCTTCTGCCCAAAGGAGGACGAATGTGTGAATGAAGAAAAGCAAAGAATGGCTTTGCTAATGTAAGGAAAAAAACCAATTCCATGGCTAGGAAATTCCAAACTACAAAAATGAGTCTTGAAGTGAAGATTAAAGCAGAGATTAAGCTGAGGAAGTGGAAGACAATTCCAGAGGTGAGGGCAGTGAACAGAAAATGCTTTGCATCCAGTTCCTTTCAAATAAATCTGGATACCATCGGCAGGAAACATGTAGCTGATGCTAATGTCTGTGGTGGTTTAGAGGAAGAAGTATGTATATTGAATACTTAATATGTGAGAATCTAGAACTGAAGGGAGGTAGGATAATTAAAACGAGACGAGCACGTTTATCTGACCAAGTCAATACGGGCTGTCAAGTCATGAAATAAGGATTGAACTGTAATCGTCTACTCTGTCAACTTCTGGATATTGGATATTCTAACCAGCAGAAGGTTTTCACTCTCTATGATCACCACGTACCAGTCACCTTCAGGGGATAACGCCACACAGATGGCGGAGAGGCTGGCTCGTGGACACGGCAAGTACAGGACAGAGAGGCAGGCCAGCACGACACACAGGGGAGGGGTCCTCCGGCAGCACCAGACGCCCGTGTGTCCTCTGAGAGATGCCTGCTGCGTCCCAGCACCTGGCATCGTGGGGGCGTGCTGAGTGGATGCGCGGACGCTGCCCTCACCACCAAGAAGGCAGGCGCTTGGCAAGGCGGCCAGACGCCTCCGGCTCTGCCCCCCACGAGCAGCCTCTGCAGCACTCCCAATACCTCAACACTTGCTGTTTATTTTTTCCTTTGTTCACTGACAACTCAGGAGCGCTCTGTAGCTTTACCCTATTGCTGTTCTCTTTTCATAGAACGGAAAATCGTTTTGTTTTTCTCTCTCCAATGTTAGATGTCACTTTTAAACTAGTTTTAATGCTACGATGAATGGCTTTTCCCAGCTGTTCCAGAACTGGTGGCCCGGGCCCAACGCCGGGGACAAAGGAGAGCTCAGCAGGTCCCGTTCTAGAGAGCCCACAAAGGGGGTGGGGGGTCAGAAAAGGCACCACTGTGCACCAGGCCAGCCCCTCACAGCACATGCCTTTTCTGGGTTGAGACTGGTGTGCGGTGACGCTAAGTCTGGCAGAAGGAGTCTTGACGTCACGGGGAGCAGACAGTCATGCACAAGGGGGGCCCCTGTGCTCAGTGAGAGAGGCTCAAAGAGAATTCAGCCCTAAATCTTAGAGTCTTCAATCTTGAAGACGGGGTGTGAGTAGAAGAAAAGGAAACAGGCTTCTCCTTCCTTTGTTTGGTACCTACTCAGGCATCGGACTTGTTGGTTTGCCTTGTGCTTATCTGAGGAGGAGAAGGGACACCTAGAGACAGAGGGCAGGATGGACAGAGGAGCACGTGGCAGCCGACACGCTCCCACTCTTCAGCCCAGCAAGGAGCAGCCAGGTCCGCGTCTTCCGGGCACTGCTCACCCCTCGGGGGTCAACGCTGGCCAGAGAAGCAGCATCAAAGTGCTGCAATGGCATCAGAGGACCCCAACGCCAAAGGAAGAGGGAGAAAGGCATGAAGAGGACAGAACCTGTCCCTTCCTGCTGCAGGCCCCTCTTGGGGGCGGAGGCAGGCAAGAGAAGATGAAGCGAGCTCTGCTCTGATGCCTCATCTGCCTTCTGAGGTCAGAGAGTAAAGTGGCCTTTTCTAGAGCTGCACATACACATGGAATCACACAGCACGTTCTCCTCTACATCTGAGCAGTGTCTCACCACAGGAGGACACCACTGTTTGCTTGTTCACTCACTGCTCGCAGCAGCCAGCCTTCTAGGCCGCCTGCACTGGTCCCCCCACGTTGTAGGCGGCTGGTGTACGTGGTCAACAGGACAAGGGGAAGTGATCGTGTGCCCCTTCCGAGACAGGTTATAAGGACATTGTGGCTGCTCTCTTCCCCTCCCCTGGATCATGTGCTTAGGGGAAGCCAGCCTCATGTCCTAAGTAACCCCATGGAGAAGCCTAAAAGGTGCAGAGCCCCGGGCCATGCGAGTGACCCTGGAAGTGAGCCCTGTAGCCCCAGCCAAGCGTCAGGTAACTGCAGGCCTGGCCAAGAGCCTGACTGCAAACTCATGGGGACCCTGAGTGAGAACGACCAGCTTGGGCCGGTGTCCTGGGCCTGCTGAGCGGCTGTCAGAACCCTTAGTTCTACCCGATGAAGCAACAAGTCACGGGAGAAGTATCATGCAGGTACCCCGTGTGTCACGGGCAGCTCCCTGGAGACTAACCAACTGGTAACAGGAGAGCGGGCAGAACTTAGTGAAAGACAATTACTGAAAGCAAGATTCACTTAATTCAGATATTTTTTCATACTGGACCTACTGAAAATACTTGGGGCAACAGTGAAGTCCCCCCTTTTCCATTAAGAACTTAGGGATTAGGGAAATTAAGTGGTCTTGTGAGGCTAAAGAAGTAAAATACACAAAACACAACAGAAAACTAAGGAAGTCTGTGAAAATGCTTGTCTGAAGAGGACAGGATCCCCCCACTGCTGCCAGGACCACCCGGGGGTCACGCAAGGAAGGAGAGGGGGGATTGCTGGGAAAAGACTGCAGGGACAGAAGGGCGGTGTTTGGTCTGGGACAGTGAAACAGAAGACCAGAGACCCTGTGAGCAGGCTCGGCCAGGTGAGCAGGTGACAGCATGTCTGTCTGACATCAGCTCACTTCCCCAGTGACAGACACGTTTCCACAGAACATGCACCAGGAGACCTCAGCTCATGGCGCAGCTCTGCACGGACACGCTACTCGTCTCAAGATCTTGGTCCTCTCTGAAGACACTGACTGATCCTCACTAACTGCTCCCTAGTGGAACAGGAGATAGCATCCACTTCCTAGCTGGGAGGATGAAGCACAGACCCAGGGCAGCCCACCCGAGTTTTCTGCGCCCACTACACAAGCACAGATGCATTGTTTACGACCCCTCCAGCCTCCTCAGTCAGCTGAGCTAGCCTTACCCATTCATAATTCTCCTATTGAACATAACGGAAACTGATAATTTGTTCAGAAAATATGAAATAAGGGCCAATTAGAATTAGTTACAGTTCTTAAAATGAGACAGATTGAGCAATGTGAGCCGGGGTGACAGACTGCTGATAAATTTTTTTGCTCAGTTCTTCTGTAATATGAAAGAAGTCTATCTCTCTCTCTCTTTTTTTTTTTTTTTGTCAAGCTAGGTGACCTGAAAATGTTTATGTGGCAGAATTCCCACAAATGATGGATAAAGTGGTTGAACTTGCAATAAAGGGAGGCCCCCAGAGCACCTTTGTTTTGCTTTCCCTTGTGTCACTGGCACCCAGGAGAGGGTGAAAGTTCACAGTGAATTCCAACTCTTAAAGGGATGAACGTCTAGGGGTCCCAGAGCTTAAGTGGGTAAAAGTTTTCTTTCACTTGCAAATGAGCACTGGGTTATTTTTGCTGGTCATCTATCTATCTTGCAGTAGGGAACATCTTCTGGTGTTTTCTCAGCAAAGTCAGCCACATAAATAAAGTCTATTTATAAGCAGTTTTATTAGTCTTTAAAATAGAGAAAATATCTTTACTGTGTAAATAGTGATTCTTGTTTATTTGAACATTTAATATGATGCTAGGACTTCCCTGGTGGCGCAGTGGTTAAGAACCCGCCTGCCAATGCAGGGGACATGGGTTCCATCCCTGGTCCGGGAGGATCCCACATGCCGTGGAGCAACTAAGTTGGTGCGCCACAACTATTGAGCCCTCATGCCTAGAGCTGGTGCTCCGCAACAAGAGAAGCCACCGCACCGCAACGAAGAGTAGCCCCCGCTCGCCGCAACTAGAGAAAGCCTGCGCATAGCAACAAAGACCCAACACAGCCAAAAATAAATAAATGAAAAATGATGCTATCAATTGATGACTGATCCTCTAAAGTAGAAAAAAAGAAATTCCTTCACGTGAAAACTCTTTCCTACTCTGATTACTTCAGGCAGAAGGGCAAATGTGGGCAGCCCAAATGTACAGAAAAGTGGCGGAGGATGCAGGGGATGACCTGGAAGGCAGGAGGCGGACACTCATGTAGAACAGGAATGGCAGGAACAGCATTAGAGATGAAGAGGACTCAGACTCTGAAATTCAGCTTTCTCCTTGTCTTCAAAGGGGAAAAAGATTTGCCCCAGTTTTAAAATTGTGGTAAAGTATACACAACATAAAATTTACCATTTTAACCATTTTTAAGTGTGCAGTTCTGTCCATTAAGTACATTTACATTGTTGTGCAACCATCATCAATGAGGAAATTTCTAGCTTTTATTTTCACAGATGAAAGGTCTCATGTAAGTATTAAGCATTAAATTTGGGGAAGGTTTTGGGTGGAAAAGAAAAGGGCAAAACTTTGCTCTTACCATCAGAGCTTACCCAGCCTTGAATACCAGGAAATCACTTAAATGAAAATATCCTTAGTGCCTTCTGTAGCGGGAATCTGACTGGACGTAAGGAATAAGACTTTTCACCCGCTGGTGGTATGTGCACACCACCACCAGCTCCACACCACTGCTGCCTGCCCTTACATGTGGCCTCTGCCCCTGGAGGCACCACTGAGGACCCCAACAGCCCTTGCAGATACCCCACAGCGCTCGCCAAGGACCACGCAGTTGTCAGTGCTGTGGACGACCCCTGCGGCCTGACCCCGAGAGACATGCAAAAAAAACCCAAAAAAACCTTTTTCATTTCAAATGGGCAGAATTTCACTAATTTCATCCAGCCATTGCAAAAGTTAAAAAAGTTCTCCTAAGACGTGTGACACCTTCTAAACCAGTCCTCTTACCAAGAATGCTCTGCGCTTCCTAGACAAAGCAGAGATTTGAAGGCTGAAGTCTCTGCTGGTGAAGATCAATTAGATAAAGATCAGACATCTGGCCCGAGATGGGAGAGCTGAGTGCATGAGCTGGCACGGACGCGGGCAGCCTCCCCCCAGCCCCACTAGTCATACCTGCTGCTTGAGCTGCTGCACGAGCCGGTCCTTCTCCCGCTTCAGGGCAGCCACTTCTTCCTGGGTCTTTTTCTTCGAGGATGAAAGCTCCAAAAGAGCTATATTGGCGTCTTTTTCACTGATGGCGGCCAGAAGGGCTTCCTGCCTGCAAAAGAAAGAAAACATCCAGATTTCCATCTAGTCCTCACAGCAATCCTCAAGTTACTATTACCATTACCCCCATTTTATGGGTGATGAAACTAAGGCTTAGAGAGTGTATGCGGCTGCCCAAGTTCACACTTGAAGCAAATGGTCCGGGCAGGAATCCCATTCAGGGCTTCTCGACTCTAAATGTCTTTATCAGGTCGTTATACTGACATCTTAATAAAGAGTTCCCAGATCTAGTTGTAGTTAAACTTGGAAAGTAAACGAAGTTAATGACTTTTTTTTAAAGTAAGAATTATCCTGTCATCTATACATTTTACCCATTTGACTCATTCTTTTGATAAGTATTCTGTGGCTTCCAGGCAAACGAGGCACCACTAAAACTGAAAACATTTTTATGTACAGAATGTATAACAAACTGTAAACATTAGTAAATAGGATTCAGGAAATCAGCCAGCTGTTCCCGGGGCACTCTGAACATCTATGAATCTTTTTATCTCATCAATGCAAATAAGTTTCCAGTCAAGGCTTTACTTGGCAATGATCTGCACATTTTGAAACAACAATTTAAACTTCACTGATTCCTTGTGGTTTACCTAACAACTATTTTTGGGTTCATATCCAGAAGGAAAAGAAGGTGGGACTTTAGGGGAGGGGCGTTGAACTGAGAAATTTACAAAATAATCAGAATGAAGTTGGTGAACAATTAGTCTCATAGTCCAAATGCATTCCTCTATAGCTCATCTTTTATGTAATAAGTCATCTGGAAGAAGACAGATTTGATTTACAGGAACTATAAAAGTGGCCTGAGCTTTTGACCTGAGGAAATGCTGGATCTGAGAATGCACTGCCCAAGTTTAACCTTGCTTCTGTCTCTTGTTAAGATAATTACGTTTCAACAGCAGTCATATGGAAGAGTTTTAGTTCAGCCACAAACTGGAAGACTATCTTTTGCACATTCTGACAAGGATATTCCGTACTCAGATGGGTAGGTCTGGGGAACTCTGAACAAGCAGTGCTAACAAATGGAAGACGTAGATCAGTTTACATCATGGAAATGAAGATTTGTTTAACTAGTCTTTGCTGTTGGAAGGGAAGATTCATTGACCTCAGTATAACTTTCCACTGTCCTCACTCTATATGAGTCTAAGAAATGGCAGATGGCTTATCCCATGAAGTCAACACCAAAGGGATAATGACAGTCTAAATATATCCACTGACCACTTGAAAAAAATATGTTAAGTGGTGAAATGAGCTTAAAGGTGAAGGAGTTCAAGATGGTCTCACTCTGCGGTTTCCTGTTAATTGCTGTCATCTGTTCCCTTTTGGGGAGCCCAGAGACTGAGAAGCTGGAACAAGAAATGTGCCTTCTCAATAAGGGGGCTGCATTTCTGTGCATCAATAGTCAGAATGACACATTTAGCAGCAGGCAAATAACAGAAGACGAATGAAAGATAAGTTACTCTGTCCAGTTAGACCAAGTCATGAGAACTTCTGCCGAGTGCAAGATACAAGGCGATAGGACCTGAGTTCCATTCTGTACTTAAGGAAAGAAGCATCATAATACGAAATGGTAAAAATTATCCTATAGTGTTGAAACATCTTGACTGAATTCCAAATTCTTTTATAAATGATATACTTGGCCAGCTAGTGTGGTACAGTTAATCTCTGGGGTAAAATGTCACATTCCCCAAATGCAATATGATATAACAGGTGCCAATTCATATTCTAAATTTTAAAATAAAGGATGTGGCACTGGAGTCTGTGCCATTGGAATGGTGCCTTTTTTAATAAGATATATATTTTGAAGTCTTTTTTTCTTTTTCTATACGATTCAAATAGAATTTTTATTATGTCACTGATGCTATTTACTTTTTATTGAGCACTGATAATATACTGTGAACTGCACAGAATCAAATTTTCTCTCCCATACCCAAGGCTCTCACCCTCTAAAAATTCCCTAGCAGATTAACATACCACTGTCCTTTCCATTTTAAAACTATACTCTTGATATTGACTTCTACATGTGTATGTGCCTAAAAAGGGCAATTCACAGTCAAGAGAATGAAATGTTTTGATTACATATTGCACATATGATCATGTAAACTCTGGGTAATGTTAGTATCTTTTGTGGGTTTATTAGCTTTCAGGTTTTTCTCTTGTTTTTGGAAGTGGACAGAGATTGTACTGTTTCGCCTATAATTTTGGTAAATTTGCAACGGACACCATGGGAAGAACAACTTCTTGAACACAATTTGGAGGACAGGAACAAAACTAAAGCTAATAAATAGTAACAGCCATCTAATTTTTTGGGAATAAGAAAAACTCTTGTTCCCTCAATACATGTGATAGTAAAGACCATATTTGCAGTTGAGCTTATGTGGTTAAGTTTTACAAAGAACATTCAAGTGTCCAAACTAAAAAATTTTAAGAATACCCTGCTTGTCAGAGGGAATGGAATTTAGAGTGAAAAAAAAGCAAAGAGCAAAAAGGATTTTATTTTAGTAGCCACCTATTCTTAATATACCTGCTTCTTTGAAAAAAAGGTATTTGCTGATAACAAAGTAATGTTCATTCATTGGCGAAAAATGCAAAGATACAGAAAAGTGTGAAGAAGGAAATAAAAATACCTGAAATAATTCCCTTCTAATCAGAGTCAATTACTTGAGAGCTGAAAGTCAGCTATTCTAACGCTAATATGGCTATTTCAAAGAAAATGAACCTTGCTGGGGATTAATAATCAACTTCAAAAGCTTTACCAATCCAAGGCTCTCCACAGAAAAGGAACACTTGCTGGTGGAACACTTCCTGACTTCATTTCCCATGAGCCCATAGGGAGTAACACAAGCACATGAAACACAAAAGGGAACATACATAGGCCACAAGCCCAGAGAAAAGAAGAACTAAAATGCTCTTCCTGCCAAATCACTCTCCTTGTTCTGTTAGTGGCTTTTCCTCAGTTAAAAATTAAAAAAATTGAAAATGTGGACACAGAACCTTTCAAAGTGATTAGTAATTCCCTACTGCACGACTAACAGGCCCCCTGACTTGCATAATGAGTAGGTAGTAACAGAAATCCAACTTTAAGTCATTAGTCTAGTCACGCCATCCCTGGTGCTGTAAACTACCAGAACAGTTGAACCTGCCCTTTGACCTGCGAATTCTAATAGAATCAAGATGTCTCTAAAAGTTCTGCTGTGGCATTTGAGCTTCAAGAAATGGTAAGACCACCTTCTCTGTCCCCCTCCCCCTTCCAGCAAATTTCAGAAACAAGAGGCAAATAAATACCCAAGGCAAGTGGAGCACAAAATCCTGCTGGTAACTCCTGAATCCTTAAGGACAACACACGAGCCCTCTCTTACTAGTAAACGACGGTGGTTAGCAATTTAAGAGTGAGTCCTAGGTAAGCGTGTGTTTAACAGAAATGCAAGACAGAAAAGGAGTATGAATGAAGGGATATTACAACAGTTTATTTTTCCCTCTTCCTCCAACTGGGTATTCCAAACGGAATGATTAAATAATCGTGTTTCATAAGTTTTATAATCCAAAAAACACGAGGAAAGAGAGCAGATGAAGGCAACAATGAGATCAGTAGCTTTGGACATATTACTGTCCAAGACATGTAGGCACAGTTTACTCCAATTTTAAGATGAATCTGAAATCCAGATTCTCTTACTGATGCCTCCTTTACTTGTAGTTTAACCGGTTAACTTTCCGGAGTGAAATCTCTTTCACCCCTTCATTTCCCTTGGCGAGGAGGTCCTCCAGCCTCCCTCACGGAGGCCTCAGAGAGTGTGGCAGATACGCCACCTTACGAAAGCTCAGTGGGTGAGCTTGGCTGAAATACCTGAACTTCCAAATCTGGTCCCTGAACATCTCCTTATGTCCTCTCTAGGTAGCCTTTACTTAGATACTCAGCATTATCTTTAATATAAAATGTCTACACTAAGTCAGGTTTTCCATCCATCATAACGAATCTCCCATTCAATGTTAACTGAATCACCACATTTCTAGGCCCACAGCCTGAGAACACTGAAAAAATTTGATTTCCTCTTTGTTCCCCAGAACCAATATGCAAGTTTTGTTGATTCTTCCTTTCTGATAGTTTTTAATGAACCCACCACTTTGTACCTGCATGTTCACTATCATGGTCCCCACCATCCTTTTACCACGGGCCTGCATGATTCTTAAAACGCCTTCTCCGACCTCACTGCTGTTCTCACCGTCCTGCTTCCAGCGTCACTTTCATCAGGTTTCTTAATGTATTAAACACTTGGGCCTAACATCTGACCAGCTACAATTTTCTATCTACTTCTTCCTCACTGTCTTCCAAGGACTGTGTGTCACCGAGACACGACTTGTTTTCACTTAGTTTTATGCTACACGCTCTACCTGAAAGGCCTGAGCTTTCTCCTCACCGGCTGCTAACTTTTCTCTGTTCAGCATTTCCTTCCAGCACTTTCACAGTTTAGATTAATAGGCATCTGCTCTGTGAATGTCCTTCAATTCTTCTACATGGGTCTGCTTCCCCAACTATACTACGCTTATGGCTATGTCTTTAAAGTTTTCTTTTTATGTTGAGTTTATTGGTCTTTCAGTTTGTTGGCTTGCTAATTTAAAAAATTTTTTTCTTTTTAATTGTGGTAAAATACACATAAAATTTACCATCTTAACCGTTTTTTAACCAAGACCAGGGACAGGAGGCTGTCACCTGAAGCGGGGGTGGGGTGGGCGCGCCCCCAGGACGGGAAAGCGAGTGGTGCCAGGCCTCTGCCGCCCGCTGCCTTGCTGCAAAGTGCTCCCTGGGCTCCCAGTGGCCAGGGTACAGCCCAGGTCCCATCTGCTTAAGCACCATCCATTCTCCCTGAGTCAAGAACTTGACCACAAGGGCCACGTTGGCCAGTGGCACAAGGTTCCAAATGCTGTTTCCCAAGCTGGCTGATCAGAGGCTGCAGCTAGGATTCCCTGCCAGGGGTCTGTGGGTCCCCAGGGACCTGAAACAGATTTTTCCAGGGTTTAAACATTTGTAAAAAATGTTTGTTTTCATTTTGATTACTCTAAAAAAGGACCCCCTTACCAGTCACAAGGACAGAACTATTTTGTGACAATTAGAAATGAAAAGGTTTTCACAGATAAAAAAAAAAATACACATAACATTGACCATCTTAACCGTGTTTAAGGGTACAGTGCAGCAGTGTTAAGGACATTCATACTGCTGTGCAACCATCTCCAGAACTCTTTGTCTTGCGCAACTTAAACTATGTATTAAACAATCCCCATCCTCCTTCCCAAAGTCCCTGGCAAACCACCCTTTACTTGTCTCTATGAACCAGGCTACTCTAGAGCCTCACGTAAAGGCAGCCACACAGTATTTGTCCTTTTGTGACTGGCTTATGTCACTTAACATAAAGTCCTCAAGGTTCATCCCTTGGGCAGCATGTGTCAGAATCTCCCTCTTTTTCAAAGCTGAGTAATATGCCACTGTACGCAGCCATCACACTTTGTCCATTCATCAGACGATGGACATTTGGGTTGCTTCCACCTTTTGGCTATTGTGAATGCTCTTATCTTTAATTTTTAAAATGTATTATTTTCCTTCTAGAGTCTTGGTTCACGACTGTGAACACCAAAAGCTTGCACATATTGTTAATTTTCTACATTGCATGTGCCTAAACCATTTACACTTTTTTCTCTTCTTTTCTTTTGGCTGCAGTTACTCTGTACTCTGATATTATCTGCCAGTCTTCCTTTTTTTTTTTTTTGCCTAAAGTCTTTGCTCAGAAACAGCTGGAATACAAGCTCCACGAAGGCAGGGTGTCTGTCTATTGTGCTCACTATGTGTCCCAAGCACCAAGAACGGCTCCTGGCACCAGCAGGCACTTCATACACACACCCTGAACCAGCAGCTCCTCCAGTTCTGACTCCATTCCCGTCTGCTGTAGTGGTTCCCAACTGCTCCAATGTTTTCACTTATTCTGAAGCTGGGCTTCACTGTATTTTTAAGGCTTTTTTTTTTTCCAGTCCAGTAGCATGGAAAGCAACTGAGCAGAAGGTTGGAGGAGGGGATATCAAAATGTGAAAACATGAAAAAACCAAGACTAGAAAGAGACCACTAGCTCTGGCCAATTCACATTTCATTCAAAGAAGAGTTTTGCTTTTCTCTAACTAGACAGAGGACAACTGGAGAAGTAGGTTCAATTCTGGCGGCCATTATTTAAGAGGCAATTAAAAGTAGAGGGATCCAAAGGAAGGTGACAGGATGGGGTTATACAAGGGCATATTAATCCAAAAAGATTTACCCACAGAGCATGACTGATACCTAGAATAGCAAAAACAGGAAAGGCAGAAATAGGATTTTAATCTGTGTCTCTCTAGAAAGCACATATGACACTAAAGGGAGGACAGTCACAAAGATACAGATTTCAGTTTATAAAGTGATCATCTAACGTATTATCTCCTGTTAATAAGTAGAACTGGGGAGCCTAAAAAATGACAGGGCTTCTCCTGACTAGGTGTGTAAAGAGGTTACCAGAGGTATTGTATAAATGATTTTGCTTTGAGTGGTAAGTCTATTCTTTTTAACTGTAAGATTTCAGCACAACGAATGAGATGAAACAAAAATGCTAAGTGCCAATAAATCGTATGGGCCATACGTGCTGAAGTAAGTGATACAGCAGACAAAGAAAATCACCTGGGGCCGAGGACATGGGAAGTCAGTGGGCCTTATTTTGACAGAGATAATAAGAAAGACAGAGAAAGTGATATGTATAAAAGCACAGGTCGTGTGAGGACACACGGCATGACTGGATTAGAGGGTTTCTATAGGGAAAGGACAGAGCGAGGGGGATGCTGAAAAGGTAGCTTTGAATCGGAGCACGGATGGTCTGGAATGGCAGGAAGGAGTAAACACAGACTGTGACACCCTTGAGGGTTCTAACCTGAACCCGGCAGACAGAGGGTACTCAAAATGCTGAATAAGGAATGATTTGATTTTGAATATAATATAGAAGCATCAAAAGTTCCAGAAAAGTAAAGCAAGGTCTTAGAAAGACTGACTTACAGGCAAAGAGGAGAGATGAAATGATTCTGGAAGCAGAAGGGTCAGGAGGCTCCTGCTAGAGATGTATCATGAGCAGAATTCTTACATTACAAAAAAAGTTGTTAAAGAACTAAGAATAGAATGCTGCTGTCTGACTCCGGATTCCAGAGTCACAGGAGGACTGTGATAAATCGCTACACTATTCAGAGAATATGAAACACACCATCAGTATTGGATATTTGTTTTGATGCTGGAAAGAAACTTTCAAATGTCACCAAACATAGACTATCTGAGGGCATTTGATCCAGCAGCACGAGCTGGGGTCCTGCCTCATGTGACCTTCTCACAGCAAGGGGCCAGCCCTCTGCACACGATCCTGCTGCCTGTTTCGTCTCCACCTCCTGAAACAGGGGAAAGAGACACACTGGCAAGAGAATGGGTAGAGAAGTTATCCTGGTATGGACGAACTTGTATATTTCAGAAGTCCTTGAAAAGAATCAAAATTAACATAAAGGCAGAAACTGCTGGTAGTTACAGCTCAGTAAAGGAGGCTGAACAAAATTTTGTGCAGAAAAGCTGTATTCAGTTTTTCTCCTCACTTTTTCTGAAAAATGAGCATTTTGATATATCCAACCCACCACAGGCTATGACAAGTTTGGAAAACGGAGTTTTACTGTGATATTGATACTTCTGCTATAAAGCTTCTGCCTGCTTCTCAGACGGGCAAAAACTTGATGACTGTATTCCATGTGTTAGGAAAAAAAAAACAAGAGCCTATATCTTTTCCATTTGTTTAAATATAAAAATTGTAATCTACTCCACAGAGAGGTAGAAAGCAGATCAGTGGCTGCCTGGGACCGGGGGCGGGGCTGCAGAATAACTAGGAAGGGCCACGAGAGCTTTTGGAAGTGGATTATAGCTCGACTGTGGTGGCAGTTACAAGTGCATACAGTTGTCCAAGCTCACCATACTGTGCACATGGGCACCATAAATACGGCATAAACTACATTCCATGACTAAATCGGCTTGCCCCAAAGTAAATGTCCTCAATTCCAGCTCCCTTGGGACTACTGAAAGTTTAATATTACCAGTATATAAAGATGATTCTTCTTATCCTATGTTTCCTTAAAATATAGCAAACATCCGGTTGCTTCCCTCATAAAATATACCTGTACTTATACTTCAAATGAAAGATAAGTTTTTCAAAGAATTCATTTTAGGAAGTTACATAAAAACATTTATTCAATAATGCTGCCAAATTTATCTTTAAAACTGACTTCAAAATCTATTACATTATTTAAGTATTTGGAATTATGACAAACATCCTTTTTATTAAACTGAATTTAAGTTCTGACATCAAGTCTGGGCATTGAAGTTAGACAACCAATCAAGATGGTATGCTTTTAGGACCACAAGTGAGGTATAAGAATATATTTATTTTCAGGGGCACCTCGTTAACCAGCTCTGGAAGCAACTGCCAAGAAAAGGATTACAAACATATTTTTAGCAATGACAGCACCAAGGGAATACGTGTAAAACTGTCTAGGTGACTATTTTGAGACCAGTCGGATCCTCAGTTCCTACATTCGTATTTAAGAAAAAATCCTTACCACTTCATAGACAAACCTTATCTTCATGATAGATCAGGACAACACAATCTCCTCTAAACAATATTGTATCTAGAGATCCCCTTCTGCTGAGTATGACTTCCAGACTCTTGTTTTTGATACTCTAAGTTCCTTTCCTTTTGAATTATACTTAATCAAAGTAGCTTATTCCTTGTGTAGCTCAGTGTGCCCTCCCCTCCCCACTCCTGCTTCTAGGGTGCCATGCGTCAGTGAGCCACCGTGGATGACGTGAATGGGGGTTAGGGTTATTAAATGTTTTAAATCCACTTAGCATTTTGTATACAAGAGGGAAAAATCTATGAAAAGTCTACAAATAGCAAAATGACAATATAACTGGAATCTAAAAATTAGAAGAGAAATTGAGATAGGAATTAACCGCACAATACATTCTTTAAAAAAAAAAAAAGAAGCTAGAAGAGAAAGGCATACCTTGTTAAGATAATGTCTGCTCATTTAATATGTCATTTTACTTACTGATTAGAATAAGATCCACTAAAAATTTAGAGGATACAAATTCAGTTGGAAAATACTGGCACACAGTACCTTTCTTTAAAAGAAACCTAGAACTATAAAATTAGTCAACTATCAAATTGTATGTAAAATGTATCTCTACATTCTCCATGTTAGAGGATTCGATTGATGATGTATCTTTTGTGATACCCAAAGATGTGGAGACCAACAGTCCCTTCAACATGTTAAGCAGGAATTACAATTTATGGTGAAACATTACACCAGGAAGGAAAACAGTATCATTCAGATGAGTGTCTCAGGCTTTGTTCTCTATACAATCACAGCTCACTAGTGATTTGTCTCTATCTCTGGTTTAGTGTAGAAGTGATTACTGAATTCTACCTAATGTCCACCTGTTTCCAGAGAGAACTCATAAAAAGGAAGAACGTGTTTTATTTGATCTAAAATGATTTATTGTTCATACCACAATTACTGATGCTCATCTTAAAAGGAAAAAAGCTTCCACTGACTTACTTTCCCCTAAAGCTGCTATGCCTTCTCTTTCCCCCTTCTGGTCAAAAATTTGGGGACTCCAATACAGTATTGGATTCCTGATTTCAAGATGGCAGAACAAAGACCTAGCAGCTCCCATTTCCTCTGGAAAATCACCCCCAAACACCAGAACAGCAAAAACCAGAAACAAACCCTATCTTTGAAGATACAAGATTTATGTTATGCTGAAGTGTAATATATAAAGAGAAAATGGACATGGAAATTCTTAGCACAAGAAAGTCAATCCAAAGTGCCTACAGAGGGAAGGACTTATGAGAGGGAAGTAGATTTACCTGCAGAACCAAGAAGAGCTCAAGAATGCTTAAGTCCACCACTGTGGAAAGGTGTGTAACTCAAAGAAGTATATCAGACTTGCTTTACAAGCAGTGGTTCTCAAACATAACAGAAATTATTACAAATGGAAGGCTGTTCTCTACTCCTGACCTACCGAATCTGAATTTCAGGGGACAGCCAAGCCACCTATACTTTTAAGAAGCTTTGCAGGCACTTTTGGAACCCACTACTTTACAGAAACAATTGATCGATTGATTGATTTTTTAATAAATTTATTTATTGATTGATTGATTTTTGGCTGCGTTGGGTCTTTGTTGCTGCACGTGGGCTTTCTCTAGTTGCGGCGAGCGGGGGCTACTCTTCGTTGTGGTGCGCGGGCTTCTCATTGCGGTGGCTTCTCCTCTTGCTGAGCATGGGCTCTAGGCGCACAGGCTCTAGAGTGCAGGCTCAGTAGTTGTGGCGCACACGCTTAGTTGCTCTGTGGCATGTGGGATCTTCCCAGACCAGGGCTCGAACCCGTGTCCCCCTGCATTGGCAGGTGGATTCTTAAACACTGCGCCACCAGGGAAATCCGAAACAACTGATTTAAAAGACCAACAGTAAGGTGTTAGGTTTCCCTGATTCCCCACATCCTTGCCAAGACTGGGTTTTTAATATTTGTATTTACTTTTCCAAATTCACTAAGTACATACAAAATCTTCCAATTCCACTGTAAAAATGATCAGCTTTTCAAACTCTTAAATTCTGACGACACTGCAGATACTCATAAGACTGACCATCACTGAACTTAGAGATATCATGCAGAGATGACTCCTGTGGTGTGGTTCTACCCAACAGACTGTCTGAAAGGCGAGCATTTCATGATGTATTTATAGGCAAATTTCCTCCTATCTTCATGGCAAGGGCCATCACAAGATAGACAGGTGAATGTAGGATCTTCTGCTTTCTAAATTCTGCCTTTAAAAATAGCTGGCAAGCCAAGGGAGTTTTTGTTGGGGATTTACTCAAATCCTACCAAAATCCCTAGTGAATTATGTCTTAAACCCAATGATTTGTGTTGGAAATCCGGGGGGGTAAAAACCGCTTAGCATGAGCCTCAAGAGATGAAGTTAAGTAGTGGGTTCACAGTAACATCTGGGGATGATGTGTACAGAAAGATTTATATGGCCTTTTCTTTCATTTTGTCTTTACTATTTCATAATAGTATGTCCTTTATGCCTCATGTTTGATAGTATAATATGAACAGAACACTTCAGCATATGAACTTCCCTTATAAAGATACAGTCCCTTCAAAATAATGGTCTGCTGGTTATTGCTATATTCACACTTTGGGCTGCATCATTTACTGTGTCTTCTTTTCTTAGTAAGTTTCTGTTTCCAAAGGAAAATAAAGTTTTCTTACATTGTTTCTCAGAACTCAAACACCAGAATCCCTCCATTTATTTAGATGTCTGTTTTAAGAATCATTGAATGCTTTAAGCAATTAATCTCTGCACTTTGTCACTGTCCCACTGTTTACTTAACCTTTTCCAGTTGTAGATAGATAACATGTCCATACCAGCTGTCCACATGGTGCTACCATGGGGACTGTCTGCCTTGCCTTTAGCTTGCACTGCATTCCGAGTCTGTTTGCTATGACATCTGCTAGAAGAATGCCAGTGTATCATGGCACTCATTCTCCACCTTCTAGCACAATCAAGAGCTCAGTGTGCCTTGATTTCACAAAATAGCCAACATTATACAGAACATCTAATGTCTGGATTTGTGGTACACTGCCTGAAATAAAAAGTAGGAACAGTTCCAATGAGTAAATATCCCAGATACTCTTCACGCTGTCTATGAAGCCTATGAGAGCTGTAGGGATACATATGCGTGACTGCTGGGGTGCTGGGAGGGGCCTGAAGATGCTGGGCTGCTGAGATGCTGAAGGTCACCAAGGTACTTGCTGGACAAAACAGCTGAAAGCAAACTCTGCAATGTATTAATGATTCAACAATTCCATCATTCACCTCCTATCAGTTTGTTGGCAAAAACTGTAAGAACAACTCCTCTCCTACGCAGGTTTCCAACGAAACATCTGGTGGGGAAATTCTATAGGAATACACAAGTGACTATGCTTGCATTCGGTAGATGAATTGTTACTATTGTCAGCTGGGATCCCGTGTTCTCTGCATCCTCCCTTAGGTTCCAGCTGCTTGTCAAGTGACAGACATAAATTAGAAAGCAGGGCCTCTACACCTGTTTTTCCATTTTACATATAAGGGGCACATGGTGATGGTAGGCATACAAGGAGGGGAGATGTAGAATCTTCTGATAAAAGTGTTTTTTTTTAATTTTGAAGTTTTTCTGCATTAGCAATTGTATTATTTTTAATAGGGAAAATATGTTCAAAAATAGTAAAGCAATAACCATCGCTTTACTTCTCAAAGATATAGGAAAAGGGCAATTGAAAATATTTCAAAATAAGTTTTAGAATTTACTGTATGTAAACTAAAAAAGCTTTTCAACTTTAAAAATTTTGCTTATTTTAACACGAGTAGTAAACAGTTTAAAACCATCAAAAATGATAACTATTACTGCTCGTATTTTGTTATGGCCTCTGGATCGCTTCCTCCTCAACTGAGTATTTTCTCTCTTACAGCACCTCTGTTTGCCTTATGTTATAGCAACCTATACACTTTTCCCACTTCTGAAAGCTGATCAATGACATGAAATTTACCATGTCCACTTCAACTCAGCCAATCTTTGAACCAGCTGTAGTGAGTGCCTAACTGGTACCTTCCTCGCAGGGGTAATCCCATTTTACTAGTCACTCTGTGACTAGTTAGCTCAGCTGATCAGAGCAAGAGTAATAAAGACAAGATACTTTCTCTTATTTCCGGTCTGTTCCACAACCAAAATTTTTACCTCTAGCACACATTTCTCAAAAGTGTTCTCCACAGAAGTAAGGCAAGAGATATTAACAAATGTCCCGTAAAAAAAGATTTCCATAGTCAAACAAATAGGAGAAACACTGGACCTAACAGGACACTGGCGCAGACCTTATAAGAGCTTTTTATGATGTAAGTTACATATCTTTAATCGGAGGCCATGTTTTAAAGCACGGTTCCCCCAATTACTGCCCACAGGCCAAGTCTGTCCACCACTTGTTTATGCACAGTCCATGAGCAAAGAATGGCTTTTACATTTTTATATGGTTGAAAATTTAAGGAAAAGAATATTTTTGTGATATAATATAAAATAATATTTTGTGAAAATGATGTGAAATTCAAGTTTCAGTGTCTATAAATAAAATTTTAATGGAACGCAAACATACTCATTTGTTTATGTATTTTCTATGGCTGCTTCAGCATTACAACAGGAAATCTGGGTGGTTTGACAGAGACCAAATGGCTCTTAAAATCCAATATATTTAGAAAAGGTTTGCCAATCCTATTACAGACCATTTCCAAACTTACTTGAATGGAACCCTACTTCCTTCCTTCCTTCCATGTCTCAAGTAACACCTTGAGACGTAGTATTCCAAGAAAACAGTTTGGAAAGTGGTGATTTAAGGATAAGCCAATGGTTCCCCAAGAGAATAAATAAAGAGTCTTAATGAACTGGGTAAAAGTTTACCATGATCAACACTGCCATGATTAGTACACAGCTAGACGCTTTGCTAAGCACTTTACGTGGATTAAGTAGTAAATCCTTACAACTACCCTACGAACTTGAGAGAGGAGACATCTAGTAGGCAGTTGTACTGATGGGCCTGAGTTAAAGATGGGTGTGGAAATGGTCAGCATAGAAGGTAGCTGAAATAATACACAGGTCCACCAAGATCAGGAGGGGCACATAGCACTGGTGGAAGAAAAGCCTGTAAAGAACTGAGGGCAAAAGTCTTAGTTAGAAAACAAGGTGTGAGTGAGTGGTATCTTGGAAGCCAAAGAAAGTTTCAAGAAATAAGAAGTGATCAAACACTTTAAAGTGCTTATGGACAAGTCAAGACAAAGAATGCAAAATCTCCTTTGGGTTTAGCTTTTAGAATGTTACTGGTTAGTTTGGAAAGCAGTTTCAGTGCTGGGAGCAGAAGCCACACTGAACAGGGTTGAGGAGTAAACAGCAGGAAAGAAGTGGAAAGAGACCATAAGTTAGTCTTTCAAGATCACAGAGAGCAAAACTAGAATCACAGACTCTTAGAACAGCAAAAGACCTTACAGACCATCAAATCCATCCACGAAAATCATTGCTTGATTTTGTTCCATTACATTCCTGTCAAGTAACCCTCCAGCTTACGCTTAGCCACATTTAAAGACATGGAATTCTAGCTATCCCAAAGCGGCCTACACTAGCTTTGATAACCCCGCTCTTAGAAATTACTTTATAAAATCAATCCTGAAAGCTTCTCTTCTAAATTCCTTAATTCTATCCCTTTAGGCCACATTAAAGAAATTGAATCACTCTTCCACATAACTGTCTTTTTAATATTTAGAAATGCTATTCTTTCTCCTTAGTGCTAAACAATTGTTTGCCAAAAGTTTGTCCAAGGTGCCGTGGCCTAATTTAGCTCTTCCTTAAGCCCAAGTACACTGAATACAAGTCTTACAGAGCCAGGTGATCTGTATGAACTGGCATTTGATGGGCTAATAGGCTGATGAATTTCTAAGATAAGCAAATATGTCTAGATATTTTATTTAAAGCAATCTGTAAGCTGAATCATGTGTAAAGTCTACTCCTTAAATCTCAGTTAAGCAAAGAGCTGATAAATGTTGGACCTCTTGCCTCGATTATCTTGGAGAACAAAGTAAGACTTATAACCAGAGAAAACCATTCGAAAAGATATACATGCCCCCTCTCTTTGTTCATGGCAGCACTATTTATAATAGCCAAGACATGGAAGCAAGCAAAATGTCCCTCAACAGATAAATACAGAAGATGTGCTGTATATATATATACACACACACACACATACGCACACACAATGTGTATATGTATATGTATATATACATACATACATGCGCACACACACACACATACACACACACACAATGGAATATTACTCAGTCATAAAAAAGAATGGAACAATGCCGTCTGCAGCAACATGGATGGACCTAGAGATTATCATACTAAGTGAAATAAGTCAGAAAAAGTAAGACAAATACCATATGATATCACTTATATGTGGAATCTAAAAAAAATGATACAAATGAACTTACTTACAAAGTAGAAACAGACTCACAGACTTCGAAAACAAACTCATGGTTACCAAAGGGGAAAGGTTGGGGGGAGGGATAACTTAGGAGTTTGGGATTAATATATACACACTACTATATATAAAATAGATAATCAACAAGGACCTACTGTACAGGCAACTCTACTCAATATTCTGTAATAACCTATATTACCTATATTCCTGTTATTACCTATATTCTGTAATAACCTAATATTGGGAAAAGAATCTGAAAAAGAATATATATATACATATGTATGTATAACTGAATCACTTTGCTGTACACCTGAAACTAACACAACATTGTAAATCAACTATACTCCAATATAAAATAAAAATTAAATTAGAAAAAGAAATTAGTATAAAGAGTACAAATAAAATGTGGATTTTCAATGGCTCTTTCATGATCAGACTGATATTAGGAAACTTTACAGGGATTAAAATACAACATTACTGGGGAATGTTCCTGCTTGAGCCATATGAGGCAAAATGAAATGACCTCCTGTGAACTGTATCAAAGCTGACAAAGGGCCTTATTATCTTTTACTGATTGGCTAAGAGTTCAGATATCTTCTCTATGTTAGTTTCTACAGCAACCTCGGCAGAGCAGGAATCCTTAATGTACCATACCTCTGCAACTACCCTAGGAAGTTAAGAAAATTAAAAGACTTTTGCAAAGAAAAAACAACAACATAACATTATATCTTAGTTTATGAAGTTCATTATTTGATTTGCCCAAATACACCTCTGGGTGAGATGACCCATTGCTTCTCATACCCTAGAATTTTATCACAATGAGAACTAAGAGATCGGGTTGAGTACACATGCTTAGATGGCATACAAGACAACATTTTAAAAAGAAAAAAGATATTTCAAACAAAGTAGTCCTGTTCTAGAGTAAATACGCATTGTCTTACACAGGAGATCATGAATATAAGATTTATTTGTACATACTTTGAAAGAAACCAAAAGAGAGAGAGCAACAGAAAGTAAAAGTAAAACTCCCCAGATAATCTCTACTATGTGTTTTATTTTAATTTTCACAAATTTCTGTGACTACTCTGTGCATGTCCCATCATACTTGAGGGTAACTGCTTTAAGAGCCTAAGACCGAAGGTGCAGGGAATGAGAGATTATTTGAGGATCTACTGACAGATCTCAATTTGATGTTTTCTTGATTAAGATTATGAATTCGAAGAACATTCTAGCCACAAAAATTCACGATTCTATGTAAAAGATAATTATACAAATTCACAAACTACACATGATAACATTCAAACCATTTGCAGTTTGGCTCCCAACCAATTTTCCCAGCCCGATGCTTAAGTATTTGGAAAATTATTATGTTCCCCAAATATATGCTTCCCTTTCTTAGTGCCTTTTAAATTCTTTTCACTTAAAATGCAATCTTCTAATCCCTCTTGCCTCTGCTGGTTCAGGTCAGTTCAGTACACATTTATTAAATGTCTTCTATGTAACGAGGTCACACTAAGCATTGAGCCAAGATAAGAACTCAATCCAAAGGTGTTATCCTGAGAAACCGTCTAGGTGAGTGGAGTGGGGAGGCATGATGCAGTCTTGGGTGGATGGAGTCCGGTGAGCCCTAAGAGCCCCGGGAAGCAAGGAGGTGGGTGAAGCCTTAGGCCTTCTGAAGCTCCAGGGAGAGCAGGGGATTTCCATATATTGTGTTGGATGGAAAGGAGGCCGAATGGATCTTTGGGCCTTTTGAGGCAGTATATACTAAGTAGTGATTTATTTATCAACTGTTTAACCACATGAGAAAAGGAACTGGTTGTTTTCTTCTAGAAAGTTATTTGTAAATGACACTTGTAAAACTGGAAAATAAACCTTTTCCGATTTGACTGGTTAATCACATACACCTAGAAATTATTTCCCCCTGCATTTCATTAATAATGTCTCTGCATTAAAATAAGAGAATCTTAAATTCTTTAAGCACATAAATCTTTATATTCTGGATACTTTTGCTGAGAAGCACGTACCATTATTTTATTTTAAAAAAAATGTTTAAAAATTTCAAATATCAAGAGACTGAGAAGTCCAGTCACAGACTGGGAGAAAATATTTGCAAAAGACACATCTGATAAAGGACTGTTACCCAAAATACGCAAACAGTTCTTAAGACTCAACAATGAGAACCTGATTAAAAAATGGGCAGAACTCCTGGGCACGTCACCAAAGACGATGCACCCATGAAAGATGCTCCATATCATCAGGGAAATGCAAACTGAAATGATGAGACACCACTACACACCTATTAAAATGGCCAAAATCTGAACACTAACAACACCAATGCTGGTGAGGATATGGAGAAACAGGGACTCTCGTTCACTGCTGGTGGAAACGCAAAAACATACAGCCACTTTGGAAGACAGTTTGGCAGTTTCGTACTCACAAAACTAACCCTACTCTGACCACATGATCCAGCAAACACACTGCTTTGTATTTACCCAAGTGAACTAAAAACTATCTCACACAGAAACCTGGACAGGGATGTTTACAGCAGCCTTATTCATAATTGCCAAAACTTAGAAAATCCTTCAGTGGGTGAGTGGATAAACTGTGGCACATCCAGACAATAAAATATTATTTGGTGCTAAAAAGAAATGAGCTATAAAGCCATGAAAAGACATGAAAGGAACTTAAATTCGTATTACTAAGTGAAAGAGGCCATTTGACAAGGCTACATACTATATAATTCCAACTATATGACATTTTGGAAAAGGCAAAATCATGGAGACTGTGAAAAGATTAGTGGTTGCCAGGGGTTGGGGGGAGGAAGGGATAAGGAGATAATAAGGAGAGCACAGAGGACTCCTGGGGCAGTGAAAATACTCTGTATGATACTACGATGGTGAGTACATGTCACTGTACATCTGTCAAAACCCACAGAACATGCAAAACTATGAGCGAACCCTAATGTAAACTATGGACTTTGGGTGACAGTGATGCACCAATGTAGGGTCAATGATTATGATAAATGTGCCCACAGTTGTCACTGGGGGAGACTGTGCGTGTACAGGGATGGGAGGAATGGGAACTCTCTGTCCTTCTGCCCAATTTTGCTGTGAACCTAAAAAATAAAGTTTATTAATTAAAAAAAAAAAAAGTCCAACAACTAAAGCCAGAGTTAGTTAAAAGTCTCTGTTGAGAGGATGAAAAGATAAGGTACAGACTGGGAGAAAATATTTGCAAACCACATATCTGACAAAAGACTACTATTCAGAATAAAGAACTCTCAAAACTCAACAGTAAAAAAAAAAAATCTCATTAGAAAATGGGAAGAAGGCTGCAAAGCATATAGAGGGCAAATAAGCACATGAAGAAGATATTCAACATCATTCTCCTTTAGGGAAATGCAAATTAAAACCACAGTGAGAGGGCTTCCCTGGTGGCGCAGTGGTTAAGAATCCGCCTGCCAGGGCAGGGCACACGGGTTCGAGCCCTGGTCCGGGAAGATACCACATGCCCCGGAGCAACTAAGCCCGGGCGCCGCAACTACTGACCCTGCGCTCTAGAGCCCGCCAGCCACAACTACTGAAGCCCGTGTGCCTAGAGCCCGTGCTCCGCAACAAGAGAAGCCATGACAATGAGAAGCCCACACACTGCAACCAAGAGTAGCCCCCGCACGCCGCAACTAGAGACAGCCCGCGCACAGCTACGAAGACCCAACACAGCCAAATATAAACACAAATAAATAAATTTATATATAAAAAAACAAAACACAATGAGATATCACTATACAACTATCAAACTTGCTAAAATAAGAATAGCGACAACGGCAAATGCTGGTGAAGATGGAGAATAACAGGATCATTTGTACAGTGCTGCTGAGAACATAATATGGCGCTGCCAGTCTGGAAAACTGTTTGGCAATTTCCTAAAATATTAAACGTGCAACTACCGTATGATCCAGCAACTGTATACCTGGGCATTTATTCCAGAAAAGTGAAAACTTGAGTTCACACAAAAATCTGTACACAAATGCTTATAGCAGGTTTATTCATGATGGCCAAAACTGGAAACAACCCAGGAAAATTAAACAAACTGTATTACATCCACACTATGCAGTATCACTCGGTAATAAAAAGGAAGGAACTGCTGTAGACACAACAATCTCGATGAATCTCCAGGTAATTACGCAGAGTGAAAAAAAATCTGAGAAGATTACATACGGTATGGTTCCATTTAGATAACATTCTTGAAATGACAGAATTATGGAAATGGAAAACAGATCAGCGTCTGCCAAGAGATGAGGAGGGGGCAGGGATGAGAGGGAAGTAGGTGTGGTTATAAAAGGGAATCTCCGTGGTGTATCTTGACGACATTAGCATCTGTGGTTGTGATACTGTGCACAAAATCACATCGTGGTTTTGCAAGACGTTACCATTGGGGAAACTGCCTTAAGAGTACAGGGGATCTCTCTGTATTATTTCTTACAAATACATGGGAATCTACAATAATCTCAAAATAAACAGTTTAACTAAAACAACAAGACTATTTCATTCAGGTTAAAATGAAAAAATATCATGCTGTCTGTATCTGGCTCAGTATTTGGCTACCCATATAAATCCTAAGTGCAATTCTAACAGATCTCTTTATTAGAGCTGGGGAATCAAATGAAGCTCAAAAAGCGAGGTAGAACTCTAAGCTTATTGCAACACTGGCAATCATAAATTTAGGTACAAAAGAGGATGACTGATCGTGGCTTAGTAGTCCAGTGAAGAATTTTCCAAACAAAAATTTCTTGAAAAGCCTATGAGTGACAATCTAAAATATTCAAGTCAGTTCTACTTTATAGAAGTAAATTCAAGAGAAAATATTAGTGACAACTACATTTCAGAGCTATTTTTTAGGTCTGTAAGCAACAAATCGAAGATTGGGTAGACTGAAACAGCACACAAAAAGCCTGAGGACACATTCCGAGAAGGATGCTGAACTTAACCAGTTCTGGACATCCCTATGAAACAGGAAGAGATCTCTTGGACATGACGTGAGCTGCGGCTGGCTCTGCCCTATCTCACTTCATGGATTTATGGCACTTCCCCCGTCAAATACCCATCCCAGAAACCATGTGTGGCTTACACGACTGTCATTCCTACTATGGTATGGCATAAATAAATCACGGGGTTGGGTCAGTACAGCCAGCCTGGAAAGTGACTCAAGGAGTCAGCAGTACCGTCCCTAGGGCTGTGTGCTTTATCACAGTAAACCTCGGAACAAGATACGACTTCCGGACTCAAGAAGCAGCCTTTAAGTCAGGACACCTGGGCAGCCCTGGAATCACTTAAAAAATACAATAGGTCTCAGTCCACTGCAGTTCCTCAGTGCTGGCCTGCACTCGCCCCAGGCCAGTTGCTTTTAACACTATTCAAAATGAATCCTTTCTGAGTGAATTATTATGGTGACAGAACTATAGAACAAACCTAAATGCATCCCATCCTCTGATCTCCTTTCCTTTGTCCTCCGTTTTTCCCTGACTTTATTTACCCATTCAAGAAAATAATATTCCCCAAGTCAAATTTCCCTCTTGAGCCTTTTCCCAGACTTTAAAACTCATAAACCAAGAAGGCCACCTTTCGGTGCTTAAAATAAAACAGCAAGGGACCGTGAGCTTGGTTTCCCCCTACGTAAGGCAATAAGGAGCACGAGTGGAGTAATGCTGGGGACGGACCTGCCAGGGCGTCGCTGGGCTTGGAGACCTGCACTGCCATCAGCGCGACCTGTGCAGACAGTATAGATACTTCAAACCAGGACTGGCAATAGGGCCAACCTCTCGTCCAGGAGAACAGGAAATATAACCAGCTGTAAAGGTTATGTGTTGGTTGAAAAGGGCTTTTGACATTAAGCTCTAAGTATAATCACCAAGCTATCTTTTATGTTCTCAACTGTTTGAATAAAATGCTTAATGCCACTAAGACAAACAAAAACCACATTCCTAGTTATCAAAAAGAACTACTTTTAAGCCAAGATGCCAAACAGTTTTTAGCTAGACAAAAAAACTACTAATCCTAGACAGCTAGTGGGAAGCTAGAGATCAGCTCTGTGCTTTGTGACCAGCTAGAGGGGTGGGATAGGGAGGGTGGGAGGGAGGGAGATGCAAGAGGGAAGAGATATGGGAACATATGTATATGTATAACTGATTCACTTTGTTATAAAGCAGAAACTAACACACCATTGTAAAGCAATTATACTCCAGTAAAGATATTAAAAAAAAAAACAACTACTAATCCGAATCAATCTCACTTTACAGATTTACTGAAGCCTCCAAGCCAAAGGCCAGTCACATACTAATATTAACTTATGCTTCCCCTTGTAGAAACCCTGTATCATGACCATAGAGCTGACTCCAATGCCCCGATCCTTTGGGGGTACACTGAGACAAATTTACTTTAATTCAGTAAAGACCTACTTGATTGTATATATTTGGGAACGACAGGTACAAAACAGTAAGAGACAGGCCGAGTGAAAACATGGAGTCTGGCTCATGAGCCCCGCCACACTGTCCCCTGTCACGGAGATGACTGGACTGTACACATGCCTCAGGTGTTCAAACCCTTAGCGTGAAACTGGAGGCCCAGGGGAACCACGATTAAATCGCAAACGTATCAAGGCTCAAGGCTTTCCAGTGAATCAAAAAGACAGAAAAGAAATGACATTTTGATGGCAATGTGATTGCTCATATCTCAAGGGACAAGGTCTTCCTAAGTCCTGATAGGAAGTCTTGTCACATTATATTGTAAGATATTATACATTTTTTTCCCTTAAGCTGATTCTTCATCATTGACCACACAGTCCAACAAGTTTCCTAAAAAGAACTCAGTAATGTAAGTTCTTTAATTAATGAATACTAAAACTTCTGGAAGCAAGAGACACAGACATTTCCTTCTTAATGACCTCTGGCTGTGTCCTGCTAAAGAAGACATCCAGGGCTTCCCTGGTGGCGCAGTGGTTGAGAATCTGCCTGCCAATGCAGGGGACACGGGTTCGAGCCCTGGTCTGGGAAGATCCCACATGCCGCGGAGCAACTAAGCCCATGCGCCAGAACTACTGAGCCTGCGCGTCTGGAGCCTGTGCTCCGCAACAAGAGAGGCTGCGACAGTGAGAGGCCCGCGCACCACGATGAAGAGTGGCCCCCACTTGCCGCAACTAGAGAAAGCCCTCGCACGGAAACGAAGACCCAACACAGCCATAAATAAATAAATAAATAAAAATTAAACTTTAAAAAAAAAAAAAAAGAAGACATCCAAACCTGGAAGAGGCAGTGGCAGGTCATCTGCCCTGGTCATGGAGTGTTCTTCACTAGGAAGGGCCACACGCCTTTGCAGCCCGCCAGGCAGCGTAAAACACACTGCAAAATGAATCACACTCTAGAGAATCAACTAATTGGAGAGATACATGAGAAACTGGCATTTAAAAAAATAACGTTCCCTTCTAGATAAGCCTTGAATTCTTAACCTGGAAGCAAAAAGGATGATTTTTGTGGCGTATGTGAAAATTGATACCAATCACAAAATTCATTTAGTAGTTTGTAGGAAATAATATCTTAAGGACCATCAAAATGTCAGTAGATAGGTTTAAGTTGTATATAATTTCTCTACATAGCAATTACTACATTATCTCAACTTCCCTCTTCAAAGCAATTAATTTTTATTTGGGTGCATTTTAAACTGACTAGTAAGTTAAGCACACTTTGAAAAAGGAAAAAGTTCCTGGCATTAAAATGTATCTTAGTATTTTGATGACGTATTTCAAGAAGATACATTTGAAAACTGCAAACAGTACGTCTTGACAAAGATGAATAACTGTTTGTCTCATTTCTATTACTATTTAAACACTGGGCTACAAAATACCATAGTCAATCGATCCTAGCCCCAAGTCTAACCACCCCCCAAAAACAAAAAAACCTCAAGATTAAATAAACACGTCACCACACAGTTTCCCGGACACTACAGTAACTAGGTATAGTACAGTTAACCAATCCAGGACCCATGTGGACACCAAACCCAGAGATGCTCAAGTCCCGCACCTAAAATGGTGCGCTGCAGCCGGCCCCCGCATCTCCCGGCTCCGCATCTCAGGATTCAACCAACAACACCTGAGCTGCTTCCGCCCTTTGGCTACTGTGAACTGTGCTGCTGTGAGCATATGTGTACAAGTATCTGTTTGAGTGTTTGTTTTCAGTTCTTTGGGGCATATACCTAGGAGTGGAACCGCTGTGCCACGTGTAATTGTAAATACAGTTGTACTGGAGCACAGCCGCATTTATTTATTCACATGCTGGCCACGGCTGCTTTCACACCTCAGTGGAGAGTGAGCGGTTGTGAAAGAGACCGTGTGTCCTACGAAGCCTAACACGTGTTCTCTCTGGGCCTCAACAGGGAAAGTCTGCTGGCTCCTGTTGCAGTGCATTCGAGTAAGATGCAGAAGGGGGGAGAAGCAGCTGGTTTCGCCTCATAAAGTTAGGAGGCCTCTGTGTGTGTGTGTGTGTGTGTGTGTGTGTGTGTGTGTGTGTGTGTGTGTATTCTGAAGGGGGCAGTGGGAAGGGGATCATTAGGTCCTAACAATACTACCTTGGAAAAAATCATTCATATTCTGTTTTGACTTTGAGGTGAGGGTCATCATGCTAACCCACTACATTAAAGCATTTGCTGTGTGCTTTTCAAAGGAGGCTTCAGAGCGAGACTGAGCTTTACATTTTATGACTACAGGTTAACTACAGTTCCTCATTTTCTCGACACTGTATTCTCCCTTGACTATTTATTTATTTATTTATTCATTCATTCATTTATTTATTTATGGCTGTGTTGGGTCTTCGTTTCCGTGCGAGGGCTTTCTCTAGTTGCGGCAAGTGGGGGCCACTCTTCATCGTGGTGCGCGGGCCTCTCACTGTCGCAGCCTCTCTTGTTGCGGAGCACAGGCTCCAGACGCGCAGGCTCAGTAGTTCTGGCGCATGGGCTTAGTTGCTCCGCGGCATGTGGGATCTTCCCAGACCAGGGCTCGAACCCGTGTCCCCTGCATTGGCAGGCACATTCTCAACCACTGCGCCACCAGGGAAGCCCAAGAGACAAGTAATTTCTTGAATCTCATTTTCCTATCCATAAAATGGTAATACAAATGCCTAAATTTCCCAGAGTAGCTGTTAAGATTTTGACAGCTTAAAATACGACACCTCTATTATAGCTGTGAATCTGGCACGAGGAAGGCACTTAACAAATTTTAGTTTTCCTAGAGAGCTCAGGTTGTGACAACAGATGTAGAAAGAAGAAACCCACTTATACTCTTGGTCTTATATTTCTCTCCAATTATATCTTTTAACCTTTAGTCAATAGTCAAATGGATATGAGTTGGTTTTTTTTTAAAAATTTATTTGTTATTTTTATTTATTTATTTTTGGCTGTGTTTGGTCTTCGTTGCAGTGCGTGGGCTTCTCATTGCAGTGGCTTCTCTCGTTGTGGAGCACGGGCTCTAGGCGTGTGGGCTTCAGTAGTTGTGGCACATGGGCTCAGTAGCTGTGGCTCACGGGCTCTAGAGCACAGGCTCAGTAGTTGTGGCACACGGGCTTAGTTGCTCCGTGGCATATGGGATCTTCCCAGACCAGGGATTGAAGTCGTGTCCCCTGCATTGGCAGGCGGATTCTCAACCACTGCGCCACCAGGGAAGCCCTGGATATGAGTTTTATATCCCAAGATTAGTGTGCCTAAGGGCTGTTAGTTTTGTTACAACATGATGATGAAAATGTACCAGAAGGAGTTTTCAATATAAACTTCCATGTGGTTCCCGAGTCTTTCCTTTCCTCCTCTTGAGAAATCAGTCTCTTCTGGACTCAATGCAAAGAGAATATCACATTTAAAGTGCATTAAAAATATCTTTTCCTCCACTGAGATTTTGACAGAATCTACTGAATTCCGAGAGCAAAGGTCATGATTAGCAAAGAAAAACAAGCAGCACAAAACCGATCAAGTTATCTTAAAAAAAAAAAAAAAAAAGCTCCTCCCCAAAAGGGGACAACCCCCTCCTCTTCAGGCCCATAAAACGATTTTAACATAGTTAGATGTTTTATTTATAGATAAAGATGAAAATGTTTTAACACATGAAGTCCGTAATTTAAAAGAGAAGCCTCTCACCGCAGCTCATTTCAGCACATCAGCACGTAGCTCGGAAGCACTAGGACAGGGAGGCCCAGCACTAAACGGGAACCAGGGCCGTGCGGAAGGAAAGGGAAGCAGCTGAGACCCAAGACAGAAGGGAGAGAGCCAAGAAGATTCAGGACACACGTGGTCAGAGGGGTAGAAAGGGTAGTTAAGTGATTGAGGGATGAGTTAGTAACAGCTACATAACTTCCTTTAAAAATGGCTCCAAATCAATACCAACATAACTAAACTCCAAAGTGACAACACACAGTCTTCTTCAAGGAAGAATAGACACATAGTTTTTATAGTAGATATAGTTTTCCTGATGTAGCTTATAGAAACCTTTTAAATTAAAAGTAGCATGGGGACTTCCCTGGTGGCGCAGTGGTTAAGAATCCGCCTGCCAGTGCAGGGGACACGGGTTCGAGCCCTGGTCTGGGAAGATCCCACGTGCAGTGGAGCAACTAAGCCCGTGCGCCACAACTACTGAGCCTGCGCACTACAGCCCATGAGCCACAACTACTGAAGCCCGCGCGCCGAGAGCCCGTGCTCCGCAACAAGAGAAGCCACTGCAATGAGAAGCCCGCGCACTGCAACGAAGAGTAGCCCCCGCTCGCCGCAACTAGAGAAAGCCCGCGTGCAGCAATGAAGATCCAATGCAGCCATAAATAAATAAGTTAGTAAGTAAGTTAAGTAGGTAGGTAAATAATAAAAAAATAAAAGTAGCATGATGACTGAATGGAATGTTTTCATGCCAAAATAATGAGAAGCAGAGTTCCCAAACTGTAAATTACAAAGATTAATACCAAAACTGCTATCATTTGAATGTGCCATGAAATATTTTAAAATCAATGATACAGGTTAACTAGTTGCAACAAATGGTACTCTCCTTGGTGTGATGGAGTCTATAACGGAAAAAAACAGTCCTTTGCTTCGGAAGCTTGTCTGCACAGGGCTCTGCTGGTCTCATGGTGCCGACACAAGAAATCCCAGAAGAGCTGCAACATCTGCTTTAAGCCCAGGAACTCCCACACCTGTCTGTACAAACAGGGACGTTTCTGGATAAACACTTCAAAGCTGCCGAGTGCCAGGACTGGTCAGTTCAGGGGCTGTCAGGAGTTGTGGACAGCATGAGTGACAGGCAAAAAGATCACCTAGGTATTTCTCTCATTACTCTTCGAGTGTGCTTAATTCTTAAGTTTAGAGAGTATTCCTGTCTGGACTCATCCAACGGATTCCTTACTGGCCTTCTGCTCTGGTCTCTCCCCATTCCAACCCATCCTTAATAGAACCAGCACTATTTTCCTGAAATATGGATCGGATTGTGTCACTTCCCTGTTGCCTGTGTCTACAGAATAAAAATTTTAATTAGTGGCATAGCATACAAGGCTCTTCCAGCATCCTCCTTCAGAATTTGCCTCAAATGTTCTTTGCTCCAGCAATACTAAATTTCTGATAGTTCCTCAAATACACCTTAGTATTTCATACCTCTATGACTTCATTTTCTACTTTATTTGGTCTATTAGTACTTTCAAAGCTCTCTTCTCTTATTCCTCCTAAGAGACAGCTAGGGGGTCTGTGACGCCTGCCTTAACCATCCCAGGTAGACTTGGTTCCCTCGCTTGCTTCAAGCTCCCATTGAACCCAGCTCATATGTCTTTTATATCTATCAACACAATATATCATGATTTCCTGCCTTCCATGCCTTTCATACATGAATTCCCAAGACAGACCAGTAACTGGCACAAACTGTTTATCTCTCTATGAAATACAAGAAAAAATTCTGATAAATACTTTTCCAAAGTTCAAACAAAGATTTGAATAGCCACTCAGTGATTCAGAAAGAAACCTGTCCACAGAATTACCTTAAGTATGCCAGGCTGATCTTGGAGCCTCAAATTAATCCTGACACATGCTACAACATGGATGAAACCTGAGTTCATCATGCTATGTGATAAAAGCCAGTCAAAAAAAGACATACTGTATGATTCCACTTAGAAGACTTATCTAAATTAGTCAAATTCATAGAAACAGAAAGTAGAATGGTGGTGACCAGGGGCTGGGGCAAGGGGGAAAGGACGAGCTCTTTAATGCAAGATGCAATGTTCTGGAGATTGGTTTTACAACAATGTGAATATATGTAACACTATGGAACTGCATTTAAAAATGATTAAGATGGTAAATTTTATGTTATGTGTTTTCTTTAACTGTATAAACTATTAACAGACAATGCCCACAAATTTATTTCTTCTTGGGCACACCTGCAGTACGGCCATGGCGGCCCGTGGTCTTGGTGTGCTGGCCTGGACACCAAGTCCCCAGAAGTGGCACAGCCTCTGTGGGTCCAAGTCTTCTCCGGTCGCTCCAGGTCTTCCCGGAGCTTGTTGTCCAGACCCTTGCCAGGACCTGGCTGTGTTTTCCATCCTTCAGGTCCTCTGTCTGTCTAGAACCAGTCTGGGGTCCTGTACTGGTGTGGATTCTGCATGATGGTGACCACACGTTGCACCTCATCCTCAGTGGGCTGTCCTGGTCAGGTCCACGTCTGCTTTCCTCAACACCACAAGGGCGGATCTTCGCCCCACACCCTTAATTGCAGCGATGGCAAAGGCAATCTTCCATCGCCCACCGATGTGGGTGCTGAGTGCTTGCGAATGTGGTGGACCTTCTCAGGGATCGCTAGGGAAATGGTGGCAGTGTCAGCGGTGGCGTGCAAGCCTCCAGTGAAAGAGCTATGTTTTTTTTATTTCAATAAAAAATTTGAATTTGGGACTACCCTGGTGGTCCAGTGGTTAAGAACCCACCTTCCAATGCAGGGGACGCGGGTTTGATCCCTGGTCGGGGAACTAAGATCCCACGTGCTGCGGGGCAACTAAGCCCGCATTCTGCAGCTACAGAGCTCACACGCTCTGGAGCCCATGCGCCACTACTGAGCCCATGCACTCTGGAGCCTGCACACCACAACTAGAGAAGCCCGCACACCGCAACAAAAGATCCTGCATGCCGCAACAAAGATCCCGCGTGCCACAACTAAGACCCGACGCAGCCAAATAAATAATTAATTTTTAAAATTTGAATTAAAGAAAGGCAACTGCAAGTTAAAAAATATAACTACAACGCCTAGGAAAGCCTATTCTAGAGCAATGCCTAAACACATGGTAGACACACAACAGTTTTCATGACTGAATATGTTAAGTAACTAAATTTCTCTAGTAGATGATACGTATTTCTCGGATATAGTTTATATCTCTGGGAATCCTCATTTAATCCCCCAATTCTGTCACGTATTTCCTATAGTATAGAATGAATGGAATTTCATGGGAAAATAGAAATGTTAATATCCAATGTTTTAAATCAGTATTTATTTGTTTCTCTGGAAGAACAGTAAAAACAGAGGTGGAATGAAGTGGCAATATACCACTTAGAGTTAAAATAACAGGAACTGGAAAACACTATCTTTAACAAAAGGAGACCAGAAAAATAGCTTGTGGTGTATCATTCAGTGGAATATTATGATATTTAAAATAATGATATACATCATTAACTGATTTAGAAAGATTTTCATATTTATTGCTAGGTGGTAAAAATATATGGAGATACAAACAGAATGAAGAATAGTCATACAACAAATAATTAGTTAGCTCTAGGGTAGGATTACAAGTGATTTTAATTCCCCTCTCTAAATGTTTATGAAATATCTGGATTTAAACATATTAGCATGTACTCTTTTATAACAAGAAAAAAATAAAACCTTTCCACTCTGATTCAAGTCCAGTGTTTCCTTGTTGATTTTCTGTCTAGAAGACTCATCCACTGTTTAAAGTGGGGTGCTGAAGTACCTGCTTTTATGCTGTATTCTCTACTGCTGCCTTCAGATCTGTTTGTATTTGCTTAACATTTTCAGGTGTTCCAATGTTGGAAACATATAAAATTATGACTATTCTGTCTTCTTGATGAACTGACCCCTTAATCATTACATAATGATCTTTTTGTCTCTAGTTACTGTTTTTGGCTTAAAGTCCATTTTGTCTATGTAACTATACCTGCTCTCGTTTTGTTTCTACTTTCAGGGAATATCTTTCTCCAATCTTTCACTTTGAGCCTATGTGTTTCTTTAAAGCCAAAGTGAGTCTCTCGTAGGCAGCATATGGTTGGGTCTTGTTATTTTATCCATACAGCTAATCTATGTGTTTTGATTAGAGAATTCAACCCGTTTGCATTTAGAGCAATTATTGTAGGTAAGCACTTCCTAATATGCCATCTTATTGATAGTTTTCTGGCTGTTTTCTAGTTCCCTTGTTTCTTTCTTCCTCTCTTACTGCCTTCCTTTGTGAAATGGTGATTTTCCACAGTGCTATGCTTTGATTCCCTTCTCTTTATCTTCTGTGAATCTACTGTAGGTTTCTGCTTTGCCGTTACCATGAGGCTGAAATAAAACATTTTATAGCTCTAATAGTCTATTTCAAGGTAGTAACAACTTAGATCATACATAAAAACTCTACCCCTTTACCCACTCCCTTTTATGGTTTTTGATGTCACATTTTATCTAATACTGTGTATTAATTAACAAATTACAGCAGTTACAGTTATTTTTAATACTCTTATCCTTTAACTCCAAAATTTTAAAACTCTTGTTTTATACCAGAGTTAAAGCGCCACCATTTTACAGTATTAGAATATTCTGAATTTGATTATATATTTCCCTTTACCAGTGTGCTGTATATTTTCATGTCTTCAAGTCACTAATTAGTGACCTTTCACTTCAGCTTGAAAAACTCCTTTCAGCATTTCTGATAAGGCAGGTCCGGTGATGATGAGCTCCCTCAGCTTTTGTTTGTCTGGGAAACTCTTTATCTCTCCTTCCTTTCTCAAGGACAGCTTTGCCAGGTAAAGTATTCTTGGTTGGCAGTTTTTTTCTTTCAGCGGCTTGAATGTATCATCCCACTCTCCCCTGGGGGTAAGGTTTCTGCTGATAAAGCAACTAACAGCCTTATAGGGATTCCCTTGTAAGTTATTTAAGCTTTTTTCCCTCCTGCTTTTAAGATGCTCTGCTTGTCTTTGGTTTTTGACAACTTTATTACAAAGTTTCTTGGAGAGATTTCTTTTTTCTTTATCAGTTTTATGGAAACAGAATCAACATAGAACACTGTATAAGTTTAAGGTACATGACATAATGACATATAGAGAAATGATTACCACAATAAGTCTAGTTAACATCCATCACCTCACATAGTACCGAACATTTTTTTCCCTCGTGATGAGAACTTTTAGGGTTTACTCTCTTAGCAGCTTTCAACTATACCACAGACCAGTGTTAACTGCAGACTCCATGTTGTACATTACACCCGTGGTGCTTATTAATCTTATAACAGGAAGTTTGTACATCTTGACCACCCTCACCCAATTCCTCCACTGCCCACCTCCAGTAACCACATATCTAACCCTTTTTGATGTTTTTTTTTTGTGCAGATTCCACACGTTAAGTAAGATCTTTCAATATTTGTCTTTCTTTGACTTATTTTACTTAGCATAATGTCCTCTAAGTCTATCCCATGTATTGCAAATGACAAGATTTCCTTCCTTTTTCATGGCTGAATAATATTCCTGTGTGAGACATTTTCTTTAACCATTCATCTGTTGATGGACACTTAGGTTGTTTCCATGTCTTGGTTATTGTAAATAATGCCGCAATGAACATGGGGATGCAGCAGATATCTTTTCGAGATAGTGATTTTATTTTCTTACAATATATACCCAGAAGCAGGGTTGTTGGATCATATGATAGTTCTATTTTTAATTTTTTGAGGAAACTCTGTCTTCCATGGTGGTTGTACCAATTTACATTCCCACCAACGGTACACAAGGGTTCCCTTTTCTCCACATCCTCACCAACACTTGTTATTTCTTTCTTTTTTTTTTTTATTATAGTCATTCTAACAGGTGGGAGGTGATATCTCATTGCGGTTTTCATTTGCATTTCCCTGATGATTAGTCATGCTGAACACCTTCCCACATACCTGTTGGCCATGTGAGTATCTTCTTTGGAAAAATGACTATTCAGGTACTTTGTCTATTTTTAATTGGATTATTTAGTTTTTTTTGCTATTGAGTTGTATGAGTTCATATATACTGGTATCAACCCCTTATCAGACATGACTTAAAAATATTTTCTCCCATTTGGTAGACTGCCTTTTCATTTTCTTGATGGTTACCTTTGCTGTGCAGAAGTTTTTCAGTTTGATGTAGTCCCACATATTGGTTTTTGCTTTTGTGGCCTTTACTTTTGGTATCAAATCCAAAAAATCATTGCCAAGACCAATATCAAGAGCTTAACCCCTATGTTTTCTTCTAGGAGCTTTATGGTTTCAGGTTTTATGTTCAAGTCTTTAATCTATTTTGAGTTGATTTTTGACTTTTTGTGTATGGTGTAAGACAGGGGTCCAGTTTCATTCTTTTGCATGTAGTGGTCCAGTTTTCCCAACATGATTTATTGAGAGACTTTCCTTTTCCCACTGAGTATCTTGGCTCTTTTTGTCATAAACTAATTGACCATATATGTATGGGTTTCTTTCAGGGCTTTCAATTCTGTTCCATTGGTCTATGTGTCTGTTTTTATGCCAGCACCATAGTCTTTTGATCACTATAGCTTTATATATAGTTTGAAATCAGGAAGAGTGATGCCTCCAGCTTTGTTCTTCTTTCTCAGGATTGCTTTGGCTACTTGAGGTCTTTTGTGGTTCCATACAAATTTTACAATTGTTTTTTCTACTTCCGTAAGAAATGCCATTGGAATCTTAGGAGAGATAAGGTGTCTATAGATAGCTTTGGATAGTATAGACATTTAACATAATGTCCACATGTTAATTAATATTGAATATTAATTCTTCTAATCCATAAACACAGGATATCTTTCCATTTATTTGTGTCTTCTTCAATTTCTTTCACCAAAGTCTTCGAGTTTTCCATATACAGATCTTTTACCTCCTCGGTTAAATTTATTTTTAGTATTTCATTGTTTTGATATTATTATAAATAGGATCATTGTCTTTAACTCTTTTTCAGATAATTTGTTGTCAGTGTATAGAAATGCAACTGATTTTTGTATGTTGATTCTGTCCTGCAACTTCACTGACTTTGTTAATTAGATCTAAGTTTTTTGGTCATATCTTTAGGATTTTCTATATATAAAATCATGTTATGTACAAATAGAGACAATTTTACTTCTTCCTTTTCACCTCTGATGCCTTTTATTTCTATTCCTTGTTTAATTGTGCTGGCAAGGAATATCAGTACTATGCTGGATAGGAAGGAGAGGATTTCTTTAAGTTGTTTTGTTTGGTGACTTATGAGGTTCATGTACTTCAATATCCAAATCTCTCCCCAGATTTGGCAAGTTCTCAGTTATTATTTCTTTAACTAAGCTTTCTGCCCCCTTCTCACTCTCTTCTCCTTTTGGAACCCCAATAATTCACAAATTGGTCTCCTGATGGTAACCCACAGATCATGTGGGTGTTCCTCACTCTTGTGTTATTGTTGTTCTCCTTTGACTGGGTAATTTCAAAGTTCCTGTCTTCATTCTCACTGATTCTTTACTCTGCTTGACCAAGTCTGCTGTTGATGCAGCAGACTTTTCATTACACTCAATGAAATGAATGAAATTCACTGATCCTCAAATGGATCAATCTGGCCTCTCTTAGCCTGTCTAAGTCTGCATCTCAACCTTTCTCCCTTCATGATGCAAGAGACACAGTAACTTCCAGGAGGCGAAGAGCCCACACACAAGGAATCCTTCAGTTAGAGAAGGGGAAAGAGAGGAATTTCTGTTTGGTTCTTTTTCATGATTTCTTATCTCATTAAACTTCTCATTTTGTCCCTATATTATTTTCCTGATTTCACCAAATTGTCTTTCTGTTTTCTTGCAGTTCACTGAGTTTCCTTGAAACAGATATTTTGAATTCTTTACTGAGTAAATCATGGATCTCCACATCTTTAGGCTCAGTACGGAAGGTTACTGTGATCCTTCAGTGGTTTCATGCTTCCTTGATTTTCGATGTTCCTTTGAGTTTTGATTGCTGCCTTCACTTTTGAAGGTGCAGCCACCACCAGGCTTTACTAACTGCCTGCTTCAGTGCATCCTAACTCACTTTTTTTTACTCCAATGGAGTGCTAGATCCTCTGTAAACCTGGACTTCCACAAAGGCTCTCTTCTCTGTGGGTGACTGTTTAAATCAGTGTTCTCCAGGGGCTCCCAGACTTCGGTCAAGAGGACCTGGAGCTGGTTCACGAGTCACTTCAGGGTCTACAGCAGGGAATGAGGTCTGTCTGCCTATTACATACACAATGCATGGGTGGGCGATATTCCTTCCAGATCTCTTTGTGTATGATGACAGATCCTACAGCTCCCATAAAGACACTTTTATTCCTAGATGGATGCTGAATATTTGGGGGGGAGTGTAGGTGGGACAAAAACAGGAAACGTCTTATGCCTCCACAATGCTGATGTCACTTGTCTTTCCACTTTGAAAAATAAAAATTTACTGCTCCCCCACAAAGAACTGTGGACAAGATTAGAGAGATACCAGAAATTGCTTCCCGCAGTCTATATATGGTTTACACAAGTGTTTCATCTGCATGGCATTTTGTTTTTAAGTGATCATGAATGCTTTGACACTGTCCCACTTTAATCATTTATATTATTTTCCATTTCAATAATTTACATTATCTGCTTAGCCTTTGAATACATCTGAATTTGCTACTACAGGCTTTTAAGATTGAAAAACTGGACCAAGCAACCGTGGCAGAATCTTCTCACTTATGTAAATTGAACAGTGCACTCCTCACATTCAGGTGGCTGCTTTAAAACGTAGAGTTATCTCAAATTCAAAAGCATGACAGTTTGGTGGGAGAGGACTACTTCCAGCACAGCATACTGCTAAGCCTGGAAGTCCCTCTGGTTCCATCCATCCTGGCTAAGCTGAATAAATGTCTGAGCACTTGAGTGTAAACTAGAAATCTTGCAACCTAAGTAAGGGTCACCACTGTGGCCAGTGCTAAAATCTGGGCCACCCAGGGCACATCACCAGAGCAGAATAAAAATATCCATAGAACTATACAGGATCAATTATTCAAGCCAAAACAAAATGAGCAATCCTTGATTCCTCCATTTCCTTCATCCCCAATATCCAATCCATCAGAATGCCAAAGGCTCAACTTACAAAATATATTATAGATCTATAAACTTTAAAAACATAAATTACACCATGCCACTACCCTGGTCAAAATTCTCTGACGGTTTCCCACTCTATTTAGAATAAAATTCAAACTCCTTTAAGACCTTAAATGACCTGGGTCTTGCCTACATCTTTGGGCACATTTCCTATGAATCCCCTCATTTATTATACTCAATGGTTTTGTTTCTATTTTTCTAACAGACCAAGTTCAATCCTGCATCAGGGCCTCTGTATTTGCACCAATTTATGCCTGGAATGCTCTTACCCCAGACAGTCACATGGCTAACTTCTTTACAACATTAAGGAGATAAAGTTCAAGGAAGACCTAAAAGAAGCATTCTTAGACCTCTTAATCTAAAATTTTCCCCAACCCCAACATACTATAAAATCCCTCCAGCAGTCAATTTCTATGAAAGATCTCTTATATTTTCTTCCCGTTACTTAATCCTTGTCTGAAACTATCTTATTTGTTTACTTATTGTATGTCTAAAATACACTAAAATGTATCCTCCACCTCCATAAAGGCAGGGCTCTTATCTGTCTTGATCACTTGTGTATCTCTTGATATTAGAGTACTTTCTAGCACATAATGCTATTTAATCAATGTCTGGTGAATGAATGAATTAACTGATCTTCAATAACTGTATCACTTGTCAGTAGCAATATGAACTTCCCATTATCCCTTTCAGCTTGGTGTCTGAAAGCTCCTCCAATTCAATGGAGACTCCATTAAAATGATACTGAAGAAAGATAAACAGGAAATAACTTCTGTTATGGGTTTATTTCCTATCTGTACTTCTTTAGTATCAATATCAGATGGGAGCATTCAAAGAATTTCTAAAAGAAATAAAAAGAAGCAAGTGTGCTGCCAGATGAACAGGAGTTGAGGAGTACCCTGCAGCCCAGGGAAATGCAGTAGGAGGCTAACGGTGAGATGGGAGCAAGTGCTCCCTGAAAGACTCCAAAGAAATTCAGGACTCAAACCAGCCTGTGGGTGGGACAGAAAGGAGGAGCCAAAAATAAGGGAATTCATTCAAACTCTAACTACTGAATCACTGCAACAGCTGCCCCTCCTCACTTTCGTATCTTCTTATACAGGACATGCGGCTTATTATTTTCCCCAGCTATAACAAGCAAGCAAGCAAGCAAAGAAATATGATTGGGTCCTCTATGATACTAAATAAACTACTTAGGGAGATGTAAAGCTCTCATGTCAGAATTGGTGCCCCCGAGTAAATTCTTCATTCTAGACTGGGGGGACCCTCCAACCTGGATCTATGCCCATCCATCCCAACGAGATGTCGACAGTTAACAAGTTCTGTTTATGTAAATAAAACTACTTGCCAGCTGCCTCATTCAGAGGAGAGGCCTAGCAGGAAAGTAAACCTATAAACACCACTAAAGGAATCTCAATCCAGCCACCTACTGCAATCAACTCAGTTCTTAAATATGGATGGACCATTAAGGATCATCAGACGTATGTGGAAAACCTCCAAAATGAAAGAGAAAATAAATAGTAACTGAGGTAGAAGGAAACACAACTCAGGAAACAGATGCAAGTTCTTAAAAAGGTCTAATTACTATTCTCAGAGAAATTCAAGAAGATATTAAAGCTACAAAACAAAATCTAGGAGGTCATGAAAAAAGAACATTCAGATTATAAGACAGTTAAAACACTCATTACTAAAATAAAAAAAATTCAAAAGGACTGAGAGAAAGTCAAGAAAATACCCCCAAAACTGAAGAAATAAAACCCAAAGAGTTAAAAATGTAAGAGAAATTGAGGATTAATCTAGGAAGGCCCCAAATCCAACTACTAGAGGTTTTAAAAGGTGAGACCAGTTGAAAATGAAGGAAAGGAAATGGCCAAAGAACTAATATAAGAACTTTTCTGAGCTTAAGCAAAGATATGGATATACCCTCAGGTGCAGAAGTCTTCAAAGACTTATGGTCAAAGTGTTTTAGTAAGTTCATACTTTGAGGCACAAAATACACAGCAATGGCAAATAAAATAAAGAGCAATCTAGAAAGCCATACCTGAGCTCAAAACAATTTAAACAAACGTGTGGACCAGAAACGGAGAAGCACAAAGTGATATGCAGGGCTGAAACCACGCCTGCCAGGAATCTGGATTAGCAAGAAGGCAGAGGTGACGAGGAATCTGACTTCTACTGGATGTTGGGGACTAAAAGCACTTTATAGGACATACAGGCTCGTTACTTAAAACCAGGAGCCAAAATTCCCTGTGTCTCACCCATCCCAATTGTCAACTGCTCTCTAGAATGAGGACACAGAAATCAAGACGACAGCCTCAAGAACACAGATAGAACCAAAATATTTACCGGCTCTGTGACTTGATCTTTGTGAAAGCTTCAATATTACCCTGGGTCAGAAACCACTATTATAGTGGACATGTTTGTGGTACCACTATTAATTTTTAAGTGCCCCAAACTAAATAATCCATGTCTCCATCAACACTGAATAAATTATTAGATAGTTGCTAGATAAATAATATGTTACACAATATAATACTAGATAGCATGAGATTGAAAGAACTATTAACTACATGTAACAACTTGAATAAAAAAATGTAAAGTGAAAGAACCCAGACACAAAAGAGTATTTACTCTGTAATTCCATCTACAGATAATAAGAAACAGGTAAATTAATATATGCTTTCAGAAGTCACAAAGCTGGTTTCTCAAAGTAGGTGTTACTAATGGGAGGGGAGCACAAAGACGGCTTCTGGAGCACTGGTAATACTCTGTGTATTTAACTTGGGCCAGATTACAAAGGTTTTTCAATTTGTCAAAATGTAGCAAACTGAACAGACAGTACATACATTCTTCTGTAAGTGTGGTATACTTCAATAAAGAGTTTCACAAATAAGTTATTGAAATTTAAAAAAAAACTAAACAAGTGAGAGACATCATTGGACACAGCTGAAGATGAAATCCAATGAACTAGAAGACAGTAACAGGAATTCACTTGGTACACAGAACAGGGAGATAAAAGATTAAAATAGACAAGAGAAATTAAGAGACATGGAAGAAAGGTTAAGAGACTCTAGGAGTTGCAAAAGAAAAGAACTCTAGAGAGAATAGGGAAAGAATAATATTTGAACACATAATTGTTGCTAATTTTCTAAAATAGAAGAAAAAGTTGAGTCTTCTTCTTGAAAGCATTGATGTACGTCTTTTACAAAATGAGTGAAAATAAAAGTTCAACTGTGAGAATTTAGGAGCTGAAGGCCAGAAGTGGAAGGAAGCGTAGAGGTTCTGATAACCTTATTCTGCATAGTGCTAGTCAAAGAGAGCCTGTGAGAAGTTGATGGAACACAAATTAGAGTTTTAAGTGTATGATTTACAGTCAGAAAGGAAACAAATAATAAAGCCTATTACTAAAATAATGCTAATACTAGTATGAAAATCAGGAGAGTGAGGGAAGGCAAGCAGTAGTTTAAGTGAGCTAAATCTTAACCTTCTGTAGAGCCAGCAATCAACAGAAATAACAGTATGAGCTTGAAGTCCAGAGTGACAAAAAATCTTCAAAAAGAATAAACACTTCACTCTAGAAGGTGGAACTGGGGGCAGGAAAGGTAGTACTGAGGCTTTTCTTTATAAGTCCGTCTACGTTATTTGGTATTTCACACGGTCCTGCAGTATGTTAATTATATATCTCACAAAAGAAAATAATGGAAAACGTTTGTCCTATGAAAAGTGAAGTTGCTGTTCTTGGTCACATACCAGGGGCTTCTGGTTCTCAGTCATAAAGCAAGGGTATTACTTGAAACCCAAGCACTGGGTCCACTGTTGCTGGTTCTAGGAGTTAACTATCCTCATCTCAGCTCTTATAATCTGCTTCCATTGGGAACTGTTAAACTATTCTCCAGAATCTCCTTAAGGAGAAACCAAGCATACTAGAAAACTGAGGTCAGAAGTCTTGGGAGCTTTTAGCTTAAATCATCTTTGATCCTCCCTTTCCTTCAAACTCCATGCATCCTCGTCATGATGGATCTGTTCCTTCTGTTCTTTCTACCTCCAGTTTTCCTCATCCTCCACCTCTAACATAACACTAATTCATTATTTCTTGCCTGACTTACTTTAACACATCCTCTTTTAGTTTGTTTATTTCTTTATTTACGGCTGCGTTGGGTCTTTGTTGCGGTGCGTGGGCTTCGCATTGTGGTGGCTTCTCTTGTTGGGAGCATGGGCTCTAGGTGCGTGGGCTTCAGTAGTTGTGGCACATGGGCTTCAGTAGTTGTGGTACGTGGGTTCAGTAGTTGTGGCTCACAGGCTCTAAAGCGCAGGTTCAGTAGTTGTGGCGCAAGGGCTTAGTTGCTCCGCAGCATGTGGGATCTTCCCGGACCAGGGTTGGAACCCGTGTCCCCTGCGTTGGCAGGCGGATTCTTAACCACTGTGCCACCAGGGAAGTCCCCTCTTTTAGTGTCTTAATTATCCATACACTTTCCCCATTCTTCAACTAGGTAAGATTTAGAAGAGCAGCATTAGCTGACAAAAGGAAAAGAAGGTGTTAGATCTGTTCTTTTCCATTTATTAGTATAACTGGTAAAATTACTCACTTTATTATGGCCTTGGTCTTCTCAACTATATAATGAGTACACTGAAGGCAGCTCTCTCATAGGTTGCTGTGAGGGTTCCATAAATTTACTCAACACAATACGTACTTGCAAAATGTGAAACGATATAACAATTTATTATTACTGTATTTATTACATCTTTTTACATACCAAATAGGATTTCACTTACAAGAGAGCTATCATTAAATATTTGTGATGGGGACTTCCCTGGTGGCCTGCCAATGCAGGGGACACGGGTTCAAGCCCTGGTCCAGGAAGATCCCACATGCCGCGGAGCAACTAAGCCCGTGCGCTGCCAACTACTGAGCCTGCGCTCTAGAGCCCGAGAACCGTAACTACTGAGCCTCCGTGCCATAACTACTGAAGCCTGCGCGCCTAGAGCCCGTGCTCCGCAACAAGAGAAGCCACCGCAATGAGAAGCCCGTGCACCGCAATGAAGAGTAGCCCCCGCTCACCGCAACTAGAGAAAGCCTACGTGCAGCAACGAAGGCCCAATGCAGCCAAAAATAAATAAATAAATTAAAAAAAATTTGTGATGTATTGGCTCATTTGGTTTAGGCTTCTATAAAATTATTTTTGAGATATTTAATGAGTCTATACTGAAAAACTGAGAAAAAAATACGACTTTTTTTTCTAAGATTAAAAAAACCTGTAACTTTTAAACAGATATTCATTCATTTATGAAATGAACTATTTAGGAGTTCCTAGAATGAAAAACACAAGAAACCCTCCCTTCCTCCTTAAGATCAGAGACCGTGTCTTATTTCATATTTATACTGCCAGGATGTAGAACAGCTCCTAACACTGACTCAAGATGCTAATAACTTAATAGAAAAGAAAACATGCACACAGATCACTTCAATCCATGGTAGGAAATGGTAGGAAATAAGAGAGGTTTGTGTCAAACTCAGAGAAAGTGGTGACTACTTCCTGCTGTGGTAGGTATCAACCTGACAGAAAACGGGGTCGGAGGAGAGAAAAGAACAACAGCGGGGGAAGTGAGGGAGGAAAGGAAGATACAGAAAGAATGAAGTGGTACTAAGGGCCAGGGAGTGTGAACAAAAGGGAGGGGACAGATCAGAACCTTGAACAACATGCCAAGGAGCCTGAATTTTATCCTGAAAGCAAAGTCTTTGGAAAAGTTTAAGGGGATATAACATGACCATGTATGTGTTTTAAAAAGTATTCATTTAGAAGTAACAGAGAAAAAAGGACTAGCAGAAAAAGTAAAACTAGTTAAACGATCAATTAATTAAGATGCTCTTGAAAATATAAAAGTGATAAAATATGAGAAACACTGTTATGGGGAGAAATAGAACAACATGGAGATATAATTCAGAGGTTGGATCTCTAGGATACATGACTGAAAAAGCTGCGGGGGGAAAGGAGAAAGTAAGTAGTTAGGAATTATTTACTAGTGTCTGCCTGAAACAGCTGAGTGAATGGATTACATTTACTGATGCCGAAGATACGGAAGAAGAGCGTTTTTGTGAAGTAAATGGTGGGCATAATTTTAGACATGTTAAGATTGTTTGTGGAGTGTTTAAGAGGTCACTTACAGTTGGCAGCTGACTCTGAGGTCCAAAACTTGGATGTGAGATATGGAATAGAGCATCAATGTACCTGTGTCTATTTGTACTTGGAAGTCATCAGCACTTATAGATGACAGCTGCAGCCAATCAGGTAGCTAAAATTACTTGGAGGGGGTGGGCGGGATAGAGGTGGAGGAAGTACAGAAAGACAAGCGAGCTGACAATGGGGAATGCTGCTCGCGGGGAGCAGCAACCATCATGGGAAGAAAAAGGGGTCCTCTGAGGAATTGCCGAAGAGATGGGAGGGAAACCACGTTCAGTAATTAGAAGAACCAAAGATCAATTTTCCAGCAACGTAAAGAATTTTCAATAGAAGAATCTATTTGGGGGCTGGCTATCATTTAATGCTTTATACTCATTAGGGTAAAAAGCCTCTAAATGTTACTCTAAGTAAATAAAATGCCTATGTAAATATATATTTATTCTGCTAAAAGAAATTTATAAGAAGTTCATTGTTAGAACATAAAGATACGAGAAATCACTCTGAAGGGACAGGTCCACAAAGACCTATGAAAATCATTCTTGTTACTTTAATAGGAACGTGTTATACTTTCCTCCAGACTAACTGGCCCTTAAAACATAAAGGGCTTATAAATTCAAGTTAATGTAGGGATTGGTAAACTGAGGACACAAGATTTAAAAGTAAAGCCAGGCCATAAAGATATGAAATAATTTTAAATTGTGTGGATTTTCAATATTAGATATAAAAGGTGAAAAAAACAAAACCTCCCAGCACTCGTAGACCACTATACATGAGTTAACATGCTACGTGCTATACATTTACTATCAACTGAAACACTTTAGTTCTACTAAAATGTAGGTCATCTTATAATAGCGCATCCACAGACCTTTGAAATGATTATTTTTTAAATAGCAGAGTAAAAGATTACCTAAAATTGACCCTTTAGTAATGTGATTGTGCCACACTCTTCATTTTGGTGAAAGACATGTAGAAACAGGAAGTTCTACTTTCTGTTGGCCGTCTCTAACCTTTCCAAGATTGAGAAATAATGAATTTTAAATAACTGAAGAAATCACCCTATGAACTATTTATAAACAGGAAACAACAATAAAAAATACTTAGTTTTTAATCTAAAGCATTTGGCCTTATAAGCAGTTCCTATTAAAATTAAAGGGAAAGCTTTTCCTTTATGTCTAAAGAATCACCTTTCAAACACAAAGAATGATGGCACCTAATCTGTCCAAGTTCTTCTTGCATATAACCTTTCTGGCTTTGATAAAGAATGTTTAACCAAGTTCAATTTGGAAAGAGTACTGTCATGTAGGATCAAAACTGAGTTTGCATTCTTTTGAGAAACAGACTAACTGCTTTTCTGCATCAGAGGCATGATACTAATGAAGAGCTTCAGCTGCAGGATTATCCAAGACTGGCTAGAACTCAGCACCTGATGGGCAGGGAATTTAGATGGAATAATGGGACGTAATGCAGTTAGTTATTCAATCTAATTTGTGAGGTCAAGGACTGTTTGGCCAGACTCTGGCTTACCCCTTTTCAATTAATGGGCTTTGAGAAAAAAGTCTTGCTTCTAACCTTGCTGCACTTTGCAATAGGCTGCAAATCAGTATCGTGAGGATTCTCCTACCTTACCTTCACAAAGTAAGGATTCAGGTACAAACTTGTAAAAGATTTAGAAAAGAAATCAAAAAGTATTTTTAGGACTACTGACCGACACATTCACGTTGGCTCATTTTCTCCAAAAGAATGAGAAGTTTTCAGATCATGAATATCAAAGAAGAAGATGGATGGTTTCATATTACAAGCAGGTCCCTAAAACCAATATAGGGTTTATCTGACTTCCATATGAGTTTGTATATTATGAAATCAAAGCAAATGTCAAATTGAAGTAACTGTATACAGTGATAACAATTAATGACCAAATAAAGAAATAAGACACAATCAAAGAAGCAAGCAGAAAAAAAAAAAAAAAAAAAAAGAAGCAAGCAGGCATGGGCAAGTGGAGAGGAATGACCCATGATCCGTACCTTGTGTCACGAAAGAGATAAAAGATAAGCTACCCTCTTGAAAGAGGAAATGCTGGTCTGTAACCCTTAGATTATTCTTTAATGTCTACATATTTTTACTTATCATTTTATTTTCCTCAAGAAAGAGGGATGAGTGATTAGTGTGGTCAATTATAAGAATTGCAATCCTTAAAAATCTAATCTGAAAAGCAAATGGAGTCAAAAAAAGTTTATATATATATATATATGTGTGTGTGTATATATATATATATTACTCCCTTTACTTAACTGTCTTCTCCAACTTCTGTCCTTCTGATGTTAAATTTACAAAATTTTATGAAACGTGCCCTCATTTACATACTTAACGATAAAATCAGTTGCCTTGGCTTCTGAGGGTTGTTTTACTACAGCAGAGAAAATGCTATTATATAGAATAAGAAACAAAGCCAAACTCAACGGTCACTGGACAAGATCAGCAAATCTGACTAAACCTGTGGATACATAATCACTTGGCACTTTTCAACCTCTAATCTAGTTAAAAACAGCACACTATGGGTCCTTTGAATTTATTAAGGGAAGCTAAACAAGAAAGGCCCTGAGAGTTTAGTGATGCACATTAATATACAAACTGCTTTTACTTGTAAAATTTTCTTCTTTAACATGTGGTTTTCTGTTTTTTCCTTATCATGCCTCCTAAAATGCTGGACCACTACTGAAGATTAAAGACAAAGGGAAACCTTGATGGAAATAATAAAATAATTATCTTAAACTTCCCAAAGTGAGGTGCGGGATTCCGGACTGGGCGACCACCAGTGCGGACTGTGCGCGCCAGTCGGGAGCCAGCCCGCTGGCCGGCTGAGTCAAATGATACATCAGAACGGGAAGCAAGAGAGCACTCGGCAGAGGGCGGAGTCACCATGGCCACTGGGAGGACGTGGAATTCGCATCTCTGCACAACTAGGGCACCTACCAGGCCCCAGTGGGGGACCACGGACAGCTAAGGGGACGGGAGGAACCCGCAGCGACCGGGGAGGACGTGGGACGTGGGGGGAGTGAAGGGGGAGGAGAGGTGGAGGCTGGACGGAACCGGCGCCCCTGAGGGGAAGGGATCCCACGCCCGAAGGGGGAAACTGGGGAACCACTGGGAGGACAGAGGACCAAAAGGGGGCGTGGGAAGATTTTCCCTACCCACTTGGGCCCCCGGGAGCCTGCTGAGATCCCTGGCCTGATCCTCTGCCCACCGAGGCCCCCTCCAGCTACGCAGGTCCTGAGGGAGTGGGAGGGAGGGAAGGTGGAGCAAAAGTAAAGGCCAGACCTCTGGGACCGGCACCCCTGAGGGGCGGCTGGGGGAGGGGAGGAGTTCCTACACCCAGCGGGACCCACCCACGGTTAGGGGTCCAGCGGCGACTGGGGAGACCCTGGGGGAGATGGTGGGGGAGGGGCGCGAAGGAACCGACGGGAACGGGGCCAGCGCTTTCCCTGTCCACTCAGGCACCGGGGAGCCTGTTGGGCTCCGGGCCTAATCCTCTGCCCTCGGAGCCTCCCTCCTGCCGCGCAGAGCCCAAGCCCCGCCCGTGCACCCCCAGCCAGGGCCCCACCCACACACGCTCACTCAGGGCCCTACTTCCAGACTCCAGAACCCCACACTCCAGAGGCCCTCCTTTCCACGTGCTGCCACTCCCCTTCTGGGCAGGTCCTAAGCAGAGGCCCCGCCCCATGCTGAACGTCGCCCCCCCCCCCACGTCACCCCCCACCCCCACCCGCCTCGGTCCTGCCCCACCCTAAACCCCACCCATGCCTAAGTTCCACCACCCCACCTAAACTCCGCCCCAGAGCCAATGCTTTTTGTTTTTTCTTTTTTCCTCTTTTAGATCGGGGTTCTGTTTTACCTTGTAGATTCATTTATATTTTTATTTTTCCTAATAAATCTTTTATTTTTCTAATTTTATTTTATTCTTTATACTTCGTTATTATTCTCTCCTTTTGGCTTGTTCCCCCGGGCCCCCCCCTTCTTTTACTTTTTTCTGTTGTGGTTTTATTTTCTAATTTTATTTTGTTTTTTATTCTTTGATATTGCACTGCTTTTCTTCTTTCTCTCTCTTTTTTTTTTTTTTTGCCACGCCATGCAGCTTGCAGGATCTTGGTTCCCAGGTCGGAGGTCGGGCCCGAGCTCCTGTGGTGGGAGCTCCGAGTCCAAACCACTGGACTAACAGAGAACCTCAGACCCCAGGGAATATCAATCAGAGTGAGGCCTCCCTGAGGTCCTAATCTCAGCACCAAGACCTGGCTCTATCCAACTGCCTACAAACTCCAGTGCTGGACGTCTCAGACCAAACAACCAGTAAGACAGGAATACAGCCCCACCCATGAAGAAAAAAAAAAAAAAAAAAGAAATGACAAAAAATTTTTTACAGACAAAGGAGCAAGGTAAAAACCCACAAGACCAAATAAATGGAGACAAAATAGGCAACCTACCTGAAAAAGAATTCAGAGTAATGACAGTAAAGATGATCCAAAATCTTGGAAACAGAATGTAGAAAATACAAGAAACATTTATCAAGGATCTAGAGGAACTAAAGAGCAAACAAAGAGTGACAAACAACACAATAACGGAAATTAAAAATACTCTAGAAGGAATCAATAGCAGAATAACTGAGGCAGAAGAACGGATAAGTGAGCTGGAAGATAAAATGGTGGAAATCTGCCAGGGAGCAGAATAAAGAAAAAAGAATGAAAAGAATTGAGGACAGTATCAGAGACCTCTGGGACACCATTAAACGCACCAACATTCGAATTACAGGGATCCCAGAAGAAGAAGAGAAAGACAAAGGGTCTGAGAAAATATTTGAAGAGATTATAGTCGAAAACTTCCCTAATATGGGAAAAGAAATAGTCAATCAAGTCCAGGAAGCACAGAGAGTCCCATGCAGGATAAACCCAAAGAGAAACAGGCCGAGACATATATTAATCAAACTATCAAAAATTAAATACAAAGAAAACATTTTAAAAGCAGCAAGGGAAAAGCAACAAATAACATACAAGGAAATCCCCATAAGGTTAACAGCTGATCTTTCAGTAGAAACTCTGCAAGCCAGAAGGGAGCGGCGGGACATATTTAAAGTGATGAAAGGGAAAAACCTACAACCAAGATTACTCTACCCAGCAAGGATCTCATTCAGATTCGATGGAGAAATTAAAACCTTTACAGACAAGCAAAAGTTAAGAGAATTCAGCACCACAAAACCAGCTTTACAACAAATGCTAAAGGAACTTCTCTAGGCAGGAAACATAAGAGAAGGAAAAGACCTACAAAAAAAAACCCCAAACAATTAAGAAAATGGTAATAGGAACATACATATCGATAATTACCTTAAATGTAAATGGATTAAATGCTCCCACCAAAAGACACAGACTGGCTGAATGGATACAAAAACAAGACCTTTATATATGCTGTCTACAAGAGATCCACTTCAGACCTAGGGACACATACAGACTGAAAGTGAAGGGATGGAAATAGACATTCCATGCAAATGGAAATCAAGAGAAAGCTGGAGTAGCAATTCTCGTATCAGAAAAAAACGATTTTAAAATAAAGACTATAACAAGAGACAAAGAAGGACACTACATAATGATCAAGGGATCGATCCAAGAAGGAGATATAACAATTGTAAATATTTATGCACCCAACATAGGAGCACCTCAATACATAAAGCAAATGCTAACAGCCATAAAAGGGGAAATTGACAGTAACACAATAATAGCAGGGGACTTTAACACCCCACTCTCACCAATGGACAGATCATCCAAAATGAAAATAAATAAGCAAACACAAGCTTTAAATGACACATTAAACAAGATGGACTTAATTGATATTTATAGGACATTCCATCCAAAAACAACAGAATACACTTTCTTCTCAAGTGCTCATGAACATTCTCCAGGATAGACCATAACTTGGGTCACAAATCAAGCCTTGGTAAATTTAAGAAAATTGAAAGCGTATCAAGTATCTTTTCCAACCACAACGCTACGAGACTAGATATCAATTACAGGAAAAAATCTGTAAAAAATACAAACACATGGAGGCTAAACAATACACTACTTAATAACCTGAAGAAATCAAAGAGGAAATCAAAAAATACCTAGAAACAAATGACAGTGAAAACACGACCACCCAAAACCTATGGGATGCAGCAAAAGCAGTTCTAAGAGGGAATGTTTTAGCAATACAATCCTACCTCAAGAAACAAAAAAAATCTCAAATAAAAAACCTAACCGGGGGGGTCTGGGCAAGATGGCGGAAGAGTAAGACACGGAGATCACCTTCCTTCCCACAGATACAGTAGAAATACATCTACACGTGGAACTGCTCCTACAGAACACCCACTGAACGCTGGCAGAAGACGTCAGACCTCCCAAAAGGCAAGAAAATCCCCACGTACTTCGGTAGGGCAAAAGAAAAAAGAAATAACAGAGACAAAAGAATAGGGACGGGACCTGCACCAGTGGGAGGGAGCTGTGAAGGAGGAAAGGTTTCCACACACTAGGAAGCCCCCTCGCGGGCGGAGACTGCGGGTGGCAGAGGGGGGAAGCTTCGGAGCCACGGAGGAGAGCGCAGCCACAGGGGTGCGGAGGGCAAAGCGGAGAGATTCCCGCACGGAGGATCGGTGCCGAGTAGCACTCACCAGCCCGAGAGGCTTGTCTGCTCACCCGCCGGGATGGGCGGGGGCTGGGAGCTGAGGCTCGGGCTTCGGTCGGATCGCAGGGAGAGGACTGGGGCTGACGGCGTGAACACAGCCTGAAGGGGTTAGCGCACCACAGCTAGCCGGGAGGGAGTCCGGGAAAAAGTCTGCAGCTGCCGAAGAGGCAAGAGACTTTTTCTTGCCTCTTTGTTTCCTGGTGCGGGGATTCAGAGCGCCGCCTAAACGAGCTCCAGAGACGGGCGCGAGCCGCGGCTATCAGCGCGGACCCCAGAGACAGGCATGAGACGCTAAGGCTGCTGCTGCCGCCACCAAGAAGCCTGTGTGCGAGCACAGGTCACTCTCCACACCTCCCCTCCCTGGAGCCAGTGCAGCCCGCCACTGCCAGGTTCCCGTGATCCAGGGACAACTTCCCCGGGAGAACGCACGGCACGCCTCGGGCTGGTGCAACGTCATGCCGGCCTCTGCTGCCGCAGGCTCTCCCCGCATCCGTACCGCTCCCTCCCCCCGGCCTGACTGAGCCAGAGCCCCCGAAGCAGCTGCTCCTTTAACCCCGTTCTGTCTGGGCGGGGAACAGACGCCCTCAGGCGACCTACATGCAGAGGCGGGACCAAATCCAAAGCTAAACCCCGGGAGCTGTACGAACAAAGAAGAGAAAGGGAAATCTCTCCCAGCAGCCTCAGAAGCAGCGGATTAAAGCTCCACAAACAACTTGATGTGCCTGCATCTGTTGAATACCTGAATAGACAACGAATCATCCCAAATTTAGGAGGTGGACTTTGGGAGCAGGATATATTAATATTTCCCCTTTTCCTTTTTTTGTGAGTGTATATGTGTATGCTTCTGGGTGAGATTTTGTCTGTATAGCTTTGCTTTCACCATTAGTCCTAGGGTTAGGTCCGTCCGTTTTTTGTTTTTTTTTTTCTTTTACTTAAAAAAATTTTTTTCCCTAATAAATGTTTTCTTAATAATTTTTTCCTTATTTTCTATTTTTAAAAATTAAAAAAATTTTTAAATAAGTTTTTTCATATTTATTTTAAAAAATTAAAAAAATTTTTTCTTAATAAATTTATTCTTAATAATTTTTTTCTTATTTTTTATTTTAATAGCTTTATTTTATTTTATTTTATCCTCTTTCTTTCTATTTTTTCTCCCTTTTATTCTGAGCCGTGTGGATGAAAGGCTCTTGGTGCTCCAGCCAGGCATCAGGGCTGTGCCTCTGAGGTGGGAGAGCCAACTTCAGGACACTGGTCCACAAGAGACCTCCCAGCTCCACGTAATACCAAATGGCGAAAATCTCTCAGAGATCTCCATCTCAACATCAAGACCCAGCTTCACTCAACGACCAGCAAGCTACAGTGCTGGACACCCTATGCCAAACAACTAGCAAGACAGGAACACAGCCCCATCCATTAGCAGAGAGGCAGCCTAAAATCATAATAAGGCTACAGACACCCCAAAACACACCACCAGACGTGGACGTGCCCACCAGAAACAGAAGATCCAACCTCATCCACCAGAACACAGGCACTAGTCCCCTCCACCAGGAAGCCTACACAACCCACTGAACCAACATTAGCTACTGGGGACAGATACCAAAAACAACGGGAACTACGAACCTGCAGCCTGTGAAAAGGAGACCCCAAACACAGTAAGATAAGCAAAATGAGAAGACAAAAAAACACACAGCAGGTGAAGGAGCAGGGTCAAAACACACCAGACCTAACAAATGAAGAGGAAATAGGCAGTCTACCTGAAAAAGAATTCAGAATAATGATAGTAAAGATGATCCAAAATCTTGGAAATAGAATAGACAAAATGCAAGAAACATTTAACAAGGACATAGAAGAACTAAAGAGGAACCAAGCAACGATGAAAAAGACAACAAATGAAATTAAAAATACTCTAGACGGGATCAATAGCAGAATAACTGAGGCAGAAGAACGGATAAGTGACCTGGAAGATAAAATAGTGGAAATAACTACTGCAGAGCAGAATAAAGAAAAAAGAATGAAAAGAACTGAGGACAGTCTCAGAGACCTCTGGGACAACATTAAACGCACCAACATTCGAATTATAGGGGTCCCAGAAGAAGAAGAGAAAAAGAAAGGGACTGAGAAAATATTTGAAGAGATTATAGTTGAAAACTTCCCTAATATGGGAAAGGAAATAGTTAATCAAGTCCTGGAAGCACAGAGAGTCCCATACAGGATAAATCCAAGGAGAAACACGCCAAGACACATATTAATCAAACTATCAAAAATTAAATATAAAGAAAACATATTAAAAGCAGCAAGGGGAAAACAACAAATAACACACAAGGGAATCCCCATAAGGTTAACAGCTGATCTTTCAGCAGAAACTCTGCAAGCCAGAAGGGAATGGCAGGATATACTTAAAGTGATGAAGGAGAAAAACCCACAACCAAGGTTACTCTACCCAGCAAGGATCTCATTCAGATTTGATGGAGAAATTAAAACCTTTACAGACAAGCAAAAGCTGAGAGAGTTCAGCACCACCAAACCAGCTTTACAACAAATGCTAAAGGAACTTCTCTAGGCAAGAAACACAAGAGAAGGAAAACACCTACAATAACAAACCCAAAATATTTAAGAAAATGGGAATAGGAACAGACATATCGAAAATTACCTTAAATGTAAATGGATTAAATGCTCCCACCAAAAGACACAGACTGGCTGAATGGATACAAAAACAAGACCCATATATATGCTGTCTACAAGAGACCCACTTCAGACCTAGAGACACATACAGACTGAAAGTGAGGGGATGGAAAAAGATATTCCATGCAAATGGAAATCAAAAGAAAGCTGGAGTAGCAATTCTCATATCAGACAAAATAGACTTTAAAATAAAGACTATTACAAGAGACAAAGAAGGACACTATATAATGATCAAGGGATTGATCCAAGAGGAAGGTATAACAATTGTAAATATTTATGCACCCAACATAGGAGCACCTCAATACATAAGGCAAATGCTAACAGCCATAAAAGGGGAAATCGACAGTAACACAATCATAGTAGGGGACTTTAACACCCCACTTCCACCAATGGACAGATCATCCAAAATGAAAATAAATAAGGAAACACAAGCTTTAAATGATACATTAAACAAGATGGACTTAATTGATATTTATAGGACATTCCATCCAAAAACAACAGAATACACATTTTTCTCAAGTGCTCATGGAACATTCTCCAGGATAGATCATATCTTGGGTCACAAATCAAGCCTTGGTAAATTTAAGAAAATTGAAATCGTATCAAGTATCTTTTCCGACCACAATGCTATGAGACTAGATATCAATTACAGGAAAAGATCTGTAAAAAATACAAACACATGGAGGCTACACAATACACTACTTAATAACGAAGTGATCACTGAAGAAATCAAAGGGGGAATCAAAAAATACCTAGAAACAAATGACAATGCAGACACGACCACCCAAAACCTATGGGATGCAGCAAAAGCAGTTCTACGAGGGAAGTTTATAGCAATACAAGCCTACATCAAGAAACAGGAAACATCTCGAATAAACAACCTAACCTTGCACCTAAAGCAATTAGAGAAAGAAGAACAAAAACACCCCAAAGCTAGCAGAAGGAAAGAAATCATAAAGATCAGATCAGAAATAAATGAAAAAGAAATGAAGGAAACAATAGCAAAAATCAATGAAACTAAAAGCTGGTTCTTTGAGAAGATAAACAAAATTGATAAACCATTAGCCAGACTCATCAAGAGAAAAAGGGAGAAGACTCAAATCAATAGAATTAGAAATGAAAAAGGAGAAGTAACCACTGACACTGCAGAAATACAAATGATCATGAGAGATTACTACAAGCAACTCTATGCCAATAAAATGGACAATCTGGAAGAAATGGACAGATTCTTAGAAATGCACAACCTGCCGAGACTGAACCAGGAAGAAATAGAAAATATGAACAGACCAATCACAAGCACTGATATTGAAACTGTGATTAAAAATCTTCCAACAAACAAAAGCCCAGGACCAGATGGCTTCACAGGTGAATTCTATCAAACATTTAGAGAAGAGCTAACACCTATCCTTCTCAAACTCTTCCAAAATATTGCAGAGGGAGGAACACTCCCCAACTCATTCTACGAGGCCACCATCACCCTGATACCAAAACCAGACAAAGATGTCACAAAGAAAGAAAACTACAGGCCAATATCACTGATGAACATAGATGCAAAAATCCTCAACAAAATACTAGCAAACAGAATCCAACAGCACATTAAAAGGATTATACACCATGATCAAGTGGGGTTTATTCCAGGAATGCAAGGATTCTTCAATATACGCAAATCAATCAACGTGATACATCATATTAACAAATTGAAGGAGAAAAACCATATGATCATCTCAATAGATGCAGAGAAAGCTTTCGACAAAATTCAACACCCATTTACGATAAAAACTCTCCAGAAAGTAGGCATAGAGGGAACCTACCTCAACATAATAAAGGCCATATATGACAAACACACAGGCAACATCGTTCTCAATGGTGAAAAAGTGAAACCATTTCCTCTAAGATCAGGAACAAGACAAGGTTGCCCACTCTCACTGCTATTATTCAACATACTTTTGGAAGTTCTAGCCACAGCAATCAGAGAAAAAAAAGAAATAAAAGGAATCCAAATCAGAAAAGAAGAAGTAAAACTGTCACTGTTTGCAGATGACATGATACTATACATAGAGAAACCTAAAGATGCTACCAGAAGACTACTAGAGCTAATCAATGAATTTGGTTAAGTAGCAGGATACAAAATTAATGCACAGAAATCTCTTGTATTCCTATACACTAATGATGAAAAATCTGAAAGAGAAATTAAGGAAACACTCCCATTTACCACTGCAACAAAAAGAATAAAATACCTAGGAATAAACCTACCTAAGGAGACAAAAGACCTGTATGCAAAAAACTATAAGACACTGATGAAAGAAATTAAAGATGATACAAACAGATGGAGAGATATACCATGTTCTTGGATTGGAAGAATCAACATTGTGAAAATGACTATACTACCCAAAGCAATCTACAGAGTGAATGCAATCCCTATCAAACTACCAATGGCATTTTTCACAGAACTAGAACAAAAAAATTTCACAATTCGTATGGAAACACAAAAGACCCCAAATAGCCAAAGCAATCTTCAGAAAGAAAAATGGAGTTGGAGGAATCAGGCTCCCTGGCTTCAGACTATAATACAAAGCTACAGTAATCAAGAGAGTATGGTATTGGCACAAAAACAGAAATATCGAGCAATGAACAGGATGGAAAGCCCAGAGATAAACCCATGCACATATGGTCACCTTATCTTTGATAAAGGAGGCCAGAATATATAATGGAGAAAAGACAGCCTCTACAATAAGTGGTGCTGGGAAAACCGGACAGCTATATGTAAAAGAATGAAATTAGAACACTTCCTAACACCATACACAAAAATAAACTCAAAATGGATTAAAGACCTAAATGTAAGGCCAGACACTATAAAACTCTTAGAGGAAAACATAGGCAGAACACTCTATGACATAAATCACCGCAAGACCCCTTCTGACCCACTTTCTAGAGAAATGGAAATAAAAACAAAAATAAATAAATGGGACCTAATGAAACTTAAAAGCTTTTGCACAACTAAGGAAACCATAAACAAGATGAAAAGACAACGCTCAGAATGGGAGAAAATATTTGCAAACGAATCAACGGACAAAGGATTAATCTGCAAAATTTATAAGCAGCTCATGCAGCTCCATATCAAAAAAACAAACAACCCAATCCAAAAATGGGCAGAAGACCTAAACAGACATTTCTCCAAAGAAGATATACATATTGCCAACAAACACGTGAAAGGATGCTCAACATCACTAATCATTAGGGAAATGCAAATCAAAACTACAATGAGATATTATCTCACACCAGTCAGAATGGCCATTATCAAAAAATCTACAAACAATAAATGCTGGAGAGGGTGTGGAGAAAAGGGAACCTTCTTGCACTGTTGGTGGGAATGTAAATTGATACAGCCGCTATGGAGAACAGTATGGAGGTTCCTTAAAAAACTAAAAATAGAACTACCATATGACCCAGCAATCCCACTACTGGGCATATACCCTGAGAAAACCGTCATTCAAAAAGAGTCATGTACCACAATGTTCATTGGAACACTATTTACAATAGCCAGGACATGGAAACAATCTAAGTGTCCATCGACAGATGAATGGATACAGAAGATGCGGCACATATATACAATGGAATATTATTCAGCCATAAAAAGAAATGAAATTGAATTATTTGTAGTGAGGTGGATGGACCTAGAGTCTGTCATACAGAGTGAAGTCAGTCAGAAAGAAAAAATCACATACCGTACGCTAACACATATATAGAATCAAAAAATTAAATGGTTCTGATGACCCTAGGGGCAGGACAGGAATAAAGACGCAGACGTAGAGAATGGACTTGAGGACATGGGGAGGGGGAAGGGTAAGCTGGGACTAAGTGAGAGAGTAGCATTGACATATACACACTACCAAATGTAAAATAGCTAGCTAGTGGGAAGCAGCTGCATAGCACATGGAGATCAGCTCGGTGCTCTGTGACCACCTAGAGGGGTGGGGTAGGGAGGGTGGGAGGGAGGGAGACGTAAGAAGAGGGGATATGGGGATATATGTATGCATATGACTGATTCACTTTGTTGTGCAGCGCAAACTAGTACAACATTGAGAAGCAATTACACTCCAATAAAGATGTTAAAAAAATTTTTTTAAATAAAAAAAAAGTAAAAGAACTGACACTATATATAAAAAAAAACTTCCCTAAGTTCATATTCCGCCTAAAGCCAAGAAAGGAAAGAGGAGGAGCCTCTCTGTGAATATCAAAAAGACAAGTGTTTCATCACATAATAAGTAGGAAATGACCTATCAAATATTTCCTGAAATCAGAGGACCAATTTTAAGCCATTGATACACCTTTTGATTACTATGATCACAACCATGACTGATAACAATGTTGATTGAATTCTCACAACAACCCAAAGAGGCGCTATAATTATTTTCATTTCAGAGATGGGAGAGACACAGATAAATTAATTAACTTATTTGAATTCACACAGCTAAAAAATGGCTGAGATTCTAACTCTAATTTTGACCTATATGATTAAATAGCAACATTACCAACAAGAATATGATTACTGAAAACATTTTAATCTGACAAGCCTGTAAATCTAAGAATCAATTTATAATAAAAAATTCTACTAATGGAAAAATGTTAAATGTCTCCATAGTGATGCAATTAGCCAAACCCAGAATGCAGGGCTAAGAACTTGGTTTTTTTCAACAAATATACTGAAAGGGGTAAAAGAGATGGAAGGGAACTTAAAATAGACTTAAGAGACATATAAAGCAGCTTCAACATAGACATTGGTTTGGATGCTGAGTTCCACAAGCTACAAATAATCAAAAGTACAAACCATTTAGAAACAGCCTGGTAAATGTTTACACTAACTTCGATGAAAATAAAGAATTACTGTTAAGTTTTTTCAGCTGTGATAATGGTACTGCTGCCATGTTTTAAACAGAACTCTCATCTTCTAGAAATATATACTGAATGACTTAGGATAAAATAATATGTCTACAATTTGCTTCAAAATAAAACAGAATGGGGGAAGTAAGAATACAGATAAAATAAAATTAGTCATAAGTTGATCACTGTTAAAGATGAATGACAAACACCAAAGTTCACTGTTCTACTTGTTCTACTTTTAAATATGTTTAAAATTTTCCATAAAAAAACCCACCCCATATCTTGAATCTGGAATCACACAAAATGTCATTACTTGAATTATAGACTGAGTATCAGAAACTGAAAAACCATCTTATTGCATTTGATTGACTTATTAAAAAAGAAAAATCACAAGACACAAAGCAACGAGTTGCCAAAGTAACGGAAGAGGCGCACAGCTCTTCTCGCCTAGTACACGGTGACATTCCAACTCATCATGTAAAGGTTTGCTGTTCACAAGTAAAGATTTTTGGTTACAGGAGTGTTTATGAAAGGAACATTGAGCAATGCAGAGGGTATCACACATTACAAAAATAATAAATTTTTTTGCTACACATAATTGATTATTTTTAAATTTTAGAGACTTTCAGAGCCCAGCAATATGGCATGTTTAGTAAGCATTCATTAATTAAACAGCGTTTGCCTGCTCACACTGAGCTGCCACTGTGTGGGGCAGAGTGTGTGCCCGCAGTGCCGCTGCCCGCAGGGGCGCAGTATGTGAGGTGGGGAGGGGTGCACAGACGGAAGAGGGAGCAAATGCTTCACTGTTGTGAGACCTGGAGAACAATGGTCAGCGGAAGCATAATCTCCATTTAGAATAATGAGAGATTCACCAGCATCTGAAACTGAAAACAACACTGGAAGGTTTAAGTACTGACACTGTTTTCAGTTGCGTTTGAGATGGTTCGAAAACATTCCCAGAAATCAAATAAACAGGTGTAGCTAATAATTCTGGGATGTGTAATTTGGCATACTATATGCAGTATCAGATAGTTTTAAAATATATTTATCTCCCTCATCCTCACCCTGGGTAAAATGTGGCCACAGTTAGTTCTCTGCACATAATTCATTCTCATTCTCTCTCTCTCTCTCACACACACACACACACACACACACACAGTCCTTCCAATGTTTCCTCTTTGCCTGGATTACAGTGACTGGGCCTATAACCTCTGACTTGCTATGTTGAGAGTAACACGATGTATACTCTTCTTTGGTCTCCATGAGTGACAGGTACCCTGGCAAGTCCACCTGTTAATCTTCTCGAGATGCATTCTAGGAAGAAGTAAAAATCTTGGCAGGCTCCAGAGCGAGGCAAGTGCACTGTCTGGGTTCCCCTCCCACTCGGCCAGGAGGGCAGACTTTCAGGTTCATTATCACCTCATCAGTATGCCTGTCAGCTGCCAAGGGTGAGAGAAGGCTGAGCTTCTTAAGGAGTCCTGGACTTTCTGACTTCTCTAAAGTAAAAGCAAATCCATAATAGACAGATATGTTTTAAACCTACTGCACCCATTTATCCACTTTAATTTATTGGATCGATTAGCTCAGAGTAGGAAATGCCTAACACTGGATTTGCCATTACATGGGCACCATTCGAATACCCTATTATCAGGACTAAGGGTGGGAAAGTGGACATGTGAGTTTGGGGGAGACAGGAGCACTGACTCACCTCTGATATGACCCTAACAACGTGGGCTCAAGTCTGACTGAGACGCAGAGCTTAGAAGGTAACACAGCAGAACTGAAATCCTGGTAAAGAGAGTGAAGCACAGTGGGAGGGAGAAACAGCTAACAATGGTCTCAAGAAGTACTTTCGTGTTGCACATTTAAAAGAAGAAACACGTGGGGTTTTTCGTTTTTTTGTTTTGTTTTTTAAAGCAGACAAAAACAAAAAGCAATCATTCCTTCTAAGCAAAATATTTTCCCAACGTCTTTTCTATTTTGGAATGTGGGTTTAAGTCTTTAATTTTTCTCTGGGTGAAACGTGGCCACACAATTTCTCTACAACTGATGTACTATTCTTTCTGCCCACACTCAGACTTTAAAATTAGAATTATTCAGGTTTCAGACACTACATACTTATGCCCAACTTTATTGTCAAAAGTATATAGAATATTCACATTCCTCACAAAACATATACTGTATACCAACTTGGACCCTCTTTTTTAAGATATAAGATTACTTTACAAATGTAATTTTTCCTATTGTGATGTTGAAGAAGCCTAGCAATAAAAAGAGAGATGGAAGAAAAAGAAGGTTTCTCAATTCCTAGACTAGAATTCTCTTTATTAATCCACTGTTGAGGCACACGAACTCTTACTAATTTTTAATCAGCAAGAGTAAGGAAAATCACATGTGGAAAAGAAAGTCAGAGGTAATTGAATTAATCCAACAAAACCTGAAATGGACAAATTGAGGTTGGCAAACTGGAACACCAAGTTGGAAATGAAAGTTTAGCAAATACAAACAGGCTCAAAATGGGAAAATGACTACTGAGGCAAGTTACAGCAATTTTCAATAAAGATAAAAGTTCAGAATTGGAGAACTGTACCAGTTGAGAAAAGGTGGACCTAAAAGAAACTGCTGAGAACTGTGGAATTATCATCACTGAAGATGTTCATATGCTGGAATCCAACACCCGCCTTTCTGGAATGGGGTCAGTGTATGAATGCTTAATTCACAGCAATTTCTATAAGCCCCAGATCTTATCAAGATAGAAAGAAAAGATGAACCAATAGTTTTTTTTTTCTCATTGAAAACTGTACACATGAGAATAAATGAATATGGATGTTTCTTGGAATAGTGGAAAGAATCCAGTGGCAATCAAAGTGGGACCTGGCACCAGTTCTGTCACTAAGTTGGCTTCTGACTGTGCATGAATCACTTGGCCATTCCGAATGCCAGTTCCCTTACATGTAAAGTAAGAGAAAGGAAAGGAAGGAAGGAGACCAAAGTGCATCGGGAGCTGGTCCACACCATGCTCTCTTCTCATGGCAAGATGCTGACAGCATCCCTGTGGGTAGTTACTGCTCTGTTCATTCTCCTAAGTGATGGAAGTTGGTTCACAGAGGCTAACTTGCCCAAGGTCACACCTACAGAGTAGGCAGCAGAGACAGGGTTTGTGTCCAGCCCTGTTTGACTCTGAAGTCTGTAATGTAAAAAAAACTGTACTGCCTTCTCAGGAGTCTCAAAAGGTACCAGTGACCTAAATTCTCTATGTTTTACTCTTGAGAGACTCGCCACCCCTTCTGCCATTTCCTGACTGAAGTCGCTTCTTCGGGCTCCCGTACCCACTCCCGACAGGCTCTCGTTGCCCGGTCCCCATCCTCATCTACAGCCCACATAGTGACCAGAGGGTATTCCTAAGAGATACAAACTTGTTATTTTTATATCCTTACAATAAAGGCTCGAAATACAGGAAAAATGCCCAAAGCTTGGGAAACACATACTGATGTCTTCACAGTGTGCTCCCAACTTTGTGCCTGCTGCTGCCCGAACACAGCCATGCCTTTAGCGCTGCAGACTGACCGGGATCACTCTTCCTTTCATTCGCACAGAAGACTTCCCCAGCCTTCAAGTACAGTCTGTCTCCACCGAGCAGCTCCCTCCGTCCACGCAGCTCCAGTGCTGACCAGCCCAGAATGAGTCTCCCCCTCCTCCTCCTCCTTCCCTCTGTGACGAAAATCTTAATCTTTAAACCATAACTCATTTGTCATCATCTCCTCTGTGATCTCCTCCCCATCAAATTCCCTGTGAGCTGGTTCTTCCTTTGAGCTTCCATACCTTTACCAGATACCATCTTACATTCGTTTTGAGCCTGTCTTCTCTATTGTGAACTCTCGGGGTTTTATTTACCTTTGTATTATTGCCCCCCCTCTTATCACCTATCAGTGTCTGACCAATAGTAATGACCAGACTTAATAATTTAAGTTTGTTAAATGAATTAATAAATCTGAAGAGGGGAATGCCTTCCTCAAAAGTAAACATCACTGCTTCCTAACGGACACTGCAGTGGCCCCATTTCCAGCAAACCAACAAACCACAAGAGGTCAAAAATCATTGTGTTTAGGATGTTTGCGTGTATGGTGCAAGGGTAAGGGGCAGGAGAGGAGGAGAGAAGAGAGGGTAGGAGAAGGAGCTAGGAAGACAGCTTAGACTAGATTGCGCAGGGCTCTGTAAGAAGTTGAGGTTTATCCTCCCGGAGATGGGTGCTACTGAAAGAATTTTAAGTTGGGCAACGATACCGCCATATTTACTGCGTGAAAAGCTGTTTAGCAGCGAGTGAAGTCGGAATTCAAAGGTGAAAACAGGCTGAAGACAGAGGACTCAGGAGGCAGTCTGGTTCCAGAGCTCCCCTTCTTCAACACAACCTCTCAGTAGTAAAGGGAGGGAAGCCTGCCCAGAGTGAGTGCGGACGGCAGACGGGCAAGCTCAGGCCGAAGGGAGCACCAACACCCAAGGAGTGCAAACAGTTCACGTCCATAATTACTTACTATCTACTATATATGATAATAATCAATGTGTGCTAGGTATTGCGATGGAGAGAGATAAATGAGAAACGATTCACAGTCAAGTGGGGAACACAGATTTACAAACAAATAACTAAAATACAGAATTACGGTTCAAAACAAAAAAAAAAGGTCATTACCAGAGATAAATAAGAAGTATGAGAAAAGGGTACCACAGAGTCAAAGGGAGGAAACAGTTTCGAGGGAAAAAAAAAAGGAGGGGGTTAACTAGTAGGGTACAAAATATTATAGAGCATCCACATACAATGAGGACAGAAAAGATAACAGTTTGCTTCTTAACTTTTGTTAAGTAAATAAATTCTGAAATTTCATATTGAAAAAGGTGGTGTCTCCAATTAGGTATTTTCCCCCAGGTGTGGATTAGAAATTCCCATAGTTCTAAACACTGCGTAAGACTAATTCAATGTCAAATACTTTAACAGTGGGGGATCTAAGTCCCTTACTGTATCAAGCAGGTAGATATCAACGCAAGTATATAGTCCTATGTGAGCACAAGGGCATTTATGCAATCTCCTACTAGAAACTGGCAAGCGTATGACTGACTACTCCTCAAAGCATTAAAACACAGAAGATGATCTGATCACTGGTTCTAAAAGGACTGGTATGGAAAGAAGTAATTCCTTATTTCTAGGAATATGCTATTAACATGGGAGCGATTATGTATTTATTTAATTTTATTAGCACGAAAGGCGAGAAATGCTCCACACTATGTAGTTGGGTACAATGAATTCAATAAACTTACGGAAGCAGGAAACAGTAAAGGAAGACAAACACTTATTATATAAGCACCCAAGTGTTATTTATAAAGATTTCTAAACCAACTGCCTGCTTTCCCAGTATAGTACCTAAAACCACGGGTAAAAGATACTCCATCTGAAGTGCCCATAGAGAATCTTCATCAGGAGTAGAACAAACTTTAAAAGTCTCAAGTTTCTAGGAATGAAGCCAGTTTGCCTTTAAATTACACTCAGAAGTAAAAGAGATAATTCAAAGCAGAAGCTACATTTTCTATGCTGATAATTCAATGTATAAATTGATGACTTAAAAACATCATTGACAATCAGGCTCCATGGTGTATGAGCAGCAGGCAACTGCCACTTTCACAAGAGGTACTTGTGTCTCATGAGAATATGCAGTAAAAAAAATTTAATCCTGAGATAAAGTTACAAATATGTGTAGCAAAGTGAAGGTCAATTGATTTGTAATAGGTGCTGGAGGGAAAAGACTGAGAAAATAGGAGTAAATGCAGCTTGTTAACAGCAGGAGTAAAAGGCAATCAAGCACAGACAATGCTCCTTACTCGTGGTAGTGATGCTCTATGAAGTGGCTGTGAACACTGAACTCACAAGTGCTGACCCGCTGCTCCTAAGGGAAATACAGGATGAGGTTCCTGCGAGCTTCTGGGTACAACGTTTACACCAACCAGTCAATACCTAACCATGTTTTATGTGTGTTTTTGTTAAAGACACCATATTTAACACATACTGTTGACTCATTAACACTGGACTCCAGGCCAAGAACACGACTTACTGCTCACGCCTGAATGGAGCTTCACCAGCACACGTGTTTCCTCCGTAAGGCACACCAGAGGTACGCCAGGCAGCCCTTCGTGCAAAGAAGGGAAACAAGTGGCCTCCACAGGCCGTGAAGAGGACCCTGTGTGGAGTGTGAGAGCCGGACGAGAAGGCAGACAGCATGTGGCTCAGCCCCAGCCGGATGTGCACGGACGTGAGTCACAAAGCCCGGCCACCCTGCCCACGTCCACGAATGGCTGTGAGAGTGTCTGAGTGCTGCGTCTGGAGTTACAAATAAGTGTTAGCAACAGGTGAATTGGCACATACGGAACCCACAAATAATGAGGGGTGACTTTACTTCTCTCTCAAATGTATTAAAAGAAAACAAACCTTTATTTTCCACCCCATTAATCAATCCTGCTTCCTATTAGAGTGACTGTGAACTGACAAGGGCCACCTCTCTTTGCGTCAGTTTTGCTTCCAGTTTAGAAAAGACACAATGTAGCTGCATATCAAGAAACTAAGTTAAATCCAGGACAAAATCCTGAGGGATTCCCTATGCTTCAATCACAATATTGTAACTTCTTGAATAAGAACATGTAAGGAAAATTCTGGATGAACTCAGTAAAGACTGAGTTCATGAATGGATCTGAACAACAAACTGGAATTCTTAATTCTGTATCTCCTCAGATTACACTTTACATGATAAGGATTCCCTTTTTCAAATTCTAAGGTTAATCTCATTCCTAGTGGATTCCTGGCATGGAAAGGTTCGGAAAGGTACAGGTCTGATTCCATTTGACATCAGTATTCTTCCACCAACTGTGAGAGCTTAATTTTATATATGAACACTCTACCACTGATTTCACGTAGACAACTTTGTTTCTAAGAGAAATAAAAATGTGCTCCATAGTCATGGGAGTGGAATACTAAGTAGAGATAATGGGAAAGTCACAGCTTAATAAATCCCTACATTTTAAAAAGAGGTGCTGAGAATTCACTTTTCCATTACAAAGGCCTATGAGTGAACACAGCTGCAGGAAGCAGCCTGAGAAATATATGGCAGATTTTGTTTTTTTAATGACCATTCTAGGGCTTCCCTGGCGGCGCAGTGGTTAAGAATCCGCCTGCCAATGCAGGGGACACGGGTTCGAGTCCTGGTCCGGGAAGATCCCACATGCCACGGAGCAACTAAGCCCGTGCGTCACAACTACTGAGGCCTGCGCTCTACAGCCCGCGAGCCACAACTACAGAGCCCGCGAGCCACAACTACTGAAGCCCGCGCGCCTAGAGCCCGTGCTCCACAATAAGAGAAGCCACCGCAATGAGAAGCCCGCACAAACAAAGAGTAGCCCCCGCTCGCCACAACTAGAGAAAGACTGTGCGCAGCAACGAAGACCCAACGCAGCCAAAAATAAATAAATTTATAAAGAAAAAAAATTACCATTCTACGAATGGTGATGGATATTGTCTAATTCATTCTACAATAATAGAATAACCTTCCTCCTCCCTCTCTCCATTCTTTCAAAAAACACTCACAGGCCATGTAATGTACTAGAAGGTACAAGATGAAAACAATCTGGCCTCAATAAATAGTGAACCTATTGGAAGAGACTATAAGTAAAGAGGTAAATAAAATCTAGTGTGGTCTTTCTGTAAGATATCCAAACAAGTTTTGATCTACAGTTGAATGGATAAATAAGCTAAGGTACAGTCATAGACTGGACTACTACACAGCAACAAGAATACACGAACTACAAACACATGTACGGGCGGCAGAAAGCAGGAGAGGGATCACGGAGAGCTACACACACCATACTAAGAAAAGTAAGTTTTCTTGTGGAGGATGTAAAGGGAGGAGATAGTGACGCTGAAAAATTTTAAGGAGAAGACTCAGCAGATCTGAATTTTATACCAATCATTACGTCAGGCAATGTGAAGCATGCATTACAGTGAGACAAGAAGACCACTTAGGAGGCAATTAAGGAAATCCAAGCAAAAATCACCATGAAGGTACAAATTATGGTACAGAGAGGACAAGAGAAATCAAGTATTTAGAAACAAAATGTTTGTGAGCAGGAGAGTCAAAGAGGAGTCCCAGAATCATTCTAGAAGGAGCATGTGGCATTTTTGTTCTATGCAATATTTTTTTGTAATAATAAGACTCTTTAAGGGTTAGCTAAGCTTTGCGGCCACAGAAAAAAATTGTAAAATGGAAATTGCAAAAGTTACCCCCCCAAATATTTTTGAATGTTGTATACATTGGCTAGTTATTCTATATTATATAGGTAGAACAGAATACAAACTGCAGACCTGATGCGTAATTGTGTATGTTGTAGTCCGCACGTAGAAACTGTCATGTTTATAGATAAGGTAGCCCATGTGGAAGCTGACCTTCTGAGGAAAATATGTGAAAACCTTGAGGTTTTGTAACATCTTCAAAGAGTTAGAAATGGTGGACACCAGAACTCTTGATAAACAAAGTAAAGAACACAGTAGTATCCGTTATTTTAGTGCTGTTCTAACTGTACTGAAATAAGTGAAACAGTATAAAATATCAAAATGTTCTACATGTAGAAAGGAAAGTATTATTAAGTGAAACTTCCTTCAGTAACACAGAATGCAGTATGTGTGTGTATACATATTACATGTTTAGATATTTTAGTGAATTTAAGCAGAGGTCATCCAAAGACTTATAGGCAAAGAAGTAGATAGTATATTAACATAAGAATGAGTTACAGCATTTGAGTATGCTTCTGAATATGAATTCTTGTAACATTTCAGAAGAAAGTCTGGACAGTAATTAGATTAATATCCTATGAAGTCCATTTAAATCACCTAAAATCACTTTCTGTTCTCTTAAGTAGTAAATATAAAAAGAAGGACTTTCATAGCTACACCTTTATTTGTGTCAGTGAATAATTTATCTTTTATAATTGCTGACCATCTGAAGTGGTGAAGAGACTGGAGTGGGTAATCTAAAGCACTCCCAACCAAACTGACGTAGAGAAAAAGGATAAAAGTCATATGCAAGATGCAAAATTTTGGGAAGAGAATAAAAGAAAAAAGAAACAAAACAAAACAAAAAGAATTGCACTTAGGATCTCTTCGGTTCTTTGGAGTTGGAGACCAATACTCAAGGCAGCTTGGATGTTTATAGAAACCACTGGTTTCTATAAAGTTTTATAGAAACTTGCCAAGAGTCTTTTCTAATTTGATATTCTTGACAAGGAAAGTTTTATGAAGTCCTTGAGGTACAAATGACTTGGGAGGGAAAACTAATGGAGTAAATTTGGAAGAAACACAGGACATTTTAATATATCATAGTGATAACATGTACTTGTTATTTTCAAAAGCTGATATTCTTCCGCTATGCGTATATACACAACACTAATTCAAAATTTATTTCTTTGCAGGAATTACCCAGAAGCTATCACTGGCTAAATTATAGTGGCTTATAAGTAGATCCAGCTTACACACACACACAAACACACACACACACACACATCAATACAAGACTACAACATACATGCCTGATAACATATGAGCCTGGCTTAAGGGTTGCTCATGTCAGCTTCTGAATAAATGTTTTACTCACTGTAACAGCTCTATTCTCTCTGCGTGTGTGTGTATATATATAAAACTAATAAATATATATTAGTTTCCCACTCGTATTCATTTTTCCATTGTCTGGTAACATAAAAGAAGTCACCGTCACAAAGATCAAGCCTGGGTAATGGCCTCCTTCTGAGAAAGATAAATGGTTCAATTCTGCCTCTATATTCACATTTAAATAGAGTGCAATAGACAACAGACATTCTCTGATTAAGCTTTATCCCTCTAAATACTACCTCTCAGGATTTCATATTACAGAAATATCTTTGGCTGAAAGAATGGAAGGAATCCAAAAGAACTTACTCTCTGCTCAAATGCAGCATGAGCTGGCTACTGTGTTATCCACTTTCCCACAGTTTCTCATTGAATTACGCAACTCCGCAAGACAAGCATCTACTAGTTTCATTTACATACATGAGAAAACAGAGATTCAGAGTAAATTAAATGTTTATGCTGAAGGTCACACAGTGCACATTTAAATTTAGTTCTAATTTGAAAGCTCATGCTTTTACTACTATGTTAAAGAAATATTTAAAATATTACATAGGTAATACATTCACATGGTTAAAAATTTTTTAAATGATTGAAAATTATATATTTATGCATGTGTGCTTGTCTGACCTTTGTCCGTCATTTCCCTCCCACTGACCCAGATGATAACACATAAGCATGTGTGTGCCTGCATACGCATATGCTTTTGCCTCCCCCTTGAAAACACTTTGCACACTGCTTTCCGTCCTGCTTTTTCATTCAACAATATTAGCTAGAATTACAGATGCATATGCTGTCTTACCCTACAATTCCACTGCTGGGGTTTTATGCTACAGAAATACTCACACATCGGTTGAAATACCTTTTATACAAGTTATTCTTATATTTATGAAAATTCTGTCTTATTATGAATGTGTTAATATTTTGCAGCAGTGTGTGTAAAATAGCTAAGTGTCAGAAGTAACTTAAATGGCCATCGGTGGAGGACTAAGTAAGTACAGTACTGTGGAATACCATACTGCTGAAGGAGGACGAGAGGGAGTAACGGAAGGCATCCCAAATACAGAAATGGGTCAGCAAAAACTTAAAAGCCAGATAATACACAGTACACGCAGGAGTCTGTGGTAGAGCCTTTTGTTAAGAGGAGTTTAGCAACGGGAATCAAAATAAAATTTGCTTCACGTTTTGACTCAGTAATCCCATTAATGAATCTCTCCCAGAGAATATGCTTAAATATGTGACAAGACGCAAGTATAACAATGTTCTTTGCAGTACTGTTTGTAATTTTGCAAAACTGGAAAAAAAATCTGTATGACCTTGAGCAGAAAAATGATAGAAAAAACATTGGGACATCTATACAAGGGAACACCAAGCAGCTGTTAAACAGAATATGCAGATCTTTATGTTGACATTAATAAGTACACACGACACTTTTCAGTTAAAATACTAACTGCAGAACAATGTGTCTAACATTTTGTTTACATATGTAAAGTCAGAAAGACAATATGTCAAAGAAAATGAACCGAGAGGCCTCCTCCCACCATAAACACACAAGAGTCGCACGAGTGTTCTCTATGCTTTCCCAGTCCTACCAGAGCTTTAGCCACTCTGAAAATTAAACCTTTTTACAGGTTAAGTAAAGAAATCCAGGATTTAAACATGCCAGGTACATCTCTGTGATGGCCACAAGTGTGAAACAGAAGTCAAATTATGTAAACTTCTAACGATAAACTCAACTCACAATGCTTCGGCAATGATACCAAAAGGTAATATAGAAGAACTTAAATGGAAAGACAAAGTCTGAAGTGATACCTCATCACAATGAAGTCCTGCCATCAACCCAAGCGACACTTTTAGCAACGCAGGTTTATGGGACTGACCAGCAATGTGTGCATGGACACCGGACACTGCCCTGTATCCAGAGGGCTTAGCACATCAACAGCAAAAATCAATGTGAGGAACGGAAACTCAATGAGTCATGTGATTACAACAATCACCTGTTTTGGGGCTTTCAAATCAGTTACCAAATCCAAGATGGGGCAAGGATTAAGAATTTTCTTATTTGCTATGTGAGCAAAGCAGAAAGCTAATCAACAGAGGCAAGTGCTAGCCTTAAACCACACGTGCAAAAACATACCACGTGTAATATCAACAGTAAGGATGAATTAAACATCAAAACTGATTCTTAAATTATACTCTCAGCATACCTGGGTAATAAAACTGACACTGACTTGACACGAAGGAATGAAAAATGAAGAAATGATCACTGCGGACTATAACGTAGCAGAAATAACAAGAGCTATCATCAAGCAAGCATCAGTAAGGTCAAAAGTCAGGAGCATGGAAGAAATATGGGCTGAAAGTTCTCTTCTTTGGGAACTCTTCCCTCTTTTTGTTGGGTATAACATGTTCTAACACTTAATTACTCCCACAGAGGAAATGCTTTTCTAGAAAGTCTTCTTCACAATTACAAAGAGCTGAGAATCACACAGTAAATTTTTGGTAGTTAACCTGGGCGAGACTGTTGCTTGGAGCTGCTACCTCCAAACACTAAGCTTCCCAGCGAACAGGGCTGCTGTGGCCCGTGAACTCATCTCTGTGGATGGCCCCATCGAGAGCCCTGCGTGTTCTACAGCTCGTGCCAACACCCCTTTCAACTCTCCAAAGGCTCACTTGCAACTCTGCATAAATTGCCAGTGTCTCTTGGCTCCAGAGACAGCTTCACCTGCAGGGCTTCATTTTTCTGTTTGACACCTACTGTTGATTTTCCTGCATACTACAAAAGAGCCCTCTTCAGTGTTTCTCACACAATGACACAATCACTCCTCTGTAACTCAGAGGAGGATTAATGATTGGGTTTTATTTGATTGTAGTTTTGATTAATCCTGACTTTGTTCAATTTGTGACCTTTGCTGGAATCCCAAGGGCTGGGAATTAGAAAATGCACACTGTACCACTGTACTCCGAGCAGCCTGAGCTTGCCAATTTACTTCATGCCTCATTCGCCACAAAAGCTATGAAATTGTCGTCCAAAACAGCTTCACATTTTTTCAGGGTATGGGTACAAAATTCTGTATGAGCTTTTCTTTCTGATTTAAATATAGTAAGCCAATAATTAAGTCTATCCTGGTTAAGCTCATAGGGTCCTAATTGCAATTGGCAGTTACCTCAGTAAATTATCAAACCCAGGCAAGTCATATCATGATGTAGCTGTCCTGACTTCCTGAGGCTTGGAATTATTAATAGTTTTTGTGAAAGGGTGGGAAAAAAATCCAACTTTTTGGATTGCAAACAATTACAATATTCTTTAATAAGTTTGTCTTTGGCATTAAACCGAATTTATACGACTAAATTTATCCTAGTTTGTGTTAAATCTTAAAGATATCACACTGTGGAAAAGTTGCTGTAGTTTTTCATTATTTACTATTCGAGAATCAGCTATTTATAATGTTTTTATAAATAATTTATAATACACAACATTCTACATAAAAGTGTTACCTTTTGGAGCTCCCAGAATCAACGAATTATTTATAAGAAACTGTAGAAGATGCCCCTTTCTGTAATAATTCTGCTATGGATTAACTAAAAAAAAAGCTCATTAAAGAATGGAGAAATTATACATATAAATGTACACTGCTTCACCAATTTTTGATGCAGGAGAGGTCCAAAGCTCACCATGTGATACAATGCCTTAAATTCTGCATTGTACAAAAAGGACCCCTCAAGTTCCAGTTTTGTTAAAGTAGGGCTACTACTTAAAGACATTTGAAAGTAATTTCAGTTTAAAACACTTTTAGATTAAAGAAATTTCCCCCCATAGTCAATGATTACCTCACTTTTACCTAATTCAGAAATGATTTTTAAACAATGATTTTTACTCTTATCTTCTTTCCAAAACATTCAGCTTTAGTTTCACAGAAATATTTTTTTTCTTACAAGTATGTCATTGGTTCCATATAAGATAAAAACACATAATTACAATATCCTGAATAACTGGAATAAACAAGTGTGGAAAAAACCATAACTAACTTTCAGTAATCACTCAACACGTTAGCTGAGATGTGTGGGGTATATTTCAGGATCTGGATTGTGAATGGGACAGTACAAGTAAAATGTTTAAAATCAAACTCAATTTGTGTGAAAGAATGGACCAACTCACAAATAGAGTGGATGATTCAAGCCTAAAAATCAATGTGATTTAACAGAGAGTGGTCTTTTTTTTTAGGAGTAAGGGAAGAATCAACCAAAGTTAATATATTAAATTATATATTTAAGTATATTAAAATATATTTTAAAAACAACTGCTTTTCTTCTCTGAGAAGCAAATGCATTTTAGAATCACCCTCAATGGGTTAAGAGATCACAAGCAAACATACTACCCTCTTTTACTTGTTTCTGTCTATCACCCTTCATGCTTAAGACCAGAGGTCAAGCTAAAGGTACTGAAGGGGCATTCAGCAGTACTAAATTCAGAACAAAAACTCTAATGGTGTATGCAATCACACCCCTGTCACAGATAAACAGCCCCACTTATTCCCACTTATTTCCTTGTATGAGGAAATCATACAAATAGTAGCCACAAGCAGGAGAAAATGCACTGTTAAGAGAAGAAATTATGCTATCCAACCCCCAAACTGAGAAGCAAAAGACAAAATGATGTTCTTGGGGGAAAGGGGGGTTATACTGTTTTCAAACAATGCAATTATGTAACCCTGGATAGCATAAACAAGAATTGGAAAAAAAAAAAAAAGAATTGGTTTAGTTTTCCATACTACAAATTCAATCATAGAAAGCCAATGGAAAAGTTTTTATATTACTCAAACTTAATTAAATTCCATTCCATTCAGCTGTTGAAAACACTTATTTTTGGCTATATAACGTATCTCCACAGGAAGAAAGAAAAGCATGACTAGTTCAAGAGAAACAGCCAGAAAGATAATTGATAACTCTATGTAATAAAGCAACTGCTCTTTTTTTTGAGCAAAAAAATAGAATAGTGCTTATAAAGTTCCACTCCAAGAAATTTCTAGTCTAAAATAAGTTGTACAAGTTAAGTCCTGGTAACCCAGAACCTAGACAGAAAAAAAATTCTGACTGTGATGCTTGCAGGCAATAAAGCAACAATGGATCTAGGTTAGAAGTGACAATAAAAATTGTATTGATAAATTATTTTCCCAGACATATGTAGAAACACCAAAGGCACATCTCTCTCTCTTGTTCTCTAAGTTCATAAGGCCTTTCGTATCTCACTACCAGAAAAAAATTCCTTACACTTGATCACCCCAGTTCTACTATTTTAGGTTTTTGCAATTGATTCTATTAACCAACAACCACCGCCACATTAGATTTTTAATGACACTTATCAACCTACTCCACATTATGTAACTGAAGCAGTAACCTGAAGAATCTGGTTCATTACAAATGAAACCAAAGACTCTGCATTGTGTTTCTTAAAGAACAAAGTCTCAATGGGAAAATGGAAAAGGAAATAAGAAGAAGACATTCAAAAACAGTATATCCATGTCAGTCAATACATTATATTAAATCATAATTTAAAAGTTCTACATGAAAGATGGAGAAGATTAAAATTCAAGCAAATTACCTCAGGATTTATGTATAAAATCCGTGACATGGGCTCAAAGGCCCTGCATGATGTAAATCTTGTCCTTTTCACACGTTCTGAATACCTAACCCCATTTTCTACACTTGACCACACTAGCTCTTCTTCAGATCCTTGAACACCCTAAGCCCTTCCCATCACTGGACCTCTCTTTATGCTAATTCCTCTGCCTGGAATGTTCTGCTCTTCCTCCAGTTCCTTACTGGCTTCTCAATCAGATGGCACTCCTACTCATTCCTCAGGTCTTTTTTCTATCTAAATCTTTAAATACTTCCAATATTTTTTTTCAGCTTATTGAGACATTATTGATGTATAACATATACAAGTTTAAGGTGTACCACATGATGATTTGATACACAGTGATGCACAGCTTGCTTCTTTTAATGGTATCTCATAATTCATGTTGGCTTTCTTCACTCCTTTTTATTCCTTTTGCTCCTCTGACTGGACGATTTCAAGTGACCTGTGTTCTAGTTAACTAATTCTTTCTTCTGCTTGGTCAGGTCTGCTATTGAAACTCTCTAGTAAATTCTTCAGTTCAATCAATATATTTTTCAACTCTAGGATTTCTGTTTGGTTTTCTTCAATGGTTTCTCTTTCTTTATTGAACTTCTCATTTGTTCATGCATTGTTTTCTTAATTTCATTTAGTTGTCCAGCTGTTTTTTTAAATTGAAGTATAATTGATTTACAATGCTGTGTTAGTTTCAGGTGTACAGCAAAGTAATTTAGATATATATATTTTTTATATATATAATTCATATATATATACATTCTGTGTGTGTGTGTGTGTGTGTGTGTGTGAATATATATATTCTTTTTCAGATTCTTTTCTCTTCTGGGTTATTACAAAATATTGAGTATAGTTCCCTGTGCTATACAGTAGGTCCCTGTTAGTTATCTATATTACATATAATAAAATTTATATATTTGTTAATCCCAAACTCCTAATTTATCCCTCCTCCTCTTTCCCCTTTGGTAAACATAAGTTTGTTTTCTATGTCTGTGGGTCTATTTCTGTTTTGTATGCAAGTTTGGTTGTATCTTTTTTTTTTTTTTTTAAGATTCCACATATAAGCAATATCATATGATATTTTATCTTTTTCTGTCTGGCTTACTTTACTTAGTATGATAATCTCTAGGTCCATCCATGTTGCTGCAAATGGCATTATTTCATTCTTTTTTATGGCTGAGTAATATTCCATTGTATATATATACCACATCTTCTTTATCCATTCATCTATCAATGGACATTTAGGTTGCTTCCATGTCTTGGCTATTGTAAACAGTGCTGCAATGAACATTGGGGTGCATGTATCTTTTCAAATTATGGGCTTTTTTGTAGTTCACTGAATTTTTTAAAGAGGATTATTATTCTAAATTCTTTCCCAGACAATTCATAGATCTCCACTTCTTTAGGGTCGATCATCGGAGGTGAATTAGTTTTCTTTGGTGGAATCATGCTTCCTTGATTATTCATGATCCTTTTGGCCTTGCTTCGGTGCTGTGCATTTGAGAAAGTAGGCACTTCTTCCAGTTTTTACAAACTGGCTTTGGCAAGCAAAGCCCTTCATTGGTCAGCCCATCCAGAGATTCTGGGTAGGCCGTCTGGCGGTATCTGCAGGCAGACTGGCTAATGGAGTCCCTGAACAAACAGATCAGGTACCTGGGTCAGTGGAGATGAGCCTGGTGCTTGAGTCTGTGCTGATGGGCTGGGACCTGCATCTGCATGGGAAGATGTGGATCCTGGGTCCACTGGGGTGGACCTGGTATTTGGGTCTGCAGGTATTTGCATCTGCAGGAGCCAGCCCAGTGCTGGGAAGGGCCAAGAGCCTGGTTTTACAGGAGCCAACCTGAAAGCTGTGGCCACAGGAGCTGGCTGTAGATTAGGTCTACAGGGGCCAGTCTGGGAGTCTGGATCTGTGGGAATCGGCCTCGAAGATGGGGCAGCTGTGGTAGCAGGGGGTCCGTCTTGGTCCTGGAATGAGCTGGGAACCTGTGTATGCAGGAGCTGGTCTGGAGTCTAGACCCACAGAGACCAGCCTGGCACTGGAGTAGCTGGGGGTCTGGAGCCATGGGAGCTGGCCTGGTGCTGGGGTGGGTCAAAAGCATGGGTCTGTGGTAGTTGGCCTGGCACTAGGTCTAGGTAGGACCTGGGTATGCAGGTGCCCCCCTGGAACCTAGGTTCAAGAGGGATGATTCTAAGCCTGGGGCCACAGGAACCACCCAAGGCTTCAGGAGCAACCTGGTGCTAGGATGTGCTGGGGGCCCAGGTTCACTGGAGCCAGAAGGCACTGGGACCTGGGTCTGCAGGAACACACAGGGAGCCACTCAAGGCTGCAGGAGTTGGCCTGGTGCCAGAGTGGACCAACTCTGGGGGTCCATGGTAAAGTTGGTCACTTTCCTTTCCCCACAGGGTGGGTGTCTGCACTATGCTGTCTGGGCTTGGGGGAAAGGTAATGGGAATAGTGTAAATCTATCTTTCCTACCCTCCTCAATGTACCTTTATTTCTGTGCTTCATGCAGGGTTGGAATCCCTCACATGAATCCTTGGCTCTTATAAAGGTATTTTTGTGCAGGGACAGCTGTTCCAACTGATGTTTCTGGCAGGGGCAAGAGTGCTAGGGAGCCTTATGCCACCATTTTGCTGACATCACTCTCATTCCTCAGGTCTTAAATGCCACCTCATACGGAAGATCATTGCACATTAGCTCAGACCCCTTATTATAAATTTTAATTTACTACTATACTTTTTGTTAATTAGACATTATAATCATAACTAAATTATTATTTGCTTAACATGTCATCTTACCACTAGACTATTAGATAAAGGGACTGAATACATCTTCTTCAAAATCACATTAATGTCCAGTACGGTTCCTGAAACACAGGTACTACTACAGACACTTATTAAAAGACAGAAAAAAGAAACAAAGAATAGGAAGGAAGAAGAGAGAGGGAGGAAGAGTAGAGGATGAGAGAAGTGGGAGCCAACTGAAACACTTACTTGGAAAACTTTTCCTATGTTGAGTATGTTTATAAAAAATAAGCCAAGATATTGCACCACTTTTTGTAATGAAAAAGATGGGTTGTATATATATTAACATAGCGTAATTTAATAACCTGGACCAAGCATTATATACTACTCTACCAGCTACAAGTTCACAGAAATCATCAATTAGAATTGAATGTAGAGACAGACTGATGGAAACATGCTGTTAGAATAACTACTGGTCAACCAAGGTAAGTCTCATGCTTCTAACTCTACTGCCGTTTGATAAAAGCAAACACTAATACATTTAACACTGTACGAATGGAACAGGGAAGAGAAGCTAGTGGTCCCTTTTTCTTGGAATGTAGTTGTGTCTGTTTTAGGGCTCCTGGAAATTCTAGGTTGCCCTAGCGAGCGCAGTTAAGTAAGACAGGCAGGATTCAGATCCCGGTATATCTATCCTTAAAGTTCATATCAGAAAAGACAGCTAACTGCTGCAAGTTATGAAACATGAACTTGATTACAGGCCTCCTGTACCCCTGAGAAATGTTCCCACTCTTCGGGTAACATTCCTCATTCTCCACATTTCTATGCCTCTGTTCCCAGTCTCACTCCCTTGAGAGTTATCTGATTGGCAAGTTTTGAAGAAAGAGATAAACACGCTCATTTTAGCCCTTCTGCTCTCCTGTCTTCAGATTCGTCTGTCTGTGCAGAACGTACACCCTGTTCTGCTCTCTGCATGGAGTAAAATGCCCGCAGTTATCTAGCTGTGCTCTACTTCACGAGTGAGATCGTAGGAAGGCTCCTTGGCTGCAAATATAAAGTCGTGTACTCTAATCAGCTTTATCAGTATAAAGATAATAATACTTTTATCTCCCTTTTTCTGATTCCTCTGTTTATCCAGAAAATCTTTGGCAAGGGATACAAAACATACCTGCCCAGGAGTAAAAATCCAAAAGAAAATTCATCCTTTTTACTATATATAGTAGCACTTTTAGAGGTTGAAACTGTTGTTTCTTTCCAATCCCCAAATGTTCTAACCTCTGATTATTCATTAAGATTCTAGTAATAAGTAATACAGCAGTAATTAACAGCCAAGGACTGTTTTAAGTGTTTCACATGTAGTAACTTATTTATTCCCCTCAACACCATGTATTATTATTAATCCCCATTTGATAGATGAGGAAACTGAGTAACTGAGAGGTTAAATAATCTTGCGTGTGGTCACACAGATAGGAAATGGTGATGGCTATTTTAAAACCAAATTGGGCCCCAGAGTCTATGCCCTTAACTAGTCCTCCTCAGTTTAGTGGGTCTTGAGGGTCTTTACTTTGTTTTAAAAACAAAGTAAACAAGAATAAAAAGGAACAGAAAATATCAGTGCACAGCAAGTGGAAGTCCTGTTTTGTTTGGTACTTGTTTCAGTTATTTGCGTGTGTTTGTGTGTATATGAGTGAAAGAGAGACAGGAGAAAGGAGGGGAGGGGGAGAGAGAGCGGGAGAGAGAGGAGATGTAAAAAGCTCTTCCTCCTGGGGTCAGAGTCTCTGTTCTTAATTAAGATGCCCGCTGTCTCCCCACAGGCTGGTGAAGAGTCCTGGGTCCTCTGGTAACAGCCTGGGACACACTTTACCCTCCTCCCCTAGAGTCTGGCATAGCAGCCATTTTTCCTGAACTAGGGTGCCATCGAGTCTTATTAGCTAATATCATTCCACAATACTACCACGGTTCCCACCCTGCCCCAGGGAACTCAAAGGGGCACTGAAGAATATTTTCAATTTGGGGCAGAAACAGTGACATCTGTTGGACAACATATGAATCACTAGCTTGAGGTGGTTTCAACACTTGCATCACACACAGATACATGTGTCAAGACAGTCTCCGTCTGTGAACCTGAGTTCCGATGTTTGCTGTGATGAAGAGCCCAGCACAGGAATGCACAGAAATCAAGGTAGAACAAGAAATGAAGGTGGCAGTGGCCAATCTGATCCCAAGATCTGAAAACTGTGCAGTGTCCAATAAGCACACACTCCATTAGTAAGTTACTGTGGTGATTAGAGAACAAAACTAAAATATTTTTGTCTTTCAATTTATATATTATTTTTGAAGTGATCAGCAAATCGTTAGGACATAAATACTTAAACTGTACAAGTATAATTATTATTAAGAACTGTTAGGTATTTATTTTGGCCTGGAGGCCATGAAAAATTGACTGACTGCACTGAAACCAAGAAAACTTTGGGGACCTCTGCCCTATGATAAATAAACACTTCCCTTAAGAAGCTGTAAGACAAAGTCTAGCATTCAAGTTGGAAGAAATTTCAAGTACTCCTTCATTTTGTGCATGTGGAACAACATAAATGGCTTTTGTTTTTCATTAAAGAGTCCTCATTTAATATAACTGAATATGAGCTCTCAGGTCTTTCTCTGCTTCTAATCTGCTGCAATACTCGGGATCCAACAGAAAAGTGCCTATGGAGTCATCACTATTATTCATGCAAAAAACTTACTGCTAAAAAAGAATAAAAATATCAACTGTAAAAATATGACAATTCAGCAGCCATTCACCTCTCATCTTATCCCTGTCCCTGGCAGAGCTAGGACTCTGCCCTACCTGACAAGCAATTCTATTTTCAATAATGAAGTAAGGTCTTCCGTATGCATGATGAGTGTTCACACAAACATGAGCTTTGGGATTTAACTCCTGATGTTTTGAACCATGTTGTCAGTATCCAAATGGGATTTACAGTGGAGCAAAGCCACCACTGTTCACACTGCATTACAGCTACACTAGAACACAACAAGATACCACAATATCTTCATCTGGAACTTTTTATTAGCCTACAGTTCAGTTCAGTTCGAGCCCATGAAATGCGCAGTGCTTTCTAAGTTGAAAGCCTCTATTTACAGTACTTCTTTAAGTAGCTGAGATGGAGGAGGAATACCACACAGGATATGATCCCTCTGACATAAAGAGCAAGTAAAAATGTTCAATTTTAAATAAAAACTCTTGGGTAGCATAAAGGAATCATCAACTTAACAGTGACTGGTGACTAAAAGACTGCTCTGGTCTTAGTTTAAAGTAAAAAACAAAATACAGCTCTTGAGTCTTCTTACGCTTTAAATGTGAAAACAAAGATGGGATAGGGAAGCACCCAAAGCTAAAAAGTGGTAGGATGAGAAGAAGCTGCTATGGCAAAGAAATGCCTTCACACTAACGACACCCCAGGGTGAACTGAAGGGAAGAGTCAATTCATTCAAAATTCAATGTGCAATTTCTACTCAATGCGAAGCTCTAAATAACAACCGACACCCTATCTAACATGGTTCTAGAGCCTGCAGACTCATTAAAGCATCTGTTCAAAACTGCAGAGCAGAGGTATGGAGGTGGGGGTAGGGTGGGGTCTCATTTTATGCACCACTTATTAAACTGAACTATTCCTTCTTTCTTTACTGGCCCAAAATTAAGTGACATGATTAACTATCTTCAGGGAAAAAAACAAATTTAGTTTATCTTCATTTTCAATTCAAAGACACTGACAACAGCTGACATTTGCTAAAATAGCCCTCATCTTAGTGACAAAAGAAGTGGGATACGAATGAGCACTGGCGGGTAATGGATGGGCTCTGGGGCCGTTCCTGCTCTGGGGCCCATCGGCACTTCCCAGAATGGTGACTGGGAAGAAGAAAGGATCTGCCCGCTGTCCCCAAATGAACCTTCCTGAAAAGAACTATGCTAAAGTATTTCTATTGTTTGCATGTGATGGATACATCATCATTTGTATGTGTTGTGCAATTATCTGAATACTTTCTAACAGATGGAGTAACAATAAAATGAGAGGAAAACACTCTCTTAATTAGCACAGGCCCAAGATATGCACATCTGTCCTGGTGAAGAAACCCTCTGATGAGGCCCTCTTCCACATGTGGAACCACTGACAGCTTTGAGCCTTATTACACTTCATCGCAGTAGGGCTTCATCCCCAGAAAGAAGGGCTGGAGGATCCACTTAATAACACAACAACTTAACCCTGGTGTCTCAGAATTTTCGTACCGAGGGGTTTAGTCACATTAAGCCCGCCTATAAAATAAAAATAAAACAAATAAAAAATCAGAGTGAGAAATAATAAGAAATGTCCTCAAGCACAATTTTACATGGAGAAATGGAAAAACACAAGCACGTGTGACTGTCTTATCTCTCCAGGAAATTAGTAGCCAAAAAGCTTCACTCCTCCAGTTTCTACTTCAATACTAATAGGTTCTGCAATTACTACATGGAACAAGCCCCCTGAATACCACCTGGTCTACTTCCCAGCTGTAAATTCCACTCCCATGCTTGTCATGGCTCATTTAGATAGCACAGTGAGTTTCCTCTGTGAGGCTGCTCCCAGAGCTCAGAGTTGAAGATATAATGAGATACGAAGGTGTTTATCATGAAGTAGAATGGAACTCTGAGCCAAAGCAACAGGAGATGGATATCATGAGCAGGCTGAGAACAGAAAGGTTTTTTTCTTTAAAGTATATTGGAAAAATAAACTATTCCATAAGACACAAAGTTTGGGTGAAGATGAAAATTTTTAAGCAGAAGTAACTCTCCACCTTACAGAAACTTAAGAGAACAAAATAACATTTCAGAAACAAAGTAGGGCCAGCACATCTTTCATCATTGCTTCTTGCTACCTTTCCACATAAAATTTTGGTTCAACAGAGTTGTAATTTACCCCATCCCACAAGAAATGGCAAAAATTTTGCAACAGATGTTCTGTCTAAAAAGTAGCCATCAAAATCCTTGTTATGGATTTTGAAGACTTCAAGAAGGAAAAGTATGCATATAAAAATAAAGCCCAAAAAAATAAATTAAGAGAAGGAAAAAAACCTAAATTCTGAAAACCAATTTGGTTTAAATTGAAACTTACACTTCTGATGAACACTATGAACTAAGCCAACATATAAGGACCCTTCCCTCTTGCTGCAAACTCATGAAACACTGCATAAAACAGAAAATAACAATGAGGTATCAAGCATGAGCTAAAATAAACTGGAAGTGCCAATAATGAAGATACAACTCAAAGTCAAAGCACTGATGAGAGATAAAGTAGAAATGGCTCGTAAGGGGTAAAACACTGGGCTATAGGCCTTAATAACTAAGGGCTAGGGAAGAGGTTCCTGGATTCAGGCTCCGCAGGAGACAGAAATAACCTATGCATTACAGCTAAAGAAAGTCACAAAGGTTGGCTCCATCTGTAAAACAGGGACCAGAAAAACTCTGCCTACCAGCCCAGTGGGGCAGTGAAGAGTCCAGAGCTTTGGGTGTGAAAAGAATCACCCATGAGAAATCACTAGTAAATGAGATAAACAAAATTCCAAGCACAGAAACTCACATAAAAACTGGTCCAGAAACAGTGAAACTCACTGTTTCAGACAAACTCAAAGCTGATCTGAAGGAATAAGACTCCCAAGGTTAAGTAGCCCCACAGAAGATGAGCTCATAGTCAAAGATTACAAACCATATAAGAAAACAAATCCTCATGAGGAAAGTTAAGAGTTACAAGAGACTTCACATTGTAAAAACTAGAAATAACTGAACTGTGTTAAAGGGCATTTAAATAGATATGAGAAGCTCTCCTAACAGAATGCCATGTATCAGACTCTCCAGATTAATCAGTATCCTTTCTCCCTTCCAATAAATTCACTGATGTCCATATTGACATAGGGCATCTAGGAGGCAACTGCAGAAGACTGTATCGGGCTGCCTTCCAACTTTGTTCATGGATCCACCCCTTCTTCAGCATGACTCAAAGACAAACACCCTCTTTCCAGACCTCAGAGGTAGGTACTAATAGAGTAAGACAAAAAAGGTGCACTTTTCCCTTCCCAGTGACTTGGCATGTGACTCAGTCTGGCCAAACGGATGATGAAGGTTAGTTAGTCTGCTGTGGAAGGAGGCTGTGAAGGACTTCTGGGAAAGTTTTTCTTACATGTAAGAAAGAGACCTAGGAATACCTGGAAATGATGTCATCATCCTGATTCCAGCCTGAGGGTAAAATCAACATACCATCTAATGCCAGGATACCTGGTCAATTGATAATTTTAAACATTTCTACTGTAGCTGTATTCATGCCTCTTTTGCTTACCTTTTATAGACTATTTTTTCTCACTACAATGTATTCAATAATAATATTGTGAAATCAACGCTGAATACACCCCCCTAATTTTATGAAATTAAACCACCACACCCTGGATAAAACATGAATGAACGGGAAAAGCTCAGGAAACCAAAAGACCTAAAATACACAAGAAGAAATTTCTACATATCAAAATTTGGATATAGCTAATGGGAGGCTTAGAGAAAAATTTATAGCCTTCCATAATAACTGACAATATTCAAGTAATTTGGAAAAAAATAAACATGGTAAATGTAAAGAAAATAGAAGGAAATGATAATAGACCAGAAACTAGTAGAGTAAAAACAAACATAAAATAGAGTTGAACAAAATCCCAATCTAGCTCCTGAAAAAAAAGTATAAAGCACACAAACTTCTAGTAACACTAAACAAGAAAAAAAAAATACAAAAGTCACAAAGCATATGAATTAAACAGGGCATATACACAGTACAGATTTAAAAAGCACCACCAATCAGAAATAATAGCATTGGCCCATTAGATCCACTGAGAAATAAACTTTTACTGTGTTAAGTCACAGAAAATTTTCAGCAGGCTGTGCTACTCTAACTAACAAAGCTAATAAGGGGTAACAGGATATATATAGAACAGCAGTATTTTTTTAAAGATAGCTTTTTACATACCAGGAATAAAAAAGTAGAGAATTTAATTGAAAAAATATATCATTCATGATAGCAGCAAATGAGGTATCTAGAAATAAATCTAATGTAGATGTGTGAGAATTTTGCTGAGAAAATGCACAAAATACTAATGAAGGTCATAAAAGAAAACTTAAATAGATGGATAAATAGGCTATGTCAGTGGATGACAAGACTTACTGTTATAATAAATATCTAATTTTGCCTAAATTAGTGTATTAATAAATGCAAATTCTTATCAAAGTCCCAAAAGGGTTTTTTGTTTTTTTTTTAAGAACCTAGTCAGTATCATTATAAAATTTCTATGAAAGAGTGAAGTTCCAGGTGATGCTGACTGAAGCACACTGAGGAAACTTCTGTCCTGCAGTACACCAGAACTTAAAAGTAGAACAGTATATAAAACAGTAATGATCTAGCACGGCCATAACAGGTGAATGGAAAACTGTACAGAGCCCAGGAACAGACTCAGGCACATATGGGCACTTATCATATTATATAGGGGATATTACAACTGGCTTTCCATAGAGAAAAACTAGAATAAAGAACTTTCCTCACACAATACATTTCAGGTATCTCAAGGATTTACATGTGGAAACAAAACTTTAACACACATAAAAACAGTCTATAAAAAATATAACACCCCTTCCAGGATGTTTTATCTAACGATGCACCCCTCTCATATGGCCGTTTATGTTTATCTTCACCCACAGAAATCGTGTGTGCATAAGTCTATGAGCTCTGTGATGTGAGGAAAAATACATCATCTCAGTGAATATTTTCTCCACGGTGCTTAGCACAGTTTTGGAGCACACAGTCTAGAAACAAGGTGTAAATGGTGTAAAAATGCTCTAAAAAACAAAACAAAGAGCAAAGTGATGGGGGCACCAGTGTTGACTGGGAAGATTTAAGCTGGTTTCTTTACAGGCAATGTGATTTGGTGTCAGCCTTGAGAAAAGGGTGGAACCATAAAAGACAGAATATGGAGAAAGCATTTAAGACAGAAGAATGGTTTTAGCAAAAGTATTAAGGAGGGAGAATGTAAGTTTGAACAGATCTGGGATAATGGAGATAAGAACCAGAGAGGGAAATAAAGCCAGAAATGCACCAAGGGACAAAATTATGGAGAGTTGATTGAAATATGGAGCTTTTGAAGGTTTGTAAACGTAAGTGCAACATAATTAGATTTATGTTCCCAGTGAAAGTAAGAAACTTCTTATTTCCATTGAGCAACTGGTTAGAAAAAAAATGTTTTGAATATACGCCTATATATCAGAAAGGTCATGACTACTTTTATCCAGTTCATATTCAACTCAGTGATGTGGACTACACTGCCCAAAGATTAAAAAAAGAAAATAAAAGCAAATGAAAACAGTAATATAAGACTTTATTATATTTCATGTGATGGGAGAGAGAACCACGATATGAAATGAGTATTTCTAATATATGCCTTTCACAAAAGAAAAAAGAGACAGTGAAGAGGTCTTGATTCTTTTTTTAAAAAGTTAATGAATAATATCCATACGCATGTCTGAATCAATCACACTTCCCCCCCTTCCAATGTATAGCCTTTATTTTATCTAACTCTAAGAGTAATACACCCTCATTATGGAAAATTAGAAAATGCAACAAGTATGACAAAGAAAAAAAACACCCATATTTCCACCATTCAAAGATAAGTACTTTTAACATTTTGGTGATTATTCTTCCCAGCTTTTATTTTTTTGTTAAAAAATGCATCTACATATACACACAGAAAAATCAGTTTTATGCTTTTTTTTTCTCACTTAACATTGTATCATAAATGTTTCCCCAATTTGTCAGATATTCTTTGAATGAATCGATCACACTTTTATGAGAGAACTACCCTATTTTTACTGTCTCTTTTTATAATGTTAACCCTCAACTCCAGATTTTGATCATTGGATAAAGGCAATTAGACACATTCTCAAATTATGAATACTTTATAAATGAGCTAAGAAAATGTAAGCAAAAAGAAAATATAAACAAGCAAGACAGTATGATAAAAACAAGAAATGATGAAAGAAAACGAAGATATGCAGGGTAGATGTGGCTGAAGATAAAGGAACACCAATTGGATGACTATATGTCTGGGGTACTGTGAGCTTGAGAGACAACACCGACGTTGAGGCCACAGCCCAAGAGGGCACATGTATTCTGATAGGTTCACTCCAGATGTGTACGTTGCCCCCCTGTGAAACTAAGCTTAATTTCAAGATCAAACTGTTTGCTATCTCTGCTAGGTAGTAACCACCTTGCTCTAAAAAGCAACAGTATCTCTAACAGAAAATGCATGGCCACAAACACTAAAAAGAAATAACTTAATTCTGGGTGGAAAATTATACCAATGTCCATGGATGCTGTAAGAATGTCATTATGTGGAAGAAAAGGCAACGAAGAAAAAGAATAAATCCAGTCATAACTTCTTTCACATGCATAGCAAAGACATCCTCTGCTAAAAGGAGGGGTTCATCTGTTTCCCCCCGACAGTGACTCCTATATAAAACTGATGTGTGCATCACAGATATTTCCCTTAGCAAATATTCCTAAACAAACAGGCATCCTAACCAAATAGCTTCCTAGAATATTAAACCACAGAGAAAAGAAGAACTCTGGATCTGAACAATGTTCAATCTGTCTTGAAGATCTAACTTGTAGAAATGACAAACAACATAAAGGCTGTTTAAAACCATCAGTAATTTGGTTATACATCCTCTTAGAACACTTAATGTGAAAATAATTCAGTACAATTCAAAGAATATTTCCTGAGTGCCAATGTGTTGGGTACTGTGCTTGTTTTTTAGGATTCAAGAGAGGAACACTTCTGAATGTCACGAGTCTGGAGGAAGATGATAAAGCTTGCAAATAAATGACTGTAACACGATGGGGTAAATCCTATAGAAACAGACATAATAGAGATTTAACTGTCATCTGCAAAGTTACATACAAAATCCTTTACACATAAATATCTTTCACCTTTATCATTCAATTATTTTCATTTTCTTAATGGTGTCTTTTGAAGAAAAGCCTTTAATTTTGATGAAGTACAACTTACCAATTTTTTCTTTTATGGTTAGTATATTATGTGTACTAAAATAATCTTTGCTTATTCCAAAGTTTCCAACTTTCTTCCAGAAGTTTATGGTTTTTCCTTTTATGTTTAGGTCTATGATCCACTTTGAACTAATTTCTGCATATAGTATGAGGTCCCTACCTCACTTTACCCTACAGACATCCAGTTGTAGCTGCATCATTTATTGAAAACACAAGTGTTTCCCCATTAAATTACACTGGTGCCTGTGACTGTGTATCTATGAGTCTATTCGGTACTCTTCATTCTGTTCCATTATTCATGCCCTAACCATACTTTTAATTACTGTCGTTGTATACCAAGACTACACAACTGGAAGTGAAAGTCTTCCGACTCTGTTCTTTTTCTTTCTTTCTTTCTTCTTTTAAATTTATTTTTTATACAGCAGGTTCTTATTAGTTATCTATTTTATGCATATTAGTGTATATATGTCAATCCCAATCTCCCAATTCATCCCCCCCTACACTTTCCCCTCATGGTGCCCATACGTTTGTTCTTTACATCTGTATCTCTATTTCTGCCTTACAAACCAGTTCATCTGTACTATTTTTCTATATTCCACATATATGCGTTAATATACAATATTTGTTTTTCCCTTTCTGACTTACCTCACTCAGCATGACGGTCTCTAGGTCCATCCACGTCTCTACAAATGACGCAATTTTGTTCCTTTTTATGGCTAATATTCCATTGCATATAGGTACCACATCTTCTTTATCCATTCGTCTGTTGATGGGCATTTAGGTTGCTTCCTTGACGTGCCTTTGTAAATAGAGCTGCAATGAACATTGGGGTGCATGTGTCTTTTTGAACTATGGTTTTCTCTGGGTATATGACCAGTAGTGGGATTTCTGGGTCATATGGTAATTCTATTTTCAGTGTTTTAAGGAACCTCCATACTGTTGTCCATAGTGGATGTATAGATTTACATTCCTACCAACAGTGCAAGAGGGTTCCCTTTTCTCCACACCCTCTTCAGCATTTGTTGTTTGTAGATTTTGTGATCATGCCCATTCCAACTGTTGAGCCCATTCTAATTAGTGATGTTGAGCAGCTTTTCATGTGCCTCTTGGCCATCTGTATGTCTTCTTTGGAGAGATGTCTATTTAGGTCTTCTGCCCATTTGTTGATTGGGCTGTTTGTTTTTTTAATATTGAGCTTCATGAGCTGTTTATATATTTTGGAGATTAATCCTTTGTCTGTTGATTTGTTTGTAAATATTTTCTCCCATTCTGAGGGTTGTCTTTTCGTCTTATACAGGTTTCCTTCACTGTGCAAAAGCTTTTAAGTTTAATTAGGTCCCATTTGTTTATTTTTGTTTTTATTTCCATTACTCTAGGAGGTGGGTCAAATATGATCTTGCTGTGATTTATGTCAAAGAGTGTTCTTCCTATGTTTTCCTCAAAGAGTTTTATAGTGTCCGGTTTTACATGTAGGTCTTTAATCCATTTTGAGTTTATTTTTTTGTGTGGTATTAGGGAATGTTCTAATTTCATTCTTTTACATGTAGCTGTCCAGTTTTCCCAGCACCACTTATTATTATTATTTTAAAATTTTATTTATTTTTGGCTGCATTGGGTCTTTGTTGCTGTGTGCGGGCTTTCTCTAGTTGTGGTGAGCAGGGGCTACTCTTTGTTGCGGTGCGCGGGCTTCTCATTGCGGTGGCCTCTCCTGTTGCGGAGCCTGGGCTCTAGGTGCACAGGCTTCTGTAGTTGTGGCACGTGGGCTCAGCAGTTGTGGCTCGTGGGCTCTAGAGCGCAGGCTCAGTAGTTGTGGCACCCGGGCTTAGTTGCTCCGTGGCATGTGGGATCTTCCCGGACCAGGGCTCGAACCCACGTCCCCTGCATTGGCAGGTGGATTCTCAACCACTGTGCCACCTGGGAAGTTCCCCCAGCACCACTTATTGAAGAGACTGTCTTCTCCATTGTATATCCTTGCCTCCTTTGTCATAGATTAGTTGACCACAGGTGCGTGGGTTTACCTCTGGGCTTTCTATCCTGTTCCACTGATTGATAATTCTGTTTTTGTGCCTGTACCATATTGTCTTGATTACTGCAGCTTTGTAGTATAGTATGAAGTCAGGGAGTCTGATTCCTCCAGCTCCGTTTTTTTCCCTTAAGATTGCTTTGGCTATGCAGGGTCTTTTGTGTCTCCACACAAATTTTCAGATTTTTTGTTCTAGTTCTCTAAAAAAGGCCATTGGTAATTTGATAGGGAGTGCACTGAATCTGTAGATTGCTTTGGGTAGTATAGTCATTTTCACAATATTGATTCTTCCAATCCAAGAACATGGTCTATCTCTCCATCCGTTTGTGTCATCTTTGATTTCTTTCATCAGTGTCTTATAGTTTTCTGAATACAGGTCTTTGACCTCCTTAGGTAGGTTTATTCCTAGGTATTATATTCTTTTTGTTGCAATGGTGAATGGGATTGTTTCCTTAATTTCTCTTTCTGATCTTTCATTGTTAGTGTATAGGAATGAAGAGATTTCTGTGCATTAGTTTTGTATCCTGCAACTTTACCAAATTCATTGATTAGCTCTAGTAGTTTTCTGGTGGCATCTTTAGGATTTTCTATGTATAGTATCATGTCATCTGCAAACAGTGACAGTTTGACTTCTTCTTTTCCAATTTGTATTCCTTTTATTCCTTTTTCTTCTCTGATTGCTGTGGCTAAAACTTCCAAAACTATGTTGAATAATAGTGGTGAGAGTGGACATCCTCGTCTTGTTCCTGATCTTAGAGGAAATGCTTTCAGTTTTTCACCATTGAGAATGATGTTTGCTGTGGGTTTGCTGTATATGGCCTTTATTATGTTGAAGTAAGTTCCCTCTATGCCCACTTTCTGGAGAGTTTTTATCATAAATGGGTGTTGAATTTTGTCAAAAGCTTTCTCTGCATCTATTGAGATGATCATATGGTTTTCATCCTTCAATTTGTTAATATGGTTTATCACATTGATTGATTTGTGTATAGTGAAGAATCCTTGCATCCCTGGGATAAATCCCACTTGATCGTGGTGTATGATCCTTTTAATGTGTTGTTGGATTCTGTTTGCTAGTATTTTGTTGAGGATTTTTGCATCTATGTTCATCAGTGATATTGGCTTGTAGTTTTCTTTCTTTGTGACATCTTTGTCTGGTTTTGGTATCAGGGTGATGGTGGCCTCGTAGAATGAGTTTGGGAGTGTTCCTTCCTCTGCAGTTTTTTGGAAGAGTTTGAGAAGGATGGGTTTTAGCTCTTCTTTAAATGTTTGATAGAATTCACCTGTGAAGCCGTCTTCACAGGCTAGACTTCACAGTCTTGGACTTTTGTTTGTTGGAAGATTTTTAATAACAGTTTCAATTTCATTACTTGTGATTGGTCTTTTCATATTTTCTATTTCTTCCTGGTTCAGTCTTGAAAGGTTGTACCTTTCTAAGAATTTGTCCATTTCTTCCAGGTTGTCCATTTTATTGGCATAGAGTTGCTTGCAGTAGTCTCCTATGATGCTTTGTATTTCTGTGGTGTCCATTGTAACTTCTCCTTTTTCACTTCTAATTTTATTGATTTGAGTCCTCTCCCTCTTTTCCTTGATGATTCTGGCTAGAGGTCTACCAATTTTGTTTATGTTCTCAAAGAACCAGCTTTTAGTTTTATTGATCTTTGCTACTGTTTTGTTTCTGTTTCATTTATTTCTGCTCTGATCTTTATGATTTCTTTCCTTCTACTGACTTTGAATTTTGTTTGCTCTTCTTTCTCTAGTTGCTTTAGGTGTAAGGTTACATTGGCTTTTAAAATTTATTTATTTATTTTGGCTGCGTTGGGTTTTTGTTGATGCACACGGGCTTTCTCTAGTTGTGGCAAGCAGGGGTTGCTTTTCGTTGCAGTGCACAGGCTTCTCACTGTGGTGGCTTCTCTTGTTGCAGAGCACGGGCTCTAGGCACACGGGCTTCAGTAGCTGTGGCTTGTGGGTTCTAGAGCGCAGGCTCAGTAGTTGTGGTGCACAGGCTTAGTTGCTCCGTGACATGTGGGATCTTCCTACAGCAGGGCTTGAACCTGTGTCCCATGCATTGGCAGGCGGATTCTTAACCACAGAGCCACCAGGGAAGTTCCAGGTTAGACTGTTTGAGATTTTTCTTGTTTCTTGAGGTAGGACTGTACTGCTATAAACTTCCCTCTTAGAACTGCTTTTGCTGCATCCCATAGGTTTTGCATTGTCGTGTTTTTGTTGTCATTTGTCTCTAGGGATTTTCTGATTTCCTCTTTGATTTCTTCAGTAATCTCTTGGTTATTTAGCAACGTATTGTTTAGCCTCCATGTGTTTGTTTTTTACGTTTTATTCCCTGTAATTTATTTCTAATCTCATAGCGTTGTGGTCAGAAAAGATGCTTGATATGATTTCAATTTTCTTAAATTTACTGAGGCTTGATTTGTGACCCAAGGTGTGATCTATCCTGGAGAATGTTCCATGTGCACTTGAGAAGAAAGTGTAACACACTGTTTTCGGATGGAATGTCCTATAAATATCAATTAAATCTATCTGGTCTATTGTGTCATTTAATGCTTGTGTTTCCTTATTAATTTTCTGTTTGGATGATCTGTCCATTGGTGTAAGTGAGGTGTTAAAGTCCCCCATTATTATTGTGTTACTGTCGACTTCCTCTTTTATAGCTGTTAGCAGTTGCCTTATGTATTGAAGTGCTTCTATGTTGGGTGCATATATATTTATAATTGTTATATCTTCTTCTTGGATTGATCCCTTGATCATTAGGTAGTGTCCTTCCTTTAGGACAGCGTCCATTAGGTAGTGTCTCTTGTAACATTCTTTATTTTAAAGTCTGTTTTATCTGATATGAGTATTACTACTCCAGCTTTCTTTTGATTTCTATTTGCATGGAATATCTTTTTCCATCCCTTCACTTTCAGTCTGTATGTGTCCCTAGGTCTGAAGTGGGTCTCTTGTAGACAGCATATATATGGGTCTTGCTTCTGTATCCATTCAGTGAGCCGGGGTCTTTTGGTTGGATCATTTAATCCATTCACATTTAAGGTAATTATCGATATGTATGTTCCTATGACCATTTTCTTAATTGTTATGGGTTTGTTTTTGTAGGTCCTTTTCTTCTCTTGTGTTTCCCACTTAGAGAAGTTCCTTTAGCATTTGTTGTAGAGCTGGTTTGGTGGTGCTGAATTCTCTTAGCTTTTGCTTGTCTGTAAGGCTTTTGATTTCTCCATCGAATCTGAATGAGATCCTTGCTGGGTAGAGTAATCTTGGTTGTAGGTTTTTCCCTTTCATCACTTTAAATATGTCATGCCACTCCCTACTGGCTTGTACAGTTTCTGCTGAGAAATCAGCTGTTAACATTATGGGAGTTCCCTTGTATGTTATTTGTCGTTTTTCCCTTGTTGCTTTCAATAATTTTCCTTTGTCTTTAATTTTGCCAATTTGATTACTATGTGTCTCGGCGTGTTTCTCCTTGGGTTTATCCTGCCTGGGACTCTCTGCACTTCCTGGACTTGGGTGGCTATTTCCTTTCCCATGTTAGGGAAGTTTTCAACTATAATCTCTTCAAATATTTTCTCTGGTCCTTTCTCTCTCTCTTCTCCTTCTGGGACCCCTATAATGCGAATGTTGGTGCGTGTAATGTTGTCCCATAGGCTGTCTTCATTTCTTTTCATTCTTTTTTCTTTATTCTGTTCCATGGCAGTGAATTCCACCATTCTGTCTTCCAGGTCACTTATCCGTTCTTCTGCCTCAGTTATTCTGCTATTGATTCCTTCTAGTGTAGTCTTCATTTCAGTTATTGTATTGTTCGTCTCTGTTTGTTTGTTCTTTAATTCTTCTAGGTGTTTGTTCTTTAATTCTTCTAGGTCTTTGTTAAACATTTCTTGCATCTTCTCGATCCTTGCCTCCATTCCTTTTCCAAGGTCCTGGATCATCTTCACTATCATTATTCTGAATTCTTTTTCAGAAAGGTTGCCTATCTCCACTTCATTTAGTTGCTTTTCCTGGGGTTTTATCTTGTTCCTTCATCTGGTATATAGCCCTCTGCCTTTTCATTTAGTCTATCTTTTTGTAAATGTGGTTTTTGTTCCGCAGGCTGCAGAACTGTAGTTCTTCTTGCTTCTGCTGTCTGCCCTCTGGTAGATGAGGCTAAGAGGCTTGTGCAAGCTTCCTGATGGGAGGGACTGCTGGTGGGTAGAGCTGGCTGTTGCTCTGGTGGGCAGAGCTCAGTAAAACTTGAATCCGCTTGTCGGCTGATGGGTGGGACTGGGTTCCCTCCCTGTTGGTCGTTTGGCCTGAGGCAACCCAGCACTGGAGCCTACCCGGCTCTTTGGTGGGGCTAATGGCAGACTCTGGGAGGGTTCATGCCAAGGAGTACTTCCCAGAACTTCTGCTGCCAGTGCCCTTGTCCCTGAGGCGAGCTACAGCCACCCCTGACTCTGCAGGAGATCCTCCAACACTAGCAGGTAGGTATGGTTCAGTCTCCTATGGGGTCACTGCTCCCTCCCCTGGATCCTGATGCGCACACTACTTTGTGTGTGCCCTCCAAGAGTGGAGTCTCTGCTTCCCCTAGTCCTGTCAAAGTCCTACAATCAAATCCTGCTAGCCTTCAAAGTCTGATTCTCTAGGAATTCCTCCTCCCGTTGCCGGACCCCCAGGTTGGGAAGCCTGACGTGGGGCTCAGAACCTTCACTCCAGTGGGTGGACTTCTGTGGTATAAGTGTTCTCCAGTTTGTGAGTCACGCACCCAGCAGTTATGGGATTTGACTTTATTGTGATTGTGCCCCCCCTACTGTCTCATTGCAGCTTCTCCTTTGTCTTTGGATTTGGGGTCTCTTTTTTGGTGAGTTCCAGTGTCTTCCTGTCAATGATTGTTCAGCAGTTAGCTGTGATTCCGTTGCTCTCGCAAGAGGGAGTGAGTGCACCTCCTTCTCCTCCGCCATCTTGCTCTCCTCTGCTCTTTTTCAAAATGGTTTAACTCTGCTAGGTCCACTGAAATTCAATGTAAATTTAAAATTCCAAGTATAAGTTTCTACAGAAAGCTCCCTGTGATTTTGGCTGGGATTGTGTTGCAATAATAACTGAATTTGGGGGAAATGGCTAGCTTAAAGTTTGAATAATCAAATCATGAACTAGATATATCCCTATTTTTGTTAAGATATTTTTTATTTTCTCTCAGTAGTATGGTTTTCTGTGTAGAGATCTTGTACAATTTTTCTTAAACTTATTCTGAAGTACTTTATGCATTTTGCTGTCACTGTAAATAACATTTTCTAAAATTTCAGTTTCTATTTGCTTGTTGTTAACATATAGAACTACAACTGATTTTTATGTGTTGCCCTACTTAGACGATCATACTGTCTGTGAGTAAAGACAATGCTACTACTTCCTTATCAATTTTATTATCTCTTGACATATTGCATAACTAGGACCTCCAAATATAATAATGAACAAGGGATTGAAGTGGATGTCTTTGTGTCCTTTGCAATCTCATGGGAAAAGTGTTCACCTTTCATCATTTGGTATGACCTTACCTATAAAGTTTTCATAGGTGCTTTTTTTTGAGCTGAAGAAATTGCCTTCTCTTCCTAGTCAGCTGAGAGTTATTATCATAACTGATAATATGGATGATAATAATATGAATGGATGTTAATGATTGATAATATGAATGGATGTTAAAAACATTTTCTGAATATCTGAGATAATTATATGATTTTTTCTTTATTGTTAATGTAGCTGAAATTAGCTAATTCATTTTTGAATAGTGAACAACCCTTGCATTCCAGAAATAAGCCTAACTTGGTTATGACATATTAGTTTCTTATTTACATTAGATTCAATTTGCTAAGACTTTTTGTGGGAATTTTATGTCAATGTTCATAAGGGAGTTTCTCTTTATATAATGTGTTTTTCAGGTTTAAGTGTGAGAGTAATTCTAGTCTCATAAGATGAATTAGGAAGTATTTCCTTCTTCTCTATTTTCTGAAAGAGTTTCAGTAAGGTTGATATTATTTCATATTTAGACATTTAGTAGAATTCACCAGTAAACTAACCTGTGCCTGGAGTTTTCCTTGTGGAAATATTTTTTATTACAAATTCAATTCCTTTAATAGATACAGGCCTGGTCAACTTTCTATTCCTTTTTTATCCAGTTTTGATACACCATATTTTTCAAGGAATTTGTCTATTATATCTAAATTATCGAATTTATTGGCATAAAGTTGTTCAAAATATTCTCTTTTTAAATGCTATTAGAGGGACTTCCCTGGTGGTCCAGTGGGTAAGAATCTGCGCTCCCAATGCAGGGGCCCGGGTCCGATCCCTGGTTGGGGAACCAGATCCCGCATGCATGCCGCAACTAAGAGTCCCCATGCCACAACTAAGAAGCCCGCATGCTGCAACTAAGATCCGGCACAGCCTAAATAAATAAATATTTTTTAAAATGATTCTACTTAAAAAAAAATAAATAAATGCCATTAGAACCTCAAGTGATATCCACTCTTGCCCTCTTTCATTACAAAAATTTGGTAATTTATGAGTCTTCATTTTTCCCTTGATCAGTCTTGAAAGGGGCCTACCAATTCCATTGCTTCTTTGAAGAACCCACGGTTGACTGTAAATTTTCTGTGTTGTCAGTTTTCTATTTCCTTGATTTCTGCTCTTATCCATATTATTTCCTTCATTCTATTTACTGTCATTTACTTTACTCTTTTTTTTAAATTTTCTTAGTGTGGAAACAGGTCACTGAATTAAACTTTCTTATTTTGTAATATAGGCATTTAAAGGTATAAATTTCACTCTAAGCACTACTTGAGCTGCATGACACAAAATTTCACATTTGTGTTTTCATTTTCATTCAGTTCAAAATGACTTCTCGTATTCCTTATGACTTCTTCTCTGAGCCATGGTATTTAGAATTGTATTATTTAATTTCCGAACATTGGGGGATTTTTCCAAAAATCTTATTATTACCTTCTAATTTAATCCCACTGTGGTCAGAGAACAATTCTGACATATTTTAGTCTTCTGAAACTTATTAAGATTTGTTTTTATGGCCCAGCATATGGTCCTCATTGGTGAACATTCCATACATATTTGAAAAACATATATATTCTTCAGTTGTTGGGTGTACTACTCTATAAATATTAAATAGATCAAGTTGACAGTCTTCAGAGCTTCTATATTTTTACTGCTTGTTTTTGGTTCACTTATTCTATCACTTTCTGAGAAATCGGGGTTATAAGCTCCAGCAATGCCTGATGAGTATGGATCTGTCTGGTTTTCCCTTTAGTTCTGTCAGTTGGCTCTTCATGAATTTTGAAGCTCTGTACTAGGTGCATGCATATGAAGGATTGTTATGTCCTTCTGGTTAATTATCTGCTTCATCATTATGACATGTACTTCTTTATCTCCAGGAATACTCTCTGGAAGTCTCTTTTACCTGATACTAATATAGCCATACCAGATTTCTTATGATGACTATTTACAAGGACTATCTTTGTACATTCTTTAAATTTCAACCTACTTGTGTTTATTACACTGTATGTCTTGTAGACAGCAGTTTCTTTTTTAATCAATTCTAATAATGTCTGTCCGTTAACTAGAGTGTTTAGTCCATTTGATTTTGACCTAACTACTGATATGCTGAATTTATATCTATCATCCATTTACCCCTCTCTGCTTCACTCCTCTCTCGTTCCTTTGCTGTCCTTTTTCTTCTGGGTAAATGAAGTAATTTTTAGTGTATTTTATTTCCTCTATTGGATTTTGAGCTTTTTGTTTTTGGTTTTGCTTTTGGTAGTTGCTCTACAGCTAACAATATGCACCTTTAACTTATCAAAGTCTACCTAGATTAGAAATTATAAAACTTTGGGACTTCCCTGGTGGTCCAGTGGTTAAGAATCCACCTTCCAATGCAGGGGATATGGGTTCAATCCCATATCTTAGGTCAGGGAACTAAGATCCCACATGCCACAGGGCAACTAAGCCCGCGCACTCTAGAGCCCGCGTACCACAACTAGAGAGCCTGCACACTGCAACGAAGATCCCGCATGCCGCAACTAAGACCAAATGCAGCCAAATAAATAAATATTTTTTTAAAAAAAGAAAATGACTTAAAAAGAAATTCAAAACTGATAGTTTGTATTTTCTACTTCACAAAGTTAACAACCTGACAACCATATGTTTCTACCCCCCCAATCTTTTGTGCTATTGTTGTCATATCTTTCAATTTTACACCTATTATAAACTCCACCATACAATGATATTATTTTTGCTTTAGAGTCAGTTGTCTATACATATCAGCTTATTTACCACGTGTGTTCTTTATTCCTTCCTGTAGATTCATGCTTCCATCTGGTTTCATTTCCTTTCAGCTGGAAGAACATCCTTTAGCATTTCTTACAGAATGTGCTTTTTTAGAAATGAATTTTTTTTAAATTGAAGTATAGTTGATGTACAATATTATATTAGTTACAGGTGTACAATATAGTGATTCACAATTTTTAAAGGTTATACTCCATTTATAGTTATTATAAAATATTGGCTATAATCCTGTGCTGTACAATATATCTCCATAGCTTACTGTATTTTTCTTTCTTTTAATTTTTTAATTTTTTTAAATTAATTTTTTAATTGGAGTATATTTGATTTACAATGTTGTGTTAGTTTCTGCTATACAGCAAAGCGAATCAGCCATCACGTAGACATATCTCCACTTACAGATGAATTCTTTTCATATTTATTTATCTGAAAAATGTCTATATTTAACCCTAGTTTTTGGAGTTTGTTTGTTTGTCTTTTGGTCCTAGAATTCTAGGCTGACAATTTTTCTTTCAGTACTTTAAAAGAAGTTCCATTTTATTCTGATCTCCGATGTTTTGGATAAGAACTCAGCTATCATAGTTTCCCTTTACATACTGTGTTTCTTTCTTCCCTTGCTGCGTCTGTTTTTCTCTTTATATTTTGTTTCTAGCAATTAAATTATAATGTTTATAGGTGTGGTTTTCTTTGTATTTATCCAGCGTGGTTTCACTAAGTTTCTAGGATCTGTAAATATACACGCTTTTTAAAAAGACTATTTTTTAGAGCACTTTTAGGTTAACAAAAAAACTGAGAGGGATGCACAGAGATTTCCCATACACCTTCTTAAATCAATGTATTTTAAATCAAAGAAATATTTCAGCCATTATTTTTACAGACTTTTTTCTACCCCCTTCTCACTCTTTTACCCTTCTGGAATTCCAGTTACATGTAATATTAGCCCATTTGGTAATGTCCAACATGTCATGGAGGCTCTATTCATTTTGTAAAAACCCTTTTTCTCACAGTTGTTCACACTGGATAATTTCTATTGATCTGTTTTAAAATTTATGGACTCTTTCTTTTGAAAGCTCTAATCTGTCATTAAGACCATCCACTGAATTTTTTCATTTAAATTTCAGTTTTCAAATTTCCATTTTTAAAATGTTTTCCTTTCTCAGCTGAGATTTCCTATCTGTTCTATCATCAACATTACATTTTCTTTAAGACTTTGAAGCACACTTATAGGAGTGACTTTAAAATCACCGTTAAATCCAATATCTAGGACTTCTCTGAGTTGCTTTCTACTGCATGTTTTTGTTCACTATGGGTTACATGTTACTGTTCTTTGAATGTCTGGTGATATTTTTTAATTGAATATAGAATACTGTAGATGATACACTACAAAGACTCTGGATTCTGTTATTTTCTTCTGAAAAGCAATGATTTTTATTCTAGTAGATAATTCAGTTAATAGCTGATCTCCTTGACCTTGTATAGGCTTGGATTTATCCTTTGTTGGGCTGATCTGTTGAAAGCTCAGGGTATTTCCCAGACCTCTCTATCTTGATGGGACTCATCCTCCAAATTCTACTGTCCCTGTAGACTGCCTTGGGGCTTTCAGTTTTGTTACACTACATCTATAGTTAGCTTTATTGTAGGTCATGATCCCTACTCCTAAAACCCAGACTTTCTGTTATCTCAGCAAGATGCCTGAAGTTTTAACAAGACTTTTGCCACTGACTGGGTTGGAACTGAAACTTCCCCAGCACTGCTGCTCTAACTCCAGCATCACAATTCCACTTCCATCCCCAGAGCAGCTTATCTCTGATAGGCCTTGGGTAGTCTGATCCAGTGAACGTGAGGCTTAGTCCTCAGCCAAGGAATTATGGACATCTGACCCCCAACTTCTGCTCAGTATACTGTTTATATATAAATTACTTCTCTGATTTACTCAGAGCATTTGCAACTATAGAATCAAGGATGTCAGAAGGTCACCTAGTCAAAGAATCATATGATTTTTAAAATGACAGGAATCTTAGAGATGTAGGAAACCCTTTTGTTTCAGAATGAGAAAACTGCCAACCTGAAAAGTTAAGTGCAAACTTAACAATTTTCAGTTGTGAGTATCATGCTTTGCAAATATTCAGCTTGACCAATTTCAAAGTGTTTTTATCACGTTATCTCATTTAATCCTCACAACAACCTCATGAGGTGGGTCTAAGTATTATAACCCCGGTTTATAACTAGCTCAAAATGTAAACACATTCTTTGCTACAAAGAGCATCTTATAATACTCTTTTACTCAGAATCTTCAGCCAGGAAAAGCTTATGATTAAATAAATGGATTACTATTTCTACATACAAAGCTTGAGGGAAGTTTTATCCATTTACAGAATGAGTAAATACCTTTATGGTACTCTGAGGGACACAGAGAATGAAGATCCTAAAAGGAAAAGATTTTTTTTTTTAAATCCCAAACTAAAAAAACCTCTCATAATGGTATATTATGTAAAAAATTTTCTTAAAATGAGTATTGCAGTTAGCTTAAGGCATTAGGTTATCTACCTGGAATAGTTGTCCCTTTAACTGTTTCAACTGTATTAAACAGAGGGACTAGGGTTCATCCTACACCTCCAGTAGAGAAAAAAATAAAAAGATAAGTAAGAAGTAGGACAATAATCCCACTCCTTTCCCCTTTAGGAAAAAGAGGATGACCTATATTCTTAATTTCATCCCTGCACAAGCGAGGACATTCTTGCACACAAACCATATACTGATGGGGGAAAGACAGAAATATAAAAACTGGAAAAGAGAGGGACTTTGGGGCCTTTATCTGAAAAGTTCCGCTCTTTACTTAGAGATTACCACAGCCATTTAGGACATTTTAAATGAAAAAAATGATTAGGAAGCATGATTTCTTCAGGAAAGTGGTTTTTTCTGTTTGGAATTTACATTTGACCTTAAATGGCTAAAAGGTGGAATGGATTTAGGATTAAGGGAGGAGAACGGCAAGGGATATTAGGGTTGTTTGTAAATGATTCTAATTCAGGTCACAAGAAAATAAAACGATTTGAGAAAAACATTTGAAATACTCGTGCCTCATCTTGTGAGAAGCTGAGCATCATGGTCACCATTTAGGAGCAGGGAGAGGTAAGGAACTCAAATACTGTACTGTAAATACTGTAATTACTGTACTTAATTAACCCATCTCCATCACTGTCCTGTAACAACTCAGAGCCCCACCTAAACTCTTAGTTCTGATGAGAAAAGATGTTTGACAGTTGATACCACACATTCTGTGAAGTAGGAAGCATGAGAGAGCTGGATGTGAGGGTAGAAAAAGAGGGGACAGAATTAAAGAGTTAACCAAGGCTAGTATGGAAGTCCCCAAGTCAAGAGTTAGAAACTTTTCTTTATAATTTTAATTAGGACCAGTCCCACTAGTGTTATTTATTGCTATACTATACAGCATACTTTGTTTTCTTTTTCAACTCAAGTGTAGGAAATTTTCATAAGAATTTATGTGATTTCCCACAAAATATTTAAAGCTCAGTATTTCAGGCCACTGTGAAAAATGCTTCCAACTCCACTAAAAGTCCTTTGTCATATGTCCAATGACTCAAATAAAGGCATTCGGTGGAAGTATACATAAGTGTGGCTTTGCAAAGAGTATACATGTTCTAATTCTTATGTATCTTAAAAGGCATTTCAATTTGTTACTCGTATATAATTTGCACAACTATTATCAATTTTGTGGTAATTTGGAAGACTGTCATAGATTCCCCAAGTGGGATTTTACTTTTTAATGTCAGCAACTCTACAATAAATTTTAAAATGAAATTCTACAGAATATTAGGAGATAAAATAATTTAAAATACCGTCTCATTTTAATTATTCAAAGTATAACAGATTGATCACCTAACTATACTAACCCCAAATAGCCTGAACTTTTCCCAGTAACCATTTTCTACAGCTTCCTTAATTCCAAGCATACTGCATTTTTCTCTCAAATTAAAAGGCAAGTATTTTTTAAATGCCAGAATTCAGATTATATTACTGAACTCTTCTTAGGTACATATGAAAATTTATTTTACGTGGGTGGGAAGTTAGATCTTTCTGTAGGCAGAAGTCATCTCACGAGTATATAATGTGGCCCACAGCGCTTTGGACTTCTCTTAGCAACTTTATTAATGGGATGCTATTTATCACACAGCTCTAGATTCTCAAAGAAACAAAAGAGCGATTCCACCACCACCTTCCGAAACAAACCAATTCTCAGTATAGTCAAATGCGTAGTTTGATAAAAGTTTACTCAAAATGAAATGTGAGTCTTTTGAGCTGTATTCATAATGCTAACATAGGGTGACACTGCAGTAGGACTCTGAATGCAGGGCAGTGGAGAATGAATCAGCTCATCTAGAAATCTTGATAGTGAAGCTTGTGACCTGAACTGATACTCAGAATTTATTATGGTTGTTATTTTATTATTTTCCTCCCTCCCCCGTTCATCCTTTCTTTCTTAGTCAAAGAGGTTAACATAAAAGTGAAGTGAAAAAACAGTGATTAACAAAACCACAGCATAAGGAGAAGAACCAATATGAGATATGCCAATGAAAATGTCCCTTCTCCCCAGGGCTAGCCAAGCAACTCCAGTGCTTCTCCTGAGACACTGGCAGGCTACCAGGCGAACAGTTCCACATCTTCCCAAACGCACGGCCGTCTGTCTGTAACAGACACTCAAAAATTATAATCATAAATACTAGGGATAAAAGAGAACTATCAGGGCATTCCTTTTGGTTTGACTAGTTCAGGATTATCCCAGAAAACTAGACTATTCTGGTGCTTTGCTGAAGGACTGTCTCTACAAATAGGCCAACTATCCTTTCTTCAGGGAAGACTTTTCTTATTCCAGATTCAGAGTCACACATGTGCATGTTTCAGGCTCTTGTGTACATTGCATTCCCTTCATATTTCTTCTACATTTCAAGTTCTCTGGTTATAGTAAACAAGTCCTTTTAACTTGTTCAGTTATTATTAATAAAACAACGAAAACATTTAAACTATGGTGGGTCCTGCCATAACTACAGAAGGAAGAATCTTTTTGTCACTGCCAACAGCCACAGATAGGATATTACCTTTCTTCTTTTAAATTTTGCTTAAATACTTTTCTGTTTTCCTGCAAATCGTTGCCAGTAAATACATGCAGCAAGCCAACAATACCCACTACTAAGGGCTTCCTATGCCAGGCACTGCTCTCAATCCCATATATTAACAATTTCTTATTCTACTGTCATGAAAATGCTATGAAGCAGGGACAGTCATTATTGCCATTTAACAAATAAGGAGACTGAAGCACAAGAAGGCTAAATAACTTGCTGAAGTCACAGAGCTAATAAGTGGCAGAGTTAGAATCCAGATTCAGGCTCTTTCATTCCAGGAAGTATGCTCTCACTATTTGCCATAAGTAATTAGATGCAGATATCATGCAGAACTACTTGGGGGGAGTGAACTCCTTGCAAACTGACAATGAACGAAGCAAATTCTGAGCAAAGTTGTAGAACTGAGACACTCCCAACCCAGGACAGATGATTAGCAGAAAGTGTTCAACATATGGAGAGGAGTCCAGAACATAGCAGATGAAAGTCTATTCCCTTGGTCAGCTATGCAGTGAAAAGGAATCAAAAGTTTACTGTATCAGAACCCGCAATATGTCATTCATAGTGTTTTGTGTATAATGATTAGGTTAACTGTACAGCTTTTGATTGAGGTTTTATGAATTATTACTTAATATTTGTATGCCAAACTTTAAAAAATTAAACTATAGTTGATTTACAATATTATGTTAGTTTCTGGTGTACAGCATAGTGATTCAATATTTTTATACATTATACTCTGTTTAAAAGTTTTACAAAATAATGGCTATATTTCCCTGTGCTGTACAATAAACTGCTGTAGCTAATCTCCAAAATATACAAACAGCTCATACAGCTCAATGTCAAAAAACAAACCACCCAATCAAAAAATGGGCAGAAGATCTAAATAGACATTTCTCCAAAGAAGACATATAGATGGCCAAAAGGCACATGAAAAGATGCTCAACATTGCTAATTATTAGAGAAATGCAAATCAAAACAACAATGAGATATCACCTCACATCAGTAAGAATGGCCATCATCAAAAAAATCTACAAACAATAAATGCTGGAGAGGGCATGGAGAAAAGAGAACCTTCTTACACTGATGGTGGGAATGTAAATTGGTGCACCCACTATGGAGAATAGTATGGAGGTTCCTTAAGAAACTAAAAACAGAGTTACCATATGATCCAGCAATCCCACTCCTGGGCATATATCCCGAGAAAAACATAATTCAAAAAGATACATGCAACCCAGTGTTCATTGCAGCTCTATTACAATAGTCAAGACATGGAAGTAACCTAAATGTCCATCAATAGATGAATGGATAAAGAAGATGTGTTTTATATATTTATACATATATATGTATACACACACACACACACACACACACACACACACACAGGAATATTATTCAGCCATAAAAAGGAATGAAATAATGCCATTTGCAGCAACATGCATGGACCTAGAGATTATCATACTAAGTGAAGTAATCCAGATAGAGAAAGACAAATATCATGATATCGCTTATATGTGGAACCTAAAAAAAAAAAGATACAAATGAACTTATATACAAAACAGAAATAGACCCACAGACATAGAAAACAAACTTATGGTTACCAAAGGAGAAAAGAGTGTGGAGGAGGGATACATTAGGAGTTTGGGATTAGCCACCACTCTCAACAGCATGTTTGGATAGACGATTAGGCCTGAAGTGCTTAATTTGTTAAAAGAAAGGTATTAAACAACCATTTTATTAAGATATGAAAATGAGAGACAACAACAAGGAGAAATTTAAGTGCAAATTAAAGCAAAGACTACTTTAAAAACTTTAAGTCAGTAAATCTGCATGACAAAAAACTTGTAGAAAATCTAAGAACAGCATGATGCTGTAGCAGTATCTCCTGAGCAAATGAGGAAGGTGATTTAAGAGACAGGTCACCTGTCAGAGCCAGGTTTTAACACCTTATTTCTAGAACTTTTATTTAATGTTTATTCATCAAATTTCTATACCACTTATAAATTCTCTGAATACTTCAATTACTTATCCCATGCCTTAGTGTGTGAGTGCTTGATCTTACCAAAAACAGTTTTGCAAATCACAGTATTTTTCTGAAATGTAATCTCTAACCTGGGCTGGCAAGGGAAGTCCATAAGAAAGTTTAGTACTGTGGTTCCAAAAATAATAACAATAATAAAACAAAAAAAAAATCACACGCAATTCCCTTTTAATGGTTTAAAGTGAAGCATTCTTTAAAAAATTCTTTCATATCTTTTCAAAGTCCTAATAATAAAGGAAAATTCCTTTACAAATCCACCACTGTTTTGCTATAGACACTTGAACTGAGTGGGAAAGATGTGACAAGTCAAGTCAAGATACTGGTACACAGAGAAAACGAAACAATACTCCTATACCGTTGCTTTAGCAGGGCCTGTTTGTGCTTAGGAGTATCACATCGATACCTTGTATTCCCGAATACTATATCCATCCTTCTTCTATGTTCTTATCATCAGTGATAAAACCTTGTCTTAAACTACTTCTACTAACCTGCTCATAAGAAGCAAACTTTCTCATCATGATACTCAGAACCCTAAATTCTCCCCGTTCTCCCTGCGTATCAACCTATTTCTGGCTCCAGTATCTGTCACTTCCGAGAGCACATCACCTGTAATTCTTTTCTAAAAGATCAGGCTCTCTTAACCTCCCACTGTGTCCTAATAATCCATAAGCACAGGGGACACTCCGACATTTGTTTCCTCAACTCCTGGGCTGCCGTCCTGATATCAAAACAATCATGCCCCATGAAAATTCATGCTGAGGTGTCATGGCAAGATCCTCTGCTACTTTGTAATTCTCATATTCAACATTTATTGATAGTTCAAAGTAGCAGAAAAGAAGAGGGGATGTTAGCTTCAAGCACTGGCTGGGCTCAGAAAGACTTTACTTTAGGTCAGAGAGAGTGCGTATTTATTGCAGAGAAGAAGGAACTAACAGAAAGTGAGCAAAGATTATGTGAAAGAAAATTAAGGTAGACAGATTGCAGAGGAGGGAACCAGAGCTTAAATCTGTGATAGAAATAAGAAGCGAGCTTGGTGAGGGAGAGACAGTATCTCCTCTGAGTCAGAAGAGAAGACGACAAAAACACAGGTAACTGCTGAGGTGATGAAGGTAATTGAGGGGTCCCAGCATAGACTTGGTTTCAGTAAAATGAGAGCAGGACAATTACATAGGGGTGGGGAATGGAGTGACGGAGAAAGTACTAAGGGACTTAAAAAAGAGACATACTTGTTCTGAAGAGAAGGAAACCAGAACTTTTCAAAGTCACAGAGGAGAAAAAGAAGCAGCTGTATTATGCACAGCAGATATATACAGCCTTCACAACAGATTATCTCAAGGAAGCTGCAAGATGCCTGGAAAGTAGGAAAATGATGTAAAGAAAGGTTCTGCTAAAAGTGACAATTTTGTAAAAACTGACTGGAGAGTGTGGCAAATGTTAATGGTTAAATATGGGGGATGGGTATAAGGAGGTTCACTATGCTATTCTCTACTTTTGTGTACCTTTGGAAATGTTTATAATAAAAAATGTTTTTAAAAATTGCCTAGCCATCGTATGACCTCAGGAGCAATGGTTATCTTCCTCAGAAAGCTCAACAACTTGACAGAGCTTTCCAGAAGGTTTTAGGAATTTCAGAGACACAATTGCATACGGATACATACACTCTAGAGGACTGCAAAATTCAATGACAGGGAGGCAAAAAAAGTTTCTATTTGACGAGGATTTGTCCCAAATTTGTTCTAAGGAGTGAGAAAGACAAGTGAGCATTAAAATTAGGCTAAGTGTGTCAGGCGTGACAAACAGGGCCAGAAGATGAAAGCGATGAGGACAAGTATTTCTACTAAGCATATGCCTGAAGAACAATATTATAAAACTTACTTCATCTCCAGAACTTCCTCTAAGTGTTTTCTTCTCTCGGCCCGAAGGTTGGTCAAATGAGTTTCCTTCTCTGCCAGTGACTGCTGAGTGCAGGACAGCTTCGCCTTCATGGACTCCAGCTCCTGTTTTACCTTCTCCATGGCCATCAGTAACTCCTCCACCTACGATCAATACAGAAAAGACAGAAACTGAGCATCTGGGTCAGGTATAGTCAGAGGAGCTGGGCAGTGGGCAACGCCTGGGTCCACAAAATTGAACACACACTCATCAAAAATTCTGTACTCTCGCAGGATCAGACATAAATGGCAGTTAAAGAAATACATCTCTCATCTTCCCTCCACTATAATTCTTCTCAGTTTAGGTCCGAAAAACCCTCATTTTCTTTTTGACAAATGTAAGGGCATCAGAAGTTAACAGTGTGCCAGAAACAATCCCTTCTAAGGAATTTATTTGGAAACAGTCCAGAAACTTCCATGGAAATAACAATATAATGCAGATAAAAATATAAGGAACAAAATCATAATAAATATTTCTAGAAGGATTTTAGGAAATAAAAGCCATAAACCTGACTAATACCAGATGCAGAATAAACATAAATGAGTCATTTTTATTTGTTCAAACTAAGATTCTTCTGTTTATACCATTACAAAGAATTTCTTGTTAAAGAAACAGCTGGAATTCAATCGGATAATTTCCTGCTCTAAAGCTAGGTAGGTAGAGATTTTTTGAGGAAGGCAGGAAGAAAAGAAAAAAAATATATGACCAGATAGAGAAGAGACAGAATGCTTTTAAAAGACCTGTAAAGGACTTCCCTGGTGGCGCAGTGGTTAAGAATCTGCCTGCCAATGCAGGGGACACAGGTTCGAGCCCTGGTCCAGGAAGATCCCACATGCCGTGGAGCAACTAAGCCCGTGCACCACAACTACTGAGCCTGTGCTCTAGAGCCTGCGAGCCACAACTGCTGAGCCCGTGTGCCACAACTACGGAAGCCCGCATGCCTAGAGCCCATACTCTACAACAAGAAAAGCCACTGCAATGAGAAGCCCGCGCACCGCAACGAAGAGTAGCCCCCGCTCGCCGCAACTAGAGAAAGCCCACGTGTAGCAATGGAGACCCAACGCAGCCAAAAATATAAATAAATAAATAAATAAATAAGTTTATTTTAAAATAACTAAATAAAATAAAAGACCTGTAAAAACAAGAGAGAAAGAAGACAGAATGCTAAAACACAAGAAACTAAGAGAGCAAGGTCTGTACTTCATCAGTTATTTCCACTTACTCTGGGTGGTTCCAAAATCAGATTTAAATAAACATGTTCATCTTAATTCAGAGGCAAAAATATGCTGCCAAAATATCTGTTATTACCTAAAAACAACCTCAACCAGATAACCAAACAGCCAAGTATACCAATCACAAGAGTTTACAGTCAGTTTGCTACCTGACAAGAAATAATCTTGGTTATAATCCTTTCCAGAGGTAGAAGTGAGTGTAGGTAGATGGATTAGTGTTAAAAACAGTTACATTTAGTTTTTTGGCACTTGAATTATTTTACTTTGGGTATCTTCTCAGAAGTGATCAAGTTAATGCTCTCAGCTAAACAGCACCCTGACAGTCCCAGTTGCTGTGAGACTTTTTCTTATTATGCAGATCTCTTTGGATACGTATTCACATATCAGCAAGCTTTACAAGAACATATAACTGCCTGCCTTTTTGAAAACTGTCAATAAGGATGATTCTACATTATCAGTTTAATTCATATAAAATCTTAGCAAAAACGAGATTAAATTATGCCCCAAGGTATACTCTTATAACACAAAATCAGCCATCAACAGCATCATTCATAGAAGGTCTAATAAGTAGTGAGATGTGTCCATCTTTTATGAACTTAAGCGTATCTCACAAAATCTCCCTCCCATCCTGTCCTTCACTGCTCCAGGCAAGCAATGGTATCAGTTTCTTATATAACTTGAAGAGATATCTTATACATACACAAGCAAGCATGTATAAACTATTCCTCCTTCTCCTATACAAAGGTAAGCCCACTCTATACATACTCTTTTGCATCTAAAATTTTTAGTAAACTTTTATTGAAATACAACATAAATACAGAAAAATACACAAAAATTATAAATGTACAACCTGAAGAATTCTAAGTGAACAAACCTATACAAAGAGCACACAGACCAATAACCAGAACATTACCATCACCCCAACCCCCCCATATCCCTTTTCTAGATTAAGAGTAACCATTATTCTAACACTCTAGATTAGTTTCGTCTATTCGTTTTAACTTTATACAAATGGAATTACATAGTATATAATTTTAAGCACAGATTTTTTTTTTCCCCCACTGGTGTTATATCTGTGAGATTCATCTACACTGCTGGGTAAAACTGTAGTTCTGTAATTCTCATAACTGTATGATATTCCACTGTGCGAAAATAGCAAAATTTACTGAAGGCACTTTTGATAAACAGAAGTTTTAAATTTTAATGGCGTTTAACAAAATTTTTCCTTTATACATGTTTATGTTCAGAGCTTTTTTTTTGACATTGCTCCAAGTTCTTTTATTCATTCATCTAATCTCTCAACAACTCTTTTTTTTTTTTTTTTTCACACACACTGTATTTTATTTTTACAAGAGATAAATAGACTGACACCAAGCATTGTACATGGATGACCACAACAGAGCTTTTTGTATAATGAATATGACAATTTTGTTAACCTCAAGGCCATGAGGATATTATTCTTTCTTCTAAATCCTTTATTGGACTATACATTCACATTTAAATATACAACATATATGCAATTGATTTTTTAATATGGTATGATGGTCAGACTCATTTTTATCAACATGGATATGCAACAGACTGAGTGCTGCAAACAGCAGAAGGACGTCACAGTCACGGGAGGAAGGTACTTTGGCCTACTTGGCAAAAGATCAGAAATTACTTAAAGACAACTTATAGAAAAAATAATTTAACAATGTTTTATATTGCACATAACCACCTTTAAATTTCATAAATGATCAATCTGAAATATCACATGCACTGATAAAAGGTATATGTATATATTCCAGAGCTAAGAGCAAGACACACACTTATATACTCACGACCCAGTAGCTTTTGCTAAGTGCAATTATCCAACTGTACCCTCTGACTCTTCTGTGATAGGTAATCACTATTCTTAATTTGTGTACTTATTTCCTTGCATTTCTTTATTTTTACCTCTGATGCATATATTCCAAAATAAATCACTACTCAGTTTTATCAGTTTATGAACACTGAAAAAATGGTATCTACTGACTTTATTTCATCCAAAATTATGTTTATTCATGCAGATAAAAAAAGGGCCCACCATAGGAGTATAACCCGGATCTAAGAGCAAAACGCACACCTACGTACTCACCACTCCAGAGTTAAAAGCAATGACAGTCAACAGCACTAAGGACCACAGCGCTAAGATTACGGTTTCTCACTAAACTGAATGGGCTCCTTGGAAAAATTATTGATTCCAGATTAGGAGGCAGAAATATACAAAAGACGGACTTTGCACATGTAGTGCCAAAAAAACAAGAGAAAATAAGGATCATGACACAGAAACTCTGATAAAACCAGAAAAAACACAGCCGAAGAAAGAAAAAAAGAAAGCTTAGAAGAATACCCCTTATGACTATAGATGCAAAAAATACTATAAAATCAAAGCCAGCAAGATATAAAAATTGAGATTTATCCCAAGAATGCAAGGTTGGTTTAACATATAAAATAAATGTAATAAATCATATTAATAAAATACACAACAAAAACCACATGATCATTTCAAAAGATGTAGAAAAAGCATTTGACAATTTCCAAAACCCTTTCATGATAAAAATATTCAAGAAACTAGGAATAGAGGAGAACTTCCTCAAGCCAATAAATGGCATCTATGAAAAACTTTTAATGATGAAAGACTGCTTGCTTTCCCTCTAAGACCAAGAACAAGACCAGGATGTCTGTTCTCACCACTTCTGTTTAATATTGTACTAGAGATGATAGCCTGTAAAAAGTAAGCTGCAAAAAATTTAAAGGCATCCATATTGGAATGGAAGACATACAGTTTTCTCTAGCTGAAGATGATATAATCTTATAAAGAGAAATCCTAAGGAATCCAGTTTAAAAAGTAAACAAATAGGGGCTTCACTGGTGGTACAGTGGTTGAGAATCCGCCTGCCAATGCAGGGGACACGGGTTCGAGCCCTGGTCCGGGAAGATCCCACATGCTGTGGAGCAACTAAGCCCGTGCACCACAACTACTGAGCCTGCACTCTAGAGCCCGCGAGCCACAACTACTGAGCCTGTGTGCTGCAATTACTGAAGCCTGCATGCCTAGAGCCCATGCTCCACGAGAAAAGCCACCGCAATGAGAAGCCCGTGCACCACAACAAAGAGTAGCCCCCACTCACTGCAACTACAGAAAGCTCACGCACAGCAACAAAGACCCAACACAGCCAAAAATAAATAAATTAAAATAAAATTTTAAAAAAGTAAACAAATAAGTATACAAAGGTTACAGGATACAAGATCAATATACAAAAATCAACTGTATATCGATACATAGACAATGAACATTCCAAAAGTGAAAGTAAGAAAACAATTCCATTTAATATAGCATAAAAAAGAAGGAAATACCTAGGTATAAATTTAGCCAAAAAAAGCAAGATTTCTGTTGAAAACTATAAAAGATTGTTAAAAGAAATTAAAGATTTAAATAAAAGGAAAGACAACACGTTCATGGATTGAAAGACGTAATATTAAGATGGCAATACTCTCCAAACTGATCTACAGGTTCAACAAAATACCTATAAAAGCTCTTTTTTTCCCAGAAACTGACAAGCTGATCCTAAAACTCATATGGAAATGAAAGACAGCTAAAATAAGTAATCTGGGTGGGCGGGGGGGTGGGGGGAGAGGACTCATACTTCTTGACTTCAAAACTTACTACAGAGTTTCAGGATGGTACTGGCATAAGGATGGACAAAGAGACCAATGGAAAAGAATTGAGAATCCAGAGATAAACCCTAACGTTTATGGTAAACTGATTTTTGACAAGAGTGTCAAGGCAATTCAATGAGGGAAGAATATTCTTTTGATTGAAAGGTGCTTGGACAACTGCCCTATTGCTTTCCATTTTAAAGTTCCCATGCCATTAACTTCTTAGCGAAAATGAGTCACTTGTTTTATAGAATGACCCACATTTTGGATTCAGTTGACTGTTTTTTTGTTTTTGTTTTTAATGATACTATTTATGGTGTTGCTCTGATCCTCATGTTTCTTGTAAACTGAAAGTAATAGGTAAAGGCTTCATGAGATTTGGGTTTGTTTTGTCTTTCTGACAACAGTACTCCATAGGCAAGGTGTGTACATCATATTATATCACATAATGACTGTCTGTCTCACTTTTAGCAATAACACTGATCATTGTCTCAGTACCATTTATTGAAAAATCCATTCTATCTTCACCTTTGACATCCATCCAGTATCCCCGGAAGCATGGATATGTTTCTATGCTTTCTATTATGATCCACTGGTTTGCCTATTCCTACACCAAAACCACATTATTTTAATTATTATAGCTTTATAAGGTTTGACATCTAAGAGAAATGGTGTTCTCTTTTCAAGAGCATCTTAGCTATTTTTGAATTTCTGCAAAAAATATTTCCTGAGTCTAGCATAGTCCAGGCACTGTTCTACAACAGTTCATGGAAGAGATATATATTTAGGACTTCAATATCTTTCAGAAAAGATTTATAATTTTCCCCATAATGATCTTGAACATTCTAATAATATTTATTCCTTGGAACTTTATACTTTTTTAAATGCTATATTAAATAGTATCTTTTTTAAAAAATGTAATTTTCATTTTGGTGCAGGCTATAGAAATGCAACTGATTTCTATAAACTTATACTGTATCTAGTGTCTACTTAAATACTCTTTATGGACTTTTTATGTAAACAACCATTCATATCTTAATGATAGTTTTCTCTCTTACCTTCCAATCCTTATACTATTTACTTCTTTTACTTGCCTTACTGCAGAGCCCAGAAAGTCTACAAAGATGTTGACAGCATGCACTCTGTCTCATTCCTGATCATAAATAGAATACTTTAAAAGTTTTATCCATAAGTTAAGTAGTATAATTTTTAATAGCTGTCCTTTGACAGGTTAAGGAAATTCCCGTCTACTACTAGCTAGTTAAGAATTTTTTAAAATTATAAATTAATGTAAAGTTTCTGCATTTCTTGAGATGATTATATGACTTTTCTCCTATCATATTTTAATGTGGTAGACTACAGTAATTAGTCTTCTAATGAAACCAATATTAAAATCCTGGAATAAACTTAACTTCTTCAAGCATATCTTTCTTTTTCACATACACTCATTTTGGATTGGCAATATTTTGTTTAGGAATTTTTGTATTTATGTTCGTGCTTGAGACAGGCCTAAACTTTTACTTTCCCGTATTAACTTTGTCAAGTTTTGATATGAAGTTATGCTGGCCTTATAAAATATGTCCCTCTTTTTTATTTTTCTGGAATTGTTTCTATAAGACTGAAATGATTTGTTCCTTGTAAGCTTATTAAAAATCACCAATATAACTCTCTGGGCTTGAAATTTGTGGGAAAAAATTTTATTACCAATTCTTTTTTTTTTTTCAGGTTTTCTTTTTCATATTTAGCTAGCTTTGCTAAGTTTCATTTTCCTTGGCATTTGCTCATTTAGGCTAAATCTTCAAATGTACTGGCAAAGATATCCTTGTATCTTTTCAATACTGGCAGGACTTGTAGTTAGGAGCCCTTTATCATTCCAAAAGTTGCTTGCTCACTGTGCCTTCTTTCTTTTTCTCTTTTAGTCTCACCAAAGGCCAGTCAATTTTCTTAGTGTTTTCAAAGGACCAATTCTGGGTGTTATGGATCCTTTTTATAAAAAGGGGGGAGGTTTGTCTCTTAGACTCTCTACCTTGGGCTGCCATGGACATTTTCTTTTGTCCTGCCAAGATACAAAAACCAACGTTCAAGTTCAACAGCTTACCAAGTACTTATCTTTGAATTCCCTCTCTATTCATCCCCTGGCCTGAGAATTTTCTACATTCTTGACAACTTATGAATGCATATTTTATCAGCCACCTTCAATTGTTTCTGTGGAAGTTATTTTCCCAGCATCTAGTCTGCCATGGTTACAGATATGTTTTATCTTTCATTCCAAACTTGAACTTACAGAATTTTGCCTGTTAGTAAAACATAATTTTCTTAAAGATTGCTTAATTTTCCCATCCATTTGAGTGCCAGATCAAGGTATCAAGGTATTTCTACCTCAGATCATACATACATCCAAATAAGCTTTAAAGCACTTTAGCATTTAAGGCAAGAATGGTGCCATAAACCAGGATTTCCAACTAATCACCTGATTTGTGCTCTGGTTCCAAGCCAGGGAAACAGCTTCAAAGCCAGATGGAAATTCTTCACTTTCTGTTGCTTTCCCACAGTCCCAGAGAACACATTCAGCTGTCTCCACTCGGACACCCACCCCGCTCTGTGCCCACCACACAGCAGTCGTTGTGTAGTTTTGGGTACAGACACTGAGAAATGAAGGTAGTGAAAGCCGAGTAGAAGAAGAGATACATACCACACCGAACAATGAAGAAATTCTCCACAGTTTTAAAATGTGCTCCAGGTCACAGTATGATTTTCAAAAGCACACGCTATAAGACATTTAAAAAAAAACAGAGCTGGGATTCAAGTATGTAACCTAACTGCCTCCACTAAAATATTAAGGAGAAAGTTCAGGGCTGACAGTGTGCAGTGCCAGCAGGACCAGATGGTTTGCTTAAATCACAAGCTAATAAACTTTTACTCAGAATAAGAAGGGAACAAATTATGGCTTTACCACAGACCCATTTTCCCTAAGAGAGCAAAGCAACTGGGCGCTTCAGGTAGGTGCTGGCAGAGCCCGCACCTTCAAGTTTCCCGCCTTCTTCTGTTCCACAACGAAGAGCAAAATACTTTTTGTAGTTTCCAAGATGCTTACGGAAAATCTTGTTACAGTTTCTTGGGAGGATAAGACGCATACGTCTCCAAAGGAAAAAAAAATGATTAGAAGAAAAAAGGAGGGGTACAAAAAGATTATCTAGAGGTTAAGCCTTCATTGTGTAAGTCAGATTTTCATATGATAAGTCCCCTAGTTTTCCTGATTTCAATGAAATTCTAGATTAAGACCCACTCTGTTACACAAGCCCCCCCCCAAAAAAAGTTATCTAGCTCTTGAGTTGAAAAGCATGTTTGAAGTATTGATGAGAACTTACATACATACCTACATACATATATTCCCCTACCTTCTCCTAACAAACTGCTTTAGGTACCTCACAACCACTACTAATGAGAATTTGAATTCACAGAATTCCCGAGAGATTTATGCTAATATTTATACTAGAAATCTTCTCTTTATCCCCATATGTTCTCTTTGCCAAAGCATGGTAATTCTTTGACCAGATATATACCAATAGTGTAGTATTTTATGAATATGGAATACCTATAGTTATTACAATAATAATAGCAACTTACATTATTTGAATACTTTGAATGCGCTAAGCCTTTTACATACGTTGTCTCATCATCCTCGCAAGGATCCTATGAGGTGGCATTATTGTTAGCGTCAGTTTTACAGAAGAGGAAGCAGGTTCAGAGAGTTTAAGTGCCTTACCCCAGGTCACACAGCCGGAGGAGGCAGAGCTAGGGTTCCAACCAGGCGGTGGGACTCCACTGCTGGTCACAGTTAATGCAGCTTTGCTACAATGTATCAGTGTTCAAAAAGTCCTAAAACAGCCTCCCACAACTGTATCTAACGAATCCCTCTGGCGAGTGTGCCCATGCCCACTTTTGCATCTTTCTATCCCTCCTTTCTCTCCCTTCTCTCCCATCCGCTCCCCTCCCCCCCAGGTACTTAACTCCCTCCATGTGCCAGGCACTGCGTATTATACCACCAGGGCTTAATAGAAATACACGTGCTTCCCTAGTGCTCCATGTAGAGATACAGTCATTAACTAATAATATTTGTAAATGTATAATCATAAATCATGAATAGTTTTATGTAAGGAAGAACAGGATGCCATGAGAATAAGTAACATGAGGCTTTGATCTATGTTTTGGGGGCCTAGAGAAAGTTTCCCCAAGAAAGTCAAGGAGCAGATGGGGAGGAAAAGAGCATTCCAGCTCCAGGGCCCAGCAAGTTTAGAAACCCTGAAGTGGGAATGCATATACCTACAAGAGAAGATGAAAAAGATGAAAGTATCACAAGCCCTGAGAGCAAGGGGAAGAAGAGTGCACACCTGGCAGGAAAGGAGGAAGCGGGCAGATGCAGGGCTGTGCAGGCCATACGAGGGGTTTTTGGCTTTTCTCCCCAGAGCAACAGAGGTACCAAAGGATGTGACCAAACAGAGGAGCGAGATGATTTAGAATGTTAAAATCAGAATGACTAAAATAATGGGCCAAGGAATCTAAGCTGAACAGAGAGGGACGCAAAGCCAAGGCCAGTGGATTGGTCTAAAGCAAAAAGAGACAAAGAAACTCAAGAAAGATAGTTGCAGTGGAAACCTGAAAGCTCAAATGACAGGAAAGTGTGATCTGAGAGGACGACGCTATAATGAGTGGGCTGGAGGTGGACTGGGTCAGCAAGGTCTAGGATGCCAGATATGGAATGAAGAAAGGCGGCGACCTCTCGGGCCAGGAAGCAGAGAGGACAGACAAGTGCGTTATCCACACAGATGCTGAAGCCGCCGAGGCAGCAAAAGTCTGCAGCAAAAAGCTTCGCACTACAGCTGAACAGCATGAGCCCTGAGGAAGCAGAGGCTCTTACATGGGTGTGATGGACCAGTGGTCTGAAGGGTAACAGGAAGCAAGACGGAATTAACATTTACTGACCACCAGGAAGGGCTGTGGGGAGTTTCCAGGGGAGAGGCCAGATTACACTTCGGGCAAAGAAGGTGAACGTGGTCCAAGAAGTAAAGTAAGAATGTATGTGCCAGGGCCAGGCACAGAGCAGATACTCAATGAATATTTGTTGAATGGGTGAATAAATGGAGATAGATGAATCTGTGAATTCTGGTGACCTAGCAGAAAATGTAAAAGGGATGAGAAGAGTGGAAGAGCTGGGTTAGGGCAAGAAAGCACTGAACAATATGGGGACGAAGGTGCAGAGCACAGATGCTTGGGGGCTTTCGGGGGTGGGGGGCAACGTCTGCTAAAATGCAGGATGAGAGGCACAGCAAAATTAACTCCAATAGGTTCTCTGAAGAGAGTGGGCACTTCAAAATGAATCAGATGCCCCTAAAATAAGAATTTAAATATTTTGGTTTTTTTAGTCCCCATTTGAATGCATATGACTTATATGATAGTGTTGATTATAACTCCCTGTTTATTGAAAATAAGATATAAGTGATTCTTGAGGTAACCTAATGGTAACAGATACCACTGAATTCAGCAGAATGTTAGACTTAGGGACTGTCAGCCACTACTACTATCTTTTATTCTGGACTTTATAAAGAAGAACCCAAATATGAGTAGAAGTCACAGATAACAGTACTGAAGAAAAAAACCGCAGAAACCACAGTTCAACTTTGGGAGTCACTAGATTCCTTGACTTTTTATACATAGTTGGATTTCTCCACTATTCGACAATGCCAAATAAAATCAGCAAATGACACTTTTAATAATTAATGTGCTCCATGGGTGAAGAATTTACAAAGTGTTTTTACCGTCCCTCGAAATATGCTTCACATTCCCTTAGGACACTTAATAATGCTTAACAATGCATGTGGCTCACAAGTACCCACACAGTTAAGGCTGACATGCAGGGGAGCTAAATTCACACTGCCTGGCTGTATTCCTTCACTGGTAGCTGCCTTTAAGTTTCCAGTAACATTACGCTGTGGTAACAAATCTTCAACTGAAGATCAATTTTAAAAGAGTGGAAACACAATAATGTGAAAGAAATGCTTCTTTTTCAAACCATCTCAATTTTCTTTTTTTTTTTTAAACCAACGCAGAGGGCTTGGGTAGACAAACCCTATGATAAGCACTCATCACTCCAAAGTGGGGCTTGAAAAATCAGACATCAATAAAATGCGGGTGCACATTTTCAAAGCAAAGCAAATGTCCCCCTACTGGTAGGACTCTCATCATCTGAGTGACTGAGGGTGGAAAGAGGCTTTGGAAGGGCCAATGTTTATCTCACTGCCAATTCTCCTTAGGTGATTTCTTGGTAACACAGCATCAAAACTAAAAGGTAAAAATCTGAATTAAGCACTGAAAACTATTTTTTCCAGAGACTGTTACTTGATTAATGTCTGCTATAATTTGCTTATCTTAGCAACAAACAGGTTGTACCAGAATCAAGTAAAATACAAAATTAATAATTTCCTAGGTCCACATAAACTCCACGGCTCCTATTCTATGCCTATAAGAAAGAAGGACAGAAATAATCTAAATAACATCACATTTTCTTTCTCCAGCAAAGAAGATGGGATAACTATCATTTTGCACTCTTCTGCATCTGGGTAACTCAGGAAAAGAAATACAAAAAGAGGAGGAATGACAAGACTTTCCCTTGAACTTCAAGCTCTGGTAAGTTCTCTCCTGAAAAAAAACTTTTTCTGCATTGCTGGGAAGTCAAGGTAACAGGATACAGTACATGATAGGAGGGCTGTATAAGCTGCCTAGGTTTTGGAAAGAAATTTCCTTAGTTAAAATTATGTATTTGGTTATTTCACATGGAGAAAACCTTAATTCACCTTTATTACAGGAAACAGCAGTCCTCTCACTAGCATGAAGTCACCAGCAGGGAACAGAGCATTTACAGCTCAAGTCCTTCCTCTAAGGTCAACTGAACAATTTGAATAAAACAGCTTCAGACTGTTTCCTTAATTTTTCAACAATGAAACCAAAAACTTACTGGCATTTTAACTGGAAATGTTAATCCTCATTTGCATTGCTAAAAAAAATCAAATAGCTACCTAAAAGTAAAAAAGTGACATTTCATTAATTAGAGATACATTTTGTGGGGAAAACATATTTGAATATAACCCCTGAAAAATGGTTACAAAGAAAATATTGACCAATGACAGTTATTTGACCTTATCAAAAGTATATTATTAGCCAAAGGAGTAAAGTAAAAGTGTGGGATTTAATGTCTGGCAACCCAAGGATACCAAGAGGGAACTCATAAGTATCTCACACACACACACACACAGGATTATTCTGGTCTGGCCATAATAAATGAGGCTCAACGTCTGTGTACTGCCTTTAGAGGCTGCCAAAACACTTGTGGGGGAATAAGTTACTCCACACAGGTGAGAGTACAGAGCCCTAGAAAGACTAGAAACTCGCCCTACATCACAGTTAATAAACAGAAGAAACCGAACCCATGTCACTTGATGCTGGCTCAAAGCCCTTCACACCCACCCTCGCTGCCTCTTCATTAATTCACTAAAAAGGGTGGAGGTCAGAGGAAGGGACACAGGAGCACCGACGCAGAGCTCGGGCCACGCCACACACGAGAACTATCTGCTGTGTAGGGTAAGTGCCGCTGTGTAGATTTCTCTAGGAAAATATGTTTCACTGAAAACATCCAGGAAGGCACAGCCAAGGAGAACATAAACTGCATATAAAGATCAGCAGGAAGCCATCTGGCTCCCACGATTTCACCTTCAGCCGTATCCTGGATGACTGCCTCTATCATCAATAACTTGGTTTCTCAAACTGCACAGCAGGAGGTAACAGAATAAGGGCCAGACACCCCAAGAACCATTACAAGCAAACTAAACATCATCTGTTACAGATCTGCCACAAAGATTCCAAAAGCACTTCCCAGTGTGGCAGTGGTTACACAGTTTAGACACAAGTATAAAAACACGCCTACTTTGAAAACCAGCATCTACAGACTCCGGCACTCAACTGTGTGGTTCATTTTGGGGTGTGCCAAGGTTTTATTTCTTCTCCACTGCAGTTAATTTTTTCATCTGATTTTCACTTTTGAAAACACAGATGTGGTCCTTTTGTTGAATAAAAAGAAAAAATCAACCTGAAATTCAGAGACACAGATATTTCCTGAAGTTCCAGGATGACATAATGATGTACTATTTTTTCAAAACTTTTCAAAAGTAAGAAACTAACCACAAAGACAACCAGAAGTGTACTATTTTAAGAACTACTTTACGAACTACTGATGAATATAGGGGTTTTGTTTTGTTTTGTTTTGCTTTTTTGTCATAACCATTGCATGTGGTTACTTCCTGGAGGCTTCAGTTTTCCTTCAGACTTTCTTTAGCTGTTGTCTAGTGACCCCATCTGGCAAAATTATAGAGGAAGTTATATTGGCCCAAGCTTCTGGCAAGTCAAACTTTTTAAATTTTATGTAAGAAGGAAATAAGAAAATAGAAGTTCAGGGTGAAAGAATTTTAAGGATTTTTAGCTTCATCCTTCTATAATACATAGGATAAGAGGAAAACCATGTAATTAAGAAAAGGTCATGCCATTCTAACTGAAGGAATTCATGTTGCTGCCTTTTCCTTGTTATTCTTGAAGATGCTTGTTTAGTATTCTGATCTTCTATTAAAGGTTGTATTAAAACTCTGAGATTTCTGCTTGCTTGTTTAATACAAAGATGAAGTAATTAATTCAAAAGTGTATCCAGCGTAACTGGATGAATAAGATTTTGAATAGCACAAAGTTGTTTAAATTTTTAAGTACAGAGTTACTAAAAGTAGAGAAATGTCAGTTTAAACCATGAAAATCGGCCTTGAGATGATAGGCTTTAGTTGTCTCTCATTCTAACTATCAACATTCAGAGCTTGATTTTACTAAACGGGGTAAAAATTACAAGCAGAAACTGAAGGAGCGCTTTTAAAACACTGAGAGTTTCATTTTAATTCACCATCTGACTTATTCCGCACTTGTGAAGGTGGCTACAACATTCACACAGTTTCAACTCTTCTTTTGAACATTCGCTGTCTGAGACAGTTTTTAGACATGCTGTTATTTGAACATATTTGGGTAATTTCCGTTAATAAGTGGATTGAAATGCAGAATAATATTGGGTCTCTATTACCGCAGACTGTATCATTCCTTTAACTTGAAGCCCATTTCATACATCTCTCTAAGATCAAAAGGAGGAGAAGTCTAAACATGGAGATTTCTGCTATGGCCGGGTACAGCCATTTAACTTCTTCTTTCAACAAGCCAGAGATGGCAGAACTCTCTTTGAAGTGGCAGCCCTGTTGGCCTTTGAAGTCCCTTGTCAATTGCAGAAAGGCTCTGGTGGGGTTTGTTTTGTAGCCAGCTGTCACCGTGAAGGCAGACATGACGTATTTCCAGCAGTCTCACTTCAGGGTCTGTCAAGTGACTGATCTCATAACCAGTCACCATAACAAAGGAGATTCAAACTCACTGACATGAGAGCAAGAGTCCACAGTGAAACTTACTAGGTTCCTCTTGACAGAGCCTGATTTAAATACTCAAGTGATTACACAATGGCAAAGAGATGACGGCTGTGAAGTTAACTGTCACATCTCCTCGGATCCTTGAATATTAAAAATGTACTTTCCATATGTTTATCAATAAAATGTTTCATAACAACAGTATCTTCAATCTTTGCACTGATGAAAAATGATGACTTCTGCAGAAATCAGTAAACTGCTTTAAAAGCACAGTTTACATTGCTAACTTACAACTAGACTTTCTTATATAAGACAATGATTCTCTATAGTTCTGAGACACATGTTTCCATTTGTAATGCTTTTAGACTGCTCAGCTACTCAATTCAAAAATCCCCACCACTCCTGACACAGAAATCAGTTTAAGACTTAAAAGGATAAGACAAACAATTTAACATGTGTTGAGAAACTTCTATAAGCTATAAATATAGCCCATGATAGCACTATATAAAAGGAAACAATCTTAATAATATTACAAATCTATTTTTAAGGTGGGGAGAGATGATACCAATCTTGAAAAATCAAATGTTAAATTTACCAATGATGATCAGAAGTATTAACCCCACTGGAAGGAAAACAGGAACAAAAAGATTTTCACACTAATCTGACCATAGTTTATATCTGTTACGTAGAATGTTTTGAGCTTTCACATGTTTTTATGAACATGGCTTGCTGCTATCAGAGCAGAAGACTAGATGTACACAAGACGTTTAGCTCCCAGGGGCTCTCAGACCAACCTCAGTGTGGCTAGTGTTGCACGTTCGTCCCAGGAAACACAAGTCCTCTATTTCCCACTGAAGAACAGGTCACAGGAATCCCAAGGATGATTCCTAAATTTTACTTTTCCATTCTGGCTACCATGCTTTAAACTCAAGCAACAAAAAAAAGGTAAATTACGCTCAAATAACGATATCTATTCTAAGTCTTTAAATCTACAATTCTGAAATCTTTTTTGAGTTTTTCTGATCAGATGACAAAGCGCTTCATTAAATCCCATGGAAAGGAACTGCAGCAAAGAATAAAAACATGTATTAATTTAAAAAAATGTTTGGTAATGTCTGTAAAAATCATAAACTTACCATGAAACTTTAAATTGTTTAGTAAATAAAGTGATGCTGCTGTTATTAGGGGTATAGACACTCAGGTGGTCAGAATTAAATTTCATTCACTGACTCATGCACTCAAAAAATATTCATTGATTGCCACTATGTACCAGACGTGACGGTAGGTATCAAAGATACAACAGTAAACAAGACATAGCCTGGCCCTCACGGAGCTTTCATTCTACTAGAGAAGACAGAGAGTCTCTTCGGTGACAGTAAATAAATCATAACAACACAATAAAACAAACAGTGAAGGATGCTGCTGCAAAACATGGGGGAGACACACAACTCAGACTTGGAAGGTCAGAGAGGGCTGTATGGAAGGAGAAGTGGGATTTATGCAGACAAGAGAAAAGGGCAAAGATGAAGACACTGCTTCATACAGAGGGAAATGTAGTTTCATAAATGCAAACCAGTCTTCACCCTTCTGAAAAAGGACCCAATGAGCACTGGTGCTCTTTTTCTATCCAAGAAATATTAAATACATCCAAGATTTTATTATTGAAATGATTAAACAAGACTACTGAGAAAGCATTATCGTGGTGACTGGCAGTTAACAGGTAATCAGTAAAGGCAGTACCCCAAGCAGTAGTTGTATTAAGAGAAAGATGCTATGTACGCTTCCTGTGTGTCACATTTTCTGGTAATAAGCCAGTCACATATTTATGGAGTCATCAAAAGCTTACTTTGCAGAAATATACAGAGTAAACAGGTACTTTCTCAGTTTATGTGCATTTGAGGTTAACTGGAAGAGGCTTGTATGTTGTGAATGGCAAACACAAAGCTAAAGTGAAGAAAGAAAAGCCAGCCATACCTCATCGCCCGACTTTATATTCTGAGCTCAGAGCACTCTTCTGAGCTAAACCTGTATATCCAACTGCCTGCTTGACATCATGAGAAACAGAACACAGGCACCTCCAATCTAATATGTACAAAGCTGAACCCCTACCTTAAACTCCTCCTCCTCCAGCTTCCGCAGAGTCGAATGAACACCACCGCCCTCCACTTACACCCTCACGGCAGAAAAGGTGGGCGTCGGCCCCGCCACATCCTCCTCCCTAACCTGCCACACACAGACCATCAGCAGATCCTGCTCATCCCACCTCCAAGCAGCCAACACCCTCCCACGCCCCTGCATCATGCAGTATCTTCCTGACAGGTACGGCCCTCCTACCCTTGCTCTCTCTCTATTTATTCTTCAGATAACTGCCAGAATAGTCTCTCAAAACCTAAAATGGATTTTCATCACTCTTCTGTTTAAAACGATTTAAACCGCAATCCGGTTTCTTCCTACCTCTCCAGTTTCATGTCAGACCATCTGTTCTCACTTGTTTATTTACCCACTCGCCTGCCTACCCGCTCAGCCACCAGCTCGCTTCTACTCACTCCTCTCCACTAACTGGTTTTCCTTTGGTTCTCTGACTGCACCTCGCTCTTCCATCAGGGTGTCCACACACCGTGGTTCCCTCGGAGGTAAACCTCTGGCCATTCTTAATCTCACTAAGTCCTGTACACTTTTCCATGTCTCAGTTTAAGCATCAATGCCTTTGTGATGCCTTCCCTGACCATTCATTCTAAATAAGGTCCTCTTGTTATACTCTTTCATAAAACCCTATACAGGACTATTATTTGTTTGTGTCACAACTTTAAAGAATATGTTTAAATCTGTGATCACCAGATCTCCCTAACATATAAACGCCATTAGGAGAAGGGACCATTTTGTCTGGCTCACAAAAATAGTCACAGCTTCTAGAACATAGCAGCCTCTCAATAAAATTAATTAAATGAACAATGGAATAAATGAAATAGGTGATATCTCTGAGGCCATTAAACTCTTAACAATGCTGGGGTGGCACATACTCCTGGTGGACAGACATCTCCTTCTCACTTGTATAACTATTCTACTCCTTTTTCTGACACTAACTCCAATGCTCATGCTATAAATTTAAGTGTCTAGTTATATGAATATGGGGAAACACACATGATTATGACATCTCATATTTCCCCATTATTTCTTAAAGGAAAAATTACTTTTGACAAACATGTAGACCACGGACGTTTTCCCAAAAACAAAAGTGAAAAAAGGACCAAGGACGAGCAAAAAAGTGCATGTACTTGTATATTTCATTTCTACAACTCTGACAGGCTCAGGAGAAAAAAACTAAGTAGTAGCTGCTAAGTACATGTGTGTCTATGTATTTATCCGTTCATCTAACACATCAGAGAATCCAGCTGTCTGATAGACTGACCACTGGACAGATTAATTAAATAACTATAAAAACTCAGTCCTGCCGGGGCTCCAGCCACAGTTGAGGTATTCAGCTGGAACACGTGGCTGGGCTGTCATCCTACTCACATCTTATAAGACATACCCAGTGTCTCCAGGTTCTACTGGATAGTGCTCCTATAAAGACTTCGGAGGCTTCAGCAACCATCAAGCACTTGTAATGAAAAATGTATATCCACAGAATTTATGTCAAACGTGAAAAAGCAACCTCTGTTTAGAATTCAAATCCTTTTAATAGGGAATGGGATTTGGATACCACATGTGAGCACCAAGAGTGTACACTGCTACTGAAAAAAAAATCTGTTTTCTAGGTACTTTCAGTACACAGGAAGTGCATGTGTGTACATCTATGTGTTTAAGGGGAAAAAAGTCATGAAACTTCAAACAGATATTTCCAATTGTAATTTAAGGTTATGAGGATCAAACACAAATATTTTAAATCCTAAATATTTTGTTTCTTCTTATTTCTAGGAATAAGATATAAGCATAATGTTCTAAAATCCATATTTTGCTTTAAATAGTGCTAAAAAAGTATTCTTTTCTTTCCCTTTCTCCTTCCTAAAGGAACCCACAGAATACATGACTTTGTAAAACTGAAAAATATTTAGCATTAGGATAGGATTTCACAGTACACATTTCTAGTCCTTTACTAAAGCTACCCAAACTATCTTCATGAGGAAAACCTAAAAGTAAACTGGAAAATAATGCACAGACTACGATCCTGCACTGACTTAAGACACACTCTCAGAGAATGAACAACCCAATGACCAAAACCATGCCCACCTGAGCAACCTGTTAGCTGGCTGTGGCATCCTCAGTTGATATAGATACTACAAATTCTAGGCCAGGAAGGGGAGAGGACAAGGATTTCCTCAATTCACAGGAATTAAAACTTCACATATATGTAACTGGGAACTTTTAACAATAAGCGTGTCATCACTGGTACCGAAACAACCAGGTATGGTCTACAGATAGCAAGTTTCTCTGGGGCCTAGCCAGGTTGGACCAGTCCTCCCCTTGGAGCTATCGAGGGCAGTGGTGGTAACGAGAAGTATCAGTAGTAGCTAATGTTGACTGACTACTTCTCTCTTTACACATACAACAACCTCTCTTCATGTGGCAGATATACCACATTATGCCAGCACCTTTATAGCACTATATACCAGTACGAAGTTTCTTTGACAGCTCAAGAACTGACACAGAAATAACTCGCCCAAGATCACAATTTGTAAGTGATGGAACCATAATTCCAACCAAGGCTTCTAACTCGAGAACCCACTTTTCTAGGTACTATAGTTTCCCTGAAGTTCTGGAGTGGCCTTCTGAACTAGAGGGTCACAGTATAAAATCTCTGCACCTAACATGTCACTTCTGCCTTTCTTGGACTTGATTCTCCTAACACTGATGATGCCTAATTTCAGCTTTGTAGGATAAGAGTATTTTCTCAGATGAGATGAAAAAGCCTGAGGGAGAAACTGGTTTGAGGGTAAGAAATAAAGAGTTCTGAATTTGGATGGTTTCAGGTTGAGATTTCAATGAAATACTGGAGTAAAGATAAAAATTAGATATGAAGTAGACTTAGTTTGGATCTCAGAAGAGAGAACTGGGCTGAAAGTACAAACCTGACGTGGTAGCAATTCTACTACTACTACTACTAATACAGCTAACATTCTTCAGCACAATTTCTTAGTTCTTATCCTTGAACAAGTTTTGTGCTAGGGCATTCTCATCTCAGAAAATGGAACCACCACCTCTCAGGCATCCTATCAGAAATCGGACGATCATTTTTGTTTCTTTTTCACCCTTACCCATACATGCAATTCATCAAATCTTTTTAGCTCTGCTTCCATTCTAAACCCGTTCACTTTTCTCCACCTCCGCTGCCAGTATATGAGGTACTCAGCCTAATCTGCCCGCCCTCCCCTAGACCAGGAGTCTTCCACAATGACTGTGTTTGTATACATCTTAAAGAGTTTATATAACTAGGATCTTAACTTGATATATGATTTTTTTGCATCATAAGTTAAAGAGTTGGTATCGCATCATAAGTTAAAGAGTTGGTAGACATCGAGGGAATTTACCTCAACATAATAAAAGCCATATATGACAAACCCACAGCCAGCATCGTTCTCCATGGTGGAAACCTGAAACCATTTCCACTAAGATCAGGAACAAGACAAGGTTGCCCACTCTCACCACTATTGCTCACATAGTTTTGGAAGTTTTAGCCACAGCAGTCAGAGAAGAAAAAGAAAAGGAATCCAAATCAGAAAAGAAGAAGTAAAACTGTCACTGTGTGCAGATGACATGATACTATACGTAGAGAATCCTAAAGATACTACCAGAAAACTACTAGAGCTAATCAATGAATTTGGTAAAGTAGCAGGATACAAAATTAATGCACAGAAATCTGTTGCATTCCTATACACTAATGATGAAAAATCTGGAAGAGAAATTAAGGAAACACTCCCATTTACCACTGCAACAAAAAGAATAAAATACCTAGGAATAAACCTACCTAAGGAGACAAAAGACCTGTATGCAGAAAACTATAAGACACTGATGAAAGAAATCAAAGACGATACAAACAGATGGGGAGATATACCATGTTCTTGGATTGGCAGAATCAACACTGTGAAAATGACTTGACTACCCAAAGCAATCTACAGATTCAATGCAATCCCTATCAAACAACCAATGGCATTTTTCACAGAACTAGAACAAAAAAATTTCACAATTTGTATGGAAACACAAAAGACCCCAAATAGCCAAAGCAATCTTGAGAAAGAAAAATGGAGCTGGAGGAATGAGGCTCCCTGATTTCAGACTATGCTACAAAGCTACAGTTATCAAGACAGTATGGTACTGGCACAAAAACAGAAATGTAGATCAACGGAACAGGATAGAAAGCCCAGAGATAAACCCATGCACATATGGTCACCTTATCTTTGATGAAGGAGGCCAGAATACACAGTGGAGAAAAGACAGCCTCTTCAATAAGTAGTGCTGGGAAAACTGGACAGCTCTATGTAACAGAATGAAATTAGAACACTCCCTAACACCATACACAAAAATAAACTCAAAATGGATTAAAGACCTAAATGTAAGGCCAGACACTATAAAACTCTTAGAGGAAAGCATAGGCAGAACACTCTGTGATAAAATCACAGCAAGATCCTTTTGACCCACCTCCTAGAGAAATGGAAATAAAAACAAAAATAAACAAATGGGACCTAATGAAACTTAGAAGCTTTTGCACAGCAAAGGAGACCATAAACAAGACGAAAGACAACCCTCTGAATGGGAGAAAATATTTGCAAACGAAGCAACTGACAAAGAATTAATCTCCAAAATATACAAGCAGCTCATGCAGCTCAATATCAAAAAAACAAACAACCCAATCCAAAAATGGGCAGAAGACCTAAATAGATACTTCTCCAAAGAAGATATACAGATTGCCAACAAACACGTGAAAGGATGCTCAACATCACTAATCATTAGAGAAATGCAAATCCAAACTACAATGAGGTATCACCTCACACCAGTCAGAATGGCCATCATCAAAAAATCTACAAACAATAAATGCTGGAGAGGGTGTGGAGAAAAGGGAACCCTTTTGCACTGTTGGTGGGAACGTAAATTGATACAGCCACTATGGAGAACAGTATGGAGGTTCCCTAAAAAACTAAAAATAGAACTACCATATGACCCAGCAATCCCACTACTGGGCATATACCCTGAGAAGACCATAATTCAAAAAGAGTCTTGTACCGCAATGTTCATTGCAGCTCTGTTTACAATAGCCAGGACGTGGAAGCAACCTAAGTGTCCATCGACAGATGAATGGATAAAGAAGATGTGGCACATATATACAATGGAATATTACTCAGCCATATAATAAATGAAATTGAGTTATTTGTTGTGAGGTGGATGGACCTAGAGACTGTCATACAGAGTGAAGTAAGTTAGAAGGAGAAGAACAACTACCGTATGCTAACACATATATATGGAATCAAAAAAGAAAATGATTCTGAAGAACCTAGGGGCAGGACAGGAATAAAGACGCAGACATAGAGAATGGACCTGAGGACACGGGGAGGGGGAAGGGTAAGGTGGGACGAAATGAGAGAGTGGCATGGACATATATACACTACCAAGTGTAAGATAGATAGCTAGTGGGAAGCAGCCGCATAGCACAGGGAGATCAGCTCAGTGCTTTGTGACCACCAAAAGGGGTGGGATAGGGAAGGTGGGAGGGGGACTTAAGAGGGAGGGGATATGGGGATATATGTACACATATAGCTGATTCACTTTTTTATACAGCAGGAACTAACACACCATTGTGAAGCAATTATACTCCAGTAAAGATGTTTAAAAAGAAAAAAAAATGATCTGTGGGAGGGAAGGGGGCGCGGGGAATAAGTGCACGCAGTCAGATGTGCCGAATCTTGTTTAGTCTTAGACTCTGGAATTTTGACTTTGTATTCAAGGCAGTGGAGAACTGTTGAAGCATTTTAAGCAGGGAACAGTATTTATGAGATTTCTGGTTCATTCATTCATTCGGCAGATCTTTATTGAATATCCGACGGTGCTGTGGTAGCCTGAGTAACACACCTTGATGAGCAAAGCAGCAGTGGTGTCTCCAGTAAGAGAGCTTGCAGTCCACAGCGGGACACAGACACCAGCCTGAAAAATGACACTTAATTACAGGTTATCACCAAGTACTGTAAAGGGTAAGAACAGGTTTTCTGGGATAGACGATAACTGGATGGAGGTTGGAGAGGGTAGAACCTATTTTTGACTCAATGCACAGAGAGGGTCCTCTGAGAAAGTGCCTGAAGGGTGAGAAGCCTGCCTGTGACGAGTGGGGAGGACCTGGCAGCAGTAGGTGGGGACAAGCTGACCTGCGTGAGGACAACCAGCACGACTGGGGCAGGGGCACTGCAGGGTACGCAGAGGTGAGTGGAGGCAAGCAGTTCGTGTTTTTCTAAGCATGTTGGATGCCACTGTGGAGGTTTAAGTCGGGCATGACATCCTCTGATTTGTGTTTTGAAAAGATCATTGTGGCTGTGGGTTGGAAAACAGATTCAGCGGAGCTGAGTGGAAGCAAGAAGGTCCGCTGGGTAACTAGAGTAGCCTAGGCCAGAGATCTTCAAGCTGAGGCACCCACGCACCTGGAACTGCACCAGCCTTTTCCCCAGGGATCCGTGGGTCCAGCTCCTCTGCTTCTAAGCATACTTTTCCCTCAAATCGCTCTGCCTACGTAGGCATCTGACACATGCAGATTCTCTTGTTTCATTTCCCCCTTCGCAGTTGTGCATCCCTCACTCTGCGGTGGGCACTCCTCTCCTAGGTCTTACTCTTCTGTGTTCCTCCGGGGAGGGGAGAAAACCTCTCGAACAACAACAAAGGGATAATTCTAAAGGTTTGTATTGAGAAACTGGATGAGGAAAGTCAGATTGTTTACAATTCTTTGTTTTCAACAGAATCAAAGGACACCTGATTGAGATGCTGGCTGATAGATAATTATCCGTGATTTTTGATGATAGGCTACTCTGTGATTTGGGGCATATAATTCTGAAGGAGTGCCAAAAGTCAAGTTACAATACCATAACAAAACTCCTCTTCCTATTTGTTTTCATAAAAGTTTGTTAGTGCTTATGCCTGTGAAAATGAAACATATCATAGAATTGATACTGAACCCTGAGTTTTTCTCTCAGTAATATTCATCAGGAGATATCTCACCTAATAAGAGTAAAAGTTCCATTAATCTCATTGAGATAAGTATGCTTAAAGATAAGTTGTTGATAAAATTTTGTACTCTTCATGTTTTATAGTTATTCTCTCAAAATATCTACTATTTATATTGATTTTAATTGATCATGTTACTAGTAATGATAACTCAATCCAAAAGAATTTTTTAACAGAGTTATGACCATAGGAAACTTTGTGAATATCAAATTTAAATTTATATACATAGTTTTATTGCAGAAAAGTATGAGAGAGGATCCATACAAAAAAATCTAACATAAAATAAATTTCATTAGTATAAAATTTTAGGGAGAAGTGGAATTGAAACCCAAGGTCAAAGAGCAAATATAAAAAATAAAAATTTTAATCATTAAAGCACAGTTTGTCCTTATAGTTTTTAAATAGATAGTAATGGATATCAAGTCACCATGGTATTTATATTTCATCAAATACTTTCTGTTTTAAAAAGAAGTGGTGCTTTATTTTTTGAAAACAATTTAAAAAATACCTAAGAAATTACAGTCTTTGCAACTCTTTAACACATTGTGGTATAAGACTCTTTTTGAATTATGGGCTTCTCAGGGTATATGCCCAGTAGTGGGATTGCTGGGTCATATGGTAGTTCTATTTTTAGTTTTTTAGGGAACCTCCATACTGTTCTCCATAGTGGCTGTATCAATTTACATTCCCACCAACAGTGCAAAAGGGTTCCCTTTTCTCCACACCCTCTCCAGCATTTATTGTTTGTAGATTTTTTGATGATGGCCATTCTGACTGGTGTGAGGTGATACCTCATTGTAGTTTGGATTTGCATTTCTCTAATGATTAGTGATGTTGAGCATCCTTTCACGTGTTTGTTGGCAATCTGTATATCTTCTTTGGAGAAGTATCTATTTAGGTCTTCTGCCCATTTTTGGATTGGGTTGTTTGTTTTTTTGATATTGAGCTGCATGAGCTGCTTGTATATTTTGGAGATTAATTCTTTGTCAGTTGCTTCGTTTGCAAATATTTTCTCCCATTCAGAGGCTTGTCTTTCGTCTTGTTTATGGTCTCCTTTGCTGTGCAAAAGCTTCTAAGTTTCATTAGGTCCCATTTGTTTATTTTTGTTTTTATTTCCATTTCTCTAGGAGGTGGGTCAAAAAGGATCTTGCTGTGATTTTATCACAGAGTGTTCTGCCTATGCTTTTCTCTAAGAGTTTTATAGTGTCTGGCCTTACATTTAGGTCTTTAATCCATTTTGAGTTTATTTTTGTGTATGGTGTTAGGGAGTGTTCTAATTTCATTCTGTTACATAGAGCTGTCCAGTTTTCCCAGCACTACTTATTGAAGAGGCTGTCTTTTCTCCACTGTGTATTCTGGCCTCCTTCATCAAAGATAAGGTGACCATATGTGCATGGGTTTATCTCTGGGCTTTCTATCCTGTTCCGTTGATCTACATTTCTGTTTTTGTGCCAGTACCATACTGTCTTGATTACTGTAGCTTTGTAGCATAGTCTGAAATCAGGGAGCCTCATTCCTCCAGCTCCATTTTTCTTTCTCAAGATTGCTTTGGCTATTCGGGGTCTTTTGTGTTTCCATACAGATTGTAAAAATTTTTTGTTCTAGTTCTGTGAAAAATGCCATTGGTAGGGATTGCACTGAATCTGTAGATGGCTTTGGGTAGTATAGTCATTTTCATAATGTTGATTCTGCCAATCCAAGAACATGGTATATCTCCCCATCTGTTTGTATAGTCTTTGATTTCTTTCATCAGTGTCTTATAGTTTTCTGCATACAGGTCTTTTGTCTCCTTAGGTAGGTTTATTCCTAGGTATTTTATTCTTTTTGTTGCAGTGGTAAATGGGAGTGTTTCCTTAATTTCTCTTCCAGATTTTTCATCATTAGTGTATAGGAATGCAACAGATTTCTGTGCACTAATTTTGTATCCTGCTACTTTACCAAATTCATTGATTAGCTCTAGTAGTTTTCTGGTAGTATCTTTAGGATTCTCTACGTATAGTATCATGTCATCTGCACACAGTGACAGTTTTACTTCTTCTTTTCTGATTTGGATTCCTTTTCTTTTTCTTCTCTGACTGCTGTGGCTAAAACTTCCAAAACTACGTGAGCAATAGTGGTGAGAGTGGGCAACCTTGTCTTGTTCCTGATCTTAGTGGAAATGGTTTCAGGTTTTCACCATGGAGTACGATGCTGGCTGTGGGTTTGTCATATATGGCCTTTATTATGTTGAGGTAAATTCCCTCGATGCCTACTTTCTGGAGGGTTTTTATCATAAATCGGTGTTGAATTTTGTCAAAAGCTTTTTCTGCATCTGAGATGACCATATGGTTTTTCTCCTTCAATTTGTTAATATGGTGTATCACATTGATTGATTTGTGTATATGCAAGAATCCTTGCATTCCTGGGATAAACCCCACTTGATCATGGTGTATAATCCTTTTAATATGCTGTTGGATTCTGTTCGTATTTTCTTGAGGATTTTTGCATTTATGTTCATCAGTGATAATGGCCTGTAGTTTTCTTTTTTTGTGTCATCTTTGTCTGCTTTTGGTATCAGGGTGGTGGTGACCTCGTAGAATGAGTTGGGGAGTGTTCCTCCCTCTGCTATATTTTGGAAGAGTTTGAGAAGGATAGGTGTTAGCTCTTCTCTAAATATGTTTGGTAGAATTCGCCCGTGAAGCCATCTGGTCCTGGACTTGTTTGTTGGAAGATTATTAATAACAGTTTCAATTTCAGTGCTTGTGATTGGTCTGTTCATATTTTCTATTTCTTCCTGGTTCAGTCTCGGAAGGTGTGTTTTTCTAAGATTTTGTCCATTTCTTCCAGGTTGTCCATTTTGTTGGCATATAGTTGCTTGTAGTAATCTGTCATGATCCTTTGTATTTCTGCAATGTCAGTTGTTACTTCTCCTTTTTCATTTCTAAATCCATTGATTTGAGTCTTCTCTTTTTCTTGATGAGTCTGGCTTATGGTTTATCAATTTTTTTAATCTTCTCAAAGAACCAGCTTTTAGTTTTATTGATCTTTGCCACTGTTTCCTTCATTTCTTAGCCTCCATGTGTTTGTATTTTTTAGTTTTTTTTCTTGTAATTGATATCTAGTCTCATAGTGTTGTGCTCAGAAAAGATACTTCATACGATTTCAAGTTTCTTAAATTTACCAAGGCTTGATTTGTGACCCAAGATATGATGTATCCTGGAGAATGTTCTGTGAGCACTTGAGAAGAAAGTGTATTCTGTTGCTTTTGGATGGAATGTCCTGTAAATATCAATTAAGTCCATCTTGTTTAATGCATCATTTAAAGCTTGTGTTTCCTTATTTATTTTCATTTCGGATGATCTGTCCATTGGTGAAAGTGGGGTGATAAAGTCCCCTACTATGATCATGTTGCTGTTGATTTCCCCTTTTATGGCTGTTAGCATTTGCCTTATGTACTGAGGTGTTCCTATGTTGGGTGCATAAATATTTACAGTTGTTATATCTTCTTCTTGGATTGATCCCTTGATCATTACGTAGTGTCCTTCTTTGCCCCTTGTAATAGTCCTTATTTTAAAGTCTATTTTGTCTGATATGAGAATTGCTACTCCAGCTTTCTCTTGATTTCCATTTGCATGGAATGTCTTTATCCATCCCCTCACTTTCAGTCTGTATGTGTCTCTAGATCTGAAGTGGGGCTCTGGTAGACAGCATATATACGGGTCTTGTTTTTGTATCCATTCAGCCAGTCTATGTCTTTTGGTGGGAGCATTTAATCCATTTACATTTAAGGTAGTTATCGATATGTATGTTTCTATTACCATTTTCTTAATTGTTTGGGGTTTTTTTTTGTAGGTCTTTCCCTTCTCTTGTGTTTCCTGCCTAGAGAAGTTCCTTGAGCATTTGTTGTAAAGCTGGTTTTGTGGTGCTGAATTCTCTTAACTTTTGCTTGTCTGTAAAGGTTTTAATTTCTCTGTCGAATCTGAATGAGATCCTTGCTGGGTAGAGTAATCTTGGTTGTAGGTTCTTCCCTTTGATCACTTTAAATATGTCCTGCCACTCCCTTCTGGCTTGCAGAGTCTCTGCTGAAAGATCAGCTGTTAATCTTACGGGGATTCCCTTGTATGGTATTTGTTGCTTTTCCCTTTCTGTTTTTAGTATTTTTTCTTTGTATTTTATTTTTGATAGTTTGATTAATATGTGTCTTAGCATGTTTCTCCCTGGATTTATCCTACCTGGGACTCACTGTGCTGCCTGGACTTGACTATTTCTTTTCCCATGTTAGGGTACTTTTCAACTATAATCTCTTCGAATATTTTCTCAGTCCCTTTCTTTTTCTCTTCTTCTGGGACCCTTATAATTTGAATGTTGGTGCATTTAATGTTGTCCCAGAGGTCTCTGAGACTGTCCTCAATTCTTTTCATTCTTTTTTCTTTATTCTGCTCTGCAGTAGTTATTTCTACTATTTTATCTTCCAGGTCACTTATCCGTTTTTCTGCCTCAGTTATTCTGCTCTTGATTCCTTCCAGAAAATTTTACATTTCATTTATTGTGTTGTTCATCATTGTTTGTTTGCCCTTTAGTTCTTCTAGGTACTTGTTAAACGTTTCTTGTATTTTCTCCATTCTATTTCCAAGATTTTGGATCATCTTTACTATCATTATTCTGAATTCTTTTTCAGGTAGACTGCCTATTTCCTCTTCATTTCTTATGGGTTCTTACCTTGCTCCTTCATCTGCTGTGTATTTCTCTGTCTTCTCATTTTGCTTAACTTACTGTGTTTGGGGTCTCCTTTTCACAGGCTGAAGGTTCATAGTTCCCGTTGTTTTTGGTGCCTGCTCCCAGTGGGTAAGGTTGATTCAGTGGGTTGTGGAGGCTTCCCGGTGGAGGGGACTGGTGCCTGTGTTCTGGTGGATGAGGCTGGATCTTGTCTTTCTGGTGGGCAGGACCGCATCCGGTGGTGTGTTTTGGGGTGTCTGTGACCTTATTATGATTTTAGGTAGCCTCTCTGTTAATGGGTGGGGTTGTGTTCCTATCTTGCTAGTTGTTTGGCATAGGGTGTCCAGCACTGTAGCTTGCTGGTCATTGAGTGGAGCTGGGCCTTAGCGTTGAGGTGGAGATCTCTGGCAGAGCTTTTGCCGTTTGATATTACATGGGGCCGGGAGGTCTCTGGTGGACCAATGTCCTGAACTCGGCTCTCCCACCTCAGAGGCTCAGGCCTGACTCCTGGCCGGAGCTCCAAGACCCTGTCAGCCACACAGCTCAGAAGAAAAGACTCCCACTGATCTTGACGTTCATGTGGAACCTAAGCCGTAACTACTAACCGCTACCTAAAATTCCCCAATGCTTCCAACTTCTACCTATGCTGGTCCATTCACATGTAGTACGTCGAACATCCTTCACCTCTTTGCCTAACTCTAAGACTGAGCTCGTGCATAAGCCACCTCCTCCAGGAAGCCTTCTACGGACCCCTCCAAACTGGATTACATAGAAAGCAGGTTGATGTAGAGAGAGATACACACTCCACAGGGAGAACGTTGTCTGTCTCAGAAGGTGAGAGCAGCCCTACCTGTTCTACTCTTAAAGCTCTCTATGCAGATCCCTGCCAATGGAAGTTATCAAACTGAACCATAATTATAGGTTCATTCTCCAGGCTTTCCCAATAAACGTGTTCTTGAGGCAGAGGCTGTATCTATTACCTTTTTATTTTCAATCCTTAGTGTGGTATCTGGAAAAATTCATGGCATTCAATAAACGTCTATGGAAAAGGTAGTGTAAGTAAAGGTATTTTATTTTCTGAGCATTACTGCCACTTAATTAAAAACTGAGGAAAATATCATTTGCTATAAATATTCAGATCAGTACAGGATTCTGTTTATAAGACCAAATAATAAATTGTCCATTTTGGGAACAGCTGAAAGTAGAAGGCAATGGGAAGGCCTGGGGAGTCCAATTACAGTCCTGTCACCATACACCATCTTCTCTAGGCTGCCCAGCTACCAGTGCTGCTTCGCCGTGGTAACTGTTCCATTTGAACAAGTATTTACTCAGGTATCATGGTGATAACTGCTGTGTAATTGGCTGGGTAGATTTGCAGCTAATAGGGGATTTAATAAACCTTTAAGAACAAAAACAGATAGGACACTCGGCAGCAGCCACTGGGCAGGCCCCACTGTCCTGTGTCCAGCGCCACCTCCTCTGCAGCCACCTCGACACAGCAGGTGTGGCTGAGATTCAGTCAGAAGTGAGGAAGACAGAAATATGGAGAAAAACCCACCACCTGCAAAAGAAACAATGGAACAGGAGAAGCAAGCAGGCGAGGCGCAGTGAGGCGTGTGCTCCCAATATGCACCAGACTTCCCACAAAAAGATGGATCAAGTTTAAATGACTGTGCTGCCCACTTTCACATCAAAGAACCAAAAACTACTGACAAGGAAGCATGCCTGCCTCTCCCGTCTGCCTGCCTGGCTGACAGGGAAGGGAGAGGCCTTGCAAGTTGAAGGAAGCACCTGGGTGGGATGACAGAGAAACCTGGAGTGAAGGCCACACTGGTCCAGGGTGTCCTGCAGGTTGTAAAATGAACTTTAATTAAGTGTCACTTTTTGTTCAAATGATTTTAATTAGATTGCACAATTTTTAATATGCAAAGAAAAAGTTTTAAAACCTGAATTAAAAAAGAATAAGAAAAGATGTAATCCTTAAAAATGCTCATTCATCTATAACTATCTAGCAAATCATTGGTAAAACACTACGATCTTCTAGGTCAAGAATTTACACTTAACATACACACCAGATAATGGCAAAATGGCAATTTGAAAAAAATGAGTATCACTATTAAAAATGAGCTTTGAAATGAGAACTCGTGCAAATGTTAGTCATATTGACAGGATATATCTTTTTCATTGCTCAAAACGTTAAAAAATATACTTTAGGGACAGATATAAATCCACCTTATTGAGTGACAAGAAAAGGTCTTATTACTTTAGAGGCGTTTTTGAAACATTTAGCTAGCAATCTGCAAATGGCTCCTTCAAAAAATAAATTTATTCTCAAAGAATACCAGTGAAGATATTTAAAACATTCTTTTCAAGTGCTAAAAACCAAAGCAAAAACACAATCATGTCAAAAATGTTAAGTTCACAGCAACACTGCTGAACAAAAGACACTGCTCCCAGCCCCTTGGCAATTCTGTGACCTATTTAAGGGAACAATCTTTACTCTATGTTCATATAGACGCTTAAATTGAACACAACACAAAACCTCTCAAAAGTTGAGCAGAGAGAAGTTTCCAAAGAAGAAAACCCATATGGAAAGGAACAAAGCAAAGGTAAAAGGAGCCCTTGAGGGCTTCCCTGGTGGCTCAGGGGTTAAGAATCCACCTGCCAATGCAGGGGACATGGGTTTGAGCCCTGGTCCAGGAAGATCCCACATGCCGCGGAGCAACTAAGCCCGTGCACCACAACTACCGAGCCTGGATTCTAGAGCCCACGAGCCACAACTACTGAGCCCGTGTGCCACAACTACTAAAGCCCGTGCACCTAGAGCCCATGCTTCGCAACGAGAAGCCACCGCAATGAGAAGCCCGTGTACCACAACGAAGAGTAATCCCTGCTCACCGCAACTAGAGAAAGCCTGCGCACAGCAACGAAGACCCAACAGAGCCAAAAATAAAAATAAATAAATTTATATAAAAAAAAAAAAAAGCCCTTGAGTCTTCCCCCACAGAATTATTCACTTTATTCTCTCCATTTGCCAACACAGGTTAGAGGAGGTCTTCCTTCATTAGATCATTGGACAACTTCTTTAAATTTGGGGCATTGGCTCAGTGTAGAGCAGCACATATTAGGAATAAAGACATGTAAGGGGATCCTGTAAGAATACAAGAAAGGCATCAAGAGTCATTTTCCTTTGAGAGTTTTTCTCTGCTCAAACTTTAAAAGGTTCTGTATTTTATTTTAATAAGAGAAATGGTTCCCAAACAATTTTACGTTGCTCCTTGAGAAATTCAGAGATGCAGCTACCCTTCTTCTATCAGAGGGAGGCATTTCTTCTCAGAGGCTAAATTTAGGCAAGAGACATAAATTTTGGACCTGAGCAAGATAATAAGTATAATGTCCCTAGCCATTAGGGACATTAAAAGCCATTTAAGATATTTCAAACAAATATTTGTAGATTACTTTGGTGCATACAATTAATACATATAAGCAAAATTAACAGTAGGGTTAGAAGACAGAAAAAGATACAATAAAAGAATAGAAGATGGAAGCTGGAGAGGACAGTGAATGACGGGTACACAGCCTCAGAAGTACAAACATAAAAGCAGTTTCTTCATACCTTAAACCACTTAAAGCCCAAATGACTGGTCTCATGCAATATTTCACTCAACAGCTTCAGACAGGCAGTGAGTAGCAGAATGGACGAAAAAAGATAAACAGGAAAGAGAGAAAGAAAAAGGCATGCAATTAAAAGCAAATTATTTACAGCCACTTCAAAAGATACTTTTTTCAGTTTCTTACAAAGCTCAATACAACCTAGCAATCACACTCCCAGACATTTACCTAAATGAGTTGAAAACTGATGCCCATACAGAAACCTGCACATGAATGTTTACAGCAGCTTTATTGACAACTGCCAAAAACTGGAAGCAACCAAGGTGTTATTCAATAGGTAATGGAATAAACAAACCATGGTACGTCCATTCAGTGGAATATTTTCAGAGATAAAACAAGATAAACTCTCAGGCCACAAAAAGACATGGGATTACCTTAAACGCAGAGGCTAAAGGAAAGAAGCCAGTCTGAAAAGGCTACAGGAAAAAGATCAGGGATTGGGGAGATGGGGGAGGGATGAAAAGGAGGAGCATGGGGAATTTTCAGGGACTGAAACTACTTTGTATGATACTGTAATGGTAGATACATGCCATCATACATTTGGCAAAACCCATAATATGTGTAACATGAGAGCGATCCAAACTGTAAACTATGGACTAGTTAATAATGTGTCAATACTGGCCCATTAATTTTAACAACTGTATCACACCAATGCAAGATGTTAACAAGGGAAACTGAGGTCTAGGAAGGCGTATATGGGAACTCTCTGTACTTTCTCCTCAACTTTTCTGTGAACTAAAAAACTGATCTAAAAATAGCCTATTAAGATAGACTCATCCACCAGAGGGCAGACAGCAGAAGCAAGAAGAACTACAATCCTGCAGCCTGTGGAACAAAAACCACATTCACAGAAAGATAGACAAGATGAAAAGGCAGAGGGCTCTATATCAGATGAAGGAACAAGATAAAACCCCAGAAAAACAACTAAATGAAGTGGAGATGGGCAACCTTCCAGAAAAAGAATTCAGAATAATGATAGTGAAGATGATCCAGGACCTCGGAAAAAGAATGGAGGCAAAGATCGAGAAGATGCAAGAAATGTTTAACAAAGACCTAGAAGAATTAAAGAACAAACAAACAGAGATGAACAATAACTGAAATGAAAACTACACTAGAAGGAATCAATAACAGAATAACTGAGGCAGAAGAACGGATAAATGACCTGGAAGACAGAATGGTGGAATTCACTGCTGCTGAACAAAATAAAGAAAAAAGAATGAAAAGAAATGAAGACAGCCTAAGAGACTTCTGGGACATTAAACACAACAACATTCGCATTATAGGGGTCCCAGAAGGAGAAGAGAGAGAGGAAGGACCAGAGAAAATATTTGAAGAGATTATAGTCGAAAACTTCCCTAATGTGGGAAAGGAAATAGCCACCCAAGTCCAGGAAGCGCACTGAGTCCCATACAGGATAAACCCAAGGAGAAACACACCGAGACACATAGTAATCAAAGTGGCAAAAATTAAAGACAAAGAAAAATTATTGAAAGCAGCAAGGGAAAAACAACAAATAACATACAAGGGAACTCCCATAAGGTTAACAGCTGATTTCTCAGCAGAAACTCTAAAGGCAGAAGGGAGTGGCATGATATACTTAAGGTGATGAAAGGGAAGAACCTACAACCAAGATTACTCTACCCAGCAAGGATCTCATTCAGATTCGATGGAGAAATCAAAAGATTTACAGACAAGCAAAAGCTAAGAGAATGCAGCACCACCAAACCAGCTTTACAACAAATGCTAAAGGAACTTCTCTAAGTGGGAAACACAAGAGAAGAAAAGGACCTACAAAAACAAACCCATAACAATTAAGAAAATGGTCACAGGAACATACATATCGATAATTACCTTAAACATGAATGGATTAAATGATCCAACCAAAAGACACAGGCTTGCTGAATGGATACAAAAAGAAGATCCATATATATGCTGTCTACAAGAGACCCACTTCAGACCTAGAGACACATACAGACTGAAAGTGAGGGGATGGAAAAAGATATTCCATGCAAATGGAAATCAAAAGAAAGCTGGAGTAGCTATACTCATATCAGATAAAATAGACTTTAAAATAAAGAATGTTACAAGAGACAAGGAAGGACACTACATAATGATCGAGGGATCAATCCAAGAAGATATAACAATTATAAATATATATGCACCCAACATAGGAGCACCTCAATACATAAGGCAACTGCTAACAGCTATAAAAGAGGAAATTGACAGTAACACAATAATAGTGGGGGACTTTAACACCTCACTTACACCAATGGACAGATCATCCAAAATGAAAATAAATAAGGAAACAGAAGCTTTAAATGACACAACAGACCAGATAGATTTAATTGATATTTATAGGACATTCCATCCAAAAACAGCAGACTACACATTCTTCTCAAGTGCGTATGGAACATTCTCCAGGATAGATCACATCTTGGGTCACAAATCAAGCCTCAGTAAATTTAAGAAAATTGAAATCATATCAAGCATCTTTTCTGACCACAACGCTATGAGATTAGAAATGAATTACAGGGGAAAAAACGTAAAAACACAAACACATGGAGGCTAAACAATACGTTACTAAATAACCAAGAGATCACTGAAGAAATCAAAGAGGAAATCAAAAAATACCTAGAGACAAATGACAATGAAAACACGATGATCCAAAACCTATGGGATGCAGCAAAAGCAGTTCTATAGCTATACAAGCCTACCTCAAGAAACAAGAAACATCTCAAGTAAACAATCTAACCTTACACCTAAAGGAACTAGAGAAAGAAGAACAAACAAAACCCAGAGTTAGCAGAAGGAAAGAAATCATAAATATCAGAGCAGAAATAAATGAAATAGAAACAAAAGAAAACAATAGCAAAGATCAATAAAACTAAAAGCTGGTTCTTTGAGAAGATAAACAAAATTGATAAACCATTAGCCAGACTCATCAAGAAAAAGAGGGAGAGGACTCAAATCAATAAAATTAGAAATGAAAAAGGAGAAGTTACAACAGACACCGCAGAAATACAAAGCATCCTAAGAGACTACTACAAGCAACTCTATGCCAATAAAATGGACAACCTGCAAGAAATGGACAAATTCTTAGAAAGGTATAACTTTCCAAGACTGAACCAGGAAGAAACAGAAAATATGAACAGACCAATCACAAGTAATGAAATTGAAACTGTGATTAAAAATCTTCCAACAAAGAAAAGTCCAGGACCAGATGGCTTCACAGGTGAATTCTATCAAACATTAGAGAAGAGCTAACACCCATCCTTCTCAAACTCTTCCAAAAAATTGCAGAGGAAGGAACACTCCCAAACTTATTCTATGAGGCCACCATCACCCTGATACCAAAACCAGACAAAGATACTACAAAAAAAGAAAATGACAGACCAATATCACTGATGAATATAGATGCAAAAATCCTCAACAAAATACTAGCAAACAGAATCCAACAACACATTAAAAGGATCATACACCACGATCAAGTGGGATTTATCCCAGGGATGCAAGGATTCTTCAATATACACAAATCAATCAATGTGATACACCATATTAACAAATTGAAGGAGAAAAACCATATGATCATCTCAACAGATGCAGAAAAAGCTTTTGACAAAATTCAACACCCATTTATGATAAAAACTCTCCAGAAAGTGGGCATAGAGGGAACCTACCTCAACATAATAAAGGTCATATATGACAAACCCACAGCAAACATCATTCTCAATGGTGAAAAACTGAAAGCATTTCCTCTAAGATCAGGAACAAGACAAGGATGTCCACGCTCACCACTATTATTCAACATAGTTTGGGAAGTCCTAGCCACAGCAATCAGAGAAGAAAAAGAAATAAAAGGAATACAAATTGGAAAAGAAGAAGTAAAACTGTCACTGTTTGCAGATGACATGATACTATACATAGAGAATCCTAAAAATGCCACCAGAAAACTACTAGAGCTAATCAATGAATTTGGTAAAGTTGCAGGATACAAAATTAATGCACAGAAATCTCTTGCATTCCTATACACTAATGATGAAGAATCTGAAAGAGAAATTATGGAAACACTCCCATTTACCATTGCAACAAAAATAATAAAATACCTAGGAATAAACCTACCTAGGGAGACAAAAGACCTGTATGCAGAAAACTATAAGACACTGATGAAAGATATTACAGATGATACCAACAGATGGAGAGATATACCATGTTCTTGGATTGGAAGAATCAATATTGTGAAAATGACTATACTACCCAAAGCAATCTACAGATTCAGTGCAATCCCTATCAAATTACCAATGGCATTTTTTACGGAACTGGAACAAATCATCTTAAAATTTGTATGGAGACACAAAAGACCTCGAATAGCCAAAGCAGTCTTGAGGGAAAAAAACGGAGCTGGAAGAATCAGACTCCCTGACTTCAGACCATACTACAAAGTTACAGTAATCAAGACAATATGGTACTGGCACAAAAACAGAAACATAGATCAATGGAACAAGATAGAAAGCCCAGAGATAAACCCACGCACCTATGGTCAACTAATCTATGACAAAGGAGGCAAAGATATACAATGGAGAAAAGACAGTCTCTTCAATAAGCGGTGCTGGGAAAACTGGACAGCTACACGTAAAAGAATGATATTAGAACATTCCCTAACACCATACACAAAAATAAACTCAAAATGGATTTGAGACCTAAATGTAAGACCGGACACTATAAAACTCTTAGAGGAAAACATAGGAAGAACACTCTTTGACATAAATCACAGCAAGATCTTTTTTGATCCACCTCCTAGAGTAATGGAAATAAAAACAAAAATAAACAAATGGGACCTAATGAAACTTAGAAGCTTTTGCACAGCAAAGGAAACCATAAACAAGACGAGAAGACAACCCTCAGAATGGGAGAAAATATTTGCAAATGAATCAACGGACAAAGGATTAATCTCCAAAATATATAAACAGCTCATGCAGCTCAATATTCAAGAAACAAACAACCCAATCCAAAAATGGGCAGAAGACCTAAATAGACATTTCTCCAAAGAAGACATACAGATGGCCAAGAAGCACATGAAAAGATGCTCAACATCACTAATTATTAGAGAAATGCAAATCAAAACTACAATGAGGTATCACCTCACAGCAGTTAGAATAGGCATCATCAGAAAAGCTACAAACAACAAATGCTGGAGAGGGTGTGGAGAAAAGGGAACCCTCTTGCACTGTTGGTGGGAATGTAAATTGATACAGCCACTATGGAGAACAGTATGGAGGCTCCTTAAAAAACTAAAAATAGAATTACCATATGATCCAGCAATCCCACCACTGGGCATATACCCAGAGAAAACCATAGTTTAAAAAGACACATGCATCCGAATGTTCATTGCAGCACTATTTACAATAGCCAGGTCATGGAAGCAACCTAAATGCCCATTGACAGACGAATGGATAAAGAAGATGTGGCACATACATACAATGGAATATTACTCAGCCATAAAAAGGAACGAAATTGAGTCACTTGTTGAGACGTGGACGGATCTAGAGACTGTCATACAGAGTGAAGTAAGTCAGAAAGAGGAAAACAAATATCGTATATTAATGCATGTATGTGGAACCTAGAAAAATGGTACAGATGAACCAGTTTGCAGGGCAGAAGTTGAGACACAGATGTAGAGAACAGACGTGTGGACATCAACGGGGGAAAACCGCAGTGGGGTGGGGATGGTGGTGTGCTGAATTGGGTGATTGGGATTGACACGTATACACTGATGTGTATAAAATTGATGACTAATAAGAACCTGCAGTATAAACAAACAAACAAACAAAACAACTAATACTAAACTTTCTTTGGGTTATTTGTATGGAAATACGTTAATATAAATGTTTCAGACATTACATGAAATTCCTAAAAATCTTATATGTTCTGGTATAATGTTATAAGTCATAATTCTAGTTATTACTTTAAAATTTATATCTCAGAAATAACTAAATTTCCTTGTCAATTGCATTACTATGAACTTTCATCAAATCTTTCACTGTGGTCATTTTTAAGTCTTTTGTCATTTATAGACAGTTCTGGGTGTACTCTGATGCTTTTGCAAAAATGTTCCTATAAAAGGGTTTCATCTTCAAGGAATTCATGGCAAAGACTCTGACAAGCACAGGTTTCTGGTAACTGACTATACTGCTGAACTGAATGAATAAGCACTTTCAGAACTCTAATGGAAAACTGATGAATTCATAAAAGTGCTAACAAAAGATCAAGATGAAAAAAAAATTAATTACATGGGACCGAGTGAACTGATGAGGATGATTATAAGTTTTGTGACTTTCTGTTTGAATAAAAAAAAAAAAATCCCACAAGGACTCAGAGGCAAAAAATATACAAATCAATTTTCTCTGCAAAGTAAAGGATCTGTTACAGTGGAGGATTACTGGACTGAATGTCAATATTATGACATAGTATCAGTGTGTTTCGTGTTTGGTAGTTGCAATCATTGTTGCTTTTGTTGTGGTCATCCATTTAACAATGCTTGGTGTCAGTCTATCTCTTGTAAAAATAAAATACAGTGTGTGTGGGGGAAAAAAAAAAAGAAAGTACAAGAAATAAATAAATAAATAAAATAAAAATAAAAATAGCCATTAATATCAATCAATCAGCCCCAGAAAGCAAATTATAACCAGTTCACACTATAGCTTAAAAAAGAACATGTAACAGCAGTCTATATACCATGACATGATTTATTATTAATTGCCAAAATGTCTACATGATGTCTGGTATGTAAGACTTGTCACTAAACAATGATCCCAAAGCAGAAAAAAAATCTTTACAGAAAGACAAAATGGGGAACATTTTGAAAACAGAGGGAAGAATGTAAGAAAGGTAAAATCAAGATACAAAAAAATCCCTCCTCACCCTGGAACAATGGCTGACACTACCCCTTCTCTGAGGCTCTCCACTACCCAAGCTCTGTTTAACTGTACATTAATAAATATTCAAATAGAAACTGGACCGAGGCATTTATCTAAGAATAGGGCACTGAAAGAAACTCATTCTGGAAAGATCAATTTTCCTTCAGCTTTGCTAATAAATGTCAGTTTCTCTTTCTACACTTGACACTAAAGAAACCAGATCCTTGTATCTAAGTTATGAGGGGACTCCCTGGTGGTACACACCATGACACGTCTGCTATGAAAGGTACCCTTCTTCCTTGCTATGGAGCTACCCTAGCTCACAAGAGCTCTGGTGGTATGACCAAAGGGCTCCCCAAAAGATTCATGTCACCCTCTCACTGAACACTTTTTACCTGTTTGGCACTTATATTTCTCCAACAAAGAGATGGAAACAACGCTGGAAAAACGGCACTCTCGTAATGGGAACTGAGATTACAGCCTTCACTTGTTGAAACTATTTCTTCCATTCAGACCTCCCACCTTTAGTTATTCTTCCTAATAAAAAGTTTAAAGCAAGGGTAGAGAATCTAAAAAGACATATAAAAACATAGAAAACAAACAGAAACAGCAGAATTCTTTAACAAGTCACCTCCGGGTTGAGATGCTGATCTGGGACTCCCAGGTGTCATGACATGTATGTCCTTCATACCTCTTACCAACCTCAACTTGTTATAACTTTAACGGCTCTTGTGAACAAGACGGGCTATAAAATAAATAAACCTTTTGCTATTTAAATCAACATCTTTGACTCAGAAGTGTTTGTGTTTTCCCATTCAACTTAAAAGCAGGGTTGTGCTCAGTCTGGTGACAGACAGGCAAGTTAAATTTCATCTCATCAGATGTGTCAGCATATACAACATCAATATATACAAGTCAGCCCCAAATATGTAACGCACAGACGACTGCATTAACATGAATCAATTCTTAATACGGCTATGTTTTAATTCGTATTTAACTCTAAATACTTACACTCGGTGAAGTGCTTTGAAACCCTGCAAACATACATTATGTACTGTTCACCTAAGCCATACTGGCTGGGCTTCACCCTCCTTTAACCAGCAGCACTGCCGTAACTGTAAAAAATCGCAGACCTGTTTTTCAGCACTGGTCCTGGCTGACTCCTCCTGTGCCAGCACCATCTCTCGCTCTGCAGTTATCTGTACACTTTCTCTTAGTGCTTCTTCCAGCTCTTCAATCCTGTCATCCTTCTTACGGAGACTGTCCTGGAAAACGACGGAAGACCAGGTGAAGGAGACTAATTAACTCAAGGAGAGCCCACTTATCAAGAAAGGGCTATGTGCTTATAAAATGTTCTTCCCTTCAGAAGTACATCTAGGCCAAAAAGATATGGACACAAAGGAAAGAATAAAACAGGGGAAGAAAGATGTAAAGAGGTTGAAGAAGTATATTATTAAGAGCAAAGGGTCAAGTTAGTTAAGCAAGAGAAACCTGTGATGGACTTTCTCCATAACACACAGAAGAAAATTGTTTGTGTTAGGCAGATAGGCAGCAGGGGCTTGATTATTTAAAAATGCAAAGCTGTTTTTGAACTACTCTCTAAACTGGGCTTAAAGCCAGCTTTGATGAAGCCTAAGTCACAAGACTCAATAGCTAAACATTCTCTCCCTACAAAGTTAAGCCTAGATGAAAAAGTTAAGTAAACAGCATGATCAGTCAGATTATATGCTACATATAGACAACTGTTGGCAAATTCATTTTTTAAAAAAGAAATGCAAAAGGAGATTTTTCCTAATGAATTCAAGAGAGTAAAGTTTTCTCTCAATCTCATATAAGAAAACTAAAAATAACTGGTGATAAGTAACTGGTCTGGCTAAGGATGAGTAATTTGGTTAGACAACCAAAACCCACTAGGCCTAATATTCTACACAAGTCTAAGAAGTAACTTTTGGGGAGGTAAATATGGATTTCTACCAGAAAGACAAACAAAATCCTACAGGACTTTAAAATCATGTAAGATAGACGATCTTAAAATAAGAAGAATAAATGAAACAGTTTTCAAGTAGTATGAAGAACTGGATTCATCAGATTATTCTAAGCATTTCTTCTTTAAATTCTTATAGAACCAGAAGACTAAGAATAAAGTGCTGCCTTTTATTAATAGATGAAACAAAGAACAAGATTTGTCCATTCATTCTCCAACTTTCTGAACACTCATACCAGCAAAAGATACCAAAGGATTTTGTCTTTTATCTATGCAACTCTTATTTGATCTTATTGTAGTTCAGTTTTCATAAGTACAAAGTACAAGAAAGTCCTTTTTTGACAACTCTGTCTTCAGAAATCTAGAACTGAAATCTCTCAAAGGTAAGTCAGATTTTTCTCCCAACTTTGATGGAATGGCATCTATTATTTAACATCCTTCCTAATAAAAAGTTGTTATATCTTTTGCTCTCTCCCATTTTGCTCAATTAAAAAAAAGAGATTTAGGAAAAAGAATATTCACATTTTGATGATGTATGTTCATTTTTTTTTTTTGTAAGTTTTCATTCTTCTCAGAGATAATGTTATAAAATACTCTGAGTTAGTCCCTAAGTAAGGTTCTGTTTTATGCAGGGCAGTTTAGCTACATCAAAAAATGCTCTTTGTTGAAATCTAAATGCTTCCAGTTTGCTTGCCATTAACAGCGGAGTACAATAAGGGTTTCTACAACGAGGCCAAGCAGAGAGAGACAAGGAATGACTCCCGTGAAAACAAAGTCCAACATAGTTTCTCTTGATTCAAAGAAAATGAAATGTAACAGAAGGATTAAGTGGAAAGGAATGGATGCAATGATCGGCGCAGTCCTGTCAAATCCTCTAATGAATAACTACATCTGTAGTAATACGGGATTCTGAATTACAGATTCCTGTAAGCAAATAGAAACACAAATGTTTCCCGTTATCAATTAGCTGTGAATAGCTCAGTATTATGTTTATGTCCAGGCTACTGCATCCTTCACCCTTAAACTGTCTTCTGGAGATCTCCTGAGAGGCTTCTGGTATCCTAACCTAAAATGAGGCTGAAAAAGTTATTCCAAATAACCTCCCAGGAACCCAATTTCAAGCAAACAGGTTTACTTGCTCTTCTGCACGGGCCAAAAAACGGCTTTGAGGCTTTATCAGTAAAACTTTTTTTTAGAGCGAGAATAATTAGTAATTTGTCATAAGGCAGATGATCAGTGCAGGTTTTCATACTGAAAGTTTCCCTGAAACCAGTGTTAAAACCAGACGAGCTATGTGTGCAAGGTCATTTATTTAAAAGTTTTCTGGACCTAATGGCAAAGCCGGGTTCAAAATCTTTCTCCATGACAAAAACGAAAAACAGAAGCCAAGTGAAACCACAAATAAAAAGAAAAGGAGAAGACTGTTGAATAATTTTTATGAGATACTGTAAGTCATGTTACATCTCAGTATAAAACTAAGTATGGGACCATCTGCTCTAAGGAAATCATATTAAACCAGGGCAGTAACGAGAAAAATGAAGATAGCAAATCAAATACCCCCCACCATCTTTAACAAAGTCCAACTACTGAAACCATATAGTGAATAAAATTTGGCTCCAGTTTTGTTTTTGGAATCTTAACAGATATCTGCTAAGGCAAACCAAGGAAGTTTCCTTTGTACTGAACAAAACCTTGAATCTGTTTCATTTAATAAAATATTGAGCCAATGCCAGAAATAAATAGAACCTTTTAGTTCTACAAATATTGGAGCCCTAACCACACTGCTAGGTCATATTTATAATTATTCTTTCTTGTCCTCACTGTTTCTTCAAGATTAAATACATTTTTCTGCACTTAGATTACAATATGGGTACTTTTTTGTAACGTTTAGAATACTAGAGAAAAGAAAAGATCTTAAAAAGTTTAGAAAGGCCAAAAATGATCACCCACAAAGAATAAAAAAATGGAAGGCAGTGGAATTTTTAATGGCAACACAGAAAACTAGAAGGCAATTGAGGTGATGCCTTTAAAACTCCGAGGGAAAGATGACTTCTGATATAGAATTCTACATCCAAACTATCAATCTAATGTGAGGGTGGAATGCAAAGTCTGAAAAACTTTACCCCACATCACAGACTCTCAGAGAGCTACCAGGTCTGTGCTCTGTCTCAAATGCATGGTGAAGGGAACTGTGGAGGTGACAACAAGCCTGGAGAATAAGTACAGTTTGGAGTAGAGGACAGAAACTCCAGGAAAGATGTTTCCAAGAAAAAAGTGCATGTAGAGATTACCTGAGGTTAATTAATAAGGGATGATGTATTTTACAACAGTAACAATATTGGGAGGAATGTCATGGTTGGAGAAAGGAATCTGGGAATAAACTGGTGATATGTATATAAATAACTAATAAAACAAACAAACCAATTACCACCACCAGGAAAAACTACAAGTCCAATAAAGGAAATGAAGTCGTAATACGCTACGTGCCTTGGTCACAATAATGCAAAACTTGATATAACTATATTGGAAAGACAGAGAGGGAAGAGTGTGGGGTGACTTGTGTAAAAAAGCCAATTCCTCATCACTCAGGATAAGAAGTCAGTATATAACTAATGTCCAAATGAGAAAAATAATCAAATAATGATAAAAAAGTGGAAGTAAACAGCAGAAGAAACAACCCAAAGAGGTGAAAGTGGTCGTCTCCGAGGGGCAGGAATCAAGGTTAGACAAGAACGAGGCAGATGAGCCGTGCAGTACTGCCTTGCTTTGTATACGATATAAATATATATTGTTCTGAAAAAAATCAAAATGAAATTAAAAATGTTAAAAGAATAGCGCACACTGCCAAGTAAATTAATAAGAATATAGAGAACTTTTGGAAATAGTTATAAATGCGGTGACTATTTCAGATACTGATACTCTAAACATATTAACTATTTATCATGGAAAGAGAAGAGCTGACCGGACAAATGTGTCACAAGTCAGTGCTAACGGCAAAAAGGAATAAAAGTTTAAAAAAAAAACATGTATGAATTTTAAGCCACTGTACTCTTCAGTTTTCTCTTCAAAAGTCCTGTGAAGACACAGAGAACAGACTTGTGGTTGCCAAGGGGGTGGGGGGACGGGAGACGGAGGGATGGGGAGTCTGGGATGAGCAGATGCAAACTATTATACACAGAATGGATAAACAATAAGCTCCTACTGTATAGCACAGGGAACTATATTCAATGTCCTCTGATAAACCATAATGGAAAAGAATATGAAAAAGAATGTACATGTATAACTGAGTCACTGTTGTACAGCAGAAATTGACACATTGTAAATCAACTAGACTTGAATAAAATAAAATTTTTTAAAAGTCCTGTGAATTTCTTCATGCCAATAATTTGCATGAGTGGGTCAAAATGATGATGATAAATTCCTTTCCAGTCTTTAGGTAACTGTGGGATACTCCAAATAATAACATTTTTCAAAGGAATGATAATGTTGCCATAAGTTCTGCTATTAACCCAAAGATTCTGAAGATATCTAAAGCTTAAACATCTCAACAGCCGAGGTCTGAGGCACCAAGCCAAGAGCTTTCAAAACTGTCCCCCGTCCCCTTTTCTGTGCAAACGGTTTCATATACACACACACACATATATACATACACATACCTACAAAAATAGTAGTGAGTAGATTTCGGTAATAGAGTTTGACACAGAATTCTGGTGATAAAACTGCTCGTCTATACGATACTTAACAGTGTGTTTTGGTTTGAAGAGAAAAATCTCTCATCTGTTCACTGCCCTGACTTTGAGCAGAAGTGACAGTGACCACCAGCTTCTCTGAATGTGTGGGACGCAATAAAATGTCACTTGGTAAAGTGGTGGACTTCAGAAACTGTGAAACACAACAGACTCGGTACACTCCTGCTCTCAGGCCCAGGCTCGAGGAAGTAGGGGCTGTGCTGAGCCCCCGGCAAGTACTCCTTGGTGGCTCTGAGAGTGATTGTACCAAGTACAGCCTAAGGCCTTGAATGTGCTTTACAGTCTTAACTAGACTTTCTCTTTCAAAAAGTCCACATTCACCCATCTTCAACATATACCATGAGGCAGCCACGCCACTCAAGTCTGTAATCCTGGAGAAATCTACACAGAACCTCCGAGATCCCTAATCCCTTCTATCCCTGGGATGCTCCACAGGCTTGAAGGCTCTGAGGCATCCAGAAAGCAGAAAGATGACTTAGTGGAACTAAATGTAGACAGAGATTAAAGTTAAGTTTGAGAACTTCATTCCTGTTGTTTATACGCATTATTGATTTGCAGCTAGCCTGGAATAAAGTCATAACTTCTCATTTGTCTTGTCCAATGCAACACAGCCACTAGCCACATGTAGCTAATGAGCACTTACAATGTGTCCAAACTAAGATGTGCTATAAATTCTAAAGACTTACTACCTCCCCAAAAAAGGAATGTAAAATATTTCATTAATAATCTTCACATTGATTATATGTTGAAATGGTAATATTTTGGATATACTGGATTAAGTACATTATTAAAATTAAAGTCATCTGTTTCCTTTTAGTTTTTTTTAATGATGCTATTAGAAAATGCAAAATTATACGTGTGCTCACATTGTATTTCTACTGGACACCGCTCAAGTTTTTACATATGAAATGCATCTATAAAAGGCTATACAACACACCATGTTTTACATAAATTCATAACTCTTCTCTTAGTTCATAGCCTGTTAGCACATAAATATGAGGTACTAGGTGAGAATCCTTACGGAAAACACTGTCAAAAGCTCTAACAAGTGATTGAAAATTACTGCAGTGATAACATGAGTAAAAGAAATTCAAATAGCACTTACTGTTCTATCAACAGAGAAAACCAAACTGTGAATTGAAAGGAAAAAGAAAAATTCAGGCATGTGGCAGATCACTTTAGTACCTAGGATATAAAGTGCCTATGTTAGCTATTTATTATATCAATATAACAAGTTACCTCAATACTTAGCAGCTTAAAAGAACAGTGAACATTTTTTGTCTCACACAGTTTCTGTGGGTCAGAAACTCAAGAGCAGCTTAACCTAACAGTCTGGTTCCAGGTTCTCTCACTGGGGGACAGCTGAGATGTCGGCCAGGATTCAGTCCTCTGCTTCCTGTTACATGGTTGGCAAGTTGGTGATGACCACTGGCAAGGGGCCTCTGCTCCTCTCCACATGGCACCTGGCATTCCTCAGAGCAGGTGACCCTGGAGAGCAAGGCAGGGCGTCCATGTCTCTTGTGATCCAACTTCAGAAGTGACATGTCATCACATCTGACACTTTCTACTGTGCACAAAGACTAACCCTGCCACAAGACTACACAAGGCCACAAATACCAAGAGGTAAGGATGCTCTGGGGCCATCTTGGAAGATGGTTTTCATAGTACCCGAGGATATAGCTCCAGTACAAGAAAACTGGATTATCAACGAAGCAATGAAGAATGAAAACAGTGATTAACAAAACTGCTTCTGAGAGAAAAATAACTGTTAGGATAACAGAGCTTTTACTACAAAGACACAGCTTTTGTTATGAGATTATATTAAAGTGGAACCCAAATGATACTAAATTAAAACGAAATCCAAACATACCTAAAATGTAAAAGGCAGACATTCAGAAGTCATCACAAAATTGGGTTATGGATCAGCATATCATTGGATATGAGATCAGCAAAATATGCATTCTGTCAGGAATTATTTAGAAGAAAGTCTGCAACCGGACTGAGTTCTAATGAGAGATGTTTTCTTGTGATTATGGTAAACATTAGAGTAACCCAACCTAATTCAATGACAGTTCAGTCCTAAGAATACACAACAATATGCCAGTCAATCAAAGTTTAACTGAAAAAAATTACTGGGTCAATGTTTAGAGAGCTATACAATAGAGGTTTATTAATACGTTTAGCCTCCACATTTTTGGGGAATCAAGCCAGTTTTTTAAGAAAATATGAGAATGAAATATTCAGAGTCTTGCTGGCTCCCACTGAGTAAAGCCCTCTATAAACTCCTGATCCCTCATGAATTTTGATGATAATTAAGTCTACTCTTTACGCCAACTCTACTTATTAGCTGGGGTCCAATGAGACCACTTCATTCACAGAGGAAAGGGTTCAACGCAGGTGGTTTTTGTGACTAGTTTCAGGGGAATGGTAGAGGGAGAACGAGAGGAAAGGGGAAGCTACCAAAGAATTCCTCATATCTTTAAACAAGAAGCCTCCTATACTCAAACAAGATTAGGGCAAAAGCTGTGACAGCTGTAACTTCACTCAGGCAACTGAAGAAGAAGACTGGACCTGACCCTTTAGCAAATCCCATAATCCCACTCCCCTAAAACACTCCTCTGAACTTTACTTCTTGACATCAGCTCTGTCAACATCAGCTATAAACCAGCTGTAAGACTCTACTCCCCACTGCCTTGCCTTCAGATCAAACGTTCAATAAGGAAAGCTAAGGCAAAAGGCAAAAAGGAACAACAGCAATTAAAAATTAATTTTTTGTTCTCTTCAAATAGCTCCCTCAAAATTAAAAGAAAAAAATAAAGGCTCACTATACAGTAACATAAAAAGAAATCGCTTGATATGGACAGATCTCATTAAGCTTTTCTCAGCAGCAGAAGGAAGGTCACTGCAGATTTCATGAATAACTGAGGGAACAGCCCCCCACGTCCACGCATCCCCCTGCCCTGGCCCTGCCAGTGGAGGTCATTCCCTCAACTTAACATTAAGAGCCACTTCCTCTGGGGTAAACACCACTTACCAGAGTTTAACATGCTCTGAAAGATATTAATGTTAACTGCTATCCATTATCCTTACTGTGAAGATACCATGCTTCCTTCTTCATCACCCTCAACCCCACCGCTACACCTCCTCCCCATCCCCCAAACATAAATACACATGCGGAAGATTTCATTAAAATCATTCAACAGGTCAGAATTCAATTACCAACTGCTCAGATGCTTAGTAGGGGGGAAAAGTTGAAGCCAGATGCATTGATGAAGTCAATTTTAAGAAAAGAAAGCTAGCCTAACACAGAGACAGAATTTGGTTACACACCAACCACTTTTTGGTTTAAGGAAATGTTTTGGGTTCAAATGTAAAGATATTTTCTCCCCCTGTTCTCTTTAAAGTCCCTCAAACATCTCCCACAGTTCAAATTGTTAAAAATCAAAGTCAAAACAAAAGCAGATGCATTTCATTAAGGAAATGGAAACATATACATATAAAATGATGCTTTATATAAATAACTTTTATGGAGCATCGAGTACAAATATCCCACATATATTGGCCAGGTTCTCATCTTGAAAATTCTGGTAGCTGGTAACAGAAGCTCAGGCAAGGACATAGGGTTTACCTAATCGTAGGACACGTCTCCTCTGATCAGTAATGCTTATTAAAAAGAACAAGCACAAATTTTCAAAGTCTTCCCGCAAAACCCCAAAGATAGTCTTTTACTTAATATAATAAACAACTGATGTGGTCCATAAGAGGCTGTTTCTTGCCTTTGAGGTCTTGGCAAAGGTGCTATATATACACCTGTTTCTGCTCTCTCTTAAAAATAAAAGGTATCTCTTTGGAGATTCTACTTTCCAAATGCAAAGGAGGAGTTTCCACAATAACACAAAGGAAAGGATTAAACCATATGTTTCACTGAAGTGAGACCCTAGTACTTGTGAGAAATTTCATGACAAATGTAACTTTAACCACTTACTGTTTTATGGGGAGCATTCCTGAAATAAGCTCAAATGATGTGATTAAAAGTTCCCATAGAAGAGGGCTAAACTTAACTGCAGGTAATAGCTTAGTAGGCTACACAATCGTACTATCAATAAACATTCTTTCAGTAAATTTTATTGGCTATCAAATGGAACTGAATTTTGTCCAGAGGAAAACATGTCTATTGAGGACATTTCAAACATGGCAGAATTTCTTAAAGTCATTTTAAGACTTGTTTTGCTTTTTTCCTAAATGGTAAGATGTGGCACAGTTTGAGCCAAAAGCTTTAAAAATTTGCACATGTGCCAACAATATGAGTAGGTGCTTTACCTGCAGGAAAACACAATTTTCAAGTTAATTTCAGCAACTATCCACAGGGTTGTAAAAACAGATGCTGATTTGTATGTACACTTTTCCTATATAATCCCTAACTCCATTTAATATTTGTTGAGAACCCCATAAAAACCCACTTATGCTCATATGCTAGATAGAAAAAGCCCTAAGAAAAAAACTAATCCAAAGGGAAGAAAGGATATAGAATTAAATCTTTAAATAGGTCAAGAAGGTCTGTTAAGAAGAAATCAAATTTTATTTTTACAAAAACAAGAAGAACATTAATACATCAGAGGTATCTTGCATGTGACACATCACATACTATTTCTGGAAGGATGTCAGATAATCAATTTTTTAAAAGTCAATTTTTTAAACCATTATCCCCATGGTCAATGGAAAAAGCAAGGATAAGTGGTCTTCATTTCAGAAAGAAAGAAAAAAAAAATCTCTTACCAAAATGGAAGAAAAAAAATTTTTGTAGGTAGAGCAAATAAAATACAACTGTAAAGAAAAACACAAATGTTTCACTGATTCTGCATCTAAGAGGAGAATATGCCTAAATACATGTAAAGCTGCTTTCCCCTATCTCTATTTCTACTGTTTTCACTTTCTTTGAACTTTATTCTTAATAGTCATTGGTCTCAGGAGAGCTGGCTCACAGTGTTCTTTCAGCAGTCCCATTAATCTCCCTGACAGTCCTTTCTCTCAAGGTTAAATTCAGATACTTATCTTTGTCATAAATAAAAACAAAGCACCAAACCACTACTGATATGAGCCACCATCCCCAGTTCAGTCTGCTTTGCCATATTAGAACCTGCAGTTCTGTCAAAAGACAAAGTGTCACTGCTGAAAGAATAAAAATATAAAAGGTAAACATCCTGAACCAAGGGAAGATGGCATTTCCTTTGTTAAAATATGTGAGGCCCTTAGAGGGTAACCTGTGAAATTTTAAAGAATATTAGGGTGCTAAATATAATATCATTATACAAAATTTTTTATATTTGTAACTAAATTTTTAATTTTTATTACTTATAACAATAATTGTAGCTGTAATTAATGAACAGCTGCCTCTGTAAAAGATTAAGAAAGGCTAAAAAGAAATTTTAAAAATAGCACTTAACCTAAGGCAGATATAAATTAGTCGGGGGGCGGGGTGGAGAAAAATGATTAAATCACATAGGAACAATTCTAAAACAATGTATTGAAAAATATAAAACAATAAAATATAATTAAACGTACAGGCTGAGGAACAACAGATAAGACAATAACAAGAACAGGGTAGAGTTCATCAACAAAAGTTAATTTTAAGCCAGAATCTTCAGGCAGTAAAACTGGATATCCACAGGAAGAAGACTGCATAAGTAGAAGAGCATAAATTAGAAAACCAATAAACTATATTTAAGGAACACCAACACTATCAGGTTGTATAGAATAGAGTAGCTATGCTAGTGAGTATCTCACCTAAAAATGAGGCTAGAAATACTTAAAGGATCTGGTTGACAGGAAGCTCCCAAGGGCAGGCTAAGATGCTTGTGAATGAGAGGTCTTGACATCTATTGATGCAACTGAAATCAATAAACAATTTTATAGAGAACCAACAATGGGCAAAGTACCAAGACAGGGTTCCCAAACTCAAATATACGGGGAAACAACACACAAACTAACAGCATATAATACAAGGTAAGAAAATAAGCCTTGAAATCAAAGCAGAAACAAGCTGTAATGGAACTGCAACACAGAGTGTGATTAATTCCCACTGCAAGGATTTAGGCAGGCTTTACACGGGAGGGAACATTTGATCTGAACCTTAAAAGATGGATAGGCTTTCAGTACAAAGCTTTTCTAATCCCAAAATGACCATCAGTCAAATCAGCTAAGATTATGCTTCCATATAATGCTTGTTTGGGAGGCTCTTGTTGCTGGGATTTACCTAACTCCAGCTCTCCACACAGCAATTACTTATGAATTCCACTACAGCACATCTTTTCACATATCCAGCACAAAAAAATGTTTTAATAAGCATATCTAATGTTCACAGGGGGAAAAAAAGTCTTATTTATCTCTATATCCTCACAGCACTCAGCAGAATGACAATTCCACAACGGGCACTCAATAAATGTTTACTGAGGATAACCACAGATTATTCTGAAATCTGATGTAGCCAATTGCAGTGAAACATGGCTTACAGAAAATGTAAATGAAACAACTCAGCTCTAAATGTAACTAATACAGAGCTAAGTTCTTGAGTAGTGGAAACAGAAAGCCTGGCAAAATTCAATGCAGACTGTCAACAGAAGAGGCGCTATAATCGAAAAACATTATAGTAGGAAAAACATGATAGTAGGAAAGGCCTGTCACCAATCTGTGCCTCATTGCTTTTATCATTCATGTCCTTTATTTGTGAATATCAACTGAAATTGTAAAATAGTTTAAATGTTAGTATGCAAGGACCATGGCAGAAACTCTTTAAATACCCATTGTATAACCACGTCTTAGAATAGTCACACATATACCTAAGATATTCCAAAGATCTTGCGAGGGGCAGTGAATTTTGGTGAGCGTGTGACAGAAATACTGGCCAAGGCAAGTATCTGGATTGATGTGGGACCATCTACTATGCCCAAGGTCAACAGGGCAGAATGTAAGGCACCCCTTTCCCCAGACCAGGGGGGATCGCTGGGTACTTTCTCTCTTGACCATCCTGGATACACTGGATCAGACCACACACGGATGCTGTCCTCTTTCTCAGCCTCTCAGCAGCATTAACAATCCTCTCCTGCCTTCAGTGATGCTATACTCTCCTTTTTCTCTCCTGCTTCAACTGGCCTCTTCATTTTAGTTTCCTTTCGAGCACCACCCTCTCCTACTCTGTCCCAGCTCTAAACCGTGAGGATCCTAAGGGTTCAGCTCTAACTCCATTTTCTTCTGTCAATATTTTATCTCTAGACGGTATCTGATTCATATGGATTAAAATACGATTTTTAAGCTCAAGTCTCCAAAATTAATTTAACTACACCAGACTTCTCTAAACTTCAAATCTGCACTTCCAACTGCTGGCTTGACATCTCCATTAGGATATCTCTCAGATACAGTCACATGTTGAAAATGGACTTGTTCTCTTTCCCTGGAAACCTGTTGACCTCACCCTCAGGGTTCGCCCATCTCATCACTGAGCATCGCCACACACCCAGTTCCACATGCCAGGAAACCTAGGAGCCATCCCCCTTCCTTCCTCTCCTTTAGTGCCCACATTCCAACCCACGAGAAATTCTTGCCTGTTCTACCTAAATGTAACAAATCTCAAATCCACTTTTTCTCTCTTTTTTTTTCTCTTCTGAGCCTCCAAAAAGCTCTGTCATCACCTCTCATCCTCATTATTACTACAGGGCCTCCTACTATGACCTGAGCGCCTTTGGAGGAGGGACGTTGTTCATCATCACTATTTACACAAAGCAGGTGTGCAAGACATATTTACTGACATACACTTTCTTCATAACCACTTTTATCCCATTCTAATCCGTTGTCCAAATACTGCAAAAAAAACAGTACTCTCAAAATGCAAATCAAATCCTGTCCATCTTTACTTAAGGTGTTTCGCTACTTATAAAATTTAAACTTCATACATGGCCTACAAGGTCCGGCATGACTAACACACACGGGTGCCTGTGTTCTACCTCACTCACCACACTCTGGTCCTCGAACAACCTAAGGTAAGGTTTTTCTTACCTTAGGGATGCCCTCCACTTTAAACCCTGTTTCCTCTGCTTTGCTTTTTAAGACCTCATCTTCATGTCATACCCTCAGAAGGGACATCTCTGATGGCTCTACCTAAATTTGCTGCCCACCATCTTTCCCTCCCCCACTATCTTTCACATGCCTGGTTTATTTCCTTACAGCACTTACCATAATTTCTACTTACTTGTTCACTTAGTTTTATCATTATATTCTCCTCCATGAGACAATATGCTCCAGAGGGCAGGGAACATGTCTTTTCGTAACCGCATAACCAAAGTTTAGCAACAGAGTTCTACACTTAGACAGCATTCAATAAATTTATATTGAATAAATGCAAGACATCAAGTATGGCTAAAGAAAATGAGCAAAATTAAACCTGATATCTTGGAGGGATAGAGACTTGTCAAGACATATCAACTCTAATAATAACAGCCTATTATTGATATCATCATGGCTTTGAAATTTGGGTCAAATCTTTGGAATAGTCAACTTGCTAAACTGAATTCTAAATTAAATGATGGCTTTAGGATGTCAAACAATATGGAGAACACAATAATATCTGCACTGCAAATTTAGAGAGGGTATATGAAAAAAGCCCAAGATATCTATCCGATATCTATCCTGTATCATTACGTTTGGTGGTAAGATGTTTCTGAAATTCATAACCCACTTGCTTAAAGGAGATGGGAAAGTGAAGTGGGTGATTAAAAGTGCTGAGGAAATATAGAGTCAATGACTATTTTTAATAAAATTTTAATTCTGAACTATTTACAGACATACAGAAAAGTTGCAAAAATAGTACAGCGTTCCCATACACCCCTCACCTAGCCTCCTGTAAAGAGCTTACATAACCACAGCACAATGATCAAAGCTAGGAAATTCACATTGGCACAATACTATTAAACAAACTACAGATCTTATTCTAATTTCATCAGTTTTTCCCTAATGTCCTTTATCTGTTCCAGGATTTAACCCAGGATCCCACATGTCATTTAGTTGACATTTCTTCTAAGTGTCCTCCAATCCATCCAGAACAGTGCTCAGTCTGTCTTTCCCTGTCTTTCAAATTCTTGACATTTTAAAATATACTGCTCAGTTATTTTGTAAAAAGTCCCAGAATTTGGATTTGTCTGGTATTTTCTCACGATGGGAATGAGGTTATGCATTTTGCAGACACACATCAGCATCTCTATACCTCCCTGTCTGCATATAAATTGAACACCATGAGTTCTTACTAGTATTTGATTCCAGTCTAGCACCCCAGGTGCTTTTTCATTATTCTTTCTTGAATAATGAAAAAACTCAACCTTCATTATCTACAATATATTTATTATTACAACATTTATGTACAGTTCTTCTGTCTTTAGCTTCACAGTATTCAAGAAAATGGCTTCCAAAGCTCCTTAGGTCCGTTCCCTTCTTTCCCACCCCTCTGAGGGCAGTTATGTTACTCATTTATAAAACTGGTTCACCTGTTAGGGTCTGCACTCCTTCTGGGGTTCCCCCAACTCCACACCTTGACTGGTTTTGTTTATCTAGTTTTTGGGAAGGGTAAAGAGAAGAGTCACTTTCTCCTCAAACCTACCAGCCCCATCCCCTTCCCCCTTCTTTCTACTAATTCCCTCCCAACCACTCCCTTAGATAACTGGTCTCTTTCGTTTCTAGCTTATTGTTCCTGTTTTCTTTGGCAAAAACGATCAGATATATGTGTGTTCTCTCATAATGAGCAGCAGACTACCGAGAGTCTTTTGTGTACCCCTCACCCCCCGCCCCGGCTTGACAAGATGTCCTGGAAATCACTCCACATCAGTTCGTTAGAGATCTCCCTCATTCCTTTTTGGAGCTGCCAGTCTCCAATGTGGACGCACCACAGTGGATTCAAGCACTCCCCTATCTATAAGCAATTAGGTTGTCTGCAATACTTTGCAATTAGTACAATACTGCAAATAACCTTGTGTACATGACCTGCGAACAACACGGGGCTTAATCTGAGTATAATTATAGTCAGCCCTCCGCATAGGAGGTTCCTCTGCATCCATGGCTTCAAACCACAGACCGTGTGGTACTGTAGTATTTACTACGGAAAACTGTCCGTGTGTAAGTGGGTCCTCGAGTTCAAAACTGTGTTGTTCAAGGGTCAGCTGTATATGTATCTTTATACTGTTGGAGATGTGTCTTCAGATACATCTAGACATTGGAGAGCTGGGGCAGTAAGTACCTGCATATGTATATGAGAATTACAACCCACATAAAAAAATCGCTCTGGGGACTTCACAAATTATTAAGAGCACAAAAGGGCTTCTAAAACCAAAAAGTTTGAGACTAGTTAATGTAGATCATAGTAATAACTGTTCAAAACACAAAAGTACAAACAGGATGCAGTCGAGTGCCTTCACAACTAAGGCCATGCTAAACAGCAGCAGTGTTGAGAGCCTGTGAGATCCCGCGATTCCCTCTGTTCTCAGGCAGCATTTTCATTTCATATGTAAGGAATCTGTTTAATCTCTTCAGGACACTTTTAATGTGTTGAGCCAAGAACAAAGTAACAGCTTATCTCGAAACTCACTTTATGCCAAAAAGAAATACTTTTATTTCCACCTGAAGTATTTTAAAAAATGGAAAATTAGAACAAAATGAAGATACCTTTTCAGAACACTTTCAAAATAAAACATGGAATTTTGAATTAAAGAAAAAACACACAGAAGAGCAAGGACAACGAATGCACAAATGCTACGCACAACTGTCAAGGATAAGCCTCACACATGATGCTGAACAAAAGAAGCCACAAAAGAATAAATATGATCACTCTGTTTACGTAAAGCAAAAATATGCAAAATGAATCCATACTTTTTAAAAATATATACACAGGTTGTAAAGAAAAGCAAAGAACAATAAAAGTCACAATAATGAAGGAAGGGAAGAAATGATGATTGGGAAGGAATATATAAATGATTTCTGGGATGCCAGCAGTATTCCAATTCCTTGAGACAATCACTCTAAATGTATTATTCACACCGTGCATGTGAGTGTGTGTGTGTGTGCTTTATGTACTTTTTAAAATGTATATTATGGGGGCTTCCCTGGTGGCGCAGTGGTTGAGAATCTGCCTGCCAATGCAGGGGACACGGGTTCGAGCCCTGGTCTGGGAAGACCCCACATGCCGCAGAGCAACTAAGCCTGTGAGCCACAACTACTGAGCCTGCGCGTCTGGAGCCTGTGCTCCGCAACAAGAGAGGCCGCGATAATGAGAGGCCCGCGCACCGCGATGAAGAGTGGTCCCCACTTGCCACAACTAGAGAAAGCCCTCGCACAGAAACGAAGACCCAACACAGACATAAATAAAATAAATAAATAAATAAATATTTTAAAAAAATGTATATTATTCTTCAGAATAAAGAAAGTTAAATGAAAAAGTAATACCACTGCTTTGTGACCAACTGTAACCAGAAAGAGTGAGGTCACCAATGAACTTAACACCATAACTGGCAGTCACTGAATAACAAAAGGCAAAAACGAACCTTTTCGTTTAAATCAAGCTTTACTCTTCACAAACAAAAGAAAATACACTGTGTGTTTATTAACATGATAAGCATAATTAATCTTTGGAAGCCAAGGTGGCATCTGATAAAGATTAAATATTCATTACTCATCAAAGTTCAAAACATTAGTTATAAAGCATTTGTTTTTAACATGATAAAAAATATTTTTTAATCCTTGAATTACTATTTTGCCCATACTGGAAATACTACAATAATTCCTTCCCTTCACTTCACCTATTTCATGAAAACATCAGTAATGGACCCATATGTATATTCAGAAATTTAAAACAAAAACAAATTCAGATAATGAGAACTTTTAAAAATACAAATCCTCAAACAATTGCTTTTCTACTCCCCTACTCCCCCATGGAGTCTACCATTAGCCATTTCTCCAAGAATCCCTAGTGTCTTTCAGTGGAGACTCATATTTAGAGATCACAGTAGGGTCCTAGGGATACTCACCACCACTGGGTTGTCATTTGCAATGACACAGTTAAGAAACAAGTAGCAGAGCTAGTGAGTAAAAGAGCTGAGATATCAGATCCAAAGCGTCCCGCTTGTAGTCCAGTGCTCTTTTCACATATTTGAATGAATTGCATCCATGTGTATCTTGCATATGGCCGCCAGCTATCATTTTTCATAAACTGAATATCTGTCACTTACTGAGACACCTTGGAAAAGTCACTCATCCACTCTAAATTCGTTTTGTCTACATGTAATATATAAACAAATAATCTGATTCACTTATCTGTTGGGTTATATAAAGAGGAAACAAGAGATGACCTATGAAAGCACTTTTGGTGTTACTGTAACACCTGACAGAAGATTAAAAGGGCACGCTTCGGTTTACAAAGACAGACTGGTAGCAGAAACCATTATCTGGCGGGGGTGGGGGGAATGAGACAGATGAAATGGGTAAGGCGCTGCCATAAAGAAGGGCTTGTCTTATAAAACAAATAAATATCCTCTATAATTAAAAACAATGCGATCCTAGTCCAGAAAGCAGGTTGAACTGAAATCCTAGAAACAGCCTAATGATTAAACAATTTCATAAATCATAAAGATGTCAATTCAAACTTATGAGCAGTGAAATAATTTTCTATAAATACTCTAGTGAAATTGTTAGCAATGAAGAAAAAAATAAGACCCTCACAACACAAACTACCCTAAGATTATTTAAATTAAAAAGTAAAGGTTAAAAATGAAAGCCCAAAACAACTTAAAAATATTTACAGGTAAATATTTATATGTTCTCAAAATGGGGATAAACTAAGCAAAAAATCCACAGGGAAAAAGCCACCGTGGAAGACAGAGATAGATTTAATTACATTAATAAACAAATGAAAATATAAGACATGAAAAAATACTCTGCCTCACTGGTAATCAGAGAAATATAAATTAAAACAAAAATTAAATATTTTCCACCCATCAGGCTGGCACTGAAAAATAAAAACGGAGGAAGAAAATTTATAGTTATCAACCGTTATTGGCAAGGGTGAGGGAAAACTGGTATGCTGCTTTTTGCAAAAGTTGGTAGATTTGAGGAAATTTATACTGTTTCTATAAGGAGTATGTATTTTATAATCAAAGTTATATAAAAGAGGAATGAAAAAGGGAATTAAAAAGTCAGATTTTCAGGTCAGAAATGAATTTGTTATAAAGCCTAAAAATGGTTTCTACTTAACAGATAACTCCTCCAAATCTCTCCAGTAAAGATTTCTGTGGCTATGCAATGTGGCATAAACACTATCATACCAGTTAGAAACTATAATGAGAGAAAAACAACCTGGCAGTGGCTAGCAGTCTTGGCAGGAGTTTTAGAGATTTCCACCACGTCTATGGCATTCTCTAAACTTAAACTTGCATTCAGACAGGCGAGAGATCCAGGGAGTCTCAGTTAAAATCACAGCTGAGCCACTAAGGAAGCTGTGTGCACGTAGGTAAGTAATTCAATTTCTCTGAGACCATTTCCTCATCTGTAAAATGTGCAAAACCCATCTGCCCCTCTGGACTAGTGAAGGTTAGAAACAGTGAATGACCAGGCCCTGGTTTCAAGCTCTGGGCACACAGCTGGCACTTACATGGTCACTGCTACTCTTGTTACTGAGTCTGGTTTAACTTAGTCTTGTGAATAATTAGGTCCAAACATCGATTATGTCTCCAGTGAAGTAAAAAAGTATGTTTTAATACATCCTGTATGACTGAAATACACTCTCTAAACTGAACTTTTTTAAAAGTAAGGAAAGAAAGAGGGAGGGGGGAAAAGGTAAGAAAGGTGGGGGGGAAAAAGGAAAGGAAGATGGAACAAAGAAGGAAGCCAGGCACAAACCAAGACTGGCAATGCACTTTAATGAAGGAAAATGGCCAAGCGTTACGCTGACCACCTGAAGCTCAACAGACCCCACTCATCACACAGACACTGAACTTACCAAGGAGGCGGGATCCCCTTGAGGAGACGGACTTTCTCCTTTGCTGAGGTTTCCTCACAAAGCTGTGGAATAAAACTTGCCTTTTCTATTTAAAGCCATCCCTTCACTGCTAAACAGTTGGTCTGAGAGGAAGGTAGCGGGCAGGGTTAGAAAGAGAGGAGGAGGAGGATGGCGAGTGAGCCACGTGCAAGCGGGGAGGGAACCTGCTCGCCCAGGGCCCGGGCCCCCTGCCCACCTGCAGCTGCTGGGAGCTGTCGCTGAGGGTGTCCTCCCTGCGCCGGGCCTCCTCCAGCATCTGCGCGCTTTTCTTCTTCTCCACCTGCTCCTTGTGCTTCAGGTTTGCTACCTTCTTATTCTGGTCTTTCACTTGCCTGTGGATAAGGGGAGAAAAATCAAGCTCTTCATATATACGCACAGGAAAGAATGTTTATTCACTGACTTACACCACTGACCTCCAAAGACACCTGAGAACCAGCAAGAGTTCCTGCTGCAAAAAAATCCCCCCAACATTGCCAAGCTCTTTCCCATCAATGGCAGCAAGCTGTTAACCAGGATGTTTCGGGAGCACGTATTTAACTTTATGAAGCACAATGAAATCATAAAACAAAAAAAAGGCATGGGATAGTGTGAAATGGCAGAAAAAGGAAATAAAATTCAGAGATTTTTGTTGGAAATATGAAAACAGGCTCTTGACATCAATGCTATGAAACTGTAGAATGGTTATTTAAGAAAGGTTTGTAATACAACTCTAATTTTACTGTTATTAAATATTTGAAACTTTCAAAAAGCTATATATAACATATATGTATATAAAACAGTCACATAAAGATCCAGGGCCCCAGCTTAAGCAACAGATCATCCTATCTACTTCTGAAGCTCCCTATCCAACTCCACTGCCTCCACAGTAAGATAAGAAAACTAGACCAAATGCTAGGTCACAGGTAAAGAAGACTAATTTCACCAGACTGGAATCATGATTACCAATCAAAAAATATGTTTAAGGCACTGCCCAGGAGAACATGGGCTCTGGAATGCAAGAGGATCTACATTTGTCTATGCTTTGACAGTCTGTGAAGGTCTTTACATTCTCCTTACTCATTAGGTAGACAAGTATTTGTTTAAACACCTCGCTCATGTACCAAGCATGAGAAATACCAATCCACGAATAAAAATAGTTCCTGCTCTCAAACACCTCCCAGGCGTCCAAGCACATACAGGGTATACTAAGTGCTATAAGAAAGTGCCCAGAAAAGGGGTCAGGGGTGGTCGTGATGATCGGGAAAAACTTCCTGGAAAATGATCTACCTCGGAACTTTCCTAAGGGATTAGTCCAAAGGTTACTAGGTGAGAGAACAGCAGGACTAAAGCCCTGATAAAAGGAGAACGTGTCCCGTTGGGAGAAGCCACATTCACTATGACTGCAGCTTAAAGCTGGAGCAGAACAAAGGAAAAGGAAGCCAAAGGTAAACGAAAGCCACATAATTATATCATGCTGAGCAAGGAAGTTGCAGTTTATTCTAAGTGTGTAAGACTTTATGTAGGGAGATGATATAATCAGATTTCCAAACTTTTGGAAACAAATCGAAGGGGATTCATGGAAACAAATCAAAGGGAGGATGCAACAATTAGAAAAGAATTCATTCAACTCTGCCTGAGAGTTGCATCAATAAACTGAACTAATAATGAGACCATATAAGCCACCATGGTCTATATTTAATTAACATCCTTTAAATCAGGTAATGACAGCCTGTGGTGAGGTCTCCTCTCAACACATTCTATAAAAGTTGCTTTGTCTGCAAACCACATCATCATGGTTTGTCAGATAAAATACAGGACATCCAGTCAAATTCATATTTCAGATAAACGACAAATAATGTTTTAGTATAAGTATGTCCCAATATTTATGACATATTAATACAAAAAATTACTCAGTACATATCTGAAATTCAATTTTAACTGGGCATCTCATTTTTTTTTTGCTAAATCTGACAACCCTACAGAAACGCAAATCTTGACTAATTGTAAAGTTAGTCGTTCCTCCCTTCTCTATTGAATTTGCCATCTTTAGCTCATCTACAGAATACCAGGTAGTTATCTACAACTGCTCTCTAGAAAAGCAACATTTACCACTTCTCAATGCATAATGGCGTAAAATTCAATACTCTTCAGTGGAAGAGTTAGGTAGATCAGCACAAGTCTGTGTTCACACACTTATTTCTACCAACGAATCATCCAAAACAGTAACACTATTTTATTTTAGGAGAAGTTAGTTAACAGAGGTGTGGCTACACTGTGCTTATGTGGCCTACTACAAAAAACTCCAGGCAATATTATTGCTTGAAAGGAAAATAAATTAGCAAATATACTCTTGAACAATAAAGGTATTTAAGAACGCCAAAAGAATGACAAATGGAAGCAAAAAATGCAATTAACAACAGATCATTCTCTCAGATGATAAACTCTTGCCCATACGTCGAACTCCTTGTAAATAGATCCCACAGGGTCAGAAATGCTCTTGGCCTATAGAGCCCTGAACACTTTGGCTAAAAAGTAAGAAAATAACTAAGCCCTCACAATTCTACTAGACTTCTTTTTGTAAATGACATCTTATGAGGTTTTAGTGACTAGCATCAGTCAATAATGAAAAAAATTTTCTAAAATGTGCAGAGAAATGGTTGTATGACCCAGTTTGATTTTAGAAATCAATGTAGCACTCTTTCAACAAACTAGATGAAACAGACTATAACAACAGGAATGTACTTGAGCAAGTCATAAAGTATTTAAATTTTATTACATAACAATACAGGGACTCTGGTCTTAACACAGTTAGTAGGAAGCATCCCACAGATTCCAAACATTTGTCATGAAGACAGGTCTGCAAAGGCCACTGCTAAATAAAACATGGGTAATAATAATATTGTGCTTAATCTGTTTAGATCTAAGAGTGAAAGAGATGACATTTATAGGCCTCACTTCCTGAATGTCTTGCCTTTAGCCAAAGGTGCTGCTATATAATAAAAAGCAAAGATGAATTATGGACTGAATCATGTCTTTTCATCTAAACATGGAATTCGTTCTTTGTATTCATTCTCTGGGGCTAATGTCACTGAACAGGAACTAAAGAGATGTGTGTTTAAGTATACAGAATGTGAATCTTTAGTCATCGTCACTCTAAATAAAATCTCTGCTCTGTACTGAATGGAAAGGCGGACAGAGGAGGGCAGGGGAGGAAGAGCAGAAACAAATCCATTCAAAATGGAAAAGCTCAGTGGAGACACGAAAATACAACACTACAGGTAATTGTCACTATTAACACAAAACAGGCTAAAACAAACACTGAATGATTAAGTACCCTGCCCAAAGTCATACAATGAAGTCGTCTAAACATCCAATCCAATCTCAAACCATCAATAAATTATATTCTCTTGATGACTTATTCAACTAGTCTTGGCAAAACCGTAATTAAAATGGTGAAATGCTTCTATATTAAAAAAAAAAAAAGTGCACTAAATTCCAATCTGGAATGACAAGAGGGTTTTTTATATATTACAGCCAAAATGATCCTTGCCACTGGAAAAACAAAACTTGTTTTATTTTTTATTACTTGAAAAATAAACTTATTTAGAAATAAGTATAGTTTAATGGCATTTACTGTTAACTAAAAATGAATCAGCTAAGAATATTATAATTAACCTAACTTGTAACTCAGAGAATTATGTCTACACCAATGACTTCCGTGGACAAATTCTTCTGGAGCCTTTCATAAGGTTTTGTTTAGAGACATTTAGATCAAAATCTGTCCTGCAAAAATCAAAATACACAACAAAGTGATAAAACTTCCCAATAAAACTATGAGAGCACTTGAAGCTTAAGTTAGAGAGGAAAGTCCTCCAAATACAAGGCAAAAACCTTCATGATATTTTTCTCCTAAAGCTGAATTGTGGTCGGACTTGGAATTACTTAAGTGGTACCCTAACTGTTTTACTACAATGTGGAGAAAATATTTAGAGTAGAAAATTGGAAAATCACTTTTTAAAATGCAGTATTTGTGCTTGCTACTTTTATTGCAAATACTGTAAGATTTCTTCCATAATGAATATGGTTTATTCAAAGTAGAGTTCCATAAAAATGTTTAAAAAACAAAACAAAACTGAGTCTTTGGTAGTAACAAGTCAGGTGACCAATAATGGAGATGAAAAAAGGAATTTTTTAAAAGAACATGAGAAACATCAAGAATTAAGAAACATGTAAAAGAAGAAAAGCAAAACAGGCCAATAACTGTCAACAAGGTGGTAAGAGAGCTAGCAGAAAACAATGTCACATAAACTATTAAAAAGCAGAGCTCCAAAAAGAAGAGAGAGAGTCAAAAATCTAACACCCCAGAAAGGCCGGTAGGCCCGAGACAGACAAGTCCACTAAATTTGGCAGAGAGTACCACTGAAGCAATTTTAGCACAGCACTGAGAGAAGATTCCAAATTATATTGCTTTGGAAAATAAATGGGAAGTGTGAACGTGGAGGCATCAAGCATAAATGATTCTTTCAGAAACTGTGCAAATAAATAGAAAAGAAAAAGTAAAAGATAAAAGTAAGATACTGTAGTGAACTGAAAGCAACGAAAAGACACTGGAAGGATTGCTTCCATGTCTTTTTAAGAATGGGGAAAACCAGGATATGTTTTATGTTTGGGAGAGTCAGTGGGAAGAAAGAGAAGAGAAACAGGGAAATAAGGAGAAGGAGGATTCAATTTATGGAACAAGGTTTTGAAAACTGGTCAGAGGGAAGGAATGAACAGGAAGTTTAGCCTCGGAACAGAGCTGGGACATTAGTCCCACTGACAAATGTAAGGTAAGGATGAGCGAAGAGCGTCATTCTGAGACTGCTGATACGTAGAGAGAAGGAAGAGGATGGTTAAGAACCCCTTCATGAATTAGATTCGTATAAGTAATTATGAAACAAAGATTTATTTTTTTAACATACTCACTCACACCCCAAACAAACTGCTTATTTTTAAAGAGTCAAAGGTAAGAAGACTTTTTCAGAAATATCGTTAAGCACTGAGAAGAAATATCAGGGAGAGAGATTTGGGAAAGAGAACCTTTTTCCCAAAAAAAGCCTCAACTTCATCTTTCTACCTATAATAGAAGTTTCAGCACCTGAAAAATAGAGTCTGAAAATGTCATTACGGAAGGGACACAGCTGCTTTTATCATCTTCTACACATAACATACACAGCTTTGCACTTTCTATTAATACTGACAGGAGTCAAGAGCACAGTGTAGTGTTTTAAAGACCCTGAAACGTATGGCACCGTACTATGGTATCCTGGACCAAACAGGACTCCATGAAAAAAGCAAAAAGGAGTAATCATAACAGCTCCATTTACTGACTGCTCACCCGGTGCCAGACGCTGTTCCAAGTGCTATCTGCATTAACTCATTCAAAGTTTACGACAACCCTTCAGATATTAGAGAACTACTCCAATTTTACAGATGGGAAAATTACAGATGAGAAATCTACCTAAGAACACCTGAGCAATCTGGGACTCCAATTCCTAGGCTACACTGCATATCATATAAAAAGCCCTGAGGCTGAAATGAGAATATCTGGCTTCAAATCTAAGTACCACCACTAACTAGTTGGTTCACCCTAGATGTAGAAATCATGTTCCCTAATGTTATCAGAGTAACAATCTGTCCTGTGTAACCCACATGCTGACAAGTACTTTTATAAACAGTAAACACATATGATGTCGTTATTATTAGAAAACAGCTGCTAGGTAAAACGCATGTGGTATTAACAATATTTTCTGAACCCTATCAGAAATTCTCACACCTTAATTTACATTGCCATGGCTCATATGCAAAATAAATAACTTTTAAAATGCAGGTTTCTGATTGTTTTCTGCCAGCTTCCCTTACTAATTTACTTACTAATGAAGATGGATGAGTTACTTAATGGACTCGGTACTTGTGATACCTGCCTAAAAAATGGAAATTCACGAACCTCTCTACATACTTGCTGGGAAGATCAACTGAAATAAAACCTGTAAAGCTTCTCCCATAGAGCCTCTGACACATGAACAGCAGGACTGGTGGTTGTTTTTGTCACCACCAGTTCTACCATTCAGCAGAGTCACAAAACAAACCCCAAACTGAAAGGGTATGTGTAGGTTTGTGTACGTGAAATAATTCAAAGGTTCTTATAAAAATCCACAGACTGTGGCAATTTTCCCTCCCTCCTTCATGCTGCACTTTACCTACTAATATAACAGCCAGAATGTCTCTGGATGAAAATATAATAAAATTAAAGCAATATTTTTCACCTCCTCATTCCTCTAGTGGCTTCCTTTCATCTTCGTTTCTCTCTCAGTCCAAACCTGGTCAGTCTGATTCTCGCTTTCTGACCACTCTCACTATCTTTTGAAGCACAGAACCGTGAATCCACTCTTCCGATAAATCTAAGATTCATGACATTTTCTGCACTCATAACTGAATTTCTAGACAACTCTTTCCTGGGATAAGTTCCATCATTTCAGTTGCTTATAGGAATTCAAGACAACGTTAGTATACAATGTTCTGTTACATATCTTTGTTTTAGGACAAGCATACTGACCTTGAGGTGAGACTGAAGGAAACAGCAAATCCAGGAAGAAAGTGTGAAAGAGAAAGTTAGAAAAAATTAGTGAGGGCGATATTCAGAAATAATATTATTCACAGACATAGACAAAATATAAAGCACAGGATCAGAGAAGGGAAAGGAGTCACACAGATTCTGCACCGGCAACAAAAATTAGTAATTTCAGATTTTCAACAAGTGTATTTTCATATTAGATTATACCACTGTACCTTAATGTAAGTTTCTAAAGGAACAAATTTTGTCTAAAATTTACCATTTCCTAGAGCAGGAAAAAAAGTAGTTTCTTAAACACAAAGGAAAAGAAAAGAAGGCTAGCTGCTCCCCTTCTCGCTTAAGTAGCTAACTGTGATCCTACAACGTCAGTCAGCTTAGTTCTATACACACCCATCTTAGAACTGACAATGCCTTTACCCACCCCAGTCCATTTCTTAGACCCAAGTTATCCAGGAGCAAAAGCAGAAAAACACTGACAGCTTCAGTTATTCTGTAGAATACAGAACTCTAATTCATTTGGAAAATTTTGAAATGATCTTCTCAAATGTGAAAATAATGTTTTCCTAATTACACCCATCGTTTCTCATTCCAAATCTATCAAATCCACCCCCAAAGGCGCAATCTAAAAGCAATAGTGAAGACTATACGGCTCTATAAACACCAATTCATTTCCAATACTGCTCAGCAGAAAGAGGTGCGAAGTAGCCATGCTTCCTATTCCCACCCTAGCACGAAGCCCCCGAGGTTCATTACTGCTTTTCATAACAACAGGCAGTTTTCCCTTTTTAAAAATTTATCAATTTCATTGACAGTAGTATCGATATTATCCTCCAAATACTTAAGACTTCTAACAGCCAGTGCCATCCAGCTTACCTTCAGGACCTAAATTTTACTTTAAGAATCTAAAACAAGAAGTTTATTTCTTGAATGCAAGCACCATTTCAACTTGCACTTTAATGTTTTCTAATATTTCAGTACTAAAACGAGAGTTTTTTAAAACTCATTGTCAGAATAATGAAAGGCAAGGATAACAAGATTTATGATCGCCATTATATAAGATAAATAGATGAAAAACAGAGAAACAAAATGACAAACAAAACTCCTCACAACCACACAGCGAATACGTGGTGGATCCGTGAGAGGAATGTAGGTCTGCTGACACACCTCCTGGACATACTTTATATGTCCTATGATGCTTACAGATTCCTGAAGGGATCTACAAAAATCCATGGATCTTTGGCATATGGAAAACAGTGTAGAATGCAGAGGCCAATCATTTATCTAAATGACTGTTCCCAATGATCTTTTTTATTTTTGTTGGTTATGACACATTACGTTAGAATAATTTTAGATCAATGATGACACTCACTGAAATCTCATATAGATGCAAAGCTTTATATGAGACACGAGAAAATCCCTGAAAAAAGAAAAATTAAGCTTATTCCTGCCGAGAGTGAGCAAGCTTAAGGATCTTTTTAACTATCTTACAGTTCAGGAGTCATATTTCACTTCGGCATCCAACTTTAGCTCTTGGGAAATAAATTTAGGAGAAAAAAAATCTGCATATAGAATAACTATATATAATTCTAATGTTTCCAGTGTAAAGTAAAAACTTGAGGTAACCATCAAAATTTCTATCAAGACTGTAATAAATTACAAGGTGCTGTGCCCACAAGAAACTTTAGGAAGATGGCCTAATAGAACTGCCTATGTAAAGCGGTGTGATTTATTCTTCTTTTAAATGAAATCAGTGAAATTCATCTAGGAGGAAGAAGGAAGAAACAAGCGGCCCTCCCCAGAAAGCAAGCTGAAGCCAGCAGGATCCGATAAAGAACCAGTCGCCTTCCGTTACAACACTCGCAGCATCTCGTTTTCCCTTTTTCTTTTCATTTTTTTAAACACAACCCATTCTCCCTCAAGAAAGCACACACAATCACCACACTCATTTCTCCTCTATTCCAACTACGTCAAGACCACATTCACCAACACTGTCCTTCGTGGATCAAAGATACATGACTATAAATTTAAAAGTAAGGAAATGCTTTAAGGAACCATTTTCCTCATGAATTGTATACTAGTTTACGCCAAATCTATATACAGCTTAATATTAATTTCCCTATGGGAGATTTCTGAAGACATTAAGCTGAATGATCAATTCGGGATTTCTTTACAGAAAAAATATTTACAAATATGAAGATTAAATATGTAGGTTTATATTCTCAGGTTATACTGTGCCTGAATATACTGTGATACCAATATAAAATCACAAACATAAAACCCACTTTCCAAATGAAAATGTCAAAAAAAATTTTAGGTCAACCTAAGCAAATAAACTTTCAGGATGCAGTTAAAACAGTCAAATATCTAATTATAATAGTAAACATATTCATCTGGTTACACACATTTAAAATGGAATACATGAGAGATAATGTTAATTTGGAAATACTTCCTTCCACCCCCAGTCACTGAAATAATTTTATTCACTCTCTTTGCGCACATCTTCAATATCAATTCACCAAAGGAAGAAGATGCCTTCTTCCTTTGTATTACCAAGAAATAAAAAAAAATACCTATTAAATCACGCCATTATTTATTCACGTATCCCAGTTTCAGTGATGTTAAAATGTAAAAATACAAGTTAGAATTGGTATTTCACTGTGACAGAAGAGGAGAGAGGTTATCTATACTTTTGTTTAACCTGCAGATAGAAAAGTAATCCTACTGAATTATATTAAATAAGAATATTTAATGCATATGCGTTTACTTATATTTTTATAGAAAGAAAAGTATATGTGCAATGGTAAACATATTACAAACATATAGAAGAAACAAATATAAAAATATATTCAATACAACAAACAAGGGTATAAGGGACTATTAAATCTCCATCTGTTTGATGAACGGTCTGAATGTGCGGGGGATGGAAAGATAAAAGTGAAGAAATGTGGGATGATTAGACAGTAAAATGAGAAAGGAGCTGTGTCTCTATGTTTTAACGTATGTATTTATTGGGCCCACAACAATGTACAGTCCTGGGACAGAATGTGATAGATACTATAACAAAAGCACAAAAAAAATAAAAGGAAAGAGAAATTACTACCTAAGAGAGGTCAGTAAAGTTTTTTTTTCCCCCCAAAAAAGATAACAATTAAAAGGGGTCAAATTCCCACAAATGAATAAGGGGAAAGAAAATTTTAGTCAAAGAGAAAATACTTAGAAAAAGCAGATAACAAAAAAGCATTCATCTCCTAATTCTAAAGCCCAGTTTTAAAGAAAACAAAGAGTTAAATCTACTAATATCAGAAAGTTGGAAATATCCTGTAAACTCTAAGTTTGCCAACACATTTTGAAAGATTTATAAAAAATAAAAATAACTCCATTTTCATTACATAAAATTTCAGGTACTAGTAAGCTTTAAAAGCAAATAAAAAAACTTAAAAGGTCATATCCTCCAGCCATGAGGATTTAAGCCTAGCAACTATCTTTCCTAAATTCTCCAAATACCACCAGAGAAGTACTTTCTCTTACACATGCACGCATGCAAATAACACCACAGACTAAATCTCACTCCCGGCATGATGGGAAAACGACCCCATTCTTTGTGTTCAAGCTCAGTTCATTATGTTGATCTTGAACTACAGAAGTATAGATTGCTCTCACTTACCGAAATGAGGTTAACAGTTACTGCTTTAGCAATTTAGACAGTTAATTCAGGGGCTAACTACCTTGAGCCTGAATTCTGAGCAAACTGGGAACACCCTTGCTTTAAAAAAAAAAATCAAGCAGCTCCAAATCTTATGAATACATCATATACCAGTTTTTTAATAGAGCCAGTTGTTTATAAACCAGAATGTAGTTCCCTTGGAAACATTATAAACACAGGTTAAGTTTTCTTGCTAGTCCACAAAATTTAAGTTTAATCATGATGTAAAAGCCTAGAACTAATAGCTCTAGATGAGGTCTGGAAAAGACAGCAAAGAAAATGAAAGCAACCATCACAAAGCAGAAAAACGAAGTTTCCACCTAATAAAAACCGAATATAAATCTACTTACGAGACTGGCCCCAAAATGTGCTTATGTACCTATACATATATGTGTGTGTGTGTGTGTGTGTGTGTGTGTGTGTGTGTAAATAACAACACTGATTCCTGGTTCTCTTGCCTTTGTCAGAATAGTACCAGTAGCAGCACACTATCCTGGCTTTCCCTCTCCATTTTACATCTCCTTCTACGCTACAGTTCTAGGACCTAAAATTAGGAGCCTAGGATCCAAAACAACCTGCTAGCCTTCTATCCAAACAACCTCTCAAGCCATTATCATTTAATACTGGTCACAAAAATTAGAAGACCAGACTTAAGAGTCTGAAGTTCAACAAGAAGCCCCTTTTCTATAATAATTCTGTACCCTGGGGCACACATTAATTGAGTATGTTAAGTATTACTTCCCAGGAGAGCTCAACCAGACCGCAAATGGAAACCTCCTCACTGAAATTTCTAGGTACCGGCAAGCTGTGGAAGAACGCCTCTGCCAGCATCGCCTACAGAGGAAAAGTCCGCTCCTTGCTGGAGCTTTCGTCTTCTGAGGCTAGATGATAAACTCCTTGAAGGCAGAGATTTTGTTTGCTTTGTTCCCTGTTGTGTCCCCAGAGCCCAGAATAGTGACCAGCAAATAAGAGCCTTCATAAGTAGAAAAATTAATTCATTAATTAATGAAGAAGGAAAGGGTATATTTTGTGGCAAAGAGGAGAGTGAGTTATGGAGAGAAAAACTAAACTCACAGATTGGCTATTATTCTCAAGAGCTTGATAACTACAAATCTTACTAACAGTAGTGTTTTTAGAGATGCATATTTAAAGGGAGAGTAACCAGGTAAAAGGAATAAGGAATAAAAAGAACTTTAGGGTTTTCAAAGATTAAACATGTCTAAGAAAACATGTCCTTTCTTCTCATCTTTTAATCCCTCTTATAAATTTCAAAACACAACCCCAAATGAAATCTACATCCATTAAAATTCCAGTTTTTATATTCCCACAAATCAGGAAATATAGTAAATCCAAATTTCTTATAAATTATTTAAGTTACACAATAATATTCTATTATTCTTTACATCACTGAAAATTCCTAACTTTCATAAACCAAAGGCAATCCTTGATACCTAAATTATGTGAAAAATCAGAAGATGGGTGTCATTCTCCAAACATAAAAATTTGTAAGTGGGATGCTGAATGTAATTTAAATAAACCTCACATTAGAGTAAATTGAGGATTTCTAGTGCAAACACCAAACTCTGCAGATTCATTAGTGCTTCTGTATCAGAAAAAAAAATGTAATAAAGCAAATACAGAAGCAAAATTATGCACGGGGGATAATGCTCCCAGTATACTGCCATGGCATGGGTATTTAGCTAAAGGGACATGAGTGAAAGAGCAGACAACAAGCAATTCTTTCAGGAGTCTGAAAAGATACTACTATCAGAATTTCATCAGCCTACATTACTAAACATTTTAAACATTATGCCAAAGAAAAGGCTATTCATCATGCATCTAAATAGAAACTATAATATGCTCACTTTAGAAGAGAAATATTCAATTTACATTTTGGGTTCCTCATGCTAATCTAAATCAATCTACTTATATAACATGTCAATCTTTAGGTTTGTTTTTACTATTATTTTCTCCCTTAAAATCATCTGTGGAGACTATCCAGAACCACCAGGTGATGACTTTCTTGAAGTGTCAACCTGGGTAGGCTACAGCACCCAGTTAACTTAATCCAACACTAATCTAGATGTTGCTATGAAGGTATTTTGCGGATATAAGTAAAGCCTATAATCCATTTAAGTAAAGGAGATTACTATCCCAGATAATCGAAGTGGGCATATCTCAATTCTTTGGAAGGCCCTAAAAGCAGGTTTCCCAAGGAAAGAAAAGAAATTTTGCCTGCGGACCACAGTTCTGGCCCATGCCCACGGGAGTTCTATCCTGCAGGTGATCTCCTCCTGACAGCTTTCCCATACACATTTCAGACTTGCTTAGCCAGCTGCTGACAATCATGCAAGACAATTCCTTGTAATAAAACTGATATATATGTATCATATATATATAAATACATGTATGTATCTCTCTTACTGGTTCTGCCTCTCTGGTTGAATTCCAACTGATACACACCACAGTACGGAATATAAATTTAGAAATAGTACTTCTTAGATTTAATTGGAAAAAATATTTTGTATTTGCAGATGTATGGGTAGGCCTACATAATCCTCGTTTTAAAATTGCAGTAGCTCAAGACACAGGTACAACACTAAATCATCTGACAGGAACTACTGTTGTTCTGTAAGAGCAGTGTAAGGGACTATTTGTTTTTCTCAAGACCACAAAGAATAAGTCTGGGAATTCTTCATGATTTAATCTAAACCTATTAATACTGGAGAATCTTACATAAGTACTAGGAAATTTTTAAAGAATAATAAGAATTTTCTTTAGCCCAATGATAACATTCCGCTGTCATTTTTGCACTTAGAAGGTTGCTGAACACCCAGTAAAAATGCATGCTACTTCCTGAATTAGGGTGTGGCACTACAGCTGCATCGCCTGAGAGGCTACTACTTAAAGGGCACTCCAGCAAAAGAACCACCACATAAAAGATGGGCTAGAAACCAAGAATAAGACAATTATATCCAACAATATCAGAATCTTACCAGAGAGAACACATACTTTATCCACAAGCAATGGACCTAAGAGGCACTGTTCAACTGGATATATAACCGGCTGGTCTTTAATTCTGATCAAGCAAAAGCCCCAGCAAGCCCCAGCAGCAGCAAGAGTGGCAGCAGCAACTCCTCTAGTACAGAACTGTAGCCTTACTTAACACTCACTTTCCCAGGAAGTCCCAAACAAACCCCCCTGACGGTGCAGGGACAGAAACGTGGCGTGGAAGGTACAAAGTGCAGGAGGCTGGCTTTCTGAGAAACAGCACGGCCTCTTGGATATGAACACAGACAGACACAGAGACCAAAACCCCAATGGAATAGGACCAGGATAAGACAAGCCAAAAGAAAGGTGAAGAAACTCAGATGATAAATGACAGGGAGCCAGACACCCACACCCAGGAAATAGTGGAATAGCAACATAAGAAGCAAATGGTTAGTAAGAAACACAGCAGCCACGCACACGCAGCTCAGTACTAAAACTCTGGGAAGAAAAGGCATAAAATAATTCCAATCATCTTTTATTCCCATCTTAAACTATGCTGCTCAGTAACAAATTACAAAGCCAGTAGCAATTGAGTTTTTAAAACTGTTTCTTTTCTTGGTAGCCAAGAAACTGTGCGACGAATCTTAAAATAAGATTACAATGTTACATGACCAGAGGACAAAATTCTATAGTACTTTTTCAAATTTATAAGTAATATTCTGTGGAAAGAACAGATCATTTACAACTCTTTCCCAAAATGTGAGAAATATAGTGGCTAATAAAAGCTATCTGGTGTGCTTTGGATATCAAATATAGATTTAATTCTATTTCTTACTCTCGTTCAAATCACGTCCATCTCCCAAAATCAGTATTGGGTCCAAAAATGAATTGAAACATTTTTCAAGCAAGGTATCTGGAATAGCAAGCAATAATTTCAATGCAGAGTTCTAATACAAAAAAATCAAACTGAAAAATAAAACTTTATCAAGAAATTTCTTTTCTGAAATACTGAAATACATTTAGTGGGAAGTCACTAATCCATCAGAAGTATCGTATTTTAAAATCTATGAAATTAAGATTTGAATAAAAGTCTGATTTCAAAAAAAAATAAAAAAATAAAAAAATAAAAATAAATTAAATCTATGAAGTACTGCTGTTGATTTCAGGGTGACACAAAAGCAAAGACAGGCATGTAGTTATGTAAGTATGTAAGGAGAGAGTGTGTGTGTGTGTGCACGTGCACGTGTGCTGGGGGTAAAGATGCAGTGCAAACAGGGAAGACATACAAAAAACATACATAATCTAATCTTGAGACTCTGATAATTTGTTAATTCTGACTTAAAGAACTTTATCCACCCATCTTATCCAGAACCAGACCAGAAAACATGAATAGAGTTAATATCAAAATAAGAGGAAACAAATGAGTAGGTGATCAGCTCATTTATTCACACTTTCAACTTAGTGAAGAAGAATTGTGAGGGCTGGACTTTATCCTTTTAGTTTTTTGAAAATCAAAATTCTATGGGTACAGAACAAGAGGAAAAAATTACTTCTAGGGGAAAATATCAAGTCTACCAATATCCTAAAAATTTTAAACTTAGTAAACAACTTATGAAAGTAGTCTACTACTTCCCAACATTCAAGAGCATGAAAATAAAATACTTCTTTGAATCAGGCTCAAAGGAGTCACACGGATTAATGACTTCATTCTGTCACTGCCAGTCTCTCTGACTGTTCAGAATACAGTGATTAATGCAGTTCTACTGGAAGAACTATTTCTATGCACTTGTGAATTTATGTTAAATACATGGTGTAAAGGAAGAGGCCAAGAGGCATACGCTTTATCTTTAGTACAAAATACCCTAACAAGAAAAAAAGGCAAAGAAAATTCCAAGAGAGCTATCTGGCTGGTTCTGTTTAAGCAAAGCTCATTTTGAAGAAGTCAAAGTCAGAGCTCAATAAAAAATCACATCCAAGTCTCCTAAATTGTCCTCAAAGTGTCCCTCCTTCTAAATTTGACCTATGTACCAATGTAATAGCTTGCTTCTCCACAATACAGAGTCTAAAAATTCACAGCCCAAAAGAGCAACGGCTCAACATAAAAGGTCTAAACCAATTAAAAATTTTAACTCCTTGAACTTGAGGTTCATTTGTTCCTTAAACAGATAAATAAATAATGAGAGAGCAAGTGGCTATCTGCACTCTCTTGATTAGCCAGTAGAAAACTTTAACTTCTTAATCAATGAATACTTTCTCTTTCCAGTCAATGATGCTGAAGTCCATAGCTTCCCAATCTATTCCCACTCTGTGTTGCCATTCAGAGACTGCAACAGTGAAGTTACACTGACTTAGAATAAAAAGTAGGTAATAAAGTAAATTCAGAGAGGCAGATATATTGGAAAAATATGTCCCGAAAAGTACATAGTTTTAAAACCATCCTTCAACCTCTCTAACATAGAGAGTTCCTCTTCAGCTTCCCCTTCCTTACCTTTCCAACTCAGCAATCTTCTTATCTTTGTCATTCTTCTCATTTTCCACCTCCTTCAAGATTTCCAAGAGGCGGTCAACTTCTGCCTGGGCCTTGCTAGAGTCATCTTTGTACCCGGCAATCTCTCTCTCCAATTGCTGTATTCGATCACTCATCTCTGGACTGGCTCTGGCTTCCAATGCTGCCTCGTGTGCCTACAAAGAAAATGTCCAAATTCTATCAGATATACATACAGTGGCAGTGGGCAAACCATGTCCCCAAAAGCCACCTATACTCCAATTTCAACAGGGTATTATCAAACATCTAATAGCTAGTCTTCAATTTATAAGGTTCTTCTCTGCTTAAATATTACATAGACAAAATATCACTACACAGTTACATTTTTTTTTTTATAACTGGAAGTTTGTACCTTTTGACCACCTCCACCCATTATACAAACACACACACACACACACACACACACACACACACACACATAGCCCTCCATTTCTGACAACTACCAATCTGGTCTCTGTATCTATGAGTTCAGTTTTTGGTTGGTTTTTGGTTTTTACATTCCACATATAAGTGAGATCATACAGTATTTGTCTTTCTCTGCCTGACTTATTTCACTGCCCTGCTTTCAAAATGTAATAATGCTAGGGAAGCACTTATCTACTAGAATGGGATAAAATCCGAAATATGATATTTAACAATTATTCTGGGTCTTACATTTTATTACTAGACTCTTATCTCAATCTTACATTAGGAAATATGCTCTCATTTATTTTAAGACATTTTTTTAAAGTCAAAGGTTTTTTTCTTTTCAATAAGGCAATTTCCAATATAAATTAAGTTTAGAAACAGATATGATAAAATAGTCAAATTCATTCAACATCTAGCAGAACTGAAAAAGCTGTATAAGACAGGTATATTGTTAATTAAGATCTCTGTGATCTACTTTCAAATTCCTGGGCATAGGTTAACTTATTGCGTCCATAAACAGTTACGTGTTAATGAATAAAACTAAAGCTGATTCCCAAATATAATTAATAAATTGTTTTTATTATATTATTATTTTAGATTTTATTCTAAACAGCAAAATTCATACAAATACCTTCATAAAACAAGAATGAGTAGGCCTGTTCCATACGGGAAGCTACTGGAACTTCAGTTCCAACATGTAAAAAACTCAGAAGTCATCACTACTATTCTCACAAGAAAAAGTTGTAAAACAGAAAATCAATGACTTTTCTAGGACCTATCAGAGAACTGAGGTCACAGGAAAAATTACCCCTCCAACATCAAGAGACACTGGCAAACCCACAGAGCTGAAGCTGAGATCTGCTCACCTGGAGCAGAAGCTGTGAGCAGAAACACTTAAGTGGTAATTTTAAGGAACTGCTGGGGGCTGTGTGGACGTACAAGCAAAAGAGTGAGGAAAGTCCCAGGGCCGGCGGTTTTAGGGGGGCCCATACTTTCATGGGCTTTAATCCAGGAACCACACCAGGGTCTCACAGTGAAGAGCCAACAAAAATCCCCTTCTGGTTCTGGCTGCAGGAGGGGAAGAGTAACAATTGTGAAATATGCCCAAAGTGTACTCTATCCAAAGACAGACCCTCAGGAGTAAAAATTTTAACAGAGCTTTATCCTACCTGGGGAAAGGGCATTTCTCCCACTGTAGCCCCTGCTAGTAAAAAATAAGACTCATATATTTGACACAGATGTTGGAATTATCAGACAGGGAATTTAAAGTAACTATGATAAATAGCTAAAGGCACAGGACTTCCCTGGTGGTCCAGCGGTTAAGAATCCGCCTTCCAGTGCGGGGGACACGGGTTTGATCCCTGGTCAGAGAACTAAGATCCCACATGCCGCAGGGCAACTAAGCCCGCGCGCCACCACTACTGAGCCTCCACGCCTCAACTAGAGAGGCTGCATCCCACAAATGACAGAGCCCATGCGCTCTGGAGCCCGTGCGCCACAACTAGAGAGCCCGCACATCACAATGAAGATCCCACGTGCCACAACTAAGACCCAACGCAGACAAAAAAATAAATAAATAAAATAAATAAATATTTTTTAAAAATAGTTAAAGGCGCTAAGGGGAAAAGGAGACAACACCCAAGAATAGAGGGGCAATGTAAGCAGAAAAATGGACACTCCAAGGAAGAATGAGAAGGAAATGCCACATATTAAAAACATGTAAGATCTTGCTTATAATGCGGAATCTGAAAAAGGTGAACTCATAAAAGCAGAGGGTAGAAGGGTGGTTGCCAGGGGCTGGGGGTGGGGGAAATGGGAAGATGTTGGTCAAAGTGTACAAATTGTCAGTTATGAGATGAATAAGTCCTGGGGATCTAACGTATAGGATATTGACTCTAGTTAACAATGCTGTGTTGCATACTTGAAATCTGCTAAGAGAATACACCTTAAAAAGTGTTCTCAACAACCTAAGTGTCCATCAGTGGATGAATGGATAAGAAAATGTGGTATGTACGTATGTATGTATGTATGTATACACACACAGGAATATTACTCAGCCATAAAAAAGGGGGAAAGTCTTTTCATTTGCCACAATATGGATGGACCTTGAGAACATGCTAAGTGAGATAAGCCAGACAGAGTAGATAAATATCATTATGATTGTACTTATATATGGAATCTAAAACAAAAACAAAAAGACCAAGCTCATAGATAGAAAAGACCGGTAGCCTGCCAGAAGTGGGGAGTCAGAGGTGGGCGACATGGGTGAAGGTGACCAGAAGGTACACATTTCCAGTTACAAAACAGTAAGTCCTGGGGATGTGATGTACAGCATGGTGACTATAAATATGTGCTGCATGTGTCAAAGTTGCTAAGAGAATAAATATTAAAAGTTCTCATCACAAGAAAAAAAATTTATAACTATGTATATTGATGGATGTTCAATAGATTTACTGTGGTGATGATTTTGCAATATATACAAATATTGAGTTGTTACGTTGTACACCAGAAACTAATAAGATGATATATGTCAATTATACTACAATTTTTAAAAAGTGTTCTCACCACACACACGAAAAAAGGTAACTACTTAAGGTTGATGAATGTGTTAATTAGCTTGACTGTGGTAACCATTTCACAATGCATACATAGATTAAAGCATCATGTTGTACACCTTAAATATATACAATTTTTGGCATTGAAAAAGCTGAGGAAAAAGAAAAGAGTGAAAATGTATATTGCAAACTCTAGAGCAACCTATATTTAGGTTGGAGGAGGGCATTGTGGGAGCAGTGTAATAGGGAAACATCACTAATTAATTAAAATGAAAAGTTACAGTTGTCCAGAATGAAAGAAGGGAAAATACGAAAAGTAAAATGGCAATTAGCAGAAAAACAAGTAATAAATCAGAGTAGGGGGAAGCCACCAAGTCCTCTACCCAAAGATAACTTTATTTTTTCTCATGAACCTAAACACAAAGTTTAAGAGATCATAAAAATGACCAGCTATAGAAGTATCATAACAAGGAGATTAAAAATAAACAAAGAGAAAATGTGGGATTGTCATAAATAGGCGAGTTTGGAATATTAGTGAATAACATTTATTACTCTTGACAGTTACTGCTCAGTTTCATAATCCTAAATACATCTAACAGTCTTACCTTCAATATTCCAGTATTAAATAGAAAATTACCTCCATTTATTTAGTGAGGGGGAAAGAAGTCAATTACCAAATCTGAATTAGTTAATCTCAAAAAAAGTATTTTCCTACTTATTCACAAGTAACTTTAAGCTACTGGATTTTCTTCCTTTCCTTAGCTTAAGAATATGACTTCATTTCTGGCATACCCTAAATAATGATTCATCACGAGGTGTTCATGCTGAACACACCCAATATATGTCAAAAGAACACCACCAAGTCTCTAGACTAGGCTGGGCCCCCTTCTCATCAGTAATCACATGAACTGGACCCAGTTAATAAGAGTTGGTAACTCAGAGATAATAAGTATGAAAGTGCTTTGAAAACTACAAACTGCCATATAAATATTAGAGAGGTATAAATCAGTGAAATGGATAGTAAATACCTGTACCAAATTCTAATATTCACCGGTATGGGTGACTATCACTGTTAAATTATCTCTTTCCAGGAAGCCTAATGCTAACAGAAGAAAAATATCAGATAATTGAGATTTTTACATTGTGGTCTTACATTTCATCTATAAAGGAGCTGCATATTTTAATCTTACTCTGAATTGCCAATTTTCTAAGAGTTTGGGGACTCTCAGGAGTAAAGTAAAATAGGATAAGAATGCCAAGAGAATTAATCAAGGTATAAATGGTATTTTGAATTTCAGGAGATTATTACTCCACTGGTAAGTTACTCCATATGGACACTATAGAGTTTTCTACTATGCTGTTATTTAAAGCAAAGCAAGAACAGTCATCAAGACAGTATGGGACTGGCACAAAAACAGAAATACAGATCAATGGAACAGGATAAAAAGCCCAGAGATAAACCCACTCACATATGGTCACCTTATTCTTGATAAAGGAGGCAAGAATATACAATGGAGAAAAGACAGCCTCTTCAATAAATGGTGCTGGGAAAACTGGACAGCTACATGTAAAAGAATGAAAGCAGAACACTCCCTAACACCATACACAAAAATAGACTCAAAATGGGTTAAAGACCTAAATGTAAGGCCAGACACTATAAAACTCTTAGAGGAAAACATAGGCAGAACACTCTCTGACATAAACCGCAGCAAGATCCTTTTTGACCCACCTCCTAGAGAAATGGAAATAAAAACAAAAATAAACAAATGGGACCTAGAAACTTAGAAGCTTTTGCACAGCAAAGGAAACCATAAACAAGACGAAAAGACAACCCTCAGAATGGGAGAAAATATTTGCAAATGAAGCAACTGACAAAGGATTAATCTCCAAAATACACAAGCAGCTCATGCAGTTCAATATCAAAAAAACAAACAACCCAATCCAAAAATGGGCAGAAGACCTAAATAGACATTTCTCCAAAGAAGATATACAGATCGCCAACAAACACATGAAAGGATGCTCAACATCACTAATCATTAGAGAAATGCAAATCCAAACTACAATGAGGTATCACCTCACACCAGTCAGAATGGTCATCATCAAAAAATCTACAAACAATAAATGCTGGAGAGGGTGTGGAGAAAAGGGGCCCCTCTTGCACTGTTGGTGGGAATGTAAATTGATACAACCACTATGGAGAACAGTATGGAGGGTCCTTAAGAAACTATAAATAGAACTACCATACAACCCAGCAATCCCACTACTGGGCATATACCCTGAGGAAACCATAATTCAAAAAGAGTCATGTACCACAACGTTCATTACAGCTCTATTTACAATAGCCAGGACATGGAAGCAACCTAAGTGTCCATCAACAGATGAATGGATAAAGAAGATGTTGCACATATATACAATAGAATATTACTCAGCCATAAAAAGAAACGAAATTGAGTTATTTGTAGTGAGGTGGATGGACCTAGAGTCTGTCATACAGAGTGAAGTAAGTCAGAAAGAGAAAAACAAATACCATATGCTAACACATATATATGGAATCTTAAAAAAAAAAAAGTTCTGAAGAACCTAGGGGCAGGACAGGAATAAAGACGCAGACGTAGAGAATGGACTTGAGGACATGGGATGGGGGAAGGGTAAGCTGGGACGAAGTGAGAGAGTGACATGGACTTATATACACTACCAAATGTAAAATAGATAACTAGTGGGAAGCAGCCGCATAGCACAGGGAGATCAGCTCGGTGCTTTGTGACCACCTAGAGGGGTGGGATAGGGAGGATGGGAGGGAGACGCAAGAGGGAGGGGATATGGGGATATATGTATATGTATAGCTGATTCACTTTGTTATAAAGCAGAAACTTAAAAAAAAAAAAGCAAAGCAAGAAATTGGAAAAGTTTTCTTTAACCTTTTTCAACTGCGAGTCCATCTTCAGACACTCTTCCTTCTTCTGCTCCAAAGCAATTTCTAGTGTCTTAAGCCGTGAGTCCTTTTTCAGTCCTGCGGAAGCCAGGGAAGAAGCATGCTCTTTCAGATCCAAGAGTGAAGCCTAAAAGAAGCAACATACATCTAGAATAAATACTATTTATTAACAAAATGGAGATTTAAATTCTTAAATTTATTTTCCTGGTGGTTTGTAGTTTCTTTCCATTAGCATATACTGACATATTTCCATTTCAAGAACATGAAATACAGAACAACAACATTAGCTCTGGCTTTCAAGTTCTAACTAAAACAGAATGAATTCCCAAGAAATACCAACTGAATAGTGATTTAAAGAGTTGTACCAGTACATATCCATTCCCACAAAATAAATGGAAGTAGATCAAGCTTTGTGAATGTAAGCAGTCAACCTTAGTAGCTACACTGACTTTTTTCTTCTCTTCTAATTTTGGAAGAAACATTCTATTAGAAACTTAAATTCCCATAAATTTTCCTAAAGATATTAGAAAGAAAACCCTGAGAATGTCCCTAAAGCTCATTATTATCTGATCACAAGGCATTAGGCATTTCTGCTATTTAGGTGACATCGACAAGATTCTTCAAAAGTAAAATCAAAGTATATTAAGTCACCTGATTGGTCAACAATCATTTAAGATTTCTCTGCCAATGTTGAGGTGATCGTTAAGAGCTGATGTAAATAAACTCTCCTCCTTGTGCATATTCCGTTCGTCTATCAGCTTTCTCACCATTAGCACAATATTTCTCCAAATGTAACTGGAGAAATACTGTTATTTTAGGATCTGTAAAACGTCATTAACAAGTAAGAAGCCAACTCATAACAGTTGGAAAAGGTAAGAGGTAAGACTTAGGAAATAAATGATTCAATCTACTATATCTCTGCCAAGCTTCCTGAAATAATTCCTGCTATAAGAAGATTCTTTAAATCTTCCAACAGACCCTTTTTTTATATGCATTATGTAAACACCAACAACATATACACACAATGCACTGGCTAAGCAAACCAAATAATTCCATTTTGGTGATCTTGACCTCTTTCTCTGAGAGGTCGCCTTGCAATAGGCTGACTTTTTCTTTCAGGTCTTTAAGATCTTTTTTGTAGTTATCAATTTCCTCCTGCTTTTCTCGCTCATCTCGGTCCCGCTGGTCCTTTAAGCGTTCGATTGTCCGCTCCTGATAAGAGAGCACATCAATACATGAGGAAATTCCTTTCATACTTCTATCATATGACTGCAATTCAACTTCTAGCTGATAAAATTTCACACTTCCATCCTCCATTCAAAAGACAGTGATAGGTCGTTAATAATTTACCTTTTAAAGAATTCAACCTTCCAACCTATCTTGCCCTAACATACATCTGGTTTTATTCTTTTGATTTCCCTAGGTTTCTTTTCCTATAACCTTGATTAGTATTAGATGTCCCTAGAGTATTCTTTTGGAATAATCTCATTTATTCAAATCCCAAGCAACAAAAAACTTATACATATACCCTAAGGTCAATAAGTAGCAAATATTTCTTTTCTATATATAATTCACATGTTGCCTACAAAGCAATGGAAACAACTCACAACTCACACAGCAAACAGGAGGAGGTTGGAGAGATTATGATTTGTTGAGCTTAAAGCATAAAGAAGGATAAAGAAAAGAGAAACCATTAAAACTTCTGTCAACAGATACTCAGGAAGTTTGAAAGTTGAAGCAATTTAAGTATATTTATGGGTATTATTTCTGAATATATTCGGGGATCAAGCCTTGATCCCTGGGCAGGAAGCCCGAAACATTCTGAGTCCAAAAGGCTTAAGGAACAGTAACCCTATCCCTTAAAGAAAAAATAATAAGAAGAAGAATCCAATTAAAATGCCCCACCAAGAGTCCTTAAACCTCCTCCAAGACATTAACACTTGTCATGTTGGGCCACTTCTTTATTTAGTCAACCATTCCTGAAAAAACTAGGTTTGCTCATGAAGGCAAAATGAAGTGGCAAGGCCACGACTAGAAAAACAGCAAGTACACTGTATTAATAACTAAAACCCACGAATATATTAGATCCCAATGCGGCACAGTAAAAGAGAACTAATGTTGCCTCCTGATGGTCAGTGTCTGACATTCCCACATCACCGAATTCTAGCTGACCATACACATAAAAAGAAGATAGTAAACAGGGAGCACATGGCTGATTCTTTAGAAACTTCAGCCACTGCCCTCCAGTACGGAATCCATCCTGCCTAGCAACAGATGCTTAAATTGGCAACAACAAAACGAATCTTCTTTCCCTTACACTGGGTACATCAGCAACAGTACAGGCAGCTCTTTTCCCTTTTGCCAAAGCGACTTCTTTTGTCTTCTCTAACAAGTCTCATCACTAAAGTGACTTTCAGATTAATGAGAATGCAGAAGAAATGTGCCTGTGAGGAGTCTGGGCCAGTCACCCACCTTCTCGGCAAGGGCCTCCTCCAAAGTAGTCAAGGCGGTGTCAGTGTTGGTGGTGTCAGCCTGCAAGGATTTGACTCGCTCCTTCAAGCTGCTCATCTGCTTTTCCTTATCTCTAAGTTGCTCTTGGAGATTTTCAATCTGAGTTGTGCACACACATTTAAGGGGGAAAAAAAAAAGGAAATTAAGAGAAATACAAACAATCACAATAAAAATCATTTTAAGTTGGAAACAGGTAGGTCAGGGTTGTCAGTGTGTGCTCTGTAGAAGTAATTTAACCCTAAGGGTCTTAGAACTTCATGCAAAGCTTTAAACTGAGAACTTATAGCCAGAAGAGAGAAAAGACATACACATGGGTATGGTCATACATGCAGAGTCATAAATCTCTATAAAGAAATAAGGAAAGTAGCTAGGGAGAAAAGACCCAACATATAGGGATGGGGATAAAGGGAAGACCTACAGAGAGGAAAGCCATGAGAAACTGGATTACTTCCAAAGCAACAGTGTAAATGCCCAGAGAGATTCCTTTAAAAAATGCTGAGGGAGGACAGCAAATTGAACAGCTGGATGCTAAGAAAAACAAATCAGCTGTAAAAAGGAAAAACTGTTCTTAAATGCTAGTGTTCAAGTTAGGTTTTTATATCATCTTTTATTTCAACAGCAAGCATTTTCAATGAAATTTATTATTATAGTTATTCATTCCTTCATATACACTAGTACGCATTCATTTACTCAAAAAACTATTGGTGAATTCTCTATTATATGTCAGGCACTAGTGACACAAGGAAAAATGAACAGACCCATTTTCATTATAAGATGGGAAGGGGACTTTATGTAGCTGAATCCAAGCTATGGATGGGCTCCCGTGCCATCCTAACGAGCACACATTTTACTCTAGACAGATGGGCACTATTAGGGACTTTTAAGCAAAGAAACGGTCCGGTCAGTTCTGTATTTCAGACTGATAATTCTGATAGCTGTGGAGAAGATATTCAATATCTAAGGGGAGTTACGTAGAGACATGAAAACAGCTAGGAGATCGTATCAATTCAGGTAAGAGAGTTTGGAAACTAAATGAGCTAAGAGAGATGGAAAATAGGGGATGGGTTTGTGAAATAGTGTGGAAACAGCATATTATCACTAGGGAGACTCCCGTACACACAATGAAAAATAGTAAGCAAAAATATGGAGGAACTGTAGAGAGATATTCTTAATAAGCAAAAGGAAAATAAGTAAGACAACTATTCTAAAACTCACAAACTTCATTCTTTCATTCAGCTACGTGCCAGGCAGTTTTCTAGGTGTTGAGGATATAGAATTAATCCAAAGAGACAAAAATCCCTACCCTCAAAGAGCTTAATCCTAATACAATAGACAAGGAATGAATGAATGAAATGAACATAGTATGTAGGATGGTGATAAGTCCTACAGAGAAAAATGAAGCAGGAGAATATAATATCATCGTCTACTCTTGAACTAGCTGGTTTACTTCACATGGCTTTCAAAAAGCAACATAAATGTTATCTGCTTTGGGACGACTTTCTTGCTCTTACCCCCATGACAATAAGATGACCACAGTCTGTATGCCATCACACATGAACAAAGTATTGATCTACATACATACATATACACATCCCCCATTCTTTTCTCTATCTATACATTTATCTCCATTCTTCCATCTATCCATACATTATAACACGAATCTCCAACCATATTGTTATTACTCATTCTATACACATCTCCACAAATAGACTGGATCTTACTCCTCTACCCCAGCTTTGTATCTTCATATCTGGCACACATCAGGTCTATAATAAATACTGGTTCATTAGTCTGTAAATAATACATAAGCTTGGACTTTTATAAACTGTATTTAGGCATACACATAAACTTCTGCCAAGAAAAGAACTACAAAAGAACCTAAATCCAACCTTCAAATAATTCCTGCATCAATCAATTTAATATAAGCTCTTTAAGGGTCTGCTTCATTCCAAGCAGACCCTTCCAAGGGGAAGAAAAAAAGGTCCCTCTCTACAGTCCCTGAGAATTCCACAGCAGAACAAATAAGCTAAGCAAAGAGATTCAGCGAACTCAGAATAGGGAACCATGAGTACTGTCAGGCTTGGATTTTCACTCTTTAACGAAGGAAGAATCCTACAGGTGAACCACTGAAACTGGCCCCAGTCTTTTCCATGCCAATAAAGTCCAAAGCATTCTGTGAGAGAAAAGACCATCACATATGAAAAGCATTAGTTTCCTTTAGTTTAATCAGACACTCCTATTGGAATCTCATATGGATCAATACTTAGGTAAATTCACAACCACTAAAGAGATTTTGCCACTTAAAAATCTAGTACTCCATAACATACAGAAGGCAATGCCCTGGTGTTTACATATTTAACCAGCTGTGCAGGTCATCCTAGTTGCTGACATATAAACCTTACACACACAAAAAAGATATGATCATTCTGTTGATTAGACTTTTTTTACCAAGAAAGAGCAGTACAACCACCTTTTTTTAAAAATAAAACTTCATAGAACCAACCAAGTTTTACATACAAGAAAACAGATTTGTTTTATGAGCCCACCTAATATACAAACAGCCCTTACATGCATAATAAGGATTATACCCTTCTTTCTCCTCCATCATCAGCATCTAAGAAATAATTAAGACGTTAACTGTTAACAATTCCACTTGTATAATCTGTATGTAGTCCAACTATTAAAGGGATCCATTATTCTTTGCCAGCAAAAACAAACAAACAAACCAACAAACAAAGACTTTTCCTGATATACTCAGGTGCAGAAGCTGCTAAACCAGGTAAAATCCCCATTAACAAGTTCTCCCTAAGCTACTTTCTTATCCAATTACCCAGCTGTCTAAACTGTTGAGTTGGAGGGGAGGAAAAGGATGGCTATTCCTGGAGAGCAGAAATAGCCATTCCACGGTGAAGAAAGGGCAGCGCTCACTAGAGCTGTCTCCTTTGGGCAAGCTGCTATCGGCAAGGAAGACTTGCAGTAGATGCAGATATGTGCAAACCAGCTGCAAGAGCATTAACCCAAAAGAGGCTCTGTGTGGTGTGTGGGAGGATGGGTGTGTACAAAGCACTTTCCATTTACCCAGCATCATGATGGACAGCAGCTGAATCCTACTGAAAACTCCTTTTATATATCCTCACTTTGGTTGTGACTCAAAATCGTGATTTTGTGATCAAGGCTCTCTGGGTTCAGACTTTGCTAACCAAGGGGTGTATGAATGCTATCATATTAATCTTGCCATTATTCTCTTCTTTTAACTAATCCAATATAGAGGCTGTGAAAACTGTTCACCCTAATAGTCCCATATCACACCATTTCAGTATTTACTATGCAATTTCTATAAAATATATAGTGGAAATCCCATTCTATACCAAGTTCAATTATCCACAGGATCTAAAATATACTATTTACAAAAGCTTTGAATATAACAGCTAAGAGAAAAACTGGATCAGTTATGCACATACTCGACTATTAATGATAAAGATGACTGTTTCAGAATCATGCTAAGTGGAAAAATACTCCTTTAAATATGCTCAGAATATCTACCCAAGAAAAAGAGGAAAACTTTCCATTTTGTAGAAACAGAAACCACAGAATCCCTAAAATGGCAATATGATAAAAACAACAAAAAATTACTCGTGATGGGGGTGGTGGAGGAGGCGGCGGCAGTGGTGACAAGAGGGACCACTAACACAGAGTGTGGTATGTGTCAGGCACTGTTTTCAGAAATCTATGTATAACAACTATTGAAGCTCCACCACAAGACTATAATTATTAGGCAATCTAGCTCCAGAATTCTACTCTTAATCACTGTGCTATAAATAATATGTTCTATGATGGGGGGAAAATAAAAAAGAAGAATCACACAAAGATGTCTCAAGCATCTTTCCATAAATGATTCCTTGTTATTAAGTAGTGTTTATCAATAAACACAATGTTATTACTACGGTCACATATGAAAATATTCTCCCCTACAGAAGCGAAGAAGGAAGGGTTGGAGGTACCAAACCACTGCCAATGCAGAAGAGCAACTTCCATGTACTTCCGTGTATAGTCAAACATAACACACTAAAGCTGGTGGGCAGAACCAAAGGTACTTGATATCAGGATCAAAATCATGACAGTATTAAGACAGTCTGTTTAGCCTTTCAAGGGGTAGAAGGAGGCTAGTTTATTTATACACACGGACTAAGGAGCACTTAACAATAGCTAAAAAAGCTTTTCTTCTTTTACTTGAATAACTTATACTTAATAATATTGAAAATTAATAAAAAATTGTTGCAGAAAATAATGTATTTTATAATTCTATGGGCTCTTCCTACTTTATGCATAACCAATCTGTATTAAGAAGAAATCATTAAGCAGCTATTAACATGTATTCAATTTCTGCATGAGTAAAATTGTGTAGAGATCGAAGGAATTGGTGTTTATTCTATATTATGTGTCCCTGGTGATAAATAGGGAGGGGAAGGGTCAATCAGGTTTATACATACAGCCTAAAATCACAGAGAAGAAATAAGAGTGAAGAATTCAAGAAGGAAACACTTTTTAAACAACTATTTAGAGAAGGAAGGCGTTTTCCTTAAAATGACCTCTCTAATTAGAGTATAACTCTGTTAACTGGGCTAGAAAGAAAATAGAAATAATTATTATATTATATAGAGCCTTTCTTCTCCTCGTACAATTTTTATTTTACAAAGAGAAAAAAACCGATGAAAGAGGAGGAAGACTAATGCAGAATGCATGCTGCACGTGAATCCATCAAATCTGCACACCAGCTCCACACTGGCACAGATTTCTTAACATCTTTTGTTTTGGTTTTTATCAGCATTGCCAGTTGTCAGAAACTATCATGGTTCAACGTGGGTGATTTATTCCTAGTCAAGTGGAACTGATTACTCTGCTGCTGAGGCCCTAATCACTGAGCAAACGTAGAAGGGACTTCCTATAGGATGTAGTTCTAAGGACAAGAAATCCCAAAATACTTCTTGCAGTCACCTAGCTACCTGGAACATCATTTAAAGGAAAGAATATTTTTGATGATGCCTCCACACTTGTTCTAAGCAGCCATCAGCGTCAAATGTATTGTGGAAAGCAAGTTACTCAGAAAGGCTCTGACCTTTACCTTCTTGGTTAATAATACCTCTCAGTATCAGTGGTAAAAGTACAGTCTGGATGAACCGGTCATAATCAGCTGGCAAAAGAGATCTACAGTAATCAATGGAATCTAAAAAGGAAAAATTCACTAAGTCCCCTGATCTACGCAATTGTTTGTCTACCATCCTGCAGGCCTGTGAAATGTACTAACAAGGCACAACTATACTTTACCAAAATGATCAGGGTTTGCCCAGACTGTACTGGCCTCTAAATTTTACTTGTCCAGTTATGTGTTTCCAACGATTAGAGGATACAAGAGCAACAAAGTCATGTGGAACTCTAAGCAGTGTTTTAAACACAATTTAGGTTGTTAAAACTCCCATATCTATATTCTCAATTACTGTTTAGGGTCTTTAATAAGCCCAGCAAAGATTCTGGCTGACAACCAATTATTTCTTTGGTTGAGTTTCCCTCCCAATTGTGCTATTCTCTCATCATGTAAGTAATGGACGGATTACGGTGATGAATAAATAGCTAGCTATGTCCCACTGGGCAAGTTACTTGTTCTTTCTAATTACCTACCTACAAGACAAAGACCACTAATATTCCTTTCAATTCTAAAATACAACTGTATTCTTATGATGGGAAAGACGAGAACATTTAAAAAGTAATAAACTTCAGCAGAGTACTACTGTATTTTATCTTAAAAACTGTTCAAATTGAACTATACAGGAAGTATAGGTATGACCTTTAGGAAAATACAGAGTCCATTGCTCTGGTTAGATTTTATTAATTGCTGGGAGGGAAAGTAAGTTCCTTGATAGACTTGCTCATGGTACAGATAATGGAACTAGGGACCTCTTGAATTAAAATAACTGGATAGTATGAAGCAAAAGTTGGTGAGACCAAAGGTCACACTGCTAGTCAAGATCTGCTTGGTAGACAATTAAGGAAATGGCTCAAATACTTCTTTTTATATCTGGCAGGCATATATAAAACCTTGACGGATATTCATATGCTAAAATTGCTCAAAAAAAAAAAAAAAGAGGACCCATAAATCCATGGTGGCTATCCTTGTGAAGCAGCGGCAATGATGAGACTGTACCTAGGACCTCAATTCACACCTATACGAATGGCATCCCTTGAAGCTGTACGATAACAATAGATAGAACACTCTTAGATCTAATAGTTCACTACATTTTAGTGATGAAAGAACTCAGTATTTTTAAGTAACTAATTAAAGCAGACACACTAGGCTTAGATTCTGCCCATCCCCCCACAAAGAACCACTATTCTTTGTATTACTTATTACCAATAACAAAGTCAGGAAAAATCAAGTACATAACAATAGAAGGCTAGCTAAATTAAATATGCTCTATCAACCATTACAGTTCATATACTTGATGATTAATTAAGGATATGCAAACTTCTTTATTATATAATATTACATGAAAAAGAAAAGTTATCAAAATGTACATTATCCCAATTTGAAGGAAAAGTTTATTTTTACATAGAATTTTCCTTGTTATACCTTTTCCACATTTTTCAAATATTCAGAATGGACATACATCATTTCAATGATAATGACAAAAGCAATAATTTTCTAACTCCTATCTGAGAAATCTTAGGATTTACAAGAAATATGATTAGGATCATGATAAGAGAGATTCTCCTAACATATGCACTTACCAACATGGGAAATCTCTAGGGGTTTCTGTGGGACATGTGAGCATTTCTATTTAACCCACACCTTCCACAGGTTCATACTGTGGGACCAAACCAAGCTGTCAGAGACTTGGGGGGTTTTCCGCAATGCCAAAGGAAGACTGAGAGATAACAAATGAATCCAGAGAAACCAAGACTTTCAAAACCTATTTGAAATATAAGGTCCAAAGGAAACAGCAATAGGATGCTTCACATATTTTAAGTCTAAATTCAAGTTCATCTCACTCAATTTTTATTTTAGCCAGGCCTACTTTTATGGCCTGAAGTAAGCTAACTTGTACCAAAAGTCAATCCTAGTGTGACAAGGCTGGGTTTCCCAAGAAGCAGACCTTGAGACAGATTTTATTGTTCAAGAAATTAGAGGGTGCGCTTGGGATCAATACCAGTGGAAAGGAAGTGGGGGGGGGGAGCATGATGGTGCAGAGGGAGAAATTAGGCTGCCACGAAGTCCCAAAGGATTCAGACAACCCCATGGGGAGCTCTGAATCTGCGATGACCTTTCAGAGTTGCCCCAAGTCAGGGCAATGGATTCAAGCCCTTGTACCCTACAAGGATCAATCATTGGATACCAATGGGAAGGGATGTGGCCTTGTACAAGGTAGGTCTCTTTAGCCAAAGCAATCTACACAGGGGATACTTCCAGCACCTGGGGGAATACATCCTTCAACCCTCAGGGGGGATCTGGGTCACTCATCACAGCATCCATTATACCCAGCAGCTATGTATGCTCCTTATAGTTAAATAATATTTAACATGAAATTGTAAATGCCCTCAATTTATGCTGTATTTGAACCATATACATAATTTTATGGCTTTGTAAAACCTAGAGACCCTTGTATCCCAACTTGATTGTTTCACCAATGGTGGGCATTTTGAAGCAGGAGTTCAGGGATGGCCTTTAAGGTGTGTCTGACATCCCAGTCCACACAAATGAGCCATGTGCATTTTTACATGAAGAGCACCCACAGCTTTCATCAGATTGTCAAAAGGGTAGGAGAAAAGTTAAAAATCATTAATTAGTGGCATTCTTTTCAAATACCCACAATATTTTCTAAAACGAATAGCCACTTCACTTAAAATTGCTTGCTTAGCTGTTTTACAAAGATACTGTGTTACCAAATTTGCTGTGTAACATTGTCTCTGACTTTACGGCTCTTTTGTAAGTGGCTTTGCCACTCCTCCAGTAAGATGTGGAGTATTTTCCTTGACGCCCCCGCCACCAAATCAAGTTAGGTCCTGTGACTACTGTGACCAAAAGAGTATAGACAAAAGTTTGGCCTGGTTGGGATGCAGGGAGAACAGATCCAAACAACAGTTCCTCACCTATATGCAATGGAAGCCCAAGAATCTTATTAAATTTAGTAAATTCTCCTTGGTCAACTTGAATGATTTTTCTAATCTCAAAAACCCCTGTAGGAAAAAAAAAGTGTTAGGAGAAAAAAGTAAGGAGGTCTGGCAATTACAGGAAGATAAAACAGATAAAGGACAAAATACATGTCTGATGCTGGAAGCTATTTTCTGGTGAGGGTGTACATATCGGTATGGCAGAGAGAAGGAAGAGCACAAAAAGCTACTTCATCAAAGTTTGATTTAATAATTTCTTCAGGAGGTTAATTATTTCAACTTCTCAACTAGAGTTGACAGGCACCTAGGCGTCTATCCAAACAGGCATTCCCACAGGTGAGAACGCAATGCAAGTTAATTCATGCCAAATTATAAGCAGTTTTAAGCAGAAGAAAATATTAACTGTGCTTCAAAACTTTGATCAAGCATTTTTTTTCCAAATCCTTTGCCTCTTTCTAGATACTTATCTATGTAATATTTATACTCTGACAAGTTCCTGCTACAAGGTCTCCTGAGAGACTACTAAGAACAACCTTTGTTCCAAAAGGAATCTGACCCTTCCATATTGACTTGTTAATTACCATTTTTCAAGTTTAAAATATGTTTTCAGTCAAAACAGAAGTCAGGGCACTCCAAACTAGAGCTTGCAAGACTCTGAGAATATTAATATGGCATACAATCAATAGAAAATGGACACATTACATAAATCCTCAAATTATTCACGAAGCTACTTAGAAGTCCAAAGAAATGATGTTTTAATAAGAGTCAAAATTAATTGTGTTGTACAAAGCATTACACTATAAGCCTTTGAATGCTTCTTGTTTATATTATACCCTAGCACTTGAAAATAAAGCATTTATCCAAAGGCTATGTTCTCTCAGGTCCATTCCTATTGCCTCCATGATAATGGTGGTAGAACAAGTTTCTACCTCTCTCCAGGTGAAAAATACAAGGCTCTTTAAAAACACATCCACTCTTATCCCAGGAATGCAAGATTGATTCACCATATAAAAATCAATCAATATAATATACCATATTAATAAAGAACAGAAACCACATGATCATCCCAATAACTTCAGAAAAAGCATTTGACAAAATCCAACACTTCTTCATGATAAAAAACACTCAATAAACTAGGAATAGAAGGGAACTTCCTCAACTGGATAAAAGGCATCTGTAAAAAACCCAGTTAACATCATACTTAAGGTGAAAAATGAAAACCTTTCCCCTAAGATAAAGAACAAGACAAGGATGTCCACTCTCACCACCTCTATTCATCATTATACTGGACAATTAGGGAAGGGCAATTAGGGAAGAAAAAGAAATAAAAGGCAGCCACATTGGAAAGAAAAGGTACAGCTACCTCTATTTGCAGATGGCTTTATCTTATACATAGAAAATACTAAAGAATCCACTAAAACATCATTAAAGATAATAAACCAATTTAGCCAAGTTTCAAAACCCAAGACCAATAAACAAAAATCACTTGTATGTCTTTACACTAAAAATAAATAATCTAAAAATGAAGTAAAGAAAATTCCATTTACAGTAGCATCAAAAATAATAAAATATTTAGGAATAAATTTAAAGAAGTGCAAGGCTTGTAAACTGAAAACTACAAAACATCAATGAAAGAAACTAAAAACAACCTAAATAAGTTAAAAGACATCCTGCGTTGATCAACTGAAAGACCTGATGTTGGGGGGAGGGGGTTACTTCTTTTTTTGGACTCCCAAAAGCCAAAATGATCTTGAAAAGGAACAAAGGTAGAGGATTCACAGTGTCCAATATCAAAACCTACTACAAAGCTACAGTAACCAAGACAGTGTGATGTGGGAAACAAACAGACATATAAATTGATGGAACAGAACTTAAAGTTCAGAAATGAACATGTGTGTCCATGTACAACTGATTTTTAGCAATGGTCCCAAGACCATTCAGCGGAAAAAGAACAGTCTTTTCAACAAATGGTGCTGGGACAAATGGATATCCACATGCAAAATAATGAAGTTGGATCCCTACCTTACACCACATACAAAAATTAACTAGGAATGGACCAAAGACCTAGATGTAAAAGCTAAAACTATAAAACTCTTAGAAGAAAACACAGGAGGAAATCTTTGTGACCTTCAATTAGGCAATGGTTTCTTAGATATGACGTCAAAAACATAAGCAACTAAGGAAAAAACAGATAAATTGGACTTCATCAAATTTAAAACTTTTGTGCATCAAAGGATGCTATCAAGACAGTGAAGAGATAACCCAGAGAATGGGAGAAATATGTACAAATCACTTATCTGATATGGATGGAATCTCCCGAATAAAGACTTTCTAGAACTCAATAAAAAGACAAATAACTCAATTTAAAAATGGGCAAAGGATCTGAATAGACATTTCTCCAAGGAAGATACACAGATGGCCAGCAATTACATGAAAAGACATTCAACATCATTAGTCATTATGGAAATAGAAGTCAAAACCACAACCACATACCACTGCACACCCATTAGAATGGCTATTTGAAAAAGAAAAATAACTAGTGTTGGCAGAAATGTAAAATGGTTCAGCCGCTTTAGAAACAGTTTGACAGTTCCTCAAAAAGTTACAGGTAAAGTTAACATCAATTCCATCCCCAGATATAAACTCAAGAGAAATGAAAAACATATGTTCATACAAAAACTTGTACATAGATGTAACATAATCATTATTCAAGTGGAAACCACCCAAACGTCCAGAAACTGATGGATGGATAAAAAAAAATGTGCTGTATTCATTACAATGGAATATTATTCAGCCATAAAAAGGAATAAAGTACTGACACTTGCTACAACATAATGAACCTTGAAAACATTAAGTTAAAGAAGCAAGACATAAAAAGCTACATATTATATGATTACATTTATATGAAATGTCTAGAATAGGCAAATTGATAAAGACAAAAAGTAGGCAGTGGATGCAGAGTACAGGGGTTGTGACAGGTACGGGTTTCTTTTTAGGGTCATGAAAATGTTCTGGAACTGGACAAAACTGATGGTTGCACAACCTTGTAAGTATACCAAAAACAACTGAATTATATAGTTTAAATTAGTAAAGTTTATGGTATGTGAATTATATCTCAATTAGGGAGGAAAAAAAAGCATCAATCCAATTAACCCCATGGTGCTAGCTTTCAAAGTCAAGGTTCCCCCCTCCCCCCCTCCACCCAGGGGTTTTTACAACCAAAAAATGTTTCTAGACCTTGTACAATGCCCCTTTTGAGACAAAACTGTCCCTCCCTTCCCAATTAAGAAACACTGATATAAATGGAATGAAATTATAATCTATTAATTTGAAGCATCAATCTTTAAAAAGCATAGTTTCTGTGACAGAATATGAAAACAGAAAAAAAAAAAAAGTCAAGGTTCCCAATATCCATCAACGAAGCGTGAAACTACTCTAGTAGTGAGATTTATCTGGCGTTATTCCCCAAATAACACAAATACAAATAACAGTTTAGTCAAGTTTCTCTGTTCTTAATGGACTTAAAAATTCTCTTGCAATCACTGTGTCATCCACGCACACACTCAGTCTGACGCGCTTCTGGACGGCATCTCTTCCACGTTAGATCACTCATACGCAAAAGTTTTCATCTAGACGGCTGTGCTGCTCACCTATGATGATCTCCAAATTGAATACGTAGCATTAATTCACCTTCTGCTGTCAGCCTGCCCTTTCCACACACCTTATTCCTCTGTACCCTTTTCCTATCAATTATTTTCATACCCAGTGATAATGCCTCAATTGGGTAAAACAATTTAAAACTGTTTAGAATTCCTTCTGGTTTGAAGTGACTTCTGTTGACAGCAATGGATGATAGTAGAAGTCCTATGAATAAGAGATTAAAACACTGAGCAGAACAGGGAAATATACAAAAAAGTCATACGACAACAGAAAAGAAATTGAGAGCTTTGTTACCATACCACACAAACAAAATCTCGCCCTCATGTTCTCAATCCTTTATCCAACATTTTTATTCAGCTGGAGCAGATATTTTGCACAGACGGCCGCAACAATGTCTCTGACTTTACGGCTCTTTTGTAAGTGGCTTTGCCACTCCTCCAGTAAGACGTGGAGCATTTTCCTTGACGCCCCCGCCACCAAATCAAGTTAGGTCCTGTGACTACTGTGACCAAAAGAGTACAGACAAAAGGAATCCCCTGTTGCTTCCAAACCAACTCCTAGCGTAACCCTTAACTGGCCACGGAGCCACAGAGCCAGAGGCCAAGGAATACCCAGGCAGGATGTACGCAAATGAAGAAACCATCCTGGTAGTGGGTCACCCAGCTGCAGACACCCCCAGCTGTCACCAAACAAATCAGGGACAAACTACGGAAGAGAGCCCTTCCTGAATTCCTGATTCACAAATAAAATGACTGTTTACTCCACTAAGCTTCAGCGATAGCTTATTATGCAGCGAGAGGTTTTCCTCCCCCGTCTATCTTTACAATGCTATTGCTCTTTCTGTTTTAATCACTGATATCGAAAGTGTATTGTTTCTAGATAATCAGAAGATAGGGATGAGGCATGTTGTGTTTTCTTTTATTGTTTTTATTTTTTGGAGAGGGGTGTTCTGGAAGAGGAGGGATGGTGAGGAGGAACATATCATAATGAAAAGATATTTTGTAACAAAGTAAACTAAGATCCTCCCTTTTTTAGGGAATAATTCTTCAATCATTGTAAGATGTCACTTGTATAATACCAGCATCATTTAAAAACAGTTATCTACTGACAAATGGAAGTTAAATCAGACTTTGCAAGTTCAACTATCTACCCTCCTTAAGGTTTACTTGAAAAAGTGAGGGGAGAAAAGTTATATGAAGCAAAGTAAATCCATACGGAGCATATTCCCCAGCAGAAAAGTTATCATCAGTCAGACTTCATTTACTATGCATTGTTTTTTCAATAAAATATTTCAAGAATTTAGCTATACATATTTTCCACTGAGGAAAAAATTTTTTAATTAAACTGAGTTCTATTAAAAAATAATAAAGAAAGAAAGAAAAGGGAAAATTCTAATGCCTAAGTATATTAAGTTTCCAACTTAAAATCCAATTAGGGCCTGACCTGCTCTTCTTTCAACTTAGCTTCATTAACAGCTGGCTTGCGATTTAAAAATAATATTTAGAAAACATTACAATTAATCCTTATTAAAAATAAAGGCACAATTTTTAAAATATTAATTTTCTCAGAATAAATTAGTAAATATTGTTTTCAATGATAAAATATATTCTTTCCATTTTATGATATGGAAAAAGTGAAGAAACTAACATGTCCTTAAGTCAAGACTCTACAGCAAACAAATAGAGTATATAAAGAACCTATTCTTTCTGACTTCCTACCGAAAACAAAATAACAGGAGACTTAAAGAACCAATCTAGGACCACAAAAAGGGAAAACTTTCTAATTCAATTATCAGTTAGCTTTCTGCTACTGATAAATCTAAACTCTAAATACCAAAACCTAGGAAACTGGAGATGCAGGCAAGGTGAAATAAAGAGAAGTTACAGAAGCATAGAAGGGAAAGATGATAACGTCTGCGTCAGCAAATTAAACTCCAAGCTACATTACCATTTATAATCAATCAAGCAAGAAGCTGTACAATTTTAACACAGATTCTGAATGCAGCTCAGATTCAAATGCTCAATTACATTTTCCAGGTCAGTGATTTATTATAAAGATTAAGAAATTTACTGTAACACAAAACTACTTTAAACCATAGGGGAGAGCCCTGGAAAGGAGAGGCCAGTGCTAATCCCATTGTACTGCATGCTTGGCCATCTGCTATTGTCTCATTTCATTCTCTGAGCACAGGGCTATCCCCGTGCATACAAATACATATACTACCTAGAAAGCTGGAAGCCTATGGGCAGGCAGCAGTGGCCCAGACAGAGCCATAATCGGTCCAGAGTACGTGATTCACAATCCAGCCATTATCAGAGCTGCTACTATTTTCAGAAAACAAGGATTTTTAATGCACATTTAATACGCCAAAGTAATGCCAAAGTAATACATTGTTTCCTGGTATTCTCCTTAAATATTAAAATAGTTAAATATTACTTAAATTTACAATTATAAGTAATATTTGTGAGAAAAATGATAGAGAATGCAGATGCCAAGAACAAGGAAAGGATGAAAGCAGAGTTACCATCTGCTCTTCCTTATGGAATAAGTGTCTAAATCAAGAAGCAAACTAGGGACCTCCCTGGTGGCGTAGTGGTTAAGAATCCGACTGCCAATGCAGAGGACACGGGTTCGAGCCCCAGGAAGATCCTACGTGCCACGGAGCAAATAAGCCCGTGCACCACAACTACTGAGCCCGCATGCCACAGCTACTGAAGCCCGCGAGCCTAGAGCCCATGCTCCACAACGAGAGAAGCCACCGCAATGAGAAGCCCGCGCATCGCAACGAAGAGTAGCCCTCGCTTGCTGCAACTAGAGAAAGCCTGCACGTAGCAATGAAGACCCAACACAGCCAAAAATAAATAAATTAAAAAAAAAAAAGAAGAAGAAGCAAAGTAGGTTAAGTGTTGGATAGAATTAAGACATGTCTCCAGGGACTTCCCTCCTGGTCCAGAGGTAAAGAATCCGCCTTACAATGCAGGGGATGCTGGTTCGATCCCTGGTCAGGGAACTAAGATCCCACATGCCGCAGGGATAACTAAGCCCATGCACCACAACTGCTGAGCCCGCGTGCCACAAACTATAGAGCCCATGAGCTCTGGAACCTGCGCGTCACAACTACAGAGCCCATGCGCCCTGGAGCCTGCACACCACAGCTAGAGAAGAGAAAACCTGCTGCCACAACTACAGAGAAGCCCACGCGCTGCAACGAAAGACCCTGCGTGCCTCAATGAAGATCCCGCATGCTGCACCTAAGACTTGATGCAACCAAAAGTAAATTTAATTAATTAATTAAAAAATAAAAAGACATGTCTCCAGGAAAATCTCAAGATCCACCTGTAAGGTTATACTTCAATATACCACCGCAGGTAAATTTCTAAAGTTTCTGATGGAAAATCTTCAGGGCCAGGGGAAAGAAAAACTGAATTCTATTTATCAGTTTCCTAAATAAACCAATAGGACAATAAAGATGAGTATATTCTCTGAAAACCTTCTCATTATGTAAGAAATGGGAATAATTTTCCCAGAGACCAGGTAATATGAGAGATCATAATAAGAAAGAAAAGGCATTGAGAGACAGAGCTCTACCAAAAATTTTTAGGAATCCGTATTACAAATGTATGAAGTACAGAGGTGAAATTCCAGGGCATGACCCTCTGGAAAGGACACTATTCCCCTTTTTCATTCACACCGCTCTCTCAGCTTGGGATGTCTTACCCCTTCCCCATCTGCCTAGCAAACTTTCACACACCTTTCAAGACTCGACTGCTAAGACTTCTCTTAGACTCCTTTCACACAAGGTCGAATCTGGAATGCCTTGCTTTGTGCCCACTGTACACCATTTGTATGGTAACTTCTTTAACTGCTACAACTCCGAGACTCTGAGAGCAGAAACCATCCTCTCTGTGTACTTAGCACAGTGCCAGGTGCACAGCAGAGGGCAATGTTGACTGCATGAATGAGACAGCTGAGGACGCCTGGGAAGACTGGGATGCCCACAAGAACATAAAGTGACTGTGCAACTATAAATGTACTCAGTAAGGGGGGAAAGGAGAGAAGCCAAGAAGATTCCAGTGTATAGAAATAGACACACTGCTTAGAAAGCTAGGCCAACGTGTACATCATCATGTGGCTCACATCACTCTAAGAAGGAATTATACAGAATGATAATGAGTCCAATGGACTCAGATTTTCAAGACAGATTTCTTCTGGATGAAGAACAGAGGAGAAAATGGATTTACAAAGGAACTATACTGTATAGCACAGGGAACTCTGCTCGATATTCGGTAATAACTGAAATGGGAAAAGAACCTGAAAAAGATTAGTTACATATATATGTATAATTGAATCACTTTGCTGTACACCTGAAACTAACACAACATTGTAAATCAACTATACTCCCATATAAAATAAAAATTTTAAAAAAATAAAAAATAAATTAGACCTGCAAACAAACTGGGATTACCAAAAAAAAAAAAAAAAAAAAAATCCTACAGACAGCAAAAGGAGGTCTTAGAATTGTTTGGATAAACATATCAACCTGATAGAGTTTTCCTACAATATACCACAAAAGTCTTTTCTGCGCCTATGCAACATTTTATCACCTACATGGACGTATAAAGAATATATTCATGGGCATCCCTGGTGGCGCAGTGGTTAAGAATCCGCCTGCTAATGCAGGGGACACGGGTTTGAGCCCTGGTCCGGGAAGATCCCACATGCCGCGGAGCAACTAAGCCTGTGCGCCACAACTACTGAGCCTGCGCTCTAGAGCCCGTGAGCCACAACTACTGAGCCCGCGCTCTACAGCCCGCGAGCCACAACTACTGAGGCCGCATGCTGCAACTACTGAAGCCCGCACACCACAACTACTGAAGCCCGTGCGCCTAGAGCCCATGCTCCACAACAAGAGAAGCCACCGCAACGAGAAGCCTGTGCACAGCAACAAAGAGTAGCCCCCGCTCGCCGCAACTAGAGAAAGCCCACGTGCAGCAACAAAGACCCAACACAGCCAAAAATAAATAAATAAATATACTTTTTTAAAAAAAAGAATATATTCATAAGGGTTGAAGGCATAAAACTGAAGGAGATAAACAGACTAAATAAATCAAGTTTCAAAAGATTCTCAAAGATTAGAGTCATTGGCTGAATTTAGCAAAGTAAAATGTAATAAGAACAAACAATATTAACACCTATTAATATATGCATGGTATATAACACTTCATGGGTTCCAAGGTGCTTTTATACACATTACATCATTTAACAACCCCCCCAAAGTAACTATTATACCCTGTCTACAGATGAGGAAACTGAGGGTTAGTGAGTTTTCCCAATACCACATTTCAGGGAGGGCCAAGAACAGATCATCTTCTAATCATCTCTCTTGCAACTAGATCCAAAATTCCAAAGAGTACAAGTATGGAGAAAAAATGAGTGTAGAAAAACAACTGCCATCAGAAAAATTAATCAGGGCAAGTAAGAATAATGGGAGGAACAGCAATATTTCACCAAGGAAAATAAGATTTGGGGGCTGTCAAATATAGGCTCCCAATATCTAAAAAATCATCCTGCTGAAGGAGGATTACACTTGTTCAATACGGCCCAAGTTAATCTTAACCAGCAAATACGATAAGTAGCCAAATTCTGGTTCAAGGAAAGAGGTTCAAAACTGTCCAAGCCATTCATTCATCTTAATTGGACATATCTGACCATAAGCTGAATAAATCCATTTGCCAGATTTTGTAGGAAATTTTAATCAAACGAACAGCTGGGCTTTATCAAATGAGACTCTACATCTGCATCAGACATTGTTTCAAAATATACAAATAAACTTCTAGAGAAAGGTGGTTCTAATTTCACAATTATAAAATTAGGAATAAATTTAAAGTAAAACATAGGAAAAATTCTTTCTCAATGAAGATAGATATGTAGGTACAGAGAAGGTTTTTTCTAGGCATTTTTATTATTCATATTCAAACAAAAGGAAACATATAAAGTATATAATAAGCACCCATGTACCAGCAAATTAAACAGAAGTAAATCTGCCTCCAGGTATTTTAAATATATTTCTAATATAAATACGTATCTATATGTTATGAAGTATGTTAAATTACACACAAACGCATTACCCATCGTAAGAATGAGAATTACCTAAACTACTTAAGATACTCATATATTCTTCCTTATCCCAACCCTCCTCCCTTCCCTACCTCCAGAAGAAATACCTTTGCTGAATTTTTATCCTAAATATTCCCTTGCCCTAAAATGAAAAGAATAATATATTCCACTGTGTGACTATACCACAACTTACTAACTCAATCATTCTGTCAATAAACGTTTGCAAAGTATTTCCTCAGTTCTGTTTTGGTTTTTTCCTTAATCCAAACAAGGTTACTATGAGCATCCTGGAGTTCATCTACAGTATATGTATCTGGCAGGGTACCCTTATGTTTAGTAATTGCTTTCCAAAATAGTTGTACCTATTTAAAAACCCAACAGCACTGTGTGAGAAATTCAGTTGCCATATTTACCAACACCTGATACTGTCAGACTTCTTAATTTTTGCGAACACAGCTTACAATGCTAAGTATAAAATGGTTTCTTAATCTGGTCTTATTTTACATTCCACTGATTACAGTGAGGGTACATAACTTTTCATATTTATTTGCCATGTATATTTCCTCTTATATAAATTTTATTAACACATACACAGGTTGTACAAAAACATGCATCCTGACCCAAGATACGGGTGCATGCATAAACACCAAAGCAAGCGTGTATTTCTGGGAGAGAATGGAGGGGAATACTCTCAAGAAAAGATATGCCAAAGAACTTTGACTCTGTTTGAAATTTTACTTCCTAAGTTGAGTAATTACCATTACTTATTATGTTATTCTCTATGCTTTTTGAATCTCACAAATAATTAAATTATAAAATGTAAAAAGATAATATAAATGCATGGTCAACAAGCAAGCACCCAGCGGACTTCCCTGGCTGTCCCGTGGTTAAGACTATACTTTCCAATGCAGGAGGTACAGGTTCAATCCCTGGTCAGGGAGCTAAAATCCCACATGCCTCGCAGCCAAAAAACCAAAACATCAAACAGAAGCAATACTGTAACAAATTCAATAAAGACTTTAAAAATGGTCCACATTCAAAAAAAAAAAAACAAAAAATCTTAAATAAAAAGGTACACTTTAAAAAAAACCAAACAAGCAAGCAGCCAGGACCACTCTTGAAAAAGTGTTCAAAGGAGTTCTTGGGGAACCAAGAATTAAATGAAATGTAAACCTTGGGAACAGGTAAGCCATGGTGCTACAAACAGTGGTAAACATTAAATTCACTTAAACACAGAAATAAAGGCTAAACAATATGAATCACGATTACAGAAAAGACTTTTTCCCCTTCAAAAAGCAACACAATGTAAATATGAAAAGCACTGTGGACTCAGCAAAAGACAACAAAGCTTACCAACAAAAATCAGGAAGGGCGATTATAAACAAACTAAGTATTTTTCATAAAAAGCAGTCAAAGAAACAGAGGCAGATAAATGGAACAGACCAGAAACAGGCCCAGATTTAAACGACAATTTATTTTTGGCATTTCAAATCAGGAGGAAAAATGTAGATTATTTAATAAATATTATAATGATGACTGGCCACATATAAGAAGAAAAAGCTGAAATCATTAAAGCCAATATATAAATTTTATAAAACAATTTTTAGGTATAAAGAAAAAAGAAACTTTAAATGTACCAGAAGAAAGCATGCGTGAATTACTTAATAACCTTGGTGGGCATAAGGACTTTCTGAGCATGATCGAAAATTGAGAGGACACAGAGGAAAGGACAACTAAATTTGACACATAAATTCTAAAACAAATACTATAAAGGAAGTAAAAAAGGAAATGACAAACAAGAAAATATATTTGTAAAACATGAGGAAAGAGGCCAATTCACTTACTAGGGAACCCCTATAAATCAATAAGGGAAAAAAATAAACCATCTAATAGAAAAACGTAGAAATGACATGAATATGTAGCTTCAAAATGAAGAAAACCCTATGAAAAAATGCTCAACATGCACTCAAATTTAAGTAAATATTAAGCAAGAAAGTAGATATTTTTGGAACTTCCCTGGTGGCGCAGTGGTTAAGAATCCACCTGCCAATGCAGGGGACACGGGTTCGAGCCCTGTTCCGGGAAGATCCCACATGCCGCGGAGCAACTAAGCCTGTGTGCCACAACAACTGAGCCTGCGCTCTAGAGCCCGCAAGCCACAACTACTGAGCCTGCGCGCCTAGAGCCTGTGCTCCACAACAAGAGAAGCCACTGCAATGAGAAGCCTGTGCACCGCAACGAAGAGTAGCCCCTGCTCGCTGCACCTAGAGAAAACCCACGCACAGCAACAAAGACCCAATGCAGCCATAAATAAATAAATAAATAAATAAATGGGGGGGCGGAGAGAGAGGAAGGAAGGAAGGAAGGAAGAAAGGGAGGGAGGGAGGGAGGAAAGGAGGGAGGAAGGAAGGAAGGAAGAAAAGGTATTTTAAAATTATCTACCAGGTCAGTGGAAATTTTTAAAGGTTTGGCAACAAATGTCTGATGAAGCTGTGCAGAAACTCATCTTAATATATAAAAGCACAAGCTTTTTAGAGAACTGGGCATCCATCAATTTTTTTAGATGCATACAATATCAATTCATGAATGAGGTATGTTTATGTCATTAATTGTTATGCTACTAGAACAAACATATAAACAAGAAGAAAACCCTATAAATATCTACTCATACAGCTATAGGACATCAGTTAATTATGGTGCAAGTAAGACACCGAAAACTAAGCAGACATTAAAAACAATGAGATAAAGCTACGTATAAAAAGATACAAAAATACGTTTATTTTTAAACGAATAAAAAAGTATGACCCCACTTGTCTTTTTTTAAAAAAAGGTGTGCAACATACGTATGCCTATATATGAATAGATATTTTATAGAAGAGTATACAAATAATTATTAACAAGTTACATCTCTAAGGAGCTGCACTGAGAGGGTCAAAGGATGAGAAAAGATAAGTTCATTTCATATGTTTTTGTACTTCTTGAACTTTTTTTTACCTTGAACATATATTACTTTCATAATTTAAAACTAGCTAATTTTTTAATCCACATTGTCATTTCTTAGTGTCTTTTCTTTAATTGAGGTGTAACTGACATGTAACATTGTGTAGTTTCAGGTGTACAACATAATGATTCAGTATTTGTATATACTGCAAAATATCACCACAATTAAGTCTAGTTAACATCTGTTACCATATATAGTTATGAAATTTCTTTTCCTGTGATGAGAACTTCTAAGATCTACTCTCTTAGCAACTTTCAAACATGCAGCACAGTACCGTTAACTATAGTCACCATGCCATACGTAACATCACCAGGACTTATTTATTTTATAACTGCAAGTTTGCACCCTTTGACCCCCTTCTTAGTGCATTAAAATCTAGATTTTAAAACAGTTGAGTACATTTACTCAATATTTCAAATATTTCAAAACAAATATATTTCAAATATACTAGTGATTCTACATTATGCATAAAAATTAGACGAAAAAAGTTTCAGAGGCTAAACTTTTACAATGATTGTACAACTCTCTCCCCCAAAGTATACTTCAGAATTATTTTTTCTATTAAAAAAATAATTGTGGGCACACTAGAAGTTAGTAGCAAAGTTACAGCAACAATCTACAGTGGGAATAACCCAGGGATTTACAGCAAGCCAAAACATTAATACACACTGACCAAGAAAAAAAAGAATACTCAAGTGTATAACACGTTTTGCAAAGCTAATGTGTTTCAAAGTTCCCAATTAAAAAGCAATATAGGGACTTCCCTGGTGGTCCACTGGTTAAGAATCCACCTTCCAGTGCAGGGGACATGGGTTCGATCCCTGGTCGGGGGAATAAGATCCCACATGCCACGGGGCAACTAAGCCCACGCACCTCAACTAGAGAGCCCATGTGCTGCAAACTACAGAGCCCATGCGCTCTGGAGCCCATGCGCCACAACTAGAGAGAGAAAACCCACATGCCACAACTAGAGAGAAGCCCGCGCGCTGCAACGAAAAGCTTGTGCGCCGCAACGAAAGATCCCATATGCTGCAACTAAGACCTGACGCAGTCAAAAACAAACAAACAAACAAAAAGCAATATAGGGGAAGTTTCTACAAGCTAAACATAGTCTAACCATATATCCAGCCATCATGCTCCTAGGTATTTACCCAAATGAGTTAAAAACTTGTGCCCACACAAAAACCTGTATGTGAATGTTTATAGCAGCTTTATTCATAATTGATAAAAATTGGAAGCAACCAAGATGTCCTTCTGCAGGTAATTACATAAACAAACTATAGTACATCAGACAGCAGGATATTATTCAGCGATAAAAAGAAGTGAGTTATCAAGCCATGAAATGAAATGGAGGAATTTTAAATGCATATAGTAAGTAAAAGAAACAAGTCCTGGAAAGGGTGCATACTGTATGATTCCAAATACATGACATTCTGGAAAAGGCAAAACTATAAACAGTAAAAACATCCGTGGTAGCGAGCTGGGAGAGAGATGAATAGGTAGAACACAGAGAGCTTTAGGGCAGTGAAGATAACTCTGTATGACGCTGTAATGGTGGATTCATGTCATTATACATTCGGCAAAACCCACAGAACTGTACAAGACAAAGAGTGAAACCTACCGTAAGCTACAGACTTCAGTTAATAATAATGTACCAATATCGGTTCATCAATTTTAACACATGTACCACACCAATGCAAGACGTTAATAACGGGAAACTGTGGGCAGGGAGTAAATGGGAAAATGCCCTAAAAGTAAAGCCTGTTAATTTAACAACAACAAGAAAGCAATGGGGGCATCTCAAAGGCATAGGGACGGGAAGAGCCCAGCGGAAGGTGCTCGGCTGGGGGTTGTAGTTAAGGTGGGACACAACCAGGTGACAAGCAAGGAGGAAGGGGGAAGGGCCGCACCACAGCACACACAGCACTCGTGTGGCCAGGGAGGGGCTGCTGACCCCGTGCTCCTCTTGGGGAACTCACAGCGAGCCATTTGTTTGTGTTCTCCGCACTCACGCATTCTTCAAGTCTTGGTAACTGGAACATTTCTCTCTCCCAGCTCAGAAATGATCAGTGGAAAAGGAACCAAAACAAGTACCTCATTATGTGTCAAGATTAACCTGGGAGAACTGTGGGCTGTTGACTGAACTGCTTCTCTTAATCGGCTGGTGCTCTAGATTTAAAAGTTCCCAGGAGACAACCTGAAATCCAGAATCTTCTCAAAATAGAAAAGAGTGGGGGAAATTCTGAATACATCACCAAACAGTAAGAGCCTCAAGCCTTTGGAAAGAGCCCAAAGGCCAAAAGCAAGACCTGTAGAGCTCTGTCCACACTGGTGGGTAACCTGATGATTATCTAACAAATTCAGCATGTGTCTACCAGAGTTCCAGAAGAGTGAGAAACCTTGGAATTCGTCTGAGTTAGAACAATCCTTGATTACAGCTGAGTCACCTCCGTGTTCTTAATACAAGTAAGACCTGCGGTCTTTTCACTGTGTCTATTCATGTGATAAATGTCGCCCTCCAGTGTGAAATGGAAGGACGCCCTTGTTCTGTGGGGAAGACGGAGCTATGAGTATGGAGAGAGCCACCTAGAATGCCCCCTCCAAACCCGTCAGCAGAAGGCCTCTTCCTGGGGGCCTCTAACAGATCCTGAATGCTGCAGAAACCCCAGAGGCTTGGGATCTGGGACCTTCCAGGAACTCAAGATCTCTCTTGCTGAGGTCCTTCCCATCATCACATGGACCAAAGTCCTCACCGAAGCCTTTGTGCTTCTCACCGTCTTCCTTACCAGGAAGCTCCACACACCAGCCAACTATCTCACTGGCTCCCTGGCCAAGACCAATCTCTTGGCTTTCATCTTGGTCATAGCCATCTGCATCACATATACCATCACCCACACCTGGAACTTTGGCCAAATCCTATGTGACATCTGGCTGTCTTCTGGAATCATGTGCTGTGTGCATCTCTGCATCACTGCTGTGGACATGTACTGGCCATCACCAACATCCTGTAGTACAATAAACGCCAGATATGCGGCCTCCACAGTCACCATTGTCTGGGCCATTTCATCTCCATCCTGTCGCTCTTCTCCCAGATCTCCTACATGATCTACTCCACAGATGGTGCCTTCTACATCCTGTCCGTGTGGCTCATCACCTTTCACACAGCCTCCTGAAGCCACCATATCACCACAGCCCAGCTCATCAGAGTTCACTCTACTCCCTCAACCCCCAGTCTCGCACTCAGCCAGCTCCCCTCTGTCAACCACCTGAAAATCAAGCTTGCTCATAGAATCCTGGAGCAAGAGGATGTTTGCACCTCAAGAAAGGAAAGCCATAATAAAAATAACTATAGCTCTCTTGAGAACCTTTAACTGCCTCTAAACTTACTGTGTTTTTTTGTTTATTTTATGTGGATCCAAAAATTAAAGCTATTTCTATTTTATCAGCAAACAATGGTCCAGGAAACACATCACAAACGCTGAGTCTAATGATGTTAGTACAGCAACTTCTACAACAAAGTAAGTAGGCAGAACAGAAAGGCTCTAAGCACTGAAAGTGACAGGTAGAGAGGCATTATCTTAAAAGAAGCAGTAATAATCTAAACCAGTTTTGAAAGTACCTGTGCTACCTATTTGATAACTGTTTTAAGACAAATCAAAGTCTATAACATGACAAATTAGTGAGGCAGCTAGTGTACTAAAAAGAGCACAATTACCGGCCCTCTAGAGCCTACTCCACTGGCCCTCCACGGCGAAAGGCAAAGAGACTAGACAAAGCATAATACGTGTCATATTTGTATAGTGTCAAAAAGCTTGAACACATACTACTGCCTAATCCTCCCAACAGGAAAGTTGTTGTCATGGGAAAAGCTGCATTTTGGAATAAGACCAACCTTGTGACAAAACCTGAAGGTACCACTTTTTTAGCTAAACAAATTTGTACAAATTTGAACCTCCCTTATTATGTAATATGTCTCGGACTTTGTTGGTTTGGGGCTTGTTTTTGTTTTGGGGGCAGGAAAGGGGAGCATGGGAGAATGGATACCAAGGTATAAAAGTGTTTTATTAGTGAGTACTGAAATAACTTAATGGATTGGGACTAACATTTTTCTATTTCCTTTAAGAAATGGGAGAAGATAGTTCAGAGTACATTTTGTGAAAATTTTGTTTTAGCTGTATCTCTAAGCATGTATACTATACACTGATACAGATTAACGTAACATATATTTCTTATTATGTGTCATGGCCTAAGAATTTAGCCACTGATTATAACAGAGCAATCAAGATCTAAAATCCACTACCAAAAAGTTGCAAGGATTAAACAAGATTACAGATATAAAGTGGCTAACATAAGTGCTGCCACTCTATTTTTACAAACTATGATTATTCCAGGATAATGAGGTGTTATTTCTAACTTCAAACCCCTGTTCACAGTTATTAAAAACTTTTTTTAATGTTTATCTAGTTAAAAATAAGACGTGCATTAGTTTGAAACAACCTTTGGGTTCTAACCAATGTACTTGTGACTTGGCAAAATCCACCAACATTACAAATGCATATCCTTTCACCCAGCAATTCTACTTTAAGTACTTTACCTAGAAATATACTTCACATATGAATAAATTAAATATGCACATTTTTTAAATGCAGCATCATTTTACATAACAGCAGAAACTTTAAGCAGACTGTCCATCAGTGGAAACCTTGTAATAAACCGTAGCGCATCCACACAGGTGCTATTGGTAACAATGAAGAAGCCCCGGAAGAAGTTTCAAAATTCATTAATGGGAAAAAAGGAAAGGAAAGGGAAATAAAGGAATGGTAACATTTGTGTTTAGAGAAACATTTTTGCTTTATATGGATTATGCATAAAATGTTTATGGAAGAACACAGAAAGAGGTAAACAGAAAAAAAGAGAATACGTATTTGCCTGTGTATATGTAAACTGTGCCTGGAAGCGTATACAAGAAACGGGTAAGGGGAAGTGAGCAGTTGGGGGTAAGGTGAGAAAAACATATGTATAAAAATGTAAAACAAAGTAGCATCCACTAACAAGATACTACAGTCACCTATCTAGAGTGATCAAATTTTTATGCTTACTCATTGAAAGCAAATGAAAACCAAATTAACAGAGGACAAATATTGAACATGGTCCTCTGTACACAAAAGAAAAGCTGAATTTGAGGCTTAGTGAAGAGAGTTTTATTCCTGGGCTATTGTTAGAGGTTAAAAATAAACTGGGACAATGTCAAATATTTCTGATCTATCCCCTCAGCGGAGAAGAACAATAAATACCAGTGTCTACTATAACTATTATCTCAAAGGTACCCTTTAATTTAGCTAAAAGGGGGAAGGGAAGACAATTATTAGTACTTTCCTTATTTATTACAGTGTTAGCCTCTTTCCAGTTATGATTAAGGTAAAATAGGAAAGAAAGTCTTCCTTTCCTTGACATATGTAGATTAGATGTCATTATAGTAGCATGTGTTTCTATTCAAAATTGCAGTCTTGGGCTTCCCTGGTGGCGCAGTGGTTGAGAATCTGCCTGCCAATGCAGGGGACATGGGTTCGAGCCCTGGTCTGAGAAGATCCCATATGCCGCGGAGCAACTAGGCCCGTGAGCCACAACTACTGAGCCTGCGCGTCTGGAGCCCGTGCTCCGCAACAAGAGAGGCCGCGATAGTGAGAGGCCCGCGCACCGCGATGAAGAGTGGCCCCCAATTGCCACAACTAGAGAAAGCCCTCGCACAGAAACAAAGACCCAACACACCCAAAAATAAATAAATAAATTAAAAAAAAAAAAAAAATTGCAGTCTTGCAAGAATCCTGGCCCACGTACTACACTAATTCATGGCCCTACAGTTGCCATACAAGACAGAAGATTAGGAGAGGTAGAAGAATGCCAATGCAAATACTCTGGCAATTTACAAGGCACTTTTCAGAGACAGTAGCATGGAAAATACTACTGAAGATACCAACAGTGTTTACTTCGAAAGTTTAAAAACTGAATATACAGAACAGTTTTCACAATCTACCTCCTGCAGCAATGGTTTCAATTACGACCTGCAAAAATATAAACAGAGGAATGAGAGAGAAACTCTGATAACACTTAGGTACAACTCAGTGGTAGGAATGAGGACGTGGGTCTGATGCGGGGCCCTGGGCTCAGAACACGTGCACCTCACCTTCTTCTGAAGGACATTAACTTTCCGCTCCTTCACATCCAGCATGTCCTTGAGGTCATGGATCTCTCCAGCTTGTGTCCCCTTCTCCTCAGCCATGTCCTGGATTTGTTTTGTCTTCTTATTCAGCATGGTTTCCTTCTCTTCCAAACGCAACCGCAGAGCATCCACCTAAGAATATAACATTTTTACAAATGATTAATTGAAAAGAAAGGAACGTAATTCCTTCCAAATAGATGTGTACAGTTGCCTAAATGATACTTTTATAGTAAACTTTCATTAGAATCAAATAAAATACCACTCTAAATACAACTGTGACTATTTAGAAATGAAACCCTAAAATTTTGTGAGCACTTCCATAATAAAATAAAATTTACATCCGTTAAATTACGGTGTAATCAAAATAAACAGATCTGAATAAAGGGGACAAAATTGGAGAATTTATATAAAGGGGTTGAGCTTTGCTACCTCTATAAAAGTGGTATAATCTATTATGTTTCTCAAATTTAGAATCATTTGGAGGATTTAAACAGAATGCCAGGCCAAGCCACCAGTTTCTAATTTGGCAGGGTTGGGGCTCAAGAATCAGTATTTCTAACAAGTTCCCAAGTGATGCTACACTGCTTTAGAAAATCTAAAATTAGAAAGAAAACCGTAAGCGTCACCAAACATGACACTTGCTGTATCAGAGAATACAATCTAGCTGCAGCTGACAATCCCATAATGCACTTAGAGATCTGTAAGGCAAAGCAAGGTCTACTTTCAGATCTCAAGACTAGTCAGCTAAAGCTTGGTATCCAGGTACCTTTATCACCAAAGTTTAATACCATCCATTAGATATAACTTTAAAATAATTAGAAATCTAATATAAGTACTTATGTTTTCTTCCAGTTTTGAGATATAACTGACATACGGCACTGTGTAAGTTTAAAGTGTACAGCATAATTATTTGACTTCCATGCGTCATGAAGTGATTATCACAGTAAGCTTTATGAACATCCATTGTCTCATACAGATACAAAATTAAAGAAATAGAAAACAACCTTTTCCTCATGACGAGAACTCTTAGGATTTTCTCTCTTAATGACTTTCACATACAACACACAGCCGTGCTGATTATCTTTATCCTGTTGTGCACCGCACCCCTAGTACTTATTTACCTGATATCTGGACGTTTGTACCTTTTGACTGTCTTCATCCCATCTCCCCTCCCCTGATTCCTCACCTCTGGTAACCACATATCTGGTTTCTTGTTCTGTTTGTTTTTCAAGTATAACTGACCTACAGCCCTATGTTACTTCCTGAAACACAACAGTGTTAAGTTGATTTTACTACACATTTCAAAAAGTCTATTACAATACGTCACCACACAATAATATTCCATAGTTACTGACTGTATTCCCCACACTGTACATTTCATCCCCTTGACTCATTTATTTTTGTAACTGGAAGTTTGTCCCTCTTAATCTCCCTCACCTATTTCTTTCCTCTCCCCATCCTCCTCTCCTCTGGCAACTACCTGTTTGTTCTCTATATCTATAATTCTGTTTCAGTTTTGCTATGTTTGTTCATTTGCTTTTTAAGATCCCACATATATGCGAAATCACACAGTATTTGGCTTTCTCTGTCTGGCTTACTTCACTTAGCATAATGTCCTCAAGGCCCATCCATGTTGTCACAAACAGTAGGATTTCCTTCTTTCTCATGGCTGAATAATAATATACACATACACAGACAACATCTTCTTTATCCATTCATCCACTGATGGACACTTAGGTTGCTTCCATATCTTGGTTCATTAATGCTGTAATGAACATAGGGGTGTATGTATCTCTTATAATTAGTGTTTTTGTTTTCTTCAGATAAATACCCCAGAGTGAACTGCTGGATCATACAGCAGTTCTACTTTTAATTTTTTGAGGAATCTCCATACTGTTGTCCATAGTGGCTGCACCAACTTACATTCCTACCAACAGTGCACAAGGATTCCCTTTTCTCCACAGACCACAGACTCACCAGCACTTGTTATTTGCTGTCTTTTGGATAATAGCCACTCTGACAGGTGTGAGGTGATATCTCATTGCAGTTTTGATTTGCATTTCCCTGATGATTAGTGATGTTGAGCATCTTTTCATGTGCCTGGTGGCCATCTGTATGTCTTCTTTGGAAAAATGTCTACTCAGATCCTCTGCCCATTTTTTAATCAAGTATTTTTTTTTTGATGTTGAATTGTATGAGTTCTTTGTATATTTTGGACCCCTTATTGAATATATTATCTGCAAATATCTTCTCCAATTCAGTAGGTGGTCTTTTTGTTTTGTTAAGAGTTTCCTTTGCTGTGCAAAAACTATGTAGTTTGATGTGGTCCCACTTGTTTAGTTTTGCCTATTTCCCTTGCCTGAGGAGACATATCCAAAAAAAATTACTAAGACCGATATTGAAGAGGGTACTGCCTATGTTTTCTTCTAGAAGTTTTATGGTTTCAGGTCTCACATTTAAGTCTTTAATCCATTTTGGTTTTTTGGTTATTTTCTTAAATTAATTAATTTATTTTTGACTGCGTTGGGTCTTCGTTGCTGCACGCAGGCTTTCTCTAGTTGCGGCGAGCTGGGGCTACTCTTTGTTGTGGTGCGCGGGCTTCTCATTGTGGCAGCTTCTCTTGTTGTGGAGCACGCGCTCTAGGCACACGGGCTTCAGCAGTTGTGGCACACGGGCTCTAGAGCGCAGGCTCAGTAGTTGTGGCGCACGGGCTTAGTTGCTCCGTGGCATGTGGGATCTTCCTGGACCAGCGGTCAAACCTGTGTCCCCTGCATTGGCAGGAGGATTCTTATCCACTGTGCCACTAAGAAAGTCCTTTTAATCCATTTTGAACTTGTTTTTGTGCATGGTGTGAGAGAGCAATCCAGTTTCATTATTTTTCATGTAGCTGCCCAGTTTTCCCAACACCGTTTGTTGAAGAAGCTGTCTTTTCCCCACTGTATATTCTTGGCCCTTTGTCATAGATTAATTGCCCATATAAATGTGGATGCATTTATGGGCTCTCTATTATGTGCCACTGATCCATGTATCCATTTTTGTGCCAGTACCACACTGTTTTGATTACTGTAGCTTTATAATATAGTTTGAAATCAGGGAGCATGATACCTCCAGCTTTGTTCTTCTTTCTCAAGACTGTTTTGGCTATTTAGGGTCTTTTGTGTTTCCATACAAACTTTAGAATTATTCTAGTTCTATTAAGAATGCCATTGGCATTTTGTACTTATTTTAAAATCTATTCACAGCAAATTTCATTAAACATACTCACACACCAAATTCTTTTGTTTTTTTGCTTTCCCACTAAGGATTTATAATTCAGCAAATAGTTACACATTTGATTACAGAAAAACAGGGAGGTGGGTTTCTTTCTGTTCAACAAAAATATAACATGAGTCATACATGCAAGCCACTTCTGAAATTTTTAATTTTCTAGCAGCCACATTAAAAAGTGATAAAGGAACAGGTAAAATTAATTTTAATAATATATTTTATTTAATCTAATATATATACACATTATTGTCATTTCAAACCTGTAGTCTATATAAAAAAACTATTAACAAGCTATTTTACATTTCTGTTTTGTACTAAGTCTTCAAAGCCCAATGCATATTGTAATTGACACTTATGTCACATCTCAATTTGGACTTGCCATGTTTCAAGTGCTCAATAGCCACATGTGGCTGGTGGCTACACACTGACAGTGCACATCTAAGATAACAAGTATGTTTCTACAAAACATCTTTAATCTTGAACTTGTCCTATATTATTTTTCCTGTCTGAATGTAGAATAACCCACAAATTAAAAATAGGTCAGACTTCCCTGGTGGCGCAGTGGTTAAGAATCTGCCTGCCAATGCAGGGGACACGGGTTCGAGCCCTGGTCCAGGAAATTCCCACATGCCGCGGAGCAACTAAGCCCATGCGCCACAACTACTGAGCCTGCGCTCTAGAGCCCATAAGCCACAGCTACTGAGCCCGTGTGCCACAACTACTGAAGCCTGTGTGCCTAGAGCCCGTGCTCCGCAACGAGAAGCCACTGCAATAAGAAGCCTGTGCACCGCAACAAAGTAGCCCCCGCTCGCCGCAACTAGAGAAAGCCCACATGCAGCAACGAAGACCCAACACAGCCCAAAAATTAATTAATTAATTAATTTTTTAAAAAAAATAGGTAATATGGGTAATGACTCACAGAGAGAATACCAAAACATCAGGAAATATTATTACCTTATATCATAACTATATTATTACATCAATAACATATCGAAACTATATTATATCAAAACAGTAAGGTATCTGAGAACCAGTACTGTATGTTTAGTGGCACTTACTGCTCAATAAGTATTGTGGAAAATTTCCTAGGAGACCAGTCTCATTTGAGACTGATATAGATAAGCCATCATTTACTTACAAATTATGTTGGACCACACTGGAGAGGAAAAACATGTAAATAAACAACATTTCACTCTGCTAAACTGTATTTCTCTCAACCACTTCAATGCCACCAGTCTCACCGAGCCAGAAATTGGGGAAGCCGTCGTTTCAGGTCCCATTTATAATTCATCAGCACAAGTTCCACTGCCCCCTCAATAAACACTCTTGCACCTGTAATTTTCCTCTATTCTACTTTAATTAATGATACAGGGTAAACCTTATTACATTCTGGAAAGGTCCACCTAAGAACTTTCAAACTCTGAAAATCTTATTTCTGAAACACGGTTCTTTCCTTTCTTCTATGCCTACTAAATCTACTCTTTGTCCATAGTATAACCTCTGATCTATCATTCCTAACTTTTTGTTATTCACCTCCATTCTGGTTTCATTTGTTTTTCTCCCAGCCTGAGCAATCATTTCAAATACAGCCTCACATCATCTTTTTTTTTCCAGTCATGTTTATTTTTACAAACCTTTACTTCTGTATTAAACAGTTTTCTTCATTCTACCCTCAGACTTCTGAACCTTCCTGCACGTGGTCATGTATATGCTTGCCAAGCACATACACAGTATATCAAAAGTCCTCAGAATTCTATTCTCAAGCATCGAATTTTCTTCCCTTGTATTTTCCCTGTGGAAAATTTCAATTTCCCATGGTAACCGGCAAAACTGGTACTTTGAGAAGAAAGCAGACCCAAGATCTCAAAGCTAAAAATAAGTGATAGAGCATGGATTTAAGATTAAATGGTCTGTCTTCAGATCCTAAGCTCTTAACCACTAATTCTGTAAGATTTCATATATGTAAAATTCTAGAAAATGCAAACTAATTACAGTAACAGAAAGCAGACCAAGGGTTGCCTGGATATGAGGGAGGAAGTGGGGAGGAGAGAAGAATATCAGGGAGAGGCAGAAGAAAGGGGTTACAAAGAGGTACAAGAAAACTTTGGGGACAGGTGTTCTTTATCTTGACCGTGCCATTGGTTTCAGAGGTATATGTGCCGAAACTTACCAAACTGTACATTTTGAATATATGCAGTTTATTTGATGTCAATAAATTTGATTTTTTTAAGTAAGCAAAATTAGAAAGCATGGTATTAGAACAGGAATAAACCAACAGACGTTTGCCACAGAAATGCAAGCCCAGACACACACACTCACACCATTTAGTGACCCATACACATATAAACAGAGGTGACACTGTAATCAGTGAGGAAAGGACAGAGTATCTGATAAACTGCTTTTAGACAACTGGCTACCCATACTGAGGGAGGGGGGAAGAACCCTGACTCGTATCATACACAAAAATGAATTCTAGATGAATTAAAGCTTTATATATAGAAAGCAAATCCTTAAAACTTTTAGAAAGAAAGATACTTTTTAAGTATCTTTTAAGACAGGGCAGCATGGAAGGATTTTTTTTTTTAAAGACCCAGAAAGGATACATCATAAAGAAAAAATACTGGTAAAGCCAACTACGTTAAAATTCAAAACTCCTGGGCTTCCCTGGTGGCGCAGTGGTTGAGAATCTGCCTGCCAATGCAGGGGGCACGGGTTCGAGCCCTGGTCTGGGAAGATCCCACATGCCGCGGAGCAACTACGCCCATGAGCCACAACTACTGAGCCTGCGCGTCTGGAGCCTGTGCTCCGCAACAAGAGAGGCCGCGACAGTGAGAGGCCCACGCACCGCGATGAAGAGTGGCCCCCGCTTGCCACAACTAGAGAAAGCCCTCGCACAGAAACGAGGACCCAACACAGCCAAAAATAAATAAATAAATAAATTAATTTAAAAAAAAAAATTTCGGGCTTCCCTGGTGGCGCAGTGGTTGAGAATCTGCCTGCTAATGCAGGGGACATAGGTTCGAGCCCTGGTCTGGGAAGATCCCACATGCCGCGGAGCAGCTGGGCCCGTGAGCCACAATTACTGAGCCTGCGCGTCTGGAGCCTGTGCTCCGCAACAAGAGAGGCCGCGATAGTGAGAGGCCCGCGCACCGCGATGAAGAGTGGCCCCCGCTTGCCACAACTAGAGAAAGCCCTCGCACAGAAACGAAGACCCAACACAGCCATAAATAAATAAATAAACAAATACTTTAAAAAAAATTTAAAAAAAAAAAAAATTTCAAAACTCCTACACGTCATTTACCATCTTACAATGTTTTAGTATTTTACCTATATTTTAAGTGCCTGAAATAGTTCTTAGTAAAAATACTACTAAGGAAAATAGAGGCATATTTATACTAGCTTTTTTTTTTTTAATTTATTTTATTTTATTTATTTTTATTTTTGGCTGTGTTGGGTCTTCGCTGCTGTGCACGGGCTTTCTCTAGTTACGGCGAGCAGGGGCTACTCTTCATCGCAGTGTGTGGGCTTTTCATTGTAGTGGCTTCTCTTGTTGCAGAGCATGGGCTCCAGGCGCACGGGATTCAGCAGTTTTGGCACGCAGGCTCAGTAGCTGTGGCTCGTGAGTTCTAGAGCGCAGGCTCAGTAGTTGTGGCGCACAGACTTTGTTGCTCCACGGCATGTGGGATCTTCCTGGACCAGGGATCGAACCCGTGTCCCCTGTATTGGCAGGCGGATTCTTAACCACTGCGCCACCAGGGAAGTCCCTACATTAGCTTTTTAAAATGTTGATATTTTGTGAACTGGTCAAAATAAATATGATGCAATACTGAACTTCAATTTTCAAAATGTATGACCATTTACAATCACTCCAGAAAAATTAAATACCTAGGTATAAATCTAACAAAACATGTATAGGCTCTGTATGCTGAAAATTACAAACGGCTAATGAAAGCAACTGAAGAAGATCTAAATGAGTTCTTCCCATGAATAGTATATGAAATGGAAACTTGACATGTGTAAAGATAGCCAATCTACTTAAATTTTTCCTCAAAGATGAGGAAAAAGAAAAGATTACTCAGCAGTGACCAAAAAAAACAAGTGTTTTACTGACAAACAGTAGAACTACAATAAGCCAAGCCCAGCGAATCCAAAAGATGTTACATTACAAATTTCCAGTTTTGGTGCCTGAATTCAGCACTAGAGAGCTCAGAGCAAGAATTAAAATCCAATGCAGAACAAACATGGAATACATGATCACCACTGAGTTCTCCAATGGTCCTTTCTAAAGTGCAAGGTGACAAAATTCCTTAAGTTACCCCCAGTTTTCCTTCATCTCCCTATTAAAATCAGAAACACTCCACTATGCAAAGAAGGAAAAAAGGTCCAGAAGGGAAATGTCAGAACAGACTGAATATTTATTCAACAGGGAGAAAAGAACTGCCACCACAGAGCAAAGATTCTTGTGAATAGGAAATTCAACGACCAGGCTGTCGAGATGCCAGAAGAACTCACTGACCCTTATCCACCTGGCGTTTGTTGAGGCTCAGCTCCAGCCGGCCTACATGGCTACTAGTCCCATCTGACAGCATCAGATGTGGCTCCTATTAGTGAACCCATTACAGGGCATCCATCAGTCAGGGCGAGTCAAGAGGGAGCTCCTTGAACCCTCTGACCCGCTGCACAGTTAAAGAGGTCAAAGTCTTAGAAAGTACACATGCCAGAAATCTAAAAATAAATAAATCTCATGCCAAGTCATTTCTACCTAATTCTTACATTCTCATTTGTATTCTGTAGCCTATATATTCCACCTCTAATATGTATTCTATATATTCCAATAACCACAAGCAAAAGAACAAAGCAACTCACCTTAAAAACATTTTACCCAATACCCCTGAAATACACTATTAAATTCTTATTGCAGAAGTCAAAAGCCCAGACATTTAAACCTGTAGATAAGCCTGAACTGCCTTGTCTCTCAGTTCTTCTCAGCATTAATTTCAGAAAAATGAAAGGCTTTCCATCTGTGGGTCAGGAATCAGAATACAGCAGGAAAACGTCCCTCATCACTTCGAAGTGTTTCTCATTCTGATGGGACCAATGTCTCAGGATAATAACTGTGAGGCCTCATATTGCTGCTTCTTTACCAAAAGTACCCAGATGCCCCCGCTGCACTTTTACGTTAGATCCCTGACTCTGCTAAGTGACCTGGAAATGGGCCTGCACTAACCACTCATAAATACCCGCATGCTGATTTGAGGGAATGTCAGGTATGAGACCCACAAGAATTGGTGACTGAAAAAGGTAAAGAATGAAAACTCCTGTTATAAACATACAAACCTTTGGTGTTACTGCAGTGGGAAATGCAGGTTTTGATATTAAAAATATTTCATATCACAAATATTAGCCACAGAAACTACCCAAGCTCACAGCCTAATTACTAAGTGATCTTTTCAATTCAAATCACCTGTGTACACTTTTTCTTGACCTGCTTTTTCATGCAATGCAGAATTTAAATGGGCTGGTCTGGAGAGCTGAGATAAAAATAACCACAAAAACCACTTTGCTACTACTAGATTAATTGCTCTGAATTCTACACTGATCTTTTGGTTTGGTGTGAACTAAATTCATAGTATAATTTTGCGTGAGGTCCGTATTTTGCAAACCACAAAAAACATATTCAGGAAAACCCCTCAGAGACTAGCAGGACACACAGTCATCACCCTAACACCATTCTTGGCAGGAGGAATAAGACCTTTTTTATTCACATCAACTGAGCTGGAGGAACAGCATCTAACCAGCTTGCCAAGCATCAAGGTCTGTGGCAAACAGGTTATGCCAACTTCAACAAAATCAGAAGGTTTTTCCTCCACAAGACTTTCTCTACCAAAGGACATGAACAGAAAAATGGCTACCTTGCTGTTTTGGCCTTTTACTTCTGATCACAAAAGTATTAATTATCTCAACCCATCTTAACCTTCTTTTGTTTTACATCAATAAACAGATCTACCTAAGAGCACATTAGCACTAGTAACTGCATGCCAGTAACAATGGCATGTTTCCTATAATTCCTCTTTTGCAGTTATATGACTCACTGCCTTTCTAACTCTCTGACCACACCTTTCAGTTTTCTTCACTGGATCCTCTGTCATTTCCCCCTCTTTACATCTCACTCGATACAACCTTCCTCTGGAGAAACCAATTCATCCCTAAGGCTTTAGCCACTACCCCCATAATGACAGCTTCCGAATATTTATTCCTAGCCTATTCCTAGCCCCAACCAGTTCTAGAAACCTGAGATTCTAACAAAAGTTTCTGCTTTCACTGAATATTTAGTTTAGAATGAGTGCTTTTTTTTTAATCTTTTCTTTTAAAGGACCTTTAAAGATCACCTAATGTGGTCAAACATAAATGTAAGTTAAATCTGAGTACTGTCTACTATATTATTTTCTGCATTTTTCCTGTATTTCATAAATTTTTTTTAATTTATGTATTTATTTATTTGGCTGTGTTGGGTCTTCGTTGTTGCACGCGGGCTTTTTTTAGTTGCAGCGAGCGGGGGCTACTCTTAGTTGCGGTACGCGGGCTTCTCATTGCGGTGGATTCTCTTGTTGCGGAGCACGGGCTCTAGGTGTGCGGGCTTCAGTGGTTGTGGCACATGGGCTCAGTAGTTGTGGCACACGGGCTTAGTTGCTCTGCGGCATGTGGGATCTTCCTGGACCAGGGCTCAAACTCATGTCCCCTGCTTTGGCAGGCGGATTCTTAACCACTGCGCCACCAGGGAAGTCCCCATAAATTTTTAAAAAATTAAATAATCTAAACTACTCCTAATTTTAAAGCTGAGGAAATCAAAGCCGAAACTAAGTGACTTGCCCAAGATCACTAAGTATAATTTCCTATCACCACATCTCCCACTGTTCCCATCTAGAAAGGAGGATGATTGAAGGGCGTTGGGTCATGAGACTGAGAGTGTACACAAGCAGACCTTTTTAAAAGGCTATTTCAACTGCACTGAGTTCTGTTTGACATCCCAACAAAAGGTTGAAGAGCTCAGAGAAACTTGCAAAAGGCCACAGGCAGAGATGTGTCATTCAACAGTGCACAGTTTATCTGTACAAAGGTGGGAAGGGGGCTACAAAGTTATCATCTAAAAAAACCAGTGGTGATATTTTAAACCCACTGATATTTAATATTCACCTCCAAATTCAGATAAGAACTTCATAATTAAAAAAATCTATTCTAGCCACATTAAACATCTATTCTAACCTTAGGAAGTTGGTATTATTATTATTCTCAGTGACAGATGAGAAAATGGAGGATTACAGAAGTAAAATAACTCATCCAAGGTCACATAACTAATAAATGTAGAAGGCTATTTCAAGCCTAGGTCTGACTCCAAAGCCCATGCTTTGACCACAGTGCTACTAAATCCAGACCACCTCTGTGAAGGTCAACCGATTAAAGGAGATGTTTATAAAACTGGAGCAATTCCATAGATACTATATACTGTACACTGCCCAACACAAAAGGACCTCATTCCATGGACCTGAACAGGAAAAAAAACAGGTCTTTTCCCACATCCCGTTTTTCCTTCAAGAATTTTAAAATTAAAAAAAAAACCAAAAAACTCCTGAATCCATGTTCTTTTTCATATGTGCTTAATTTTGTGATTTGAGAGCTGGATGAAAGTCTAGGGTAGCTTCAGAGAGGAGGATGAGATCGATAAAGAGCAATGATAGGGGGCCTCCCTGGTGGCACAGTGGTTAAGAATCCTCCTGCCAATGCAGGGGACACAGGATCGAGCCCTGGTCTGGGAAGATCCCACATGCCGTGGAGCAACTAAGCCCGTGTGCCACAACTACTGAGCCTGCGCTCTAGAGCCTGCGAGCCACAACTAATGAGCCCGCGTACCACAACTACTGAAACCTGCAAGCCTAGAGCCTGTGCTCTGCAACAAGAGAAGCCACCGCAATGAGAAGCCTGTGCACCACAACAAAGAGTAGCGCTCGCTCGCCGCAACTAGAGAAAGCCCACACACAGCAACGAAGACCCAACGCAGCCAAAAATAAATAAATAAATTTATTTTTTAAAAAAAGAGCAATTATAGGAACAGAAAGATAGCAATTATAGAAATAGGTGAGAACTTTCAAAGAGCTGGTTCAAACTGTCTTTTATGAGATCCAACAGGAGAAAGCTGCTTTGCAAAAAGTGAGCCTTGTCAAGTGTCACCAGAGTAATTTAAGAAAAAATAGCAAATCCTGATAAACAGGCATATAACATTCATATAATCACCCCAAATTCAAAAGGAAGTTAGCTTTTCTACTGTTATCTTTTAGAATGAGACCCTTATATTTGAGCAGTTGTCCTAATAACTTACAGGGGTAATTGCTGAAACTCAGTTAGTCCTAAAAACAAATATAAAAACCATCCAAGAATGACCACAAATACAGTCTTTGTTCTCTATGGTACAAGAAACCAATCACAAGCCCATCTGTGTGAGACCTAGCTAATAAGAACACTATTTCAGAGGGGGGTACAAAGAGAAGGATGGATTGCCAAGGGGAAGAAGTCATCTATTAGACTGTGACAAGCTTTTAAGTGTTTGCATTATCATTAACCAACTGCCTGGTTCCCTGGTTCCCACACCTGCCACCTCCATCCAAAACTATCACAGCAGCACTTGGCAACAGGCTCAGCTCCAAAACACTGGCGCCCTCTTCTGACCCTTTTGTAGTACTGCATTCATACCAGGCATTGATGTGAAAATCTCTAATAAAGCCACAAATTAATAAATTTGCAGGTAACATTTTTCAGATAATTCTATATTTGCAATTCCCTGAATAAACCTTAATTTAGCTTGATAAAAATGTTAAATAGCAGACCTTCTACATAAAATTTATGCCAATGAAAAGAAAAGCAACAATGTTCTCTTACCGTTTTAACAGTTTACATATATTAGCTGATAGTATTACAAGAATTAGAATGATGCCAATAACTGACAGACAAAGACCTTACTATGTGCCAGGCACTAGGAGTGAATAAATTAGTTTAATGCTAACAACCTAATGAGGCAGGAACTCCTCTTCATCTTACAGATGTAAAACGAGGCACAATGAACTTAAGTAATGTGCCCAGGACCCTGGACCTGGTAGCAAGTGGTAAAACTGAAGTTCACACTCAGTAACTGTGACTCCAGAGCCAGAGCCTTATTTACCCCAAAATATCCCTCTGAGGTATCATGATAAAATGAAACGTGATCAAAATAAAAAAAGTATAAGTTGTAAGGAAAATTATAAATACATCATCCAAATCTCTCATTTTCAACAAAATCCCAAACTGTAAAAAAATAAAATACTACATGAAACATTTTGGTCATTTTCCCATTCCTCCTCGCTTGAAGATTCTGAACTTCTGGGTCTAAGATGTTTTTATGCATTCTTTTTACTACCCATTCTTTTTTTCATTACACTATGCCTTTATTTATCTATTATCTTGTTATTTAAAAGAAAAGAAAAAATTAATCCATACTATACGCTTCATTTTTCTTCTATACAGCAGAACTGCTTACCTATTCCTACCTAAATTCTCTATTTCATTGAGATCTTTAGAAAATATTTTCCTTAAGACAGTAAATCCAAATAGCATCATCAATTCCTTCTCATTGCAAATATGAGAGATTCTCATCTGCCTGGAATTATTTAGTGTGTTCCTACCTCTAATCAAGGCTGGCAGACTAGATAATCTTCTAATATTTCTAAAAATGCTAACTTTATTTTCAAACAGGCCATGAAGGCACGTGTCTAATAATCTGCAGTTCAAAACAAGGTTTATCGCAAACATTTCTAGATTCCACAGTTTGCCTACTTAAAGCTATTCGTAATACCAAAAATTAAGGACACTTAATAACCCAACACAGGCTGACCAAGCTCACTCCCATTCATGACTGAAACATTTACCACGGGTGAAAACAAATGCTTTTACAACTATCGTTTCATTTCATAACATTAGTTTAAAGTCTACTTAGAAGCACAGACTTAGTCAAAGTCTGAAGTATCAAAAACATATATTAACTGCACCGGTTTAATTTGTTAGATACGAGAACAACAGAAACAAGATGGTTATAGTTTAGTACTGTAACTGACCACATGGCTAAAGAATCCCTCATAACATTATTCATAGCTCCCGTGTCTCAACACAACAAGAAGTGCACAGGTAATACACAAGAAAAGGGGCCAAGGAATGGGCTCCGTGCAAATCCCACAACTCCTTTTACCTCGGTCTGCAGGATGGCAGCCCTCTGCTCCTTAGCAGTCAAGGACTCCTTCAGCACTTCAATGTGTTGCTTGCTGTCTGAGAACTGGTTGGTGAGTGTTTCTAGCTTTGTCTGTAGGGCTAGTAGTTCTGTGTCCTTTCTGGACAGCTCCTGCTTCACCTGACCAATCTAGAGGAGAAGAAAAAGCAGTGTAAGGAAAAAAGAAATAAAAGCACCACCTCTGATCTGGATCTTTGACAGATCCACGTCAAGATATACAGCATTAACTTTATGACAGGACACAATTCATCTTTTTGCACCATCTAATCTTAGCTGACCGCCCCCCCCAAAAAAAAAACAAAGCTTATTCAACTAATAGCAAAATTTCCAGTTTTCATTTATTGTCTCCCCTAAACTTTTGAAATCCATTAGAAAAGGAATGGAAGAAGAAAAATCCCAATTCACTTAGATGACTATGAGACAGCAGTAAGCATCTGAACACAACTAAAGCAGTTTTCATCTTATTAAGTCATGAGAAACTTCAAATCATACAGCAGGATTAGTGTAGATGGAATACAGAAAGAAAAAAGAAACTTCCTATTATTGCTATTTAAACTCAAAAGCTGCACATTTATTTTTTCATTGTTTTTTTTCATTCTCAAATGAAAGTATACATAAAGTCCTTCTTAAAAAGCCACTTTAGTGTTATAAGGCATTATAAACATGTGCTTTCTAAAAATTATATAATTTTGAGGAGTTAGGGGTACTGACCTAAAAAAAAGATTCCACCTACAAAGTTATATTACCTACAACATGTCATATCAACTAAATGGATAAAAGCATATAACCTAAATAAAGAACACATAAAATCTCATTCTGTAAGAATCTACATGTGTAATCAAATTTGAATTACTCTGACAGAGTAATCCATAAATCAACAGGTGCCACTCACTCCCCCATAAATTTTTCTCATCTTAACTTAGAAAACATTTAACATCAAACATCTTTACATTTCTACTGTGTTTCTAAGAATTTTTACTCTTTTATTCTAAATGTAAGCCAAATTAACAGAAATCATATCTGTTTTTACATTGTATCTACTGCCTAAGCAAGGTAGCTATGCACTAAAATATAGACTCTTGGAAGTATAAATTTGACAAGAAGTCAGTAATCTCAGTATCACTGATGAAACAAAAAATACTTTTTAAAAAGTTGAATGTATCTAAAGTATTTTGACTGTAATAATCTTAGGCCCTTAGGGACAAAGTTTTTGAGAACAATTTCCCATGAGAAAGTATGAAATAAATTTTACAGTAATTACTTTTAAGGAGCACTAAAAATAAACTTATAATTTACTGTTCTGTTTCATCAGGAAGACAAGCATTTTTCTCATATGCATGAAATCTCTACTTACAAATATAATATTCATTCATTCAACAAACATTTCTGTGTGCTCACTGTATGCAAAATACTCGCAGCTGCTAAGGACATCAGTGGAAGATAGCTGTAAACAGCAGCTACTTCCATCCTGTAACACAGATACGTACCCAGGAGCCGCCACATACTGCAATGGTGTAGCATCCTTCATGACATCCCTTTACCAACATCCCACCCCTAACAAACAGAATGCACTAAAAACGCACTTGTGGTATGAATGAATAGTCAGGAGAAACGTTCAAAATGTTCTCACCTCATCAGCTAAAGAACTATGGCTTAAAGATTACTCAAATTTCCAGCTACCTCTAGACCATGTGATCAAAAATAAATAGAAAATCTCAGTTTCCTCATCATCTGCATTACTAAATAATCCTCAAATAATGCTATACTGACCATAAAGACTGAGAAAAAGAAGAAAATATCCTAAATAGAAGAGTTTAGAAGCACAAATTTTCCTTAAAAGTTAGAAGCATAAGGCTTTTGCAGTCAATCCCATGTGAGAACGAACGAGTGTATCTTCTTGGGTAACTACCTCTCTAAGCCTTGGTTTCCTAATCAGTAAGATGGAGAAAGCAAACCAGTGCCACTGTATTGCGTACAGATTAAACCAAAAAAATGTATAGAATGCTTAGCCTGTTGTTTGACACAAAAAGAAATTAATAATACTAGCTGAGGAAAAAAAAGTTATAGATCAACTTCTCCTCTAGACAATACATGGTTACAACAAACCAAATTGGACCCTTTTAGACAAAATATCTCACTTTTCTATCTATACTATAAAGTGGTCCATAAATAGCAAACACACTAAATTAGCACAAGTGGTTTTGTTTTTTTTTTTCTTTTAATGCTGCATTCCAGTCTTATCCTACCGTAATTTTCAGAAGCAGTTTTTTTCCTGACACTTGTGAGACAAATGTGTGCACAGCCTACTATAGGGCAGTGGAGTGCAGAGCTTACCAGCACAGGTTCTGGAACCAAATGGCTTGTGTAAAAATCAAACTCTGCCTCTTACTAACTGTGCTTCCTGAGCACCACTGTGTTACCTCAGCTTCCTTATCCATAAATTGGGTTGAGAATATACCTACCTTAGTAGGTTATAAAATGCTTATAATAAGTACTCAAGTGTTAGCTATTTTATTATAATCATTTTATCACAGTTTGAAATGGAATTTCAAGTTCTCTAGACAGATGATTGAGCTACTGAACAGATTTAGAGACTTTAAGTTTCATGCTACTTCTAACTGACTAGATAACTAAATAAGCTAATCACTTCTATACATCTGTTCCAAAGAAAGTAAAATTTGTTGCAAAATCACCTATCGGGGACTTAAAGATGATGTCTACATATGAAGGTAAAGCACTTCACTCAAGAAATCAGATTCAAATAAACCCTGGGTGATGGACCTAGAACATCTGCACATTCTTTGTACCTAAGAAGAGAAAGAGACCATTCACATAAATCAACAAGTTTCTGGTTAACAGGAAAGGAGTCGAGAAAAAGCAGCTTTGAAGCACCATCCACACAGTGACAAAGCAACAATAAAAAACCAGGGACAGGGCTTCCAGAGCACATGAGGGCTTGCTGCACACAGGGTGGCACGTGGGTCAAACCGGTGAACAGGAGTCAGTTAAAGAGCAGAGCAGGCTGGTTAGTGCTAGTCCCGGGCAAAGCTGCCAACCACAGAGTGAAAGTGTGAGCACCCAGAGCCAGAGCAGCAGGGTCCCACTGTGGGATCACTGCACGCAAAGGGTAAATCTTACGGCAAAGACCTCGGCCTGAAGACCAGCCGCTCTCTTTTTCAGCTCCTCCCCTTGAGCCTCTTTCGAATTTAGCTCCTCCTTCAGTTGCTCTACCTGTCACGACATTGTTATTCTTTTTCACTCATGTGTCAACTTAGGTCTTCTTATTATCTGCTTTTGAGCCAGAGCAGTAACTGGAAATAACAATAACTCATATAACACAATCAAATCTGTTCCCCTAATTTCCTCTTCAAAGGACCCTAGATGGGCTCACTATTTTCACAGGGTAATGGACTGAAATGTGCTAATCAGCAAATGGGAAGCAGAGATGACATTTTATTTTGTTCTCAAGTTAGAATGATAAATCAAAACTAACAGAAAGTTGGATATGTGAATTTTTAAGTTCTAAAAGTTACATGAAATTGGCCGTAGTCATTGTTAACAGATTCTTAAAATAACAGAGGAATATTCTACTGATTTATATGCAGGTATGGGTATCACAGAAAGAAGCCAGAAACTGTATCATTAAAGGAACAGTTTTCACTTCTGAGAAATTAGGGAACTAACACAATTGGGATATGGGGGGCAGGGGGAGGGGAGGAACACTTATTTTCTAGCTAATATTTTATAATTGAAATTATGATCTTTAAAACACCACAGACCTGATAAACTGATAACTGTAATAAACTAAATCCTCCAATTTGCCTAAAATAGTTTATAGGATCAAAATAAATGCCTTTGGCTCTAAAGAAGGAATACTGTGACTGAGGTTATAATACAGACTGATATGTCTCAGCAATGCCTATCCTACTGTACATACACCCCAAGTGCACGTGGGAAACAATAAACCTGATACACATGGGTCTTCTCCAAGGGAGAGCGCAAAGGGCTTTCCTTTAGGGAACTGTGTTTGAAGGGAAAACACGATTTTATTTAAGCCATTTCAGGAAAAAAAAGGGGAGGTGGATTCAGTCTCTTAGGCTGAATTTGACTTCTAAATTTGTTCACAAGACATAGAGAACGTGATGTTTCATATAGTGAGAAAAACTCATCTGGATGTAATCCTACTAATTGCCTCAGAAGTACTGGTAGACATGAAATGTTAAACTGTAATAATACACACTTAGCCTCATACAAGTAATTTTCTTTTAAGTGAAATTTGAAATAACTATACAACATCAGTAATTCTGACTTTAATTCTGGGAAAGTTCTATCTGAAAGAATTACGGTACAAGTATTCTTCCCTGAAGCCTGATAAAACAGCATGAAGTCCATCATCACTAAAGAAGTAGGAACATGCATCAATTTTTCAAACCCCATTTAAAAATTACAGTATCACACACCATTACCTTGTTTTTCATAAATTTAGAATGGCTCCGATAGACCTCCATTTGCTTCATTTCTTCCTCTCGTTCTTCAGTACTCAAAGCCCCGTTCGATTTCAGCATCTGAATCTCCTCTTCCAAGTCTCGGAGCCCACGCTCCATAGAGGAAATTTTTGAATCCTGAGGACAAAGGAAGATTTAGACATTAAAGTATTCGCAAAAAGTCAGAGAGGTTGCACAAGCCTGTCTTTACAGATGTGAAATTTAATAAAGATAAACAAATATGTAGAAATATTGCAACTGGTGCCTTGCTTCTAAAATATATCCTTCATGGCCATGTGGTGGAGAGGAGGAGGACTGAGATCTATAGTATGATTTTTCCTCTATCCTTTCCTCTGCACCCTTTTGATTAAAGTTGAGAGTATTAACTAAAGAAGTAGAAGCAATGGAAAACTAGTTAAAGTTTCTAAGTACTTTACGGTCAACAAACTTCTAGTGAAAACATCTGTAATATTAACAGTAAAACCTTTTCTAGCTATAATATTTTATCGTTTTACTTGACCCCTAAAAGGCTTATTTCTGCCCCCAAAGGAGTGGGGAAAAGAGTAAGAAGGTTTCAAAGATTTACACAATAATGCGTATAACCGTATCTACAATAAGAAAGATCTGATAACCTCCCACTGCAGAAAAACAAAGGGATGAATAATTACGTTAACAGTTACACTTTATCACACAGTGGTCCCGCCTTTTCCACAGTTTTACTTTCCGTGGTTCTGCTTTCTGTGGTTTCAGTTACCTGAGGTCAACTGCGGTCAGAAAATATCAAATGGAAAATTCCAGAAAAAAACAATTCAGAGGTTTTAAACTGTGCACCGCTGTTCCAATCAACATGATGAAATCTCACACCACCCCATTCTGTCCCACCGGAACGTGAATCATCCCTTTGTCCAGTGTACCCGCGCCCGTTAGTCACTCACAGCAGCCATCTCGGTTATCAGACGGACAGTCCTGGCATCACAGTGCTTGTGTTCAAGTGACCATTTTTATGTGACAGTATTTTATTTAATACCGTCCCCAAAGCACAAGAGTAGTATGCTGGCAATTCAGATTTGACAAAGAGAAGCCGTAAGGTGTTTCTTTTAAGTGAAAAGGTGGAAGTTCTCACTAAGAGAAAAAATCATATGCTGAGGTTGCTAAGATCTACAGTCAGAACGAATCTTCCAGCAGTGAAATTGGGATGAAGGAAAAAGAAATTCGTGCTAGTTTTGCTGTTGCACCTCAAACTGCAAAAGTTACGGCTACAGTGCATGACAAGTGCTTAGTTTAGATGAAGAAGGCATTAGATTTGTGCAGTAAGATACTGAGAGAGAGAGAGAGAATGAGACCTATTCACATAACTTCCATTACAGCATACTGTTATAACTGTTCTATTTTACTATTAATTACTGTTGTTAATCCCTTACACACTGTGCCTAATTTATAAAATTAATCATAGGTATGTATAGGAAAAAACATAGTATATATAGGGTTTGGTACCATCTGTGGTTTCAGGCATCCACTGAGGGTCGTGGAACCTATCCCCTGCAGATAAGGGGAGGCTACTTACTGCATTAGTAATCTTACTTATTCGCTATACTTCACCATGCATTTCAAATATCTCATAATGATTTCTAAAGAGAAACGTCACTGTCCTTGTAAATCAGCATCACCACGAATATCACCTCCTAGTACAACATCCGTCTATACGCATTTTCTTGGTTTTGTCTGTCACAGTATCTAGTTTATCCACAGATAACTTTAGATGTCATCAATTACAGAAAAACTCCTACAAAGAATAGATACTTTTACACCTATAGTTGAGTATGCTTATTCACCTAAGAAGTAAAGACCTTAAAGAGCATAAATTCAGTATAGCTTTATTTTATTTGGAATTTTAGAGAAACCATTCCTTTAGGAAGAAATTTTGAGACTGACTTCCTCTTTTCACTTTACCTCAAGCCTGTCTCGACTGACTTTCCTTGTTATCTGAGAGTATGCCGATAAGAGTTAAAGGATTTATCATGAGACAATTACAGCTAGCTATTTTTAGGTTCGGGGGAGAGGCGAGGGCTGTACTCCTCTGACTTGCATTGCATTACCTTTAAAAATAACACAACAAAAATTTTCTTTTACAAATCTATTCAAATGAAACTTACATTTGGTTCAAAATTAAACATATTAAATTAACACAATCAGAGACATTCTAAACCTAAACCAGGATTTTGATTTACTCGTTTAAAACTATCCCGGCCCATGAAGAATAAATAAATAAACGGCTTCAAATGCACTATCTGAAAATCCCAACACAGAGAGAGAGGCAGCTCTTGACCAAATCAGACACTCATTATCAAATCATGCACCATAAAATCTGCACCTAAAAAGGGACCATAACTGCAGCTCTGAAAGCCATGAGGCAGAAAAAGAACCTGCCAGGCTACTTTCTGGGATGAGGCCAGAAAATTAACGCCTGATATGTTGGACTAGTTGTAGCACCGACCAGTACTCAGGCTGGGTTTATTTGAGGACAGCCCTTTCCAAGGAGGTTTCTTACTCCTAGAATGTATAATAACTAAATAAATAAATTCTTTATCATCTTACTACTCTATATACTTCCCCAGCCCTGGGTCTCCCATCATTAATCAACCAACCCCACTGAGTCCACTGAAATCCTCTTTTCCTTGTTAAATTTCCCAAATGCTCAACTTTTTTTCAAAAGTTGTCTCCCTGCTCTAAGTAAACCCAGGCTTTCCCAAAGGATATAATTTCCCCGAACGCTCTCCAGTGAAGTTCACTAATCCACCAGCACCACAGAGTGGCAGGGAGAAGTGTGGGCACCCTCCAGGTTCCTCCATGCTGCTCCCATTTAAAGCTCACACTCCTCTTCACTCTCCCTCCGCACGGCTGCCATCTAGGGGCTTCCCCGTCACTCCCGCCCGCTGAAGAAGTCTTCAGCACCCGGCTGACAATAGATCTCTCCTTCAAATGCCACTCTTGCCATAATCCTAGGATTTCAATGTCCGAATTCCTTGACATCCGTAACGCCAACGCCCTCATCCTCCGGTCCATTTTAGCTATCCAGTTTACAAGACCACATCACCCAGGCCTCTCCTCCCAGGCCTGACACACCGTCACTCACATTAACTGCTGCTCTTGCATCTCACAGAGTCCTCCACCTCCCTAACTTCTACATTTTCTCCCAACCTGTCCATCCATTCTGAATTCTCTTCCTTCCTATCCAGGCTACATTCCTGGACTCATCATCCCAACTGCTCCTTCACCTCCACCCTCAATTCACCTGCATCCCAGTAATTCTGCCATATCTACCCAGCAAAACTCTAACCCTAGAGCAGTCCAGTAATTCCTCCCTGCTCCTCCACTGCTAAAGGGAAAAGAAAAAGTTAGAGAAGGGAGAAGGAAGCAGAGGGAAGAAAGTGGGAGAAAGGAGGAGGGAGAGGAGGAGGAGAGAGAAAAGAGTATTACGTCACCTTGAAGACAGCTGGGCTCTTTTATAGTCCACCATCACCTCCTTTCCCATTTCCCCCAAAGACCAGTCTAGGTCTTCATGATCCTCTCAAGCTCATGCCACACTCTCAGCATCTCAGCTATTTCATCTGCAATTTCAGCATAACATCCACCTGACCCTACTGGGCCACCAGAATCTCAGTCTCTTGCTTCTTAGCAGAATGGCTGGAGGTTAACACAACTTAAAATAGATCTATTGCCAGTTAAAACCAGTACACTTCCCTGTGCCATCAAAAGGCAAGCAAAATAATTCTGTGAACACAGGTACACTCGTGTGTTTTTAGGTTCCAACAGGGATCAGGAAATAACATGTACAAATAAACTTGTGGGAAATGTGAATATGCAATTAAACCTTTCTAGAGGCTGTTTACAAGATTATGTTCAAGACTATGAATTGTCTAACTATAAAGAACCAGAATCCACTAATTTGGTATTTGTTTGGTAAACCCTTTCCCCAGTGAGAATAAAGATGTATACAACAATAAAAACAAAGTTTTAAGAAGAAATCATCTAAATTAAGAGAACCATTCTGATAACTGTACTTGAGAAGCATCTATTTACATAAAACTATTTATATACCAAAAACTAAAGGTTCTTGTCACATCAACAAATATTAAACAAAGGCACATGATGCAAAACACCGTGTCAAACTTTTTAGGGGATACAAAGAAGTTAAAAAAAGAGACAGAGAGGGAAGGAGGGGGAGAGGGAGGGGTCCCTATCTGTAAGAGTCTTCTAGCTCTTGCAAGAAAGAATATGTTGTTAATAAAAATAATAATAGCATAGCAGCTAACACTGACTGAATGTTTACTATGTGCCAGGTCCTGTTTAAAGTGTTTTACTTGTTTTAACTAATTTAAACCACAAAAGAACCCATGGGATAGGTACTATTGTTATCACCATTTATCAATAAAGAAATTAAGGCATGGAGAGGTTAGGTTACTTGTTTTATGTCATACAACTGGTTAAATAAAGCCAGGTTTTGAATCCAGGGAATTTAACATAGAAGGCAAGTGCTTAGTCACCAATCACCATAACGTTCAGCCTAAAGATTTCTAACTACTCAGTAACTTAAAGCAGAAGTTTTCAAAGTATAGTCCGTGAAAACCTGGGGGTGCCTCCTAGCCCTTTTGAGAAGTCAAAACTATTTTCATAATAATACTATGACTTTATGTGCCTTTTCCACTGTGTCAACACGTGCACTAAAGGTATAAAGGACAGGCAAAAGCGCTCGTGCCTCTGGACGACAGCGCCAAACCGTGCCAGCGGTCGGTGTAGTCTTCAGTGTCAGCACTCTCAGACAGAAACGAAAAATAAGAAAGAACATTTTTGAAACACTGGCTCACTTAGGAATGTCCCTGGTGACTCTTCACATGCTCAGCCCTTGAGTATGTACCTCTGTACCATGCTGTGTGACGACACAGGAAGGGGCCAGGCCCGGCTGCTGCGTCCTGGGTGTGACGCCGCTCCCAGGACAGCACTGGGTGCTCTGTGAGCTGCACGCTCAATCAGGTACTTTTTTCACGGAACCCTATTCTTAACTCGAGAGAAGAACTGACACACACACTTGGTATTTGGCAGACATTTTCTTAAAAACAAATGAAATGAGTCATTTTAAGAGAATAAGGGGCCCTGATATCAAAAGGTCTGAGAACAGCTGACTCCAAGAAATGCTGGACAAGAGGAAACGAAACTGAAGTTCTTTTAATGTGTCATTTTCATTAAGTCTTACTATTTCTTCTCAGTCTACAAAATGAGTGAACTATTATTACATACCACTTTCTTAAACTCACACATTAAAGTGTGAAATGACACATAAGATTCCTTAGGAAGTTCTCACTTACCTTCATTTCGATAACAGTTTGCAGAGCTTTAGTTTTGGCAGAATCGGGGGCATTCTCAAATCTCCGATGCATCTCCTATACAAGAGAAGCAAAAAAGAGAGTAAGTGTCCTCCTTTTCACTCTCATTTTTTCAAGAGGGGAGTGGAGAGGCGAGGGAGTAGTAGTTACATGCAAAGATGACTACCCCGGCCTTGTAAGACACTCTGATCCACTTTCTGTCTTCCTGACCTTTCCCTGTGGACCAGGGAGCACACAGACTGCATTCAGGCTAAGGGGTACAGGAGGGTCCCCGTCTCTGCACACCTGGTTATACACGGTAAGTCACACAGACCCCAGCCACCACAAGAGGTGAAGCTCTGGCACATCCCCAGGTTGTGTGTCACTCTTCCACAAGACTCCAAGACATATTATCAGAACTCCAAACAATCCAAAAAGGGGATTAGAAATAGTCCCTTTTTAAAAGGAGAAATCAGGACTTCCCTGGTGGCGCAGTGGTTAGGAATCCACCTGCCAATGCAGGGGACACTGGTTCGAGCCCTGGTCCGGGAAGATCCCACATGCCGTGGAGCAACTAAGCCCGTGCGCCACAACTAGTGAGCCTGCGCTCTAGAGCCCAGGAGCCACAACTACTGAAGCCCGCGCGCCTAGAGCCCGTGCTCCGCAACAAGAAAGGCCACCGCAATGAGAAGCCCGCGCACTGCAACGAAGACCCAACACAGCCAAAAATAAATAAATTTATTAAAAAAAAAGAAAAAGGAGAAATCAAAGTAGCCACAGTCCGCACTGCACAAAACAACTGAAAGCATTTGTGTTGACAACCTCCTTTGCATAGCATCCTCCCCCAGAGCAACAACCACCGGGCTACCTACGATGGAAATCTCTCTCCGGAGGGGCTACAATCAGAAAAAAAAAGAAGGTAAGACTGCTGAACAAGTTTCCTAAACAGTCTACAGGTAGCAAATGGCAGAAAAACATAGCTATTTTTTTCAATCCAAATGTCAGTGCGTTCAGGATCAGAAAGGAAGGAAGGAGATGGCAGAATATCACAGTTAGGGTCTTCAAGGATCACCCTGAAGTTACCAGACCTCCTCAGGCTATTTTCTTGTCAGATTCTGTGAATGTCTCTGAGTCAGCCAGTACTTCCAGAGTACCCTGGTACAGCCCCTAGTGATGGCAGAGAATACAGATGGATATTTTCCATCTGAACAGTGCTGGTGAAATTCTAGCCCTGCCCTCTGCTCTGCCCATTTGACATGTATATAGATGTTTACTAGGTCACTCAAACTTATTTCATCCAAAACAAAACTCGTGATTTTCTCCTCTTTAACCTAGCCCCTCCTCTGAAGACTGATGAGTCTTGCCCATCTCCTTAAATGGCATTACCCTCCCGGTGGTTCAAGCCAAACAGCACAGTGTCTCCTTTCATTCCTCCCACATCTTCACTTCCTACCACCTTCTAGAGCAGGTCCTAATTGTTCCAGCTTCAAAAGATTTCTTGAATTTATCATTTCACTCCACTTCCAGTCTAGTTTAAGCCTAGATTACTACAACAGCCTCGAGTTAAGTTTCCTTTCATTTCCTCTGTCCATTTTAAAGAAAGCAATGGTGTACTCTAGATGAAGCATCAACAAATCATGGCAATAGTCTGTTTTCAATCCTTCAACGAGTTTCCTATTTACTTCTCACCCTCTACAAGGTCAACACAATCTGATCATAACAGACAGAAGACTAGCCCTCCTGTCATAAACTATGTTAAAATTAGACAAAAATGCATAAAGCAACTGTTTTCAGACACTGGAAAACAAGCAGCACAGGAGTATGATCCTTGAGAGAAGAGAAACTAACAAGGTTATGGTCCGGACTTGCTATCCAATATGTGATGCAGGGAGAGGAAGACCAAACAGAAAACAGCAGTCCCGCAGAGCTCAGAAGACAGATCAGTGGGTAAGAGTCCCAAAGACAGGAGAAATGTGCAGAGCAGAATGACACAGAGGAAGAAGCTAGCCAGAAAAGCAGCAGTGTCTGATCTGACAGGGGTCCCCTGGAGTCTTTGACCAAATACTAAGCCTGCACGTACAGGGAAAGACTCCACAGTGTCAAAGAACAACTACCAGAGAGCTATGAGTTGAGCAACTACCTGACCTCACGTGGGGCTGGGAAGAATTCAAGCTCCAAAGAGCCAGAGTGGAGAGAACATCAGAGGCACTGAGCAGAGACACCAGAAAGGCCACGTCTTAGGAGTACAGACAGTCTAGCCCTGGAGGAAAGGCTACCTAGACTAGAGCCAACAGAGTGTAAAAGCAAGTCTCGTTAAGGATCGAGTTAATCCACAATTAACCCCTGCAAGATAAAACACTTCATTAAGACAGTAAAATGCAGAACACATTAATCCAGGACAAAATCTGAACACATTAGTTCAGGCCATAATCACCTCTCACCTGCATTAAAACAACAAACTCATCAGTTACCCCCCCAGCCTCCAGTCTGTCCACACTGGATCTACTCCCTACACTGTAAACAGGTGATAAATTGGGCACACAGATATTTAATAATATGTTTAATAAATGACTGCAAACTTTAAAATGCAACAAAAATAAAATGAATCCTGCTAATTGTAAATAATCATCACCTCTTAATAAAGTCCTCTAACCTACACTTCACATTTTTCACTTAATATTTCTGTATCTACTTGAAATACTAAAACTGCATGTCTTTGAAATATCTCACAATTCAGACCCTGAACTAATTTCATATGACGTCTTTCCCATTACCTACTTCCAAATTAGGGAAATTTCCAAATGCTTTACAGTGAAACTATTACAATTTTCATTTTAAACTCTAGCAAGCGTATCAGCAATATGTAAGGAAAGAAATCCATTTGAATAAAAAAAAATCCTCCTCTGCTAAGGAACTAGGGTGCACTTTAAACCATTCGCAGGCATAAAGCTTTCCTGTTAAGATCTTGTAAAACCCATCAGTCGTACCAGATCTCCATTCAAAGGCCTGCGCATTAAAGCTCATTATGACCACATCCTGCAGTCAGTGGGCTGACCAACTCGCCTTTCCCAGAGAGCACATCGAGCCTCTGACTCCTGCACTGTTCATAAGGGGAGAGGACTCTGGGAATAAAAAAGAATGTACCATTCAGACAAATGTAAGAAGTCGAATGTGCTAGTGCTTGCTTTATTCCGCTCTTTTTAGCCTGAAAATTTTCACTCTACACAAATTAAAGAAAGCCCAGAGATTCATACAGGTAGAATTATCTGGATCTTGTTATACTGTCAACTGTGGTACACGGTAGAAAATGTGTTCAGTTCCTCTCACTGATTTAATAAAGAATAATGACTAGAGAAAGAAAACAAACAAGTTAGGAACAAAATTTCTCCGTTGTTAGTAGTTTCTTTCTTTTTGAAAGTAAGGCAACATTTACTTACACAACTGAGAGAAAGGAGCATTTGTGACTGAAAAGTAGTACTTATGTCTGAAATTTCTTTCTTTCAAGTTTCAGGTTTTAGCCTCCAGCACCCTTGGTTCAAGGGTAGATGTCCCTTCAGCAGATTTCAATCCTCCACACAAGTTCTGGGCTTACTGTACTCCACACCGAGAAGTGAAGAAGGAACCCTCACTACTACTCCTGTACCTCAACTCCGCCGTTGTCAGACAGCACTGCACTTTGACCCTTTACCATCTCAAGTAACGGCATGCTTCTGAGAAAACATATCTTCCTGTCAAAATGGAAATGAGGTACAAATGACACACCAAAAAAAAAAAGATGAGGAAGGATAACCTGAATCAGTAAGTTATGCGATGCAACTGTTCACACTTTCCAAAATCACTAGGAAAGGGAAAACTAACTAGGGACCCTTTTTCTTTTTTAATTCTTCCCACTCTTTGTCCAAGGTTTCTATTTTTTTTCTATATATGTTTATTTCTCTTTTTTTCCCTCTAACCTCCTCTGCTTTTACCTTACAACTGTCAAAGATACAGACAGGCATTCCTCAGACATGTTAGAGCCAAAATTCCTAGCCTAGAACCTAGTTAAAGAATAGGGCTTTTTTTTTTTTTTTTTAAAACATCTTTATTGGAGTATAATTGCTTTACAATGGTGTGTTAGTTTCTGCTTTATAACAAAGTGAATCAGCTATACATATACATATATCCCCATATCTGACACCTTTTTTTTTTTTAACATCTTTATTGGAGTATAATTGCTTTACAATGGTGTGTTAGCTTCTGCTTTATAACAAAGTGAATCAGTTATACATATACATATGTTCCCATATCTCTTCCCTCTTGCGTCTCCCTCCCTCCCACCCTCCCTATCCCACCTCCACGTTTGTAGATTTTTTGATGACGGCCATTCTGACTGGTGTGAGATGATATCTCATTGTAGTTTTGATTTGCATTTCTCTAATGATTAATGATGTTGAGCATTCTTTCACGTGTTTGTTGGCAATCTGTATATCTTCTTTGGAGAAATGTCTATTTAGGTCTTCTGCCCATTTTTGGATTGGGTTGTTTGTTTTTTTGATATTGAGCTGCATGAGCTGCTTGTAAATTTTGGAGATTAATTCTTTGTCAGTTGCTTCGTTTGCAACTATTTTCTCCCATTCTGAGGGTTGTCTTCTCATCTTGTTTATGGTTTCCTTTGCTGTGCAAAAGCTTTTAAGTTTCATTAGGTCCCATTTGTTTATTTTTGTTTTTATTTCCATTTCTCTAGGAGGTGGGTCAAAAAGGATCTTGCTGTGGTTTATGTCATAGAGTGTTCTGCCTATGTTTTCCTCTAAGAGTTTGATAGTGTCTGGCCTTACATTTAGGTCTTTAATCCATTTTGAGTTTATTTTTGTGTATGGTGTTAGGCAGTGTTCTAATTTCATTCTTCTACATGTAGCTGTCCAGTTTTCCCAGCACCACTTACTGAAGAGGCTGTCTTTTCTCCACTGTATATGCTTGCCTCCTTTATCAAAGATAAGGTGACCATATGTGCGTGGGTTTATCTCTGGGCTTTCTATCCTGTTCCATTGATCTATATCTCTGTTTTTGTGCCAGTACCATACTGTCTTGATTACTGTAGCTTTGTAGTATTGTCTGAAGTCAGGGAGCCTGATTCCTCCAGCTCCGTTTTTCGTTCTCAAGATTGCTTTGGCTATTCGGGGTCTTTTGTGTTTCCATACAAATTGTGAAATTTTTTGTCCTAGTTCTGTGAAAAATGCCAGTGGTAGTTTGATAGGGATTGCATTGAATCTGTAGATTAAGAGTAGGGCTTTTAAACCTCAAACACTGTTGCAAATCTTAACATGAGAGCAGTTGTACTAAACAAGGTTTGTTGACTAAAATATTATAGAGACAAAAATTAACATACTTGTAAATGTTGTAAAACAAATTAGTATTTTAATTTCTTTCTTTTTGGCCATGTCGTGCATCATGCGGATCTTAGTTCCCCGACCAGGAATCGAACCCGTGGCCCCTGCAGTGGAAGCACGGAGTCCTAACGACTGGACCGCCAGGGAATTCCCAACAAATTAGTGTTTTATTCATCACAATAGGATTTACATTTCAAAAAAACAGGAGCACATATAGAACTGAAATATTTATTCAGCCTATAGACAATGCTTGGTATGCATATGGATAGCCAATCCAAAAATTCCATAGCCAATTCAGGTATGTTCTGCCAACAGACTGAGAACCAAACTTTGGTGTATCACAGAATCACCTGTAAAGCCTGTTAAAACTCCATACGCCTGGCCCCAGGCACTAACCACGTCTTGACTGTAGTTCAGTATGTGTCCAATAGATGTCTTCACGCTTCTATCCATCAAAGGAAAGGCACTCCAGTAAACAATACAAAGTCTAACAATAAGTCACGTAACAATGTAATTTCAGTACAAACAGAAAATACAATGCTTAATTTAATTTTTGTTTTTCTTCTTTGGCTTTTATTTGGGGGAATTATTTACCTGCTATCTACAGAATCATGTTCATAAACAAAATGGAAAACTAATCACAAATGTTCCTGGATATGAATGCCATTTTAATGTTACTGTATTTCATCAAATCTAAGACGCCACTGATTGTAAGGTAAACCACTGTTTCATGTGCTGGAAAGAAAAGAAGGAAATGCCTCCAAATAAACCATGACCCAAGCTTCTATCATTCAGAATTTTTATTTTATACTGATTGCAAGACCCTTTTTTACTTATTTAACCATAAAGTTTAATCACATATCATTTTGAACTGTTATATAACTTTCTCCATACCAATAACTGTTTCAATGCTGGTTCACAGCATAATATTACTGAAGACATACTGAACAACAGCTAAAGTTAACATGAGAAATAGCAACAATGCTTACAACATTGACTAAAATGAGCAGCTGTTAACTGTTTGTGAGTACACAGGCAAACAAATCAAGGACTGTGGCCTTGCTGACAGAGATTTTAAGATGCCATCAACGATAAGACTTATTAACTCAATTTCATACTGTTGAGATGGGAAAAACTATGAGTCTTGGAACTGATGAAAACCCGCTTTTTTAAAAGATGGACAATAATCCAATAATAATAAAACCTATGGATATCCCAGTGTTGCCAGCTCTCAATTCTTTCTGCCTTTCTTGACACACTAGTGATATAATGCACAATAGCCATTTCAAGTCACCACTCACCCAACCTAGAGTTAAGTTCTTTATTCGACTTCCTTGTTCACTCATAATTCTCCCTCCCCCATTTATTCTCAACACAGCCAGAGTAGATTTTAAAAGCTAAACTAGATCACTCCCTTGATTAAACACTGGCACAGTTTTCTCTTGCACTTTGAATAAAATTGTTGCATTACCTGCAGGGATCCTGAAGGCAAGTGCTTTGTCTCCTAGAGGGCATGGATTTTTGTTTTGTTCACTGCTACTATATTTCCCTGTGCTCTGCACATGGATTAGTGCCCAATAAATATCTGATGAATGGAATGAATGACTCTGGCCCTGGCTACCTCTTCAACCTCTCATCTCATGCCTGTCTTCCCCTTAGACAATATGCTTTTGTCCTCTAGTCTCCTTGCCGTCTCCTGAAAACTTCTCATCCGGCCTTTGAAACTGTTAACCTTCTTCATGAAATGATTTTACCCAAATGCTCAGCAAGACTGTTTCAAGTTTCTTCAGATCTCCCTTAAAGGGCACCTCCTCAAAGATGCTTACCCTGTTTATCCCCTCTCCCAACATAATTAGACTCAACTAATTTATTTCCTCTCATAATTATCAGTTTATTGTCTCTCACCAGATTTTTAAGTTCTAGGAGGGCACAGACCACGTGTTCTGACATGAAAAATGTATACCCAGGGCTTCCCTGGTGGCGCAGTGGTTGGGAGTCTGCCTGCCAGTGCAGGGGACACGGGTTCGAGCCCTGGTCTGGGAGGATCCCACATGCCGCGGAGCAACTAAGCCTGTGCGCCACAACTACTGAGCCTGCGCGTCTGGAGCCTGTGCTCCGCAACAAGAGAGGCCACGATAGTGAGAGGCCCGCGCACTGCGATGAAGAGTAGCCCCCGCTCACTGCAACTAAAGAAAGCCCGCGCACAGCAACGAAGACCCAAAGCAGCCAAAAATAAATAAATAAAATAAATTAAAAAAAAAAAAAAAATGTATACCCAGCGTGTATCCCAGGGTCACATACATTCTAGAAGCTCAATGGATGTTTGTTGAGTAATGAGCAAAGAAAGGCTGTGGCGAGTGCCTCTAGCACCTTGTCACTCTGGAAATGAAACAGTCGAGCCACATGTTACAAAGCTTTACTCCAAATTACCATTTTAGCTTCTGTTACCTGTATTTTCTAACATACACAAATTTAATTGTTTAAGCCTCTTGCTATGGCAATAAAAGATTCCTTCCTGTCTCAAGATTGTATTAAAACCTTTTTCTTACATTCTCTTCTAGTGTTGTTATTTTTTTTTTTTAATTTATTTATTTATTTTTGGCTGTGTTGGGCCTTCGTTTCTGTACTAGGGCTTTCTCCAGTTGCGGTGAGCGGGGGCCACTCTTCATCGCGGTGCGCGGGCTTCTCATTGCCGTGGCCTCCCTTGTTGTGAAGCACAGGCCCCACACACGCAGGCTCAGTAGCTGTGGCCCACGGGCCCAGTTGCTCCGCGGCATGCGGGATCCTCCCAGACCAGGGCCTGAACCCGTGTCCCCTGCACCGGCAGGCAGATTCTCAACCACTGTGCCACCAGGGAAGCCCAGTGTTGTTATTTTTTAACAAGTAGCACTTTATTTCATCTAGATCTTAATTTGATGTAACTGTGTACTGTTTTCCAAATAGATGGCGATTATTCCCAAACATGTATCATATGCTTAAAACTATATTATTTCTGGGTTCTATTCTGTCTCATCAATCTAGCTATCTATTACTGTGCCAGTACCACACATTTTAATATCACTGGGTTTAAAACACATATATCATGAGCTGCTTAAACAAGTGTTCCCGTACTGTTCTTCTTGCAAAGAAACTGCAACATCATTTGGGCACGTGTCAAGAATATTCCTATTGGGATTACATTAAATTCACAGAGCTGGGGGAAAGCAGCATCTTTATATTAATGTTCCCATCTACATTGTAATGAAAATTTAGCCCTATCCTTTCCATTACCGTTACTGATATTATTTATTCCATTTTCCTTATCTAACAGCACTGCGTAACACTTCCAGAATAATGTAAATACTGATGAACAGTATCTTTGCCTCTCCCTAACTTTAATGGATGCGTCTTAGTATACGTCAGAGTAAGCACAATTCTGGCTACTAGTTTAAAATATGTTTATAATACACATTTACTGAGTTGTTTTATTTAAATCATGCTATAAAAGTATCATTCAATTCTTATTTTTAGTTCATTTGGTTTAGTTTTCAAAGTGTCTAACATTTTATCTAATGTCTTTGAGATAGCTATCAAACACTACAAGGTTATCTTTTCCTTTCACCTATTACAAATTATAACTGTGAATGACATATTGAGCCATTCTGGGTTCCTAGAATAAACTCCTTTTGGTCAGAATATTATCCTTTTATCATAATGCTGATTTTATCTGCCAATATCTTACTTATAACTTCTATACCTAAACTCATAAGCAAAACTGGTTTGGGGTTTTTTAGTTTGTTTTCTAACCTTCGTTAGGTTTTAGTATCCAGTGGTCACACTGGAGAAAAAAGAATTGGAAAAGCTATCCTTCTTTCTGTAAGCTCCAGGCTTAAACTTATTTCCCTACATTTCAACTTATTCAACCAACATTTCTTGAGTACCCACTGTGCATTTGTTAGACACTGACAAGATAAAATTTCATATCTATATATATATCTATCTACATCCTTGGTGCAAAAAAATTAAGTGAACAATGAAGAAACACACATGGAAGTATACTATAATATTACTGGCTCATCTACATATATGTATAGAGCTGCACAAGGAAGACTTCACAGAAGAACTGAAATTTGAGCTAAGTCTTGAAGGCAAGTAGGAGAAAAAGAAAGGAGAACCAGCATTCTAAACATGTGTTCCTGAAGCAATCACTTCTACTTGCTCTTAAATAATTTTAATCCATAGGACTGTGTTTCCTGTAAGATGACGCTACATTACTAATGGCAACTGGAACTGTGTATTGATACAACTAACAAGGCCTATATTTCTTTCCACATTATGTTCAGAAGTGGGACTTAATATTTGTAGAGCTTGTTGCTTCAAAATTAGTCTTAAATTCATGTTTTTTCCTACTACTTGTTCAAATTCACCATATTCCTGGTTGTTCTCTGCCAGAATAACACTGTGGCTTTTCATAATCCTTAACTATTCACTATTTATTAACTCCAAAACTCAAAAATAAATGGGCACAGGTTGAAATATTCAGAACAGAAGGAGTAAAAACGTAACATTCAAAGTTCATCACGATGCTGGTAGGGTTTTCATGCTGCATGCTATTTGAGATGATTACACCTTCTCTTACAATGTTCTATGGCCAGGCTCCAGGTTACCTCATTAAAATATAAACTCTTTAAAGTAAACTGAAAGAAACTCAGGATGGTGCCTACAACACAGTAGTTGATAGAAAATTTTCTAAAACAATACAGTCCAGTAATTTGAAGATTGTAACGTACATAGCTGCAGATTAACCGTAAAAATACAGTATATGCTTCTGGGAGGATAAACTGGTCCAATCACTCTAGGAGACAAGACTGATATTCAGGGTTTTGAAAACGTACACACCCTGAGCAAATTCATTTCTGGAAATTTATGCTAAAGAAAAAAATTAATGTACAGGGATATATGGTTAGGGATATTCAGTGCAGCACAGTTTTATAATAATGAAAAATTAACAGTAGTCTAAATTTTCAACAGTAAGAAATATAAATAAATGCAACAGAACATTATAAATTCAACTGAAATTACAAAACTCTACATGTACTGACAAAGAAAGATGTTCAAGACAAATTATTAAGAAAAGCGGGTAACATTACATTATGCATCTCTGCACTACCTAATACAGTAGCCACTACCCAAACAGAGATACTTAAATTTAAATTTGATTAATTAAATTTAATTTTAAATTAGTTATATTTAAATAAAATTTAAAATCCAGTTCCTCAGTCACACTAACCACATTTCAACTGCCCAACAGTCACATGCAGCCAGTGGCTACCGTACTGCAGAGAGCAGATACAGACCGTTGCCATCATCAGGGGAAGTTGCTGTTTTGCTGCTTTTAACCGCCTTCCTCACCCTTCATTTAAAAAGGGATTATTCAGACTGGCACTAAAATAGTTCTGAGATTTTTTTTCCCCCTATCCAAATGTGAAAATTATCTGAAGACTCTGACCTCATATAGAGAAGTAGAGCTGTCATTTTTTTAAAATTCAATGTAAGATGAATTCTTCACTTAAGCTTTCTTAAAATGAAGCATTACATAGAAAAGTGAAAAATTATCAGTAGTCACAGTGGTCAGCTAAAGTCTGAGTTTCCTCTCTAAAAATAAGTGACAGCATACCTCTGTATCATTCCCTCTAGCTGTGCCTCCAGGGCAGCAAATAATTTTTATCACGTATCTTTTACAGCAAGGCAACAGTTTCCATGGAAACCACAGGGCAAACATCCATTACTGCTGCCTAGGACTTTATAAGCACACCGAAACTGAGGGAATCGCTTACTTTCAATTATTAATATTTTTAAATTGAGCAGTAGTTAGCTACCCTAATTCTGGTTTTGTTGTGTGTGTCTCTATGAACAAATCAATAGATGAGTAACAAATCAAGAAAATTCTGTGCCCCTCTAGCAACAAAATGAGTCTACAGAAATCAGGAGGGGGAAAAAAAACCCCAGAAAGGTATTAAACCAGCATACATGCCAGCCAATGTCATCTCATACAAGACAGCAAATCAGAACAGAAATCAGTGCAGAACTTAGGTAAGAAAGAAGAAATTCCCTTGCACTAGCTCAGGAGAGCACATAAGTTTATCTAGGTCAAAATGCTGACTAATCAGGAGAAAAAGACAGTCGTAACAACTGAGAAAGCGGCCACTCACCTCTCTCAACAGAGCGCTCTCTTTTTCCTTCTGCTCCAAAAGGCTTTCGAGGTGGTGGACGTGCATCTCTGCCTCTGCCAGTCTCCTTGTTCTCTCGTGGTCCTCCTCAGTAGCCTTAGCAGAAAGCCCCTTGCTCTGCAACATCTCCAGGAGCTTCTTGATGGATTCGTCCCGAGCGTTCAGGGTTTGCTTCTGAGTCTCAATCCGCAGCTCCATCTCCTCCAGAGTCTTTCGAAGGAGGAACAGCTCCTTGGCCTGCCGCTCATGCTCACTGTGCAGCCTCTGGAAGTTCTCCTCCGTCAGCTCTGCCACGCAAGGCTCACCAGTCCTACTGTTACTGTCCTGTTGAAACAGCTGGTTCAGGTCCCTCTGGATCCGCAATTCATCCTGGAGAGCCTGGATTGTCATTTGCATGTGCTGGTATAAAGACAAAAAAGAAAACCCAAATGAGCTTTCCTCCTCAAGTAGCAGAAACAAAGCAGACTACGGGGAGTGAGAGAGCAGCTACCACAGCTCTCAGAACCCTGCATTTAGCAAATGAGGATTCACGTTATTCTGTTTTACACTGTCTTTAAAAATGATTGAGATAATCTGTAAAATGTCAGTAATTTAATTTGTGTTTATTACCAACAGGAAACAAGGTAAGTCTGGCAGCTCCTCACTTTGCTTGACTAAATAAAGACACTGTTCAAGATTAACAGAAGGTATTACATGGAACTGAAGGTGAGGAGAGGGGAAAGGCAGGGGAAACCTATAGGAATACGGACACATCATACAAAAAATTTCACCAAAAAACACAAAGGATGTCAAAATACAAAATGACTTTTAAGTGTTTTACAATTAAGTTAGCACATTAAATAATAAACTATCATAAGAGTGCATGCCAGAATGTGCTTAGCACTCCTTATGTGTTAATTCATTTAATCCTCACTATAACACATGTACTATTATTTGAATCTTATTGATGATGACACCAGGCATACAGAGACTTAAATAACTCACCCCAAGATCACACAGTAAGTAATAGAGCTGGCATTTGAATTAAAGCAATTCTCGCAGCCCACTGAAGCTAATACCCAAAGGTAATTAGATAACTTGAAGCTTTAAAAACAAAACACAAAAAACTGAGGCTGTGTGAGCTATTTATACAGAAGAAGATAACAATATAAGTGAGTAATTTGAGTAATTGAATGAAAATGTTAGTGCAGATAAGCTAGTAAAATGTTTCAGAGGGTATACCTTTAGCCTGTATCCCTAACGAAGGTATATGAACCTTTAATCTGAATGGATAAATTCTAGAACATTATACAAAGAACCTAAAAGGAAGTTACATCAAGAATCATGTTTTTAGAAATGAAGAAGCAACAATAGAAAATCACCCTTTGTATTCAAGGTATTCAAGGTCTGGCAGTGTGCCGCAGTGGAAGGAAACTAACCCACAATCAGAAGACAGGAGTTTTAGTTCCAGCTCTCACACTAAAGAGCAACCTAATTTGGAACACATTGCCATCTTTCTGGGTTTCAGATTCCTCATATTTAAAGTGAGGATATAAATGCCTGCACCATCTTTTCACAGAGCTAATAATATCATTGAAATCTTTGTGGCATATATGTTAAAACATACATTGTTTAAAATTTTTGGCAAACTGCAAAACAGCAGTAAATATCTCAAGGAAACGATCTGGCAAGTGTACAAAGACGCTCACTGTTGTTTATACCAGCGACAAAATTAGAAACAACCTAAATGGATATTAATAGGTGATGAGTTAAGTAAATGAGAAATGTCCACCCAGTTTAATACTATGCATCAATTTTTTTAAATGTAGATTTATATTTACTGATAAAAACTACAGTTACAACATATTAAGAGTAAAATAACAGATATATAATAGCAAGTATAGGATGGTGGCGATTCTAATTTTTAAAAAGTATATACATGCAGAGAAAAGTCTAAAAGGATGCAAACAATTACCAGTGTCTGGGTATGGGTAGACTTTACATTTTTCTTCATACTTTTTTGTACTATCTAAATCCCCTACAGTAAGCAAGTAATCAATAAAAAGGGACATTTTTACCTTTAAAAATAAGAGAAAAGACTTCAGAGATGCCTGCTTGGCTGTGTTCAATTTGCTAACACTTTGGGGTTAAAAGGGAAGGAACAATAAATAATTACTATTTACTATAAATAAAAAATATCATAAGAAATAAAAATACTTCTGTAATGTTACACAAGAAATAATTAATGGTTATTTGGGGGAACGGAGGAAGGCAAGAAGGAAGGGAGGAACGAACTGGAATCACTGAGGGACAACATGTAAGAAAACTTTATTCTATTCCGCATAAAAATTTTTTTAACTGAGGTGTAACTGACATTGAAAATTTTTTAATAATTGCTTTATTGAGACATAATTCACACATACCATAAAGTTCACCGGTTTAAAGTGTGTAAGTCAGCAGTTTTCAGCATATTAAAAGTTATACATTGATCACTACTATCTAATTCTAGAACACTGCCATCACCCCTTAAGAGAAATCCCATATACATCTGCAGTCACATCCCAGCCACTTCCCATCTTTCTCTCCTTCTAACCCTCCTCTTGAATTTGAACTAAATGTATGTAACTACCCACTCAAAAATTAAATTCAAAAAAATGCCTAATGATATTTTTCAGCCTCAAAAATGAAGGAAATGCTGACACACGCTGCAACATGGATGGACACTATGCCAAATGAAATAAGCCCGTCAGAAAAGACAAATATTACACGAGTCCACTTACATGAGGTCCCTAGAGCAGTCTACCTCACAGAGACAGGAAGCACAAGAGTGGTTGCCAGGGGCTGGGGAGACGGGAGACAGGGAGTGACTGTTTGATGGGTGCAGAGATTCAGTTTTACAGGATGAAAAGAGTTGTGGAGATGGATGGTGGTGATGGCTGCACAACAGTATGAATGTACCTTATGAACTGTACACCTGAAAATTGGTTAAGATGGTAAATTTAACATGGTGACTGTAAGCTGTATTTTACAATGATTTTAAACACTGGGGGAAAAATATGCCTGCCATAGAACTCCAATGTGTTGATATTAAATAATTTACTTATAACTATTGATAAATATTTAGTTTGGTTCTCATTTTCCACTATTATAACAGGCACCTTCACATGTATATCTCCGCACATTTATCCAAATTTTTCCTGGAGATAAATTCTGAAAGGTGGAATTCCTGGATCAGAGGGTATGCAGTTATGATTTTAATACACACAACAAATTATCTCTAAAAGGGTCTGTACAGATTTAAACTTCCACCAAACGATGTCTGAGCACTTTCCTATACCTTTTGACAACTGGGTATTTTTCTTTCTTCTCTTTCTTTTTTGGGCTTTTCTTTGATTACAAGTAAGACTGACTATTCACATATCTACAGGCGCTTTGTATTCCTTCCTTTGTGACTCATCTGTTCTTGTTCTTTGCTCATTTTGTTTTGGGGACATTTAACCTTTCTCCTAATCCACTTTAAGATCTTTTTATATTTGGAAAACAACCTTTTGCCTGCTGTGCATGTTACAAATATATTTCCAAATCTGTCATTTTTCTTTTAACATAGTTTATGGCAACTTAAATACAGAATTTTTTTAGTGCAAAGATAAGAACCTCTTCTTTGATAGTTTCTGGTTTTGGTATTATGCTTAGCAAGTAGTGAACTCTCAATTATGGCAGTCTTCAAACTCTCGAAAAGCATTGGCTTTTTCTTACGAAAAATAAATTTACAATAAAATTATCAGGTATTTGAATTCATGAATATGATTCTTTAAATAAATTTAACTACCCGCATCATGCTCTCAACAGTTGTTGGAGTTCAAAATCCTTAATAAAAAGATGTGTCAAAATGCTAATTCTCTGAAGCCTATAATCAACCTCCAGTTTCATTCTTTACCTTTGGAAGTCAAAAAATCCAAATAAATTCTGAGCAAGTTTATCCCACAGGGAAATATCAGAAGTTAAATTCAACAATGAAACTGATTTCTAGGTACAACTGTCCCTCCTTTCCTGGACACTCATCACCAAATTCATTCAAATCAGGAGAAACAGATGTTGACGATAGCTAACAGTCTCACATACACTTTAGCACTTGTGATTATACTCGTATGGCAAGCACTGCTTTGGTGAAGAAAGAAAATACAACGACTAATGTGCCCTGCTTCTTCAGCTCTGCTTGCACCCATTTTACTAGAATACAGAATTAAAATGATGCTCTGACTGGTAGCCGAGAAGGCTACACAGCAATTTTCTCCATTGAAATGGGAATCAGCACCCCTTCTTTAGGCTATATTCAAGCTAGATTCACTTTATAAAAATTCCTGCCAACTCCCCTGGGAGAAGAAAGAAGCAGCAGGCAATAAGCCAGGCTGCTCTTTCTCTAGCACATTCATACTGAAGATAAAGTGAGCATATCTGCACATATCACAGACATTTACCATGACCGACCAAAAACACATGCTGAATTTAGCAGGACAATCTCAGTTGTCAGATATTAGGAAAATTTCTATTTGGGAATTCTGCTCACGACACTCTCCAAAATGATCTCACACTTCTCACATTCCAAGCTGTACACCGACACTCACTAGCCTACCTCTGCTCACTCTAACACTCAGCTTGAGGTGGAAGACTGGAAAAATAACTGCTTAAAATTTAGTCCAAGGATTGTGCTAAAATTACACCAAGCTGTATCTCAATGAAATGGTAGGATGTTGTGAACAATAGTAATGAAAATTCTTAAATCTCTCATAGGGTTTATGATCATTTTTTAGAAAAATACATCTCAAAAACAACAAAAGATCACAACAATGCTTTATATATTTTAGACAAATATCAGAAGCTCTTCTGAGGCAAAACTTCCATTAGTTTCTCTGAACAAGAGAACGCTTTGATCCAGTTTATCCTGATTTCTAAAATGACAGAACCAAGGAGTCTAGAGCTATTTTTAGTTACAGAAAAAGAATATTATGGATACATGAAAATGGTCATCATCACAAACATTATACTGTGTCCCAGAGAGTTCAATGCACTATTTGTCAAGATAACCATTAGAAAAAATACCAGTACTGCATCCTATTATGTTAAATTAAGAATGATTTTTTTTTCTGAAACATGTAAATACATCCATTGAGGAAACTTTATCAATGCAAGATGCAAAAGAGTTTATAATAATTCTTACTAACATCACCCAAGTCGATCCTCAGGCTCTGTGACATTCTGATCTGTGCTGTACTGTATGTGTCCCTAAGAACAGCACTTACCAGCCCAATCTGCAATTTATTTCTTTGTACCTGTCTTCAAGAAAAACTTTCTAGAACTTGGGACTTTCATCTTTTTACCCTAGGGCACGGCACAGTGTTTGGTATAGTAAGTGCTCAATAAATTTTTGATGAAAGATTGACAAAAACAAATTTTCACGCATTATTTTGAAAGTAAATGGCTACTGGATAGTAGATGCAAATCAAGTCCCTGGAAAATTATATCTTTCCCCTATAACAGAGAGAATTACTCTTATTCTGTAACAATTAGTTCCTTACTAGCTAACGCAAAAAAAATTCTATCTCAAATACAAACTGGCCAAAATACTAAATGCAATCCTAATTTTAAAAAAAATGTTAGGGGCTTCCCTGGTGGCGCAGTGGTTGAGAGTCTGCCTGCTAATGCAGGGGACGCGGGTTCGAGCCCTGGTCTGGGAAGATCCCACATGCTGCGGAGCGACTGGGCCCGTGAGCCACAACTGCTGAGCCTGTGCGTCTGGAGCCTGTGCTCCGCAACAAGAGAGGCCACAATAGTGAGAGGCCCGCGCACCGCGATGAAGAGTGGCCCCCCGCTTGCCGCAACTAGAGAAAGCCCTAGCACAGAAACGAAGACCCAACGTAGCAGTCAATCAATCAATCAATAAAATAAATAAATCTTTAAAAAAAAAAAAAATGTTAATTATACACTCTGGATTTATTTGTGTTTGATCTGAAGTGAAGAGAAGCATTTTCAAATAATTAATTGTCAACAAGAATCTTTTATACTTTTAATACTATACAACATACACCAAAAGTGTAGGATAGAGTTCTTATTCAAAAACAGAGCTTACAAAGTGGTAAAACTTAATAGCTATATATACACACTCACACACCAGCACTATACCTTACTATAAATTTTAAATTAAGAATATTCAAGAACGAGAAATGGGACACATAAGAGCACTTATTACATATGCAACATACTCAAATGAAGTTTAGATTCTATAAGATCACTATGATTTGGATTCATGAATCTTTAATATGAAAAGAAAGTATTCTAATTTCTATCATTTTAGAAGAAACTCAAAGTTTTTTAATGAGTCTGAATCTCCAAGACTGAGACAAAGGAAGAGCCTCTAAGGTAGTTCATTTCGTCTGATCATTAGTCTAGTATTCTTTCCGTTGATTCTTTCAGTTGATGACAAGGATTTATTTTCTGTGCAGCAAAGCACACTGCAAACTCTCAAATATTAAACCAAAACCAAGTTCTCAGACTGATCTAAATAAACACCAGCAAGAGACATACTACAATGCAAGAAACAACCACACCAGAATTCAAATGGATAGATTAAATTGTTTAAATGAATGCTACTTTGAGCTTATTCTCCTCTAAAAAAGATGTCAGAGTCAAGAAAATGAACAAGCAATTATTCCAGATTCCTAGCAGCTACTCTCTGCTACTGAATCCAGGAGAGAAAAAAGAACATCTGCCTTTATGCCAGCATAACCCAGAGGAGAAATTAAAGAATAAACAAAACAAAAAAACTATCAAAATGGGGAAGTCCCGAGGTCATAATACATTCTATTATTGTGTGCTCATCAAGACAACTCAAGTGACAATAAACTGATTTTAGTACAAGTTCTAGAAATTCCAAATAGCTTTCAGTTACCCAAACTCCCATACCATTTACTTACCCCTTAGCCTCTACTTAAAGAGCATATGTATATGTATAACTGATTCACTTTGTTATAAAGCAGAAACTAACACACCATTGTAAAGCAATTATACTCCAATAAAGATGTTAAATAAATAAATTAATTAATTAATTAAATATAAATAAATAAAGAATATCCTCTACCCGTTCCCTCACTTTCACTCCCAGCTAAATCCTACCTGTCCTGTCATCCTTAGATCAGGCATTATCTCCTCTAGAAAGCCTGTCTGACTCTCAAACTGAACAAAAGGCAGAAATAGAGAGGAAGGAATGGGTGGAGGAAGAAAAGTACAGAAAGAAGAAAAGATAACATCCCAAACCAGGTATTACAATAGTAAAAATATCATACTAAGCAATGTCAGGATTGAAGACGTCATTCCATTAAAAAATAACATCAAAATAAAAAATTTTTTTAACCTTAAAAGTAAAATCAACCAGCAGAGGGATCCTATAGTAACCATTTCCATAGTGTTTAATTTGAGAATGCTCAGTACTAACAAAGCAAAGGCAGAATTAAATACAAGGGACCATAAAGGTACTGTTCAGTCTAGCAGCATTTTAAGTATCAACCTCACTTCTTTCTTCATGCTCTACAACCCAAAAGTTACAAGCACCTGCAACAGACGTCAATGAGGTTAACAAAATTCCCAGATTTAGTCCCTGAAATACTAGTATATAAATCAAGAAGAAAGAAGGGTAAAGAAAGAAGAGTTAAGCAATACCCATCAGCTGTGAACATGTTAAGAGCTAACCCTGGCAATGCTACAACTGGGAGTGGATTCCGCTGAATAAACACACACCGGAGGCAGCAGCTTGGCTGTGAGGGGGGGGTCCCTGCTGACATTCAGCTGCAGCGCATGGCATAAAGCTAACAGGGGCTAATGTCTGTGTCCCACAGAGCTATGTCAACACTGAAGTCACTGTGTGCCCAAAGCTTTCCAGAAGCTATAGAATTCCTTTTTCCTTTTTTTCCCCTCCTTTTCCTCCAGAGAAAGAGAAGAGGCAAGGAAGACTGATATTGAGGGAGAGTACAAAGAGATCATGACCTTACAATCTTACAGAAAAGCACTCGTGTACACTGCCATTGTTTAAGATGCTTTCACACACACTATCACTAAACTGTGTTAAACTGAAATGAAGCCCATCAAAATTATTTACATAAATAATTCTGTCTTGGGGAGAAAATAGCATAGAACATATACAAAGAACATCAGCTAACCAGAATAAACCAACCAAATTACTCACATTTTTTTTCAAGACTTACCCCTTTAATAATGGGCTTTCTTGTAAAAATCAAATCTACACTAGGCAACTGATAGACTACAATAGTCCACTGTTGTATTTTGTTCTAGAGATACTAAGACCAAGTGCAGTAAGACAAGAGAAGGAAATCAAAGGTATAAGAATGAGAAAGCAAGAAACAGTCATTATACAGAGATTGTAGGATGAAAACTCAGAAGAAATTACAGACAAAATATCTGTATAATTAAGAGTCCAGCAAGGGACTTCCCTGGTGGTCCAGTGGTTAAGAATCCACCTTCTAATGCAGAGGACGTGGGTTCTGCATCCCACATGCCACGGGGCAACTCAGCTCACATGCCACAACTATAGAGCCCACCACAGCCCACGTGCTCTGGAGCCCGCGCACCGCAACGAAAGATCCTGCATGCCTCAAGGAATATCCCGCGTGCAGCAACTAAGACCTGACGCAGCCAAAAATAAAACAAATAAATAAATAAATATTTAAAAAAAAAAGAGTTTAGCAAGCCTGGCGCATATAAGATCAACATATAAAATTTAACTGCATTTCTCTACAAGGAACAAATCTTTAAAAAGTGTAATTAAAAAGAGAGAGAAAGAGAATCTTGATAAATAAAACCAAAGAAGCATCTGGGGATAAAATAACAATAAAAAGTCAAACTATTATGGAGAAAATCATAATTGTTTCAAAAGCAAAACACCAAGGTATAAATATTATTTTTTTTGTATACAATCCCTTAATTTTTCCATGGCAACCATCAAATAAGGCATATCAAAGACTCTTTTGCACATGCTTCTGTAAAAATATTAAGTAGATAAAAGAAATCTTTAAAAATTAATAAAATTTTTTTGAAAATCAATTTAGGTAGTAAACAGACAATACAAAAGATTGCTTCATGTTTTAGCAGCATGTTGACAGGAAATAAAACCATATGGGATCTTCATGGGGTATTTAAAAGGAAAATACATTTGTTTTCTTGACTCTCACCAATTTTATCACATAAACTCCAATAAATACATGTGTTACCATTATCTTCATTTATCTCCTACATCCATATTTACTCATCACGTATTTTCAATTTGAATACTTAGGTCTATGACCACAAAATCTTTCACTTCACTTCAGCTGACTGCATACTTTTAGGGGAAAGTTAAACATGCACTTACCCTATGACCCAGCGATTCCACTCCTAGATATTTCCGCAAGAGAAATAAAAACATGGCCACAAACACATCTGTATAAAAATGTTTACAACCTCTTTATTCATAAGAGCCAAAACTGGAAACAACCCCTTCAACAGGAGAATGGATAAATTGATTATGCAATATCCATGCAATGAAAACTACTCAATATTAGGATGACTATGGATACATGCAACAACACGAATAAACTTAAAAAAAAATATATAGTACACTGAGCAAAAGAAGCCAAACACAACAGAGTACAGACTATATGGTTCCATGTATAGGAGGTTCTAGAGCAGGCAAAACTAATCTAAAGTGAAAGGAATTAGAACACTATCTATGTGCTGGGGGCAGGGAAAATACTGATTGGGAAGGAGCTCAAGGGAACCTTATGGGATGATGAAAATGTTCTATATCTTCGTAAGACTGCATTATACGACTACTGGCATTTGTCAAAACTCATGGAACTATGATACTGAAGATCCATGTATTTTGCTGTATGTAAACTATACTCCAACAAAAAATAAATATATTAAAAGAGAAAAAAGTAACAGATATAGGTCAGAAAAGGGAAAAGTAAATAAATATTCAAGAAAATTTCTTAACAAGTAGGAATGACTTCACTTAAAAGAAAGAAGGATAATTTAGTTGATTTTAAGAACACTTCCAGTTCCAACATGTATTATGCTCTATCACCTAATTCAATTGTAACCCTGCATTCTTAAAAAGGTTAGAGAAGAAAGCAGAAGCTTGGGGCTACAGAGACTCATTCAAATATACAACAACGTATGGAAATCACCATCAACAATTTGCCTTATTTGCTTCAGATATCTCTCTCTCTCTCCCCCACCCCTCACTGTTGCTTATTTAAAATTCACATAAGTGATGTCATCTGTTCTTGATTCTCTTTGCAAATTGCTCATGTTACTCAACATAATGTGTCTGAGAATGTAAACTGGTATAGCCACTATAGGAAACAGTAATGGAGGTTCCTCAAAAAATTAAAAATAGAACTGCCATTAGATCCAGCAATTCCACTTCTGAGTTTTTATCCAAAGAAAACAAAAATAACTAACTCGAAAAGATATCCGCACCCCCATGTTCACTGCAGCATTATTTATAATACCCAAGATATAGAAACAACCTAAGTGTCCATCAATGGATGAATGGATAAAGAAAATGTGGTGTGTATATCTATACACATATGTGTATAGATATACACAATGGGATATTATTCAGCCATAAAAAAAATAAAATCTTACCATTTCGGGGGGGGTGGGGAACCACAAGCTCACAGATAGAGAACAGATTGGTGGTTGCCAGGGGTGGGGGACAGGGAGTGGGTGAAATGGGTAAAGGGAGTCAAAAGGTACAAACTTCCAGTTATAAAAATAAATAAGTCCTAGGAATATAACGTACAGCATGGTGACTATAGTTAATAACACTGTATTACATATTTGAAAGTTGCTAAGAGAGTAGATCTTAAAAGTTCTCATCCCAAGAAAAAAAAGTTCTTTGTAACTATGTGTGGTGATGGATGTTAACCAGACCATGTGTTGATCATTTTGTAATGTATCCCAATAGCAAAATATTGAAACTAATATAATGTTATATGTCAACAATACTTCAATTTTTTAAAAACGTGTTTGAGATTTATCCACACTGATATACATAACTCTAGTTCATTCACTTTTATGAACTGTATAATACAGGTTTCACAATTCCTTATCCAAAATTCTAAAATCCAAAGAGCTTTAAAAAGACTAAATTTTTCTCCAAGCTTAATGCAAAAACCTGACTCAACTGCTATGAGGCTATTTACCATTTATTTATCCAATTTAATATGAATATTCCTAAGTTTTGCTACAGATTTAATATGTTTGATTACTGGGTATTGTCCAGATCCCAATGGGAGTATTACACAATATACAGTTTATATACTGGATTACCTTTCAAAATCTGAAAAAAATCTAAATTCCAACATACATGTGCCCTAAGTATTTTGGAGGAAAGGACTGTGTACTCATATTCCATTTTGTGAATAAATACCAACTTATCCACTCACCTACTTGAGGAACAGTTAGATGTTTTTCCACTTTTTCACTGTTACAACAAGCACATGTACATCTACCGGTCTCCTTGTGCACATGTGCAAAAGTTTCTCTCAAGGAGACACACAGAAATGAAACTGCCAGGTAGTAGAGCGTGTCTTCAACCTTACTGGTCATTTAAATGTACCTTTTTCAATTTACTATAAACAAGATGCATGACACAGATGATAAAAGGGAGCAGATATCCAGCCTATAACTTTCATATCTACAGAACCATTAATCATATAACATTTTCCATTAATCATAAAACCACTTTCCTAGAAGGAAATTTTTGGTGGAAATGGATTGGGTTGCTACTTAAAAAAAAAAAAAAAAAAGCTAAATGAGTGTGCATTCAATTCCATCCATAAGGAATAAAGACAGTGTTTTCAAAGAAAGTTATTACTTATGAAGCTACTTTAATTAGCAGAGCCCTAGTATCGCTGTAAGGCTTGAGAATTTTTTTTAAAAAGAAAAAATTCTATCCATAGGATCTTTTCTCTCTGAAAGAAGGAATGAGAGAAGAAACAGAAAAGATTGGAAAGAATCTTAATTTCTCTCCGCTCACCCTACTTCCTAAAATGGCATCTTTCCCTGAGAATCCCCACAAAATACAACTACTTTAATCTCAGTACCAAAATTTTGATGTCAAAGATTCCTATAAAAATGATCTTAGAGATAAGGACACTGAAAATCTGAAAGCAACAATAATCAACAGTTTCAAGAATTTCCTTTCTATCCCTTTCATATTTATTGGAAAATAAATAAATAAGCAGGCTTCTTTTTTCTCTCAGGTATTTGAGAAACAAAAAAGTAACACAGGGATACCTGATTCATTACTAATGTTTAAAATATTTTTAAACTAAATTTATGAATTGGGATAGATGCTTATATAATTCTTTTTTTCTGACAGCTTTTAAGAACACATTCTTTGATCCCCATATTATACGGAAAATTGGCTTTTTAAATAAAGCTACTTGCTTAACCCAAGGTATCTAAACAAAAACAAGAAACCTTAAATGAGAGGTTCACAAAGGAACATTTGATGACGTTAGTGAACCTAAAATATTTCATATTTCTTATACAGACTTAAGCAAAAGAAAATATGAATCCCAACGTATAGACAAGTGCCACAAAAACACAAAACCTACAGGAACACAAGAACAGCACTTTATCCTAGGCGGAAAAACGAACCCCTAGCCTATTTCAATACCAGAAGAATGATAGATTCTGAGAGGGCTCTGGCTACCTTGGGAGTTCTCTCCATCAAGAACAAGAACTAGTAATTAACATGAAAGAGTCCATTTCAGACAATTCTGCCCACAAAGGAGGCAGTGCTGTTGAAAAATAAACTTAACCAAACATTGGAGAACAGAAAAAAAATACTGAAGTATAATCCTTCACTGACGGAAGAAAGATCTTTAGTTAGTAGCAGGCATTAAGCTCCCTGACAGAGATACAATGGCAGGTGGGTATAATAAACATGGTCTGTCTCCATATAAAGGTAGATAAGACAGATAACGGTGGATAAGAGAGTCATCAATCCCAACAGCAACAAAAATACACAATTATAACTGCAAACAGTTATAAGTTTATAGCTTATAAAAGCTATAAATCCAAGGTAGTAAAAGATAAGAGAAGATTTGGGGGCTGAGTGAGATCTGAAGAATGAGTTAACTTCCATTAACTATTTAAAGACACAACACTTCTACTGTGAGGAGAAGACTACTTATGTGAATACCCTCAAGAAGGAGGGGGCACAGCACATTTGAGGGATTAAGGAGACTGAGCACCAAGGAAGTGTGACAAGAGTTTCGGACTTTAACAGGAAGCCCTGAAAAAGTTTTGAGCAGAGTATGATCATCTCTACCATCATCACTAATAGTGATGCCGGGCACATACTACCACATTTAATTCTTAGAACAAGTACATGAGGTAAGAATTATATAACCATTTTACAGATGAGGAAACTAAGGTTTGGAAAGACTTAGCAGCCTGCCAAGCTCACATAACTAGTGAGCGGTGGAGCCAGGATTCAAACATCACATGAGCACTTTCAAAAGCTCAGACTGGCTGCAATGAGGCTGCACATCAGGGGGAAACAGAAAGACTGGGGAAAATTGGGAGACCACTGCAATAATGTCAGCCAACAGCGACATGACCAAACTATGAAAGTGGCTGTGGGGTGGGAAAATGGATGGCTTACAGAAATACTTCAGAGAAAAAAGATCACCAGGATTTGACTGTCAGGGTGGGAAACGAGGGAGTGAAGCAATCAAGGAAAATTCTGAAGTTTCTGACTTAAACACCATGGACAAGTTGGTGGCACCATAAACAAAAATGGGAAAAAATAAGGAAGGACCAGAATTGAGGGGAAATCTTGAGCTGAATGTAATGTGCTTTTGAGATGCTGAGAAAAGGTTTGAGGGAGCAACTGGGCACGTGGGTCTAGAGCTTAGAGGAATGATATGAGCTAAAGATGTTAAGTGTGGAAGCTCTGATACACAGATGTTAACTGAGGCCAAGGTAGTGAATGAGCCTCCCTAGGAAAAGAAAACACAGCAAGAGGAGATAGTCATAGGACTGATTCAACATTAGATGGCAGGCAGAGGGTAAGAGGCGGGCAAAGGAGACAAGAGGAGCAGTCAGAGAAGTGGGTAGAAATCAGGAAAACAGTGTCACAGAAACTGAAAGAAGTTGCTAAGGACCCTTTCTCTAAGGGGAGAACACAGACCAAGAAAGATTTGGCTCTAGGTTCAATTCCTGGTTCCATCAGGATGACTTCAGTGAAGTTAACTAAATACTCTGAGCCTTAATTTATTAATCTATACGATGAACATTATGAAATTTAATCTACAGGGTTATTATAATAATTAGCAGTAAGACAGAACACCTATCACACTGTAAATTATCAATAAATGGCAGTTACTGTTGTTGCTCCTGTTTGTAAAATCAAAAGGTTTGGTTAGTGGCTTATTGAACCCAGCCCTGGGAAGCCCTAGGGGTTCTAAAGAACATCTTCAGGGAATGCCTGGCAGGGCCACACTGGTCCTGTCTCAATCAGAACAGCTTTGCCTTCTTTTTCATTTTACTTCTTAAAATAAGTTTTAGGGACTCCCCTGGTGGCACCGTGGTTGGGAATCCACCTGCCAATGCAGGGGACACGGGTTCAAGCCCTGGTCCAGGAAGATCCCACATGCCGCAGAGCAACTAAGCCCGTGCACCACAACTACTGAGCCTGCGCTCTAGATCCCGGCTCCACAACAAGAGAGGCCACCGCAATGAGAAGCCTGCGCCCCACACCGCTCGCCGCAACTAGAGAAAGCCTGTGCGCAGCAACGAAGACCCAACACAGCCAAAAAAATAAATTAATTAATTAATAAATAATAAGTTTTATTTTCATATCTGAATAATATTCATTTGAAAAAAGGGGTCTGCAGCTTAAAGTATTTTTCAAAAAGCAATGACTGGATCATCTCAATAGTCCCTTCAATTCATTTGGATTACAGCTTGTAATTCTTTTTTTTTTTCTTTTTTTGAATTTTTGAAGTTTATTTTATTTTTTTATACAGCAGGTTCTTATTAGTTATCTATTTTATACATATTAGTGTATACATGTCAATTCCAATCTCCCAGTTCATCCCACCACCACCCACCCCCCCGCCACTTTCCCCCCTTGGTGCCCATACGTTTGTTCTCTACATCTGTGTCTATTTCTGCCCTGAAAACCGGTTCATCTGTACCATTTACAGCTTGTAATTCTTCACCAAAGTAAAACATGTGAGAAATAAGGACAAAACAACACACTTGATAACATAATCCCTAACATGAACCTTATTATTTATGATTATTTAATTAGAATAATGGTTATAAATCAATTAGCTCTGTTTATCTACTGAAAACTGTACTAGGGTCAGTGCCATTACTGCCATTGAAGCACCACAGCCTTATAATAGCAATTTTTTGTTTGTTTGCTTAAGATTATAACCGCATGAACAGTGAAGAAAAGAGTGAAGCAGCATTAAAATCACAAAGGGCTTTCTTTTTTCATGAAAAATAAAGTTGGTTAGTGTGCTCAAATTACTTGTTTTCTTTTTGAAAGCCCTGCATGAAGAAAACCAATTAGTAAAGAATCAAAATATCTCACCAGCCTTTTCTCATTGAAATCAGTACCTCTAAAAACTTTCTTTTAATATCCTTTTCTTATGCTATTGATTGTTTGTAACTAATCACTTTCCATGTCATCATTGTGTGTGGTCCTCTTGTGATCATTATCCCACACTCTCCAGTTTAGTCTGTTGAGCAATCACCACTCTGGTGCAGCTGAAAATTCTCAGGGACACTAGCTTGAATCTCTATGGCACAGAGGTCCTAATACTTCATTTTAAAATGGGACAAAGGTTTTACAGAGCCTTGCTGATCTTTTGTCCCAGACACTGGCTGTCTTTTTCATCTAGGACATAATTAAAAATGTACTGTATTAAAAAAAAATGTACTGTATAAGTTTTTTAACTACAACTCTAGAATTTATACTCTTCAATAGTAAGTCAGTTCTCTTAAATGACAGAATTTGCTCCTATTTAATTGCTGGAAATTTTAAGCAATTAAATAGGAGCTGACGGTGGATCAATAGTTGTCTTCATTTTAACAGCTCACCCAATAATGAGGAACATGAGAACTGCATCTGGAAGATTTGGTGTGAAAGGAAATGACTTCTGAAAGGCTGACTGATTTATTTGTGCTGATACTGGCACAGACTGCCCTACTTTAGGCAGGATGGTTAGGGAAGGTCTCTTTGAAGAAGTACCATTTAAGCTGACACCTGAGGCAGCCAGCATATAAGAGTGGGGTAAGAATGTCTGGCAGCACATAAGAATAAAGAGTTAAGAATAGCATATATATATATATATATATATATATATATATATATATATATATATATATGTATATATGTGTGTGTGTGTGTGTGTGTACATATATATTTGAAGGACATTTTTTTCAATGCCCAATCGGCCATTAATACAAATTGAAAGCCTGTTATAATCAAATCAATGCAGTCCTGGAAAAAGAGTATCAACAAAGAGATCAATGGAACAAATCTCACAATAATTAAGCACTTAAGAAAGAAAAAGGAAATACCACAAACCAAAAGAAAAGAGACTGATCACAGTATTTAGAAAGCTTTTCAATTATTAGGGAAACATCAAAATAAATACGTTCTCCCCACACAAAATTAAAAATAAGTTCCAGGAAGATTAAAGAACTAGGTATAAAATGCAAATTAATTAGAAAATAAAAAGAATAAATATAAACATATTTAATGATATTCAGATAGGGAAGGACTTTCTAAACAAAAAAAGAAATGTAAGAAATTACAAAAAAATTACAAATTACAAATGTAAGAAAAGTATAGTACATTTTACTGCTTAGAAATCTAGAATTATAAACATCAAAAGTCAAAAACTAATGAGCAAATGACAAAAACTAAAAATTATTCACAACTGTGAAAGTACTTTATCCTCACTATTGAAAAAGCCCATAAAAGTCAATGAAATACTAAGACCTTCCTGTCCCCAAGAGAAATTAATAGGAATGTACCAATCACAGACAATATGCAAATTGACAATAAACACATGAAAATGTAAACAAAGAATTGCAAATGAAAGCAAGGTAAGACAAAACTTTTTAACCTATGAAAAAGGTAAAAGTTTTTTTTCAGGCAAAAGATTTTTAAACATTATATGAACAGGTAAGGTGATACATGCATTCTTACATGCCTGATCACCTAAAGTTGTCCAATCCTTCTAGAAAACAGTGTGTCAATAAGTATATTCATCTCTTTTATTTTATAAGCACAACTGTATCATCCTCAGGAAGCAGAAACTATCTTCTAGCAATGTTGCTTTTCTCTCCAAATATAAGGTGGATAATATAGTAATTTGTAGGGTCATTTTTATAACATTTTCTCATTACAAAGTAATAAATGTAAGTGTTAAACATTTTAAGAATACATAAATTTATATGGGAAAAACTCTCCTATAATTCCTTTGATCCCCTCTGATGAATAGATTCAATTTTTTAACAACCGATCATAGGAAAATAATCAGAAATGTGAAAATGTATTAATAAAGATGGCCATAACAGTAATACATATGACAAAAAAAACTGAAAAGTGGGGAGACCTTTAAGACGGCGAAAGAGTAACACATGGAGATCGCCTTCCTCCCCACAAATACATCATAAATACATCTACATGTGGAACAACTCCTACAGAACACCTACTGAACACTAGCAGAGGACCTCAGACCTCCCAAAAGGCAAGAAACTCCCCCACGTACCTGGGTAGGGCAAAAGAAAAAAGAAAAAACAGAGACAAAAGAATAGGGACGGGACCCGCACCAGTGGGAAGGAGCTGTGAGGGAGGAAAGGTTTCCACGCACTAGGAAGCCCCTTCACTGGCGGAGACAGGGCGTGGCAGGGGGAAGCTGCAGAGCCACGGAGGAGAGCGCAGCAACAGGGGTGTGGAGGGCAAAGCGGAGAGATTCCCTCACAAAGGATCGGTGCCGACCAGAGCACACCAGCCTGAGAGGCTTGTCTGCTCATCCGCCGGGGCGGGTGGGGGCTGGGAGCTGAGGCTCGGGCTTCGGAGGTCAGACCCCAGGGAGAGTACTGGGGTTGGCTGCGTGAACACAGCCTGAAGGGGGCTAGTGTGCCACAGCTAGCCGGGAGGGTGTCCGGGAAAAGTCTGGAGCTGCCGAAGAGGCAAGAGACCATTGTTTCAGGCACGTGAGGAGAGGGGATTCAGAGCTCCTAAATGAGCTCCAGAGACGGGCGCGAGCCGAGGCTATCAGCATGGACACCAGAGACTGGCATGAGACGCTAAGGCTGCAGGTGCAGCCACCAAGAAACCTGTGTGCAAGCACAGGTCACTATCCACACCTCCCCTCCCAAAAGCATGTGCAGCCCCCCACTGCCAGGGTCCCGTGATGCAGGGACAACTTCCCCGGGAGGACATACGGCGCGCCTCAGGCTGGTGCAACGTCACGCCAGCCTCCGCCACCACAGGCTCACCACGCATTCTGTACTCCCTCCCCCCGGGCCTGAGTGAGCCAGAGCCCCCAGATCAGCTGCTACTTTAACCCTGTCCTGTCTGGGCAGGAACAAATGCCCTCAGGTGACCTACATGGAGAGGAGGGGCCAAATCAAAAGCTGAACCCCGGGAGCTGTGCAAACAAAGAAGAGAAAGGGAAATCTCTCCCAGCAGCCTTAGGAGCAGCGGATTAAATCTCCACAATCAACTTGATGTACCCTGCATCTGTGGAATACCTAAATAGACAATGAATCATCCCCAAATTGAGGCAGTGGACTTCGTGTGATTTTGCCTGTATAGCTTTGCTTTTACCAATTGTCCTAGGGTTCTGTCTGTCCGTTTTTTGTTTTTTTTCTTAGTATAGTTTTTAGCGTTTGTTATCATTGGTGGATTTGTTTTTTGGTTTGTTAGCTCTCTTCTTTTTTTTATTACTTTTTAATTTTTTTATTTTCAATAATTATTTATTTTTTATTTTAATAACTTCATTTTATTTCTTTTTTTTCTCCCTTTTCTTCTGAGCCATGTGGCTGACAGGGTCTTGGTGTTCTGGCCGGGTGTCAGGCCTGTGTCTCTGAGGTGGGAGAGCCGAGTTCAGGACATGGGTCCACCAGAGACCTCCCAGCTCCACGTAATATCAAACGGCAAAAGGTCTCCCAGAGATCTCCATCTCAACGCTAAGACCCAGCTCCACTCAACGACCAGCAAGCTACAGTGCTGGACACACTATGCCAAACAACTAGCAAGACAGGAACACAACTCCACCCATTAGCAGAGAGGCTGCTGAAAATCATAATAAGGTCACAGACACCCCAAAACACACCACCAGACGTGGACCTGCCCATCAGAAAGACAAGATCCAGCCTCATCCACCAGAACACAGGTACCAGTCCCCTCCACCAGGAAGCCTACACAACCCACTGAACCAACCTTAGCCATTGGGGGCAGACACCAAAAACAACGGGAACTACGAACCTGCAGCCTGTGAAAAGGAGACCCCAAACACAGTAAGTTAAGCAAAATGAGAAGACAGAGAAACACACAGCAGATGAAGGAGCAAAGTAAGAACCCACCAGACCAAACAAATGAAGAGGAAATAGGCAGTCTTCATGAAAAAGAATTCAGAGTAATGATAGCAAAGATGATCCAAAATCTTGGAAGTAGAATGGAGAAAATACAAGAAACGTTTAACAAGGACCTAGAAGAACTAAAGAATAAACAACAATGATGAACAACACAATAAATGAAATTAAAAATTCTCTAGAAGGAATCAATAGCAGAATAACTAAGGAAGAAGAATGGATAAGTGACCTGGAAGATAAAATAGTGGAAATAACTACTGCAGAGGAATAAAGAAAAAAGAATGAAAAGAATTAAGGACAGTCTCAGAGACCTCTGGGACAACATTAAACGCACCAACATTCAAATTATAGGGGTCCCAGAAGAAGAAGAGAAAAAGAAAGGGACTGAGAAAATATTTGAAGAGATTATAGATGAAAACTTCCCTAATATGGGAAAGGAAATAGTCAATCAAGTCCAGGAAGCACAGAGAGTCCCATGCAGGATAAATCCAAGGAGAAACACACCAAGACACATATTAATCAAACTATCAAAAACTAAATACCAAGAAAAAATATTAAAAGCAGCAATGGAAAAGCAACAAATAACATACAAGGGAATCCCCATAAGGTTAACAGCTGATCTTTCAGCAGAAACTCTGCAAGCCAGAAGAGAGTGGCAGGACATATTTAAAGTGATGAAAGGGAAAAACCTACAACCAAGATTACTCTACCCAGCAAGGATCTCATTCAGATTCGACAGAGAAATTAAAACCTTTACAGACAAGCAAAAGCTAAGACAATCCAGCACCGCCAAACCAGCTTTACAACAAATGCTCAAGGAACTTCTCTAGGCAGGAAACACAAGAGAAGGAAAAGACCTACAATAACAAACCCAAAACAATTAAGAAAATGGTAATAGGAACATACATATCGATAATTACCTTAAATGTAAATGGATTAAATGCTCCAACCAAAAGACATAGACTGCTGAATTGATACAAAAACAAGACCTGTATATATGCTGTCTACAAGAGACCCACTTCAGACCTAGGGACACATACAGACTGAAAGTGAGGGGATGGAAAAAGATATTCTATGCAAATGGAAATCAAAAGAAAGCTGGAGTAGCAATTCTCATATCAGACAAAACAGACTTTACAATAAAGAATGGTACAAGAGACAAGGAAGGACACTACATAATGATCAAGGGATCAATCCAAGAAGAATATAACAACTGTAAACATTGATGCACCCAACATAGGAGCACCTCAATACATAAGGCAAAGGCTAACAGCCATAAAAGGGGAAATCGACAGTAACATGATCATAGTAGGGGACTTTTAACATCCCACTTTCACCAATGGACAGATCATCCAAAATGAAAATAAATAAGGAAACACAAGCTTTAAATGATACATTAAACAAGATGGACTTAATTGATATTTATAGGACATTCCATCCAAAAACAACAGAATATACTTTCTTCTCAGGTGCTCATGGAACATTCTCCAGGATAGATCATACCTTGGGTCACAAAGCAAGCTTTGATAAATTTAAGAAAATTGAAATTGTATCAAGTATCTTTTCTGACCACAATGCTATGAGACTAGATATCAATTACAGGAAAAAAATTGTAAAAAATACAAACACATGGAGGCTAAACAATACACTACTTAATAACCAAGAGATCACTGAAGAAATCAAAGAGGAAATCAAAAAATACCTAGAAACAAATGACAATGAAAACACGACGACCCAAAACCTATGGGATGCAGCAAAAGCAGTTCTAAGAGGGAAGTTTATAGCAATACAATCCTACCTCAAGAAACAAGAAACATCTCAAATAAACAACCTAACCTTACACCTAAAGCAATTAGAGAAAGAAGACCAAAAAACCCCAAAGTTAGCAGAAGGAAAGAAATCATAAAGATCAGATCAGAAATAAATGAAAAAGAAATGAAGGAAACGATAGCAAAGATCAATAAAACTAAAAGCTGCTTCGTTGAGAAGATAAACAAAATTGATAAACCATTAGCCGGACTCATCAAGAATAAAAGGGAGAAGACTCAAATCAATAGAATTAGAAATGAAAAAGAAGTAACAACTGACACTGCAGAAATACAAAGGATCATGAGAGATTACTACAAGCAACCATACGCCAATAAAATGGACAACCTGGAAGAAATGGACAAATCCACAATCAACATTGTGAAAATGACTATACTACCCAAAGCAATCTACAGATTCAGTGCAATACCTATCAAACTACCAATGGCATTTTTCACAGAACTAAAACAAAAAATTCCACAATTTGCATGGAAACACAAAAGACCCCGAATAGCCAAAGCAATCTTGAGAAAGAAAAACGGAGTTGGAGGAATCAGGCTCCCTGACTTCAGTCTATACTACAAAGCTACAGTAATCAAGACAGTATGGTACTGGCACAAAAACAGAAATATAGATCAGTGGAACCGGATAGAAAGCCCAGAGATAAACCCACGCACATATGGTCACCTTATTTTTGATAAAGGAGGCAAGAATATACAACGGAGAAAAGACAGCCTCTTCAATAAGTGGTGCTGGGAAAACTGGACAGGTACATGTAAAAGAATGAAATTAGAACACTCCCTAATACCATACACAAAAATAAACTCAAAATGGACTAAAGACCTAAATGTAAGGCCAGACACTATCAAACTCTTAGAGGAAAACAGAGGCAGAACACTCTATGACATAAATCACAGAAAGATCCTTTTTGACCCACCTCCTAGAGAAATGGAAATAAAAACAAAAATAAACAAATGGGACCTAATGAAACTTAAAAGCTTTTGCACAGCAAAGGAAACCATAAACAAGATGAAAAGACAACCCTCAGAATGGGAGAAAATATTTGCAAATGAAGCAACTGACAAAGGATTAATCTCTAAAATATACAAGCAGCTCATGCAGCTCAATATCAAAAAAACAAACAACCCAATCCAAAAATGGGCAGAAGACCTAAATAGACATTTCTCCAAAGAAGATATACAGATTGCCAACAAACACGTAAAAGGATGCTCAACATCATTAATCATTAGAGAAATGCAAATCAAAACTACAATGAGATATCATCTCACACCAGTCAGAATGGCCATCATCAAAAAATCTACAAACAGTAAATGCTGGAGAGGGTGAGGAGAAAAGAGAACCCTCTTGCACTGTTGGTAGGAATGTAAAGTGATACAGCCACTATGGAGAACAGTATGGAGGTTCCTTAAAAAACTAAATATAGAACTACTATATGACCCAGCAATCCCACTACTGGGCATATACCCTGAGAAAACCATAATTCAAAAAAGAGTCATGTACCACAATGTTCACTGCAGCACTATTTACAATAGCCAGACGTGGAAGCAACCTAAGTGTCCACTGACAGATGAATGGATAAAGAAGATGTGGCACATATATACAATGGAATATTACTCAGCCATAAAAAGAAACGAAATTGTTATTTGTAGTGAGGTGGATGGACCTAGAGTCTGTCATACAGAGTGAAGTAAGTCAAAAAGAGAAAAACAAATATAGTATGCTAACACATATATATGGAATCTAAAAAAAAAAAAAGGTTATGAAGAACCTAGGGGCAGGACAGGAATAAATACGCAGACGTAGAGAATGGACTTGAGGACACGGGGAGGGGGAAGGGTAAGCTGGGACGAAGTGAGAGAGCGATATGGACTTATATACACTACCAAATGTAAAACAGATAGCTAGTGGGAAGCAGCGGCATAGCACAGAGAGATCAGCTCGTTGCTTTGTGATCACCAAGAGGGGTGCGATAGGGAGGGTGGGAGGGAGACGCAAGAGGGAAGAGATATGGGGATATATGTATATGTATATCTGATTCACTTTGTTATAAAGCAGGAACTAACTCACCATTGTAAAGCAATTATACTCCAATAAAGATGTTAAAAAAAAAGAAAATGAAAAGTCCTAAATGTCTTACAGTAGAACGGCTAAAAATATGGCAATTTTATGTAGTCATTTAAAATAATGCTCCTGAAGAATATGTACTAAGATAGGAGAAATGCTTACCTCATATTAAATTTAAAAAATAATACAAAGAGAGAGAGAGATAGTGTGTGTGTACACACACACAGACAAACAGACACACAAATACAATCCCAACTGGGTATGTCTATGACAAATGCGATTACAGGAGAGTTTTTTTCCTACATACATTTATGTATTCTTAAAATGTTTTACCATATGTATTTATTACATTGTAATGAGGAAAAAAATGTTCTAAAAATGACTCTACAAGTTACTATATTATCTACCCTGTGTTTGGAGAAAGAAGCAACATTGCTAAAATAGAATATCTCCTTTCTAAAGACAACAGAATTGTGTTTCATAAAATAAAAGAGACTGAATTAAAGAACACACAGAACAATATTCTTAGCAGCGCTACTCTGATAACAGGCCCTTCCACGTATTTCAAAGTCAGTCTTCTAGGAGTAAAGTTAGTCTCCAGTCAAGAAACTTTGATTACAACCACATAAACTATGAAATTCGCTGACCCTTCAAATATACACTAATGAGGGACATTTAGAAGCTATTAAGCAATAGTTTTCCTTCCTATATGTAAAATCTGCCTGTATCAAAAATCCCTTCCCCACTGTCATCAAGGTTCTAATCAAGTTCAAAGTTCACAGAATTGTAAAACTTAGGCAGCAAATAACATGAAATCAATATATAAAAGCTTCATTAGGCAATATAAATATGATTTGTATACTCAAGAGAAACTCTCATTTAAGCAACACACATAAGAGTTTACAGACACAGACAGTAACAAAGAAACTGTAAAATCATCTTATGCTTCTAACAAAAGCACTAGTAAGAGTTTATGCCTATCATTCAGAAACTCTGAAGTCACTGTTTGACATCTGGAACAAGACTATAACAGGATCTTTGATATCAAAATGTCAAGCTGACACAACCAGCTATGGAAATTACTCTATAAAGCAGTAGCTAAAATGGAATACAGTCAAAGTGGCAAACTCCAAAGGACACACACACAGTCTGTTTTGCTATAAAGTGTGTTTTTAATATTACGAATTAGCTCACACATGATCATGATAAATAGAGGACTAATCATTACATCAAAGCTCTGTTGGTTCATAAGCAATTTTTCCAAAGCAAAGGAACAACAGAGGGCAGACGCAGAATTACACCCACCGGCAGGAAAGGAGAATGCCCTCAGGCTGGCTGCTGCATAAACAGGAATCCTTTCAGCTTTATTTCAGGACAATTAAAAATGAGCACCTGCAGCAGGGCTCCCTTCTTACAGGAGTGCACCCTGAAGCGCTCACAGCTCTCAGTTCAAGGCAGGCTGCACTTGGTCTTGTGCTCAGAGATCTACCTCCATCTGCATTGTCTCAGCACTGCAAGCAAGCATCTCTACTGGATAATTTTTATGAGTTTTCAATACCCGCAGGAGCAGCCTCCAGCCACAATGACCTGCAATCCTGGGGCAATCCAAGTTATCTCCTGAGGTACCATTTATTATTTCTTTTAACTGTTCTGGTTACAAAGTTGCACAGATTTTTGAGGAGTCTCCCCCAAACCTTAACTACTTTCCTATAGCAAACTTTCATAGACACTAGCAACTTTTCAAAAGTCAATCTAGTGGTTGACAACCTACATATTTTTCAGTAAAATAGTAAAACTTAAAATATCTAAGTACATCTCACATAGAGAGAGCAAATGTTTTATCATGAAGCTTATGTTTTGATTATTTAGGCATATATATATGCCTATATATGTCTATATATGACATGATATAACATATATTTCTACAATGGATTATGATCAAAAAAGTGCTTAGTTTATGCTAAATATACATTACTAAAATAATTCAAAATATTAGCTAGGGAATTCCCTGGCGTTCCAGTGGTTGAGACTCTGCGCTTTCACTGCAGTGGCCCAGGTTCAATCCCTGGTCAGGGAACTAAGATCCCGCACACACAGCATGACAAAAAAATAAATTTAAAAAAATTAATTAGCTGTAACTAAATAGCTTAAAAAGAAATATTAACTACTAAATGTTACTGAGTTTTCATTAGGGACTTCCCTGGTGGTCCAGCGGTTAAGACTCTGCCCTCCCAATGTAGGGCGCCCGGGTTCGATCCTTGGTCAGGGAACTAGATCCCACATGCCACAACTAAGAGCCCGCACGCCACAACTAAAAGATCCCACATGCCACAACGAAGATCCCACGTGCCGCAACTAAGACCCGGCGCAACTAAATAAATAAATATTAAAAAAAAAAAAAAAAAAACTCCATCTTTGTTCCCTGCTAAAACCTACATTAAAGAAACAAAAACAAAAAGTTTTCATTAAATGATCACAAGTGTTTAAACTCAAAGTGCTACTGAAGGAGGCAAACATTCATTCACATAACAATGGGGTCCCCGACCCCCGGGCCACAGACCACTACCAGTCATGGCCTGTCAGGAACTGGGCCACACAGCAGGAGGTGAGCGGCGAGGGAGCGAAGCTTCATCTGTATTTACAGCCGCTCCCCATCGCTCGCATTACCACCTGAGCTCTGCCTCCTGTCAGATCAGCTGCGGCATTAGATTCTCACAGGAGCGTGAACTCTACTGTGAACTGCGCATGCGAGGGATCTAGGTTGCGTGCTCCTTATGAGAATCTAATGCCTGATGACCTGAGGTGGAGCTGAGGCGGTGATGCTAGTGCTGGGGAGTGGCTGCAAATGCAGATCATCATTAGCAGAGAGGTTTGACTGCACAGAGACCATAATAAATCAATTGCTTGCAGACTCATTTCAAAACCCTATCAGTGAGTGAGCGGCACGTGACAACAAGCTCCCACTGACTCTGCATTATGGTGAGCTGCATAATTATTTCATAATATAGTACAATGTAATCATAATAGAAATAAAGTGCACAATAAATGTAATGCGCTTGAATCATCCCCAAACCATGCCCCCCCCCCCCCCCCCGCTGGCTGTGGAAAAACTGTCTTCCACAAAACCGGTACCTGGTGCCAAAAAGGTTGGGGACCACTGATACAATGTTCTCAATGGACCAGTCATGCCTAAAACAGCGATATCTCACAAACCCCAAAAACAGTATATTTAACCAGGATTTAGAACTAGGCACCAAAAGAGAAAAAAGAAAAAGGGAAAAAGAAAATAAACTATCAAAACAGAAATTCCTTTCCGAGTTAAAAAAATTAATTTACTATTTCTTTTAAACAAATCACATTTAAACTATTTCATACAACATACATATTTTTGTTAAATTTTTAAGTATAATTTTTATTGTTTCTTTTAAATCAAAAATATCAAACTTAGGGAATTCCCTGGCGGTCCAGTGGTTAGGACTCTGAGCTTCCACTGCAGGGGGCCCGGGTTTGATCCCTGGTTGGGGAACTAAGATCTCGCAAGCTGTGCAGCACGGCCAAAAAAAAAAAAAAAAATCAAACTTAAATACATGAGGTTGCAAACACAAACACTTCTTCTATAAGGGAAAAAAAATCTTTTCAACTACAATACAGAAAACTGGAAGATTAAAAAAAGAATTCAAAAAAGTGCAAGTTCATAATCAGATGCTTCAAACTGGCAGTTTCCAAAGTATCAGATTAATACAACAAATCTAAATTTATGACTTAAGATGCTCTAAACATAACCAGAGCAAGGTAAAGAACAAGAGTGTTCCCTACTGGCCAGTCTTTGATTAGATTTCAAGAGCTCACTCTTAATTTGATCGATAAACTAGGTTTAAAGTGATTCAAGTCAGTATCTTTAAGAATTTTTTAAGCCCACTAATACAGTTCTTTGTTTTTCTTGTTCCTAATACCTATCTTGCAATGCTGCCATAAGGATTAGAATAAATACATGTGAAGTCTCCAGCCTATAGTAAATACTCAATAAGTGACAGTTATAATCATCATCTTCATAAGATGATGATGGCTGCTCATAAACTTAAAAAAATAATAATTTATTGAGATGAAATTCACATAACATAAAATTAACCTTTTTATTTCTTATTTATTTATTTATTTATTTTTGGCTGCATTGGGTCTTTGTTGTTGTGCGCAGGCTTTCTCTAGTTGTGGCAAGCGGGGGCTACTCTTCGTTGTGGTGCACAGGCTTCTCATTGCGGTGGCTTCTCTTGTTGCGGAGCACGGGCTCTAGGCGCGTGGGCTTCAGCAGTTGTGGCTCGCGGGCTCTAGAGCTCAGGCTCAGTAGCTGTGGCACACAGGCTTAGTTGCTCCATGGCATGTGGGATCTTCCCAGACCAGGGCTCAAACCCGTGTCCCCTGCATTGGCAGGTGGATTCTTAACCACTGCGCCACCAGGGAAGTCCCCAAATTAACCATTTTAAAGAGGACAGTTCAGTGGCATTTAGTATATCTGCAATGTTGTGCAACCACCACCTTTATCTAGTTCCAAAATATTTCCATCACTCCAAAGTAAAACTCCTTCCTTACCCATTAAGTAGTTTCTCCCCACTTCACCCTGCCCTCACCCCCTGGTAACCACTAACTGGTGTTCTATCTCTCTAGATAAATCTATTGTAGATATTTCATATAAATGGAATCATACAATATATGACCTTTTGTATCTGGTTTCTTTCACTTAATATAATATTTTGGAGTTATACCCACATCACAGTGTGTATCAGAACTGAATCCCTTTTTACGCCTGAATAACATTCTGTTTATGCATATACCCATTTTACTTATCCATTCATCCATGATGAGCACGTGAACTACTTCCACCTTTTGGTTACTGTGAATTTCTTCTATAAACATGCATATACATGTACTTGTCTGAGTGTCGGTTCTCAGTTCTTTTGAGTATATACTTAGGAGTGAAACTGCAAAGTTATATGGTAATTTTATATTTAGCTTTTTTGAGGAACTGCCAAACTGTTTTCCACAGTGCCTGAACCACAGTGCCCTGAACCAATGCAGGGGACATGGGTTCGATCCCTGGTCTAGGAAGATCCCACACGCCGCGGAGCAACTAAGCCCGTGTGACACAACTACTGAGACTGTGCTCTAGAGCCCGTGAGCCACAACTACTGAAGCCCACGTGCCCAGAGCCTGTGCTCTGCAGCAAGAGAAGCCACCGCAATGAGAAGCCCGCACACCACAATGAAGAGTAGCCCCCGCTCGCTGCAACTAGAGAAAGCCCGTGAGCAGCAATGAAGGCCCAAGGCAGTCAAATAAATGACTTAGGGGCTTCCCTGGTGGCGCAGTGGTTGAGAATCTGCCTGCCAATGCAGGGGACACGGGTTCGAGCCCTGGTCTGGGAAGACCCCACATGCCGCAGAGCAACTAAGCCTGTGAGCCACAACTACTGAGCCTGCGCGTCTGGAGCCTGTGCTCCGCAACAAGAGAGGCCGCGATAGTGAGAGGCCCGCGCACCGCAATGAAGAGTGGCCCCCACTTGCCGCAACTAGAGAAAGCCCTCGCACAGAAACAAAGACTCAACACAGCCAAAAATAAATTAAATAAATAAATAATTTTAAAAAAAAATTAATAAATGACTTAAATTTAAAAATAAATAAATAAATACAATTATTTTTAAAAAAAAAAAAAAACAGTAAGAAAAAAATCCATTATACTCCAACTGAGAAAAACCACTGAAAATGTTTTGGTGGGTATCCTTGAAAACATTTTTTCCTATGCTGAAGTTCACTTTAAAGAAAAAAAAAGATTATAATGCTTACCACATACCAGTCCCTATTCTAAATGCACTATGTATTTTGACTAATATAACCCTCACATCTCCCCCATGATGCACTATTATTATTTTCATTTTACAAATAAGGAAACCAAGACACACAGAAGAAAATTAACCTGCCCTAGGTCACTTGGATCATAAGTGGCAGAACCACCCAGCAGTCTGACCCCATAGTTCTGTGGGGTTTTTTTTTGGTTTTTTGGGGGTTTATTTTGGCTGCGTTGGGTCTTCGTTGCTGCGCGCAGGCTTTCTCTAGTTGTGGCGAGCGGGGGCTACTCTTCATTGTGGTGCGCGGGCTTCTCATTGCGGTGGCTTCTCTTGTTGCGGAGCACCGGCTCTAGGCGCACGGGCTTCAGTAGTTGCAGCACGCAGGCCCAGTAGTTGTGGCTCGTGGGCTCAGTAGTTGTGGCTCGCGGGCCCTAGAGCGCAGGCTCAGTAGTTGTGGTGCATGGGCTTAGCTGCTCCACGGCATGTGGGATCTTCCTGGACTAGGGCTCAAGCCCGTGTCCCCTGCATTGGCAGGCGGATTCTTAACCACTGTGCCACCAGGGAAGTCCTGTACTTTTAATACTATATTATAATGACTCTATACCGCCTCCAAAAAAATTGACCATTATATACCTATATACCATTTGTAATCCCCTAGTATATTATATCTTTCCATTCCAATAACTTTCTTAAAATCCTGAAATCGGGGGACATATACTACATATTTTGATATACTGATTTTTTAAAGCTATATATAAAATATCAAATTTGAAGAAATCCTTAACATTAATATTCTGCTCTTATGAATAATCCAATTCTTGAAGCTAGTCTAAGCCAAAATACTCTGGAATTCCACCCCTACAAAAATTCATCTTTAAGAAACCCCAGAGCATATCTATTTCATGATAACATGCTTTTAAACTCCTCAAATACCTGTCACCGTTTCTTTCTCTTTCTCCTCGCTCCCCTTTCTTCAAAAAAATCCCTCAAAGCACCCAGCATACTACTGGGCATTCATAGTAGGTACTCAATAAATATTTATTGATAGACTGGCTAGATAATGCTATGTTGGATAGAGATCATGCAGAAACAAAGGTCATCTTGTGAGAGTGAATGCAGCTGGACCTCCTTTCTCTCATCAGAAAACCACATGGATACCCACAAAGCAGTCCATCCCAGATAATGCGCAGTGACACAGCACTAGAAAAACAGCTAACGCTCTCACTCACTTTGCGTAAATGCTGAACTTTGCACTGAGGTCAGTAAATACACAAACAGGCAAGGTACAAACCAAGAGAATTTTTTTTAAAGTGGGGTGAGGTGAGAATCCTAGTAACACACAAATGACAGGCAAAAACAAAAATCCTAAAGGGCTTGGTACACGCAATCCTAGCCAATTCCAAGTGCTCTGTGATGTCTGTCACACCACAGGGCATGCCCAGGTCCTGGAGAACCATTTGGCCTTAGAGCAGCCCCCTGCAAAGAAGGAAGGCAGTCCCTGATGAGCCTCAGATTTCAAAGTCTGGCTAATCCTCGTGAATTGAGACTCATGATGGTTCAAACATTGAATACAGAATTTTTATAGCATATAACATTTAAATAATATTCTTTGTGAATTTTCAGATCCTTATCCATGAATAAAGGGAATTCAGTTTAAAAAATAATAGCCTATATATTTTTTCTGAATCTAGAAGGCCAGGGCACTAGAGATAACACAGGTACTACACTTTGACATGCAAATTACTGGAAACACTTGAAACATGAGCAAATACTACCTAGAAAGCAGGGTAGCTTGAAGACCACACTCCCATTTGTAAGGGATATAAAGGTGGTTTCCAAGAAAAGACACCAAATTCCCAGACTGTATGATAACTGAAGCAGACACCTCAGTAATGTGCAAAGTCTCTACTTTTGTCTTCTACATATACTTAGTATGGGGGCTGCAAATACGAGCTTGCCTGCTTGTTAAAACAAAAACAGAGAGGATTATTTTCCTAAGGTCTACTTCATGAGTGAAGATAAAGACTTCTAACAAGAGGGAACAAATAATCCAAGAAGGAAAACAAACAGAAAGAGTTTGGAAGAAAGTAGAAAGAAACAAGTGTGTCAAGAGGATAATTTACAGGAAATATGTGATATTTAGAACATATGAATAGATAGGTGGGTGGATGGGAAGGAGGGAGGGAAGGAGGAAGACAAATTGAAGCTATACAAAGCTTTTCATCAAATAGTTAGTCCATACTTTCCAAAGCCACATACAAAGCCTCACTTCAAAGAATGGTGAGGAAAACTCACAGAATCTAGCAAGATCAGGGAATCCTGTTATTAGCTTCAAGATGAAAAAATATACAGAGGTGATTAATAATGCCCTTCAGAAGAATATAACAACAGCTTAATTTCAATCTCACAAAACTAACTTGGCTGGGGAGGTCTCTAGCAAAATGAGCCATCTATTTAAAGCAGGAGAAAAAGCTAGGCTAGACTAATCAAAACCACTTTCACTGTTCCAGAATCAAGTTGACAGCAGTAATTATGAACTCAGTGTTTTTTCCTCATTTTGTACAGAATGTCAGTTATATTTAAGGAAAAACAAATTGTTTTAGAACCGAACAAATGATACAGTTATCCCTTCAGGTTCTAGGTTCCTATGTTTTCACAGCTGTCACATATTTACACCACTGTACAGAGCAGCTTACCCTTTTCTCCTCCCAGATGTCTAGACATACAAATGGACTCCGCTTATTAATTCTGTCAACTATTCAAATAAACAAATTACTTAAATATAAAACAGGGTACCATGATTGCATCTGACAATTTCATTTTTAAATATATAATACTTTTTGATGTTTTTCTCAGATTGAGCATATAATCAGGATTGTACTTTTTTTTGTCCTTATTTCACTTTGTTGCCTAAAAGACTGATCAAACAAGTTAACAGAGCACAGTTACCTCTTCAAGATTATGGTAGTTCACCCCAAGGAGCACTGATCTCAAGCCCAGAGAAGCTGCCATACTTCACTCCTTGTAAAATTGTGAAATAAGTTGAAATTGTGAAATACATTGGAAAAGTGTGAAATAAGATACAGCAGCCTATTAAGACCAAAAAGGGAATACTAATTCATAAGGAATATTTCTCTACACACTGCTAACATTTGCTAATTCTAGGTAATGTATACATGGGTTTGTGCTTGTTTTATTATTTTTAAAGTTTTCTGGATATACATAGAGAAAATAAATCTAAGTCTAATGTTCGAGGTTTCTAGCTGGGTTGACTAGATTAGTGTTTCTTCAAGAGTGACAGCAAAGCGTCACCTGGGAAATTGTTAAAAGCGTAAATTCTTGGGCCCCGCTCCGGGCCCACTCAATCAGAAACTCTCAGGGTGAGGCCCAGCAATCTGTGCTTTAACAAACCCTCTAGGTAATTCTGACGCACACGTACGTCTGAGCACCATGTGACTAGGTAGAAGATCTTACCATTCACCCAGAACAGAAAACAAGAGAAGCAGGCTGGGGCAGAGGAGATAATCAGGATAAATAAAGAGCCTTCGTGCTTCACCAACTTACCTTCTTTTCCCTCCTTCCTGCCACACCCCTAGGTGGCCACTGTCTGCCTTCTAACTCTCCCAGATAAATTTATTTAGGACTCATGAATTTATGCTTCTTAGTCTGTTTACATTGTACTTTTTTAAAAAACCTCTAAATTCTCAGCGCAAAATATACATTACAATTACCTGGGAGAATGTTTTAAAACTACTGATGCCCACCGCTTCCACCATATGAGGACAAGCGAAGAGAAGGCAGCAACCCGGAAGAGGGTGCTCGCCAGAACCGACCCTGCCATGCGACACCCTGATCTACAACCTCCAACCTCTAGAACTGGGAGAAGTAAATGTCTGTTGTTTATTTAAAAAACAAACAAAACTGATGCCCAGGTCCTATCCCATACCAATTAAATCAGATTTTCTGGGGCTGGGGACTGGCCAAAAGTATTCAAAAGCTCCCCAGGCAATTCTAGTGTGCAATCAGCAGAAAACCACTCAGTCTAAATGAAAGTTTTTGTCTCTATTTAATATATTTCCAAGTATGATGAGGAAAGTACTTGTATCAGAATCACCAGGGGCACATTTCTCAAAATGATAGTCAAGATAATCTTCAATGATACATATATATGACCTTTTTAAAAAATAGCTATGTGTTTACTTGTACAGGTTTTTTTTTTTTTTTTTGCAAGTGATATGATTTCCATGTATGGCAGTGAGAATTTCATTTTAAAATGCTTCCATTTTTTTAAAGTGTGCCAACTTTTTAAAAAAACTAAATAAGAGAATAGCACCAGGGATGGGGCAAACATTGCAAAGATGCTAAGGGAACAAAAGAGTTTGGTTAACCTTGACCAAGGTGCTTGTTAAAGATACAGATTCCTGAGGCCTACCCCCGCAGTCCTAAACCAGAAACTTGGGAGTGGGGTCCAGAAATTTACATTTTTATCAAGTGCTCCCAGGTGATTCTTATTCACTAAAGCTTAGAAATGCTCTAGTAAGAGGTATTTGAGCCTTTTGCCACTAGGCAGAGAACAAGTTTGGATGTCAAAGGGAACCCTCTCATTCCATTCATTTCACTACCACCACTTCCTGGTCTCACAGGATGAGCCCAGCTACACCTGCCGGGTGAGGAAGAAGCAGTCCCTAGGTGAAGAGCCATCCTGACCTCCCATTCCGTCCCTTTACTGCAAGTCTCTCGGAAGCCAGAGCTCATTCTAATTTTGCTCTCTTCTTCTCACCCACACATCCTCCTCAGCAACAGCCCTATGCCTTGAGCATCGCCACTCCAACAGACTACCTCTCGTCCTGCGCTCATTCACCTCTCCAGCTACCCTGTGAAGCTAACGCTTTTGAAATGTCACAAAACACTGACATAATCTAATCACCCCAGGTTATATTTGTGCTCTCAGATTCCAATGATAAGCATTCTCTATCCATTCAAATTGAAATTGTTTTTAACTACTTGTCTATTGTAGCTTGGAAACAAGTCACCCCACTAGACAGAGGACTGAGAACAGGTTTCAGTTCACCTAGCAACTCTTATCCATTAGTAGTAGCCAGTGGTTCTTGACCTTGACAGCACATTAGCATTACCTGGGGAGCTTTTAAAACTCCCCACATGGAGGCTGCGCCCCAGCCCCAATTAAATCAGAATCCCCGGGTGCAAGGGTGAGACCAGGCATCTTTTTTTTTTTCCCCCCTCCCTTAGGCTTCTCAGGTGATGCCAACATGCAGCCAAGGTTGAGAACCACGGAGCTGGGTTCAGCTAGCAAGATTACCAGGACAGGCTTAGAAGCTGTCTGCCATGGGTGGGCAACGCTCTTGCCATCACTGCGCGAGATTCACTTAGCCAGATACAGGAGACTGACACGACAGTGACTTCTGAGGACAAAAATTCCAAGTCCCAACACTAATATTTAAATATAAGTTCAAAGCATATTTAAATACAAGTTCAAAGTTCAATACCATACAGCACAAACGATTTCAATTGTTTTTGGAGTCTCTGTGATACAAATCCCTTTCATCTTCATTATACTCAGTAAAATTAGATCTATTAATTCAACATCCTGGACAGACTGCAGTCTAATATACTGTAAATCTTTTGAGTATGTGGAATTCAGATTTTAAAACCTATTTTGTAATAAATATGCCACAAAAAAAATTTACTAGACAACATCAAGTGAAAAGTATATTCTTCAAAAAAGTAGTAACATTCATTTTACTCTTGGTGTGACAAAGAAATGATGTTTAATTTTAGGAAGCTACAATTCTTCTAATAAATGAAAACCTGGCAAAGAGAGTCACAGTTGTATCCACTTCCTGCCATAAATGCCAACAGCAAGTACATCCAATTTCAAGTTCCTCTGAAGCCAGTGAGTGGGCAGGAAAAAAATCATAGCCAAAATGGGAAACACATGGCATTCATTCTTTGAAAAAAGTCAGCAGTGGATTACAACCAGGAGGGGAAGCCATCTGTCACAAGAAAAGGAGGTGGCAGTAGCTATCAAGGACTAAAACATGCCACCTCAACCGGGGCAGGGTCAAGTCTTAGATTTTAATTCCAGCTAACTTTTGTAATTAGCAACAGTCTTCAAAATTATTAGCGTCAAATTATGGATGGAATGGGTAAGAAGAAGAAAAATCTACCAACACAGTTCAATTCTACCAACACTGTAACTCTTGCCTTGCTATGAGGAAGAGCAACAACATAGTAGATGGAAATCACACATACGTAAAAATCAGAACAAGTCAACACTTGGACAAATTCAATTTCCTCTAGTGTAAAAAGGACTGGCGGTTTTATCTGCGTTGTATTTCTAGCCTATAAACACTGGCCCAAAATGAAAAAGGAGAGCAACTTCCCGAACAGGAGAGTAAAAGTGAACCCAAGTCAAAAATCACCTTTGCCACTGCCCCACCCTTCACCTAGCCCTCCAGCCACCCTAGCCATGCCCAAGCCCTGCAGAACACTGGAGCTCCTGCTTCGGGCTCCACCTTTAAAAAGGTAAACTCTTTGGGCAACTTCAAAGATTCGAAAAAATAACCTTACTGAAGTGTCAGGCTTATCTTCTCTACGGTCCTAAACCCACTAAAATTGGTTTCAGACACAGTAGGCTTCTAGGCTTCAAAGGATCCCAACAGTGAGTGTCAGTTACCATAATTTTTAAATCTCAAAATACAGGTGATGTTTAATTCAGATAAAGTGTAGCCACTAGACCTCTATTTACTGAAAGCTGCATTTTATACTGTCGTCAGAATGTATAAAAGCTGTTTCTGAATACGATACAATATTTGTGAAATTAGAATTGGTCACACTAAGTCCAGTTTAGTCCCTCACTTGCTAACATTCCTTCCCTCATTCTAGCGGTTTTTGAAACCTCACTTCCTCCCCTCAGAGCCTTCTTCCCTAAAAGGAAGACAATGATTTCCTCTAGAATAGATTCATCTAAATATCCAACTACTGGTGATTCAATTTTTTTTCAGACTTTGGCATACAAAGCCATATTTCTTCTTTTTTTTAAAACGCCATTACATTTTTTAATTAAAACTTATCTGTTTGCATCAACAAAAGTTTAATTTTTAATATAATCGACTCGGGAGGTATACCTTCTGCTCCTTAAGAACAAAATAATAAATGTTTATGATGACGGTGAAGAACAGTTACTCTCTACCAAGGTAATAGTTATTATTCTAATTATACCAAAAATTAGACAATACGGTCCAGAAATGACCTTCACTATCTCAAAAGTTCAATAAGGAGGACGTCAATAAGTAGATCATCTCAATCAACAAACCTCTGGGAAAAATCTACGGAGTCCAACGAACAAAAAAGTTCATGAATCATGAAGCAATCAATGTTGATTTCTTCATTCTACTCCTCAATAACATTTTGAGCAACTATAGCATAAGGCTACTTCCCTCTTTCCCTGAAATAATTAAGGTAAATGTGAAGAATGCATTTAGTGTCCTGAAGTGTCCTATTTGTTTCTTCTTCCTGACCATCTAGTACAGTAGTAAGGAGCACAGACGTGGAGCTCAACTTCTGGGCTTGAATCCTGCCTCTGCCACTTAACTGCTGTGTGACCTTGGGCAAGTTCCGTATTCTCTCTAAGCCTCTGCTTCCATATCAGTAAAATAAAAATAACAGTACCTACCTCCATAAGATTGTTATGATGATTAATAATATAGGCAGAGCACATAAAATGGGGCCTGCTTCTTAGCAAACACTATACAAGCTATTACTACTTTGAATAGTAGTAGCCGTTAGTTATCACTACTTATTCTGTTGTCTAAACCAGATGTCAGCAAACTTTCTCTGTAAAGGGCCAGATTAAATATTTCAGGTTTAAAGGACTCTGTCACAAATACTCAACTATACCGCTGCAGTGGGAAAGCAGCCATAGACAATACACAAATAAATAAGCATGCCTATGTTCCAATCAAACTTTATGTATGGACACTGAAGTTTAGATTTCATGTAATTTTCACATTCACAAAAACTACCCTTCTTTTGATTTTTTTTCAATCATTTAAAAATGTAAAAGCCATTCTTAGCTTGCAGGGGATGTATGAATCCTCTGGACATGATTTGGCCCACAGACTGTAACATAAAACCCCTGTTGTAAATCAATGCATCTTAAATGCCAGTCCGTGACCAAGTTTCCACCAATCCTTAATAAAATCGTCACTGTAAACTTAAAAGCTGTATTTTCTTGGGAAGGACTGTTCTTTACTCTGTAATTATGCAATTCCAACTCCTTTGGTGTTACAATGTTTTTCCTCTTATAAAATGATACTAAGAGTATGAGGTCATTTATCTTTTTTTAATTGTCTTTACTTGACAATCCCATGCCAGGTCTGCCCCACTACTTTTTTGGGGGGTGTGGGGGGTGGTGGTTGTTGTTTATTTATTTTACTGGTGTGTGAACTCCAAGTCTAGGAATCATTAACCTAAAGCTTTCTGCCTAATCAAAACAAGAGAAGTAGTGATATGTGTCACTGACACCTGCTGATAGTTAAACTAACCAAATTACAACTTTACCATCTGCTAAGCTGTTCACCTGTGTCTCTTTTCTCGGCCCTTTCTCTTAACGTTGACTCCTTCCCAGAAGCATTTGGATCCTATGATACTTCCCATCTTGTATTTCCTCCTCCAAATAAAATATTCACATTTAATAAATGACTATGTACATGTTAATTTTTCAATAAATATTTTAAACAAGTATCTGCATTTCACTCAGTTGTTCTTAGTTGAAAATGCCACAATGACATTTTATTTGGCTTTGTAACCAGAAAGACCAAGATCTGTCACTTCCCAGATATGAGATGTGAACAGATTACTGTCTTGATTTTTAGTTTCTTCACCTATAAATGAGGACAGTATCACTTCCCTACAGGATTTTTGTTAGAATTAGAAATAACATATGAAAGAATCTAGTATGGCATTTGTAAGTGTTCTATAAAAGTAGTTATTAACATGTCCATTGGGTTTCTACAGGAGGTACTCAGAGATGTATTTGACAACAGTGTCACTGTAAGACTTCATTTTCACTGACAAATCTACTACACTATTTTTAAAGGTACAGTAGATGATATATAAAAACCAAAGAGAACACCACACGTAACACTACATTTTCAATGGCAGTGAAGTAATAACACAGATGTGAGCAAAGAGCACTTTTTAGTGACATATATTAATATTTATATAAAAATTTCAGCTAGAAAAAAGTAACAGCACAGAAATAAATAGTTTTAAATAAACACAAGTAAATATAAACATTCTGTGTTGTCCATCCTCAAGAATTCTCCACTGTTTTGTAAAGGTTAAGTCTTCTTCATACAAAGTCACATAGTTTAAATTATTTACAGAGAGTTTTGGGTCCAACTAACCAGCCAGAAACTCGTTACCACAGAGATAAAACAGAGCAGTAAAAAAATTATTTCCAGCAATATTACATTCCTTTTGGGAAAGCACTCTATAATTCATGGATGAGTCATTGTGGAAATAAAAATGTTAAATAATGGGTAAGACTGTAACTGAAAATCCTGAGAGCTAATTACCCTACTCAAAATTCCTGGTAACTCCTTCAGGAATATTAAGGCTACACTGGTAATAGTTAGTTACCCAAATGAAACTTATTATCCATTGTGACCCACTTTCTAGAAAAACTGTATAGGTCCCATGCTACTGCTTCCCTCCTCACAGCAGATTATAAGATACATCCCATACTTCAAAAAATGTTCTACAACATTCTTTGTATTTATGAAATATGAGACTTGGTTCCAATTGACATTGATTGCTCTGTATACCTATTATGGCACTTAGTCTTGTCCATAATTTTATACATATTATCTCCTTTAATCTCATTTAATTATCACAACAATCATAAAAGCATTTTCTCCATGTGACAACCGATGGAACTCACAAGAAAGCTCTTTGCTCTTTATATGCAAGCACTGATTTTATGCTGCCTACCTTAGAAAGGACATCAACAGTCAAGTATTTCTCATTCCCAGAACGGCCTACCTTGGTTATGTGAATCAGTCTTGAACCAGGGCATTAAATCAAAGTGAAGAGATTCTTAGAGAGAATTCCATTAGGAAAACTGACAAAAACAAATCAGATAACTGGTGGGACTTCCCTGGTGGTCCAGCAGTTAAGACTCCACACTCCCAACGCAGGGGGCCTGGGTTCCATCCCTGGTCAGGGAACTAGATCCCGCATGCCGCAACTAAAGATCCCACATGCCACAACGAAGATCCTGCACATGGCAACGAAGATCCCACGTGCTGCAACTAAGACCCGGCACAGCCAAATAAATAATAAATAAATTTTTTTTAAAAATCAGATAACTGTAGAAGTAAGAAAGAATCTCTAGAGACCACCTTGTCCAACCCTCTAGGGTTTACAGATGAGAAAACGGGTCCAAAAAGATTAAACCATGTACCTATGGTCACACACCTAGTTACTACTGACTGGCAGAGCCAGGATCAAAATGAGAATGCAAGTCTCCTTTTTTAGAATCAGTGTCCTATCCACTACACCAGTGATTCCCAAGCTCATCAGACCCAAGGCCACCCTTCCCCTTCTTATAACAAGTATTTTGTAATGTGCCCTTTACTATCTTAAAATAAAATTCAAAGATAATAAGCCTACCCTCACATACAATCCAAAAAAATTAATATAATGCTCTGTGAAAGAAAGATAAGGAGTTTTATAATAAAATAACATGTATTTTAACATGTGAAATGCTGACATGGGCATGTGCAGAGAGAGGCTGCTTGGTGGATGCATTGGTCAACAATGCAATGTTGCTGCTTAAGTCATTTTCTAAAATAATAAAAACTCTACATAAAGTTCCAAACAAAACAAAGTACGCTCTTCCATCAACTTACACAGTAGTCCCAGTGCTAGAAAATTCAATGTACACTGCAGCTATTCAAAATGATGCTAATGTATTCATGCGCATTTATGTATATAGTTAGGATCTAGGCTCAGGTAATTATAAACAGATTTCTCATCTATACAAATTTCTGGCAAGACGTTTGAAAATCATATGGAATAAGGGAGAATTTTTCAATGCAGGGCTATCCTAAGCATTTCAGGGTATCTAGGAATCCTGGGCCCTCTCTACCCTAAATCCAAAAACTGCCTTCTGCATCCAAATTATGCTTCCAGCCAATGTTCCCAAAACTTTCCAACAGTTGAGAACAACAAGTACCTATCACCAAAAATACCAAGAGAAATTCAGGAATTTATCCACTACCATTTAAGTAGATTCTCTTTTAACTGCTTCGTTTCTTGAAAATGCTCTGTACCATGGGTAGCATGTTTTCTCAGAGAAACAAGAAATATACCTCATGAAATTACAGGATAGGAAAGGTTGGAACTCATTAAGTATGCTTCTCTCCTAAGAATCTGGCACCTATGCTAAGTGCCTATGCCCATGAAGAGCCATGTGGCTCTTCGAATAAATTACTAATTACTCAGATTATCAAATCTATGAAAGATAATTAAAACTAAGAACGTTTTCTGAATATATTCTTCTACTTTCTCAGTAGATTTTAAATCCTACACTACAACAGTTTTCACTTAGCTCCCAAAAAAATGTTTTTCTTTGAAATAGAGTGAATTCTGTAGGACATTTATAATGTAAACAGTGCAATTGTGTAAAAATAAATAAATAAAAATACTATGCTTAAACAAAGATTTATCTGTGAACAGCTAATCAAAGCAGATTTGCTTTCATTTTAATACCATTATCTCAGACCAACAACAGGAATGATACTGGTGTACAAAGAATAATATATATAAATACCAATCCAAAAGTCTTTACAGATGGTATGTAAGTCATCTATAACATACCATTATTTATATTTTTTGACAATGAAAATATCTGAATTACAGACACATATCTCTTCCTAGATTTCACAAAACATAGAAGGAGAACTCAATATAAATAATGAAGAAACTTAACCTGAAAAAATATTTCTCAGTTATGCTTTTAAGGACAAAGTTCTTCATCACAAAATTTTACAGCACAGAGGAAGATTTAAGAGGTTAACTTGTCCAAATCCCTGCTCTAAGGCAAAAAAATGTATTGTGTGATAAACGAGTGGGTGCCAACCTCTCATCATATCTTATGCTGGCAGTATCAGAAAATAAAAATATATATTTTCTCTTTTTTACTATTCAGAGAATTTAAAAACCAAATCAAGATGAAACATACAAAACAATAGGCCTAAACATTCACAAGGTAACTTTAGCAGAAACCAGCACATTATCATGGGCTCTGCACTCAACAACAGCTCCCTATTTTAAGTTTAATGAGTATTCCTCAAGCACAAACTAGTTAATTAAAAAGTTACATAAAATTTTCCATGAGAATGGCTTAATATGCATTGCCTGCCAATATTCTTAGTCTTTAAAATTGAGCTCTCTCTCTTTCAGAATTTTACAATGCTTTCTAATAGTTAAGCAATAGTAATACAGATTCCTACTGTCAAGGAATTCTTGATGATTTGCTCTCATTTTCAGGGCAACAAATTATAATGTTGAAGCACTGCTCACAAGTCAATTTTTAAAGTATGCAGTAGTTCTTGAAGAATTTAAGGCCTCCTTTATTTAAGGTTATGGATATTAAATGGCTCCCAGAGAGTGAACAAATTTAAAAATCACAATTACAACCAAAAATTGATCAATATATCCTTTTCCTTTTTTTAGCTTCTTCACAGTAAAAACTGGGTAACTGATGAGACAAAGAGGAATCCTTACTGCAAAACATTCAATAAGAAGAATATTTACTGGTTAGCCAACTGTAACTACTGGCTAAGATAGCCCACCCAAGGCACCTCTCTAATGACAGAAAAATATATGCTATCAACAAACAGCAACAAGAAGAAAACATTGGATCTTTTGACCTTTTTCAACTTGTTGCTACTCCTTTCACTGATGTTTCTACTAAGGGGTACTATGTATTTCTAGAAGTCTATTATCCTCCTATTCATTTTACCCTACAAGATAAGATACAGTGTGAAAAGAACAATCCAGGAGAAAATGTAAGTATTCTTTACATAGATCCTCTAAATCACTAAGACACTTTAATGTTAATGTTAATTCAGGAGTCCAAAAATTCAAGAAAGCAATTTACCACCTTAACAGTTTTCACATTGCTTACAGCTTTATTTCTAGTTTAAGGGCAGTTCAGCAGAAAAATACAATGATACAAAGGGGGTGCTCAATATTTGTTAAATCAACAATATTAAATATTAAACATTAAAACTAGTATTTAAAAACAGATGAACACTTTCATAAGCTTGCCAGAAAAAGAGTGGCATCTCTAACCACGGTTTATATCTGAGAACGCACAACCAAAACAATTAAGGATAGATCTCAAAGCAGGAAGTTTCATTCAATGCACATGGAGAAATTCATTCCAAAACTTTGAAGAAGCACTTTTCCAGCTTTCTAAAACAGCAAAGCTTTCTATTATTTAATACTGTCTGGGCTGAATTTTGGTATTAGGTTTTATCCAGTCTTTTCCCATTATTTACTATTACTGAAGAAATAGTACAATTTCCTAAACCATGGTGAAGAAGCAAAAGCCTTGCTGATGTCAAAGACCACGACGTTTTATTACAACACAACAGATAAGAGAAGAGGGGTATTATAGCTAAAGAATAAACTAATCAAGACCCTTAGTGGCAACCTCTTACCAGAGTCAGAAGACCCCAGTAAGGCCTTTAGACTTGTAGTCCGTTCTGCCTGGAACATTTCACCCCAAAGAGTCACATCATTCAGGTCTCTCTTTCTCAGAGGCATAAAGCACTTCTGCTGCACACTGAAATACAATGGCTGTCTCAATGAGCACCATTTTAATTTAAAAGACTGAATTCACAACCAATGATTATTCAGACTCAGGTATACGGATAAATTGTTCTCAAAATTTAAACTAACCTGTCAACTCAAAGACAATAACTGGCAATACTTCTTGCCAATGATAGAATCCGAGTTTCAAGGAAAACTCAGAATTTTGGAAAACTTGTATCTCCTGCCTGGTGAGCTTACCAATACTTGAAGACTTTTCTGATGAAATAGGAAGTGTTATTAATGAATGAATTTTTTAAATCTGTCTAATGAAATGTGTCAACATTTGGAAGACCTACATAACTCAATGAACCAATATTTTCCAAATGACCAATACACAGTGTTACAAAAGCAGGAGAAGGCATATGTATTATTCATGTATATCCTCTACATGTAAAAGATCTGTTCAAAGTGCAAGACAGACCAATTTATTTTAATGTAACAAAGTATGGAAAGGTCACTGATAGGATTTCAGATTCCACACTGCACTAACTGTAAGAAACTACCACTCACTGATGAAAATGTTCTAAAATTACATTATGGTTTTGATTGCACACCTCGCAGTAAATTTACTAAAAAAATTAATTGAATTGTACACTTAAAATGGATGAATTTTATGGCATGTAAATCATACCTCAATAAAGCGTTAAAAAAAAAAACTACCACTTGTCAAATTTTGGTGTGGTTTCAAAACATATCCACGGGCTTCCCTGGTGGCACAGTGGTTAAGAATCCATCTGCCAAAGCAGGGGACAGGGGTTCGTGCCCTGGTCCGGGAAGATCCCACATGCCACGGAGCAACTAAGCCTGTGCACCACAACTACTGAGCCTGCACTCTAGAGCCTGCGAGCCACAACTACTGAAGCCCACGTGCCGCAACTACTGAAGCCCGCGTGCCTAGAGCCAGTGCTCTACAACAAGAGAAGCCACCGCAACAGAAGCCCACGCAATGCAACGAAGAGTAGCCCCTGCTCGCCACAACTAGAGAAAGCCTGCGTGCAGCAATGAAGACCCAATGCAGCCAAAAATAAATTTTAAAATATATATATATATCCACAATTTTCTGAAAAGGCTTTTAAAATACTCCTGCTGGGGGGGCTTCCCTGGTGGCGCAGTGGTTGAAAGTCTGCCTGCCAATGCAGGGGACACGGGTTCGAGCCCTGGTCTGGGAAGATCCCACATGCCGCGGAGCAACTAGGCCCGTGAGCCACAACTGCTGAGCCTGCGTGTCTGGAGCCTGTGCTCCGCAACAGGAGAGGCCGCGACGGTGAGAGGCCCGCGCACCGCGATGAAGAGTGGCCCCCGCTTGCTGCAACTAGAGAAGGCCCTCGCACAGAAACGAGGCCCCAACACAGCCATAAATAAATAAATAAAATAAAATACTCCTGCTGGGACTTTTCTGGTGGCGCAGTGGTTACGAATCCGACTGCCAATGCAGGGGATACAGGTTCGAGCCCTGGTCCGGGAAGATCCCACATGCCTCAGAACAACTAAGCCCGTGCGTCACAACTACTGAGCCTGTGCTCTGGAGGCTGCGAGCCACAACTACTGAAGCCCACGGGCCTAGAGCCCGTGCTCCACAACAAGAGAAGCCACCGCAACGAGAAGCCCGCGCACCACAACGAAGAGTAGCCCCCGCTCGCCGCCACTAGAGAAAAGCCCGCGCGCAGCAACGAAGACCCAATGCAGCCAAAAATAAATAAATAAATATTATAAATAAATAAATAAATAATAAAATAAAATATTCCTGCTTTTTCCAACTACTTATTTATACGAAGCCTGAGTTTCTTCATATACTTCAACCCAAACAAATTGCAACAGACCACTGAAAGCAGAAGCAGATATGACAGTTAGCTGTCATCTATTAAGCCAGACATTAGACTTGCAAAACTATTTTTCATTAAAAATGTTATTTATGTTAACATTTAATGTGTTCATTATTTTTAAATATATCAGTAAATATTTTTTGAATTTCTATTTTAGTCTCCAATATGGCAAATATTGATAGATAAACACCTACATAAACAAAAGCTACTTGAGGTTCCTTAATAATTTGTACAAGTGTACCGCATCCTGAGGCCAGTTTGAGAACTGATGCTAAAGGGGACCATACCTGAGTGCCTGAGGGCTCATCCAAAATCAGAACAGTTCCAAGGGTGGTTTCAAAGCAAAATAGGTCCTGCATATCACATGCTCTGGAAGTAAATGAGCCACTAGCCACAGCTAGGGATGGTACAGTATGCACATCAAGGCTGAATTGTTTCTCACCTTCTCAACCTACAAGGTCCACAGATGAAATTAAGCTGGACAGGTGTCATTTCAACCAAGTATTCTCTACCAATTGTCAAAATGCAACAGAACTTACCATGAGCCTATTAGGTAGGAAAGACTGCCAGAACAAACAGAAAGGAAGGTAGTTTCAGTAAGCATTACTGCTGATAATATGGAAAAATAAAAGGAACACATCTATGTTAAAGACTAGCTTTCCAACTCCAGAAGGAAAAATAAGTGTTTTTGGAGATGCACATGGCAGCACAGAAAGTGAGAAAAAACAGTTCATGAAAGATTTCTAATCTTGTCCTTAGGGAAGAACAGAACATTTTCAATATGAAGATAATCATTTTCTTGCTGAAAGCACATTTCCACAGTACTTCTCTTTTTGACAAATTTACTCCAAATTCATCATGCAGAGGTACCTAATTTCAATGAACTTGTTAACTAAAACAAAATAAAGGACGTCTATTAGCAAAAGTTTGTTCATGACAGGAATATAAACATTCACCTTTCTAAATGAAGAGTGACTTTCAGTAATCGAGAGAGTCACTCAAGTTATCTACCATCAAAGAGAAATACCACAAGAAAGACAGAAGACCAAGACACAGACACAGCGGGTGATAAACCATACATAAAACATGTGCCGTTTAATGGCTTTTCTCTTCCTCTCCACTCCTAACTCCCGCAAGTAGGGACATTCAGCTTGTGGGACTGAACTAACTAGATCAGTAAAATTTCCAGCGTTAACAAGCAAACATATAACAACATCCCTGTGCCTGTACCTGAGGTCACAGTCACTAGGCTCTTATTTCCAAATGCTTACGAAAAACTTCTCCTCAAATAATGAAAACTAAACTCACCATTTCTTACCCTTAATCTAGTTCTACTTTCTAATCTCTAACCATTTACCATCAATGGCAAAAACATTTCCTCACTCTCAATACCACAGTTCATCGCAGTCTTCTCTCTTGCCATCACAGTCTATATCCAAACATCTCTTTGAAAATACTTCGTGGATGTGCACCTCCTTCCCCATTCCTATCACCCAAATAAATCCAGGCCTCCTGCAACGAACTCACTCGCTTTCCCTGCCTGCCTTCCTTCAATCTGCTCTGCAGACAAGCAATAGAAGCTGCTCCTAAACAATTTTTTTGGTTATGTCACTCATTCCCTTGTTCGAGAACACCCTAGGGCAACTTCCTGTTACTTTCTTCAAATTCTTCTCTGAATAAGTCAGATTAAGAAAGAAAAAAGTTACACACTTTTAAAGGATGAATTAAATTATACCTCAATAAAGTTGTCATAAAGGGAGAGAGGGAGGAAGCTAGGCCGGGAGCAGCAAAAGAGGGTGGGAGGAGGGGGAACTCTCTAAATGGCTGCCAGAGAAGTCACTGCAGGCACCCTGCAGAGCTGAAAGACCAGGAGCACCCACATAGCTGTCAGAGGCATCTGGCCTCCCAGGAACCAATTCCAGTGACGGTCAAGCACTGGACTGTGAAACTGACTCTTGCATCAAACGGATATAGCTTTGTTAGAAAATACATTCCTCCATGGAGCCAGAACCTAAAACCTTCATATCTGTACTCATTTTTCCAGTACTGGCTTTCCAAAAAAAATACCAAAGAAGAAAGAAAGGGAAAAAACTTCCTTCTTCATGGCTGCCCATCGAAACACAGAATATAACTAAAATGCCACACGTCTCTCCTTTAGAGTTCCCACAACCACTTGTTATAAAGCATGGTTTCCAGGCCCCTCCAATACTCTTCCGGGCAAATAGAGCAGTGGTAACATGATAGCAAGTTCCAAGGACAGCATGATTTTAAAAACTAAAATGGAACTATGACCTCCCTTGATCAATATTAGTGTAACTAAAAAAACCAAGTTCATTTTCTGGTTTCTTTTGCACGAAAGAATAAAAAATGGGTTTCCCAACTCATATCTAAGCTGCTATCTTCATAGATTCTGTAAATTAGCAAACCCATAAAACCAATTCTATCACTGAGATGAAATCACACATTAGACCACACTGCAAAATGTAATAGAGGGGAAAGAGAGACTGCAATCCTCTGGCAACTTCTCTTATTTCCTCACAAGTAAGCCCTGCCAGGTATTTGTACAACAGCTTTTATTAGATTCACTGGATCATTTTCCATAATACTCCACTACATCCCAGGTAAGCAAATTTACCAGCTCTACAAGAAGGCAATTTCCCACACGCATTTATATACCTTCGCACATGACAAAATCCAATGGATGGGTAGCTTATATTTCTATAAGCCAAACATGAACAAATTTTGCTTCTCAAAATGACTGTTAACTCCCCAAAAGGAGCATATCTATCTTACATTTGACTTAATTTTCTCAGGACATTCCCCACAGTGCCTCTAACACATGCCATTTCTGGAATACCAGAAAAGATCAAATCTATCTGGAAAAGAGACTAGAATACCGATTTATCCACAGTACTCTGAATAATCATTCATAATTCATCTCTGTGTTAAAACGGGATTATCAAAAAGAAAAGTTAAACAAATAGTCCAAGACAGAGATCCCAGATTTTGAAATCAGATGCTAAATGACAGTGAAACAATTAGCAACCTCATGAAAAAGCTTATTTAAATTCAAATAATAATGGCTTTCACCATGCGACAAATCAAGGTACAACCTAAAATTATTAAAATGTTAATAGTCACGAGTGTCCAAACAGTGAGAACAAATGACAAAACAAAGATTTACAGAGAGCAAGTCTCTTTTTTAATTTCTAAACTTCAAATTCTCTTGATCCTTAAATAAATAAAATCAAAATCAAAAAATCAGAATCCTGAATAAAATCAAACTCCAAGAGCAAAAAAATACAAAAAGCCAAACATTAAACTTGGGCTTCCCTGTTGGCGCAGTGGTTGAGAATCCGCCTGCCAATGCAGGGGACACGGGTTCGAGCCCTGGTCTGGGAAGATCCCACATGCCGCGGAGCAACTAGGCCCGTGAGCCACAACTACTGAGCCTGCGCGTCTGGAGCCTGTGCCCCGCAACAAGAGAGGCCGCGACAGTGAAAGGCCCTCGCGCTGCGATGAAGAGTGGCCCCCACTCGCCGCAACTAGAGAAAGCCCTTGCACAGAAACGAAGACCCAACACAGCCAAAAATTAATTAATTAATTTAAAAAAAAAATTTGCCAAAAATGTCACCCGCTGCCTCAAAAAAAAAAACAAACATTAAACTCACTTGCCATACTATAATATTTTTTTAAATGTACTGTGATCACACAAAATTCCAATGAAAGTGGTTTAAAATAATTATTTTAAAAATAAGCTTCCAACTGAACATACAGGAATATTACAAGGCATAATAACCAAAAAGAAGTATGACAGTATCTTTATTAGATGCTGGTTAGAATAAAATTAAAAAATATAAATCATCCAAAGCCTTAGCTTTGCAATTCAACCAAGCTCACAGCTGGACTTTTATTCTTCATCAAGTAAACACACCAAAAGCCTTCCTCATTCTCAATTTAAAAAAAGAAAAAGAAAAGGCTTTTCCTGTTAAAACATATATTGTTCCATTTCTCCAACCACCAGTACTTGAAAGTTCAGTAACAAAAGGAGTACAAAACATAAAAACAGCTGGATATTTATTTTTGAAACAATCTTCTAAAAGGACTTCCTAATAATGAACCATACACATTAGGCAATTCTAAGCAAATGTGTTTTTTCATTTGATAGGATTCTAGACCAAGATCTCTGTGGTCCAATCAGATCAAACATTTAGAATGTGTCTAAATCCCCAATCTCAAACTGAAATGGGGAAATTTGTTTAATTACTGTAAATCCTATTAAACCAATCTTCTTTGTAAAATGGAAAATGTCCAACCTCTGAGGGCTATGGAGGGTGTAATGAATGCAGAGTTTAATTAGGGCCCACTGCCGGCTCACTATAATCTATTAATTAGCATTCTCAGTTCTCTGTATCTCATTGCAGTGTCTCACTTTACTTTAAAATTGCACCCTTCATTTTTTGGACCAAAGTTATACAATTTTGGGATTGTGTGGTAATTATAGTGGGTGCAGGAAGAATACACTCCTGCCAGCACTGGTGTGTAATTAGGGCAGGGGGCGGAATCTCGATAAGGCATTGTTCACCCTCCTTCAGCGCATATGGTTTTTTTGGCATCAGAGCCCTGTGGACTGTTTCACTTCCACTGGACTAAAGTGCTGAGTTCCCACCACAGTCTTTTCAGAAGATTCAAATATTTGCCTTTGAATGTAGCTTGATAATTAGAAAGGTTATTGTCACTGCTTTTTATCCACACAGCTTTTAAAGTATAGGCATAATTAGCTGCCTGAATTATTTGAAAATAAAGAAGTAAGCCAATAATTTTTTTTCCTCATTAAAATGGACTGGAAATTTCCAGGTTGCTGGATAATTAAAACCGTCTTGGTGATAGGCATATTTTCAGCACCATCAAAAAGGTACACTGAAGGCTAGCTAATTCAATGATAAATTCAATAACCTCAATTTAACATTCAACTTCTACCAAAATCTAATTTATATTTTATATATAACCAATCACAGCAAGTTGCCTTTCTTCCACCTTAAATCCTCAAATGTGAAGAATTAAAGAATTTTTTCTAAAAGGGATCCTGAAGTTAAACTTTCCTAAATGTCAAGAGAAAGAACTGCTACTCATTGTTGGTACTTAATAAATATGTACATCATCAATGTTAACTTTTTAAAATTAATTTCCGTTCTGTACTGTCAACATATTGATTTGCCTTGTGACAGGTTTTTTTTTTAAGATTGACTTTTTTAACATTTACTATGGTAAATCTTAATGCTATATCCCACACTTAAGTTACATAGCCTGAATAATTTTGATAATGGATCTTAGAGCATGTGGCAAAATTACATTCTCATAAGAAGTGAAAAAATATAATATATGCTGAAAGAAAAGAGAGGAAGAGAAAGAGAAGCTAGGGAAAAGAAACAAGCAAGAATTGTGAGCAAGCAGACATGGCAGCCAGAAAAAAATTAAAGCACAGGACCAATCTGGAAAAGGCGAAGAAATGGAGAGCACAAAATACTAAGAAAAACAGGAAGAAGGAAACTAAATGAACCAAGAAGGGAAAAACCTAAGAAAGAAAAGAGACAGAATGGCTCATTTCATTTATGTACATGAATTGTTTCATACATACAGAATACAGAAAGGCAAACATATATATATAACTAACCTGGTTTTCCTCCTGCACAACTCTATACTGTTCCTTCCAAATAGTGATTTTAGAAGCTTCATCTTTTCTCAGGGCTCGTTCTTTCTTCAGCTCTGGGCTCCAGAAGGTCTTGATGCTATTCATTGAAGAACTTAATTTGCTCTCCTTTACTTCCACATCCTTTCGCAAGAGATCATTTTCCCTTAATACTTCCTTCAGCTGTGTCTGCAGATCCATGATTGTGTTATCTCTTGCTTGACGAAGAGAGTGAGGAACGGTGGATGCCATGCTCACAGGAGGGAGGTGATGCTCTCCAAATGCTATGGTGTCACTAGCAACCCCACTGCTAGCTATATTGGGGCTACTGCCCATAGCAGTCATCCTCACACCATAAGGCAGACGTCCTCCAGAACAGCCAAGTGTCATGGTGCTTTTCGGTGTTTCTGAACCCACATTTTCATGGTCACTTAGGTACATAGGGCCAGAAGTGGCATAGGCAGCATTTAAGGACTGGATATTCTCCATTGAAAGGGTTTTCCCACTGCCACCTCCGACACTGCTTCCAGAACTCCCTCCTGTACTATTGGTTCGACGATGACCCAAGCGAGGGGAACGTGGAAGCCGAGGTGATCGCCCAGGGCTCTGGTTGCTTGGTTCCACCTTCCCAACTGAGCGAGCACTTCCATACATGGTTGCAAGATGAATTCAGGTGCCAGGAAAGGTGTAAAGCAGAAAACAAGATAACGGAACTCTGTGAGGTTTCTCTATGGCTATAAGTCTGCTGAAGGCTAATCAGAAATACCAGGTCCTCAGCTGTCCAATCTTGAAGAAATAGCTTACACCATATCTGTAATGAAAAGATCACACATTAACTCCTCCAGTAAGAAACACTTCCCCTCTCAGACACTTTTCATTGCCCCCCTTGAGCAAGACCTCCCCTTCAATCATTTATTTGCTCCTGCCCCTGTCTACAGCATAACTTATTTCTCAGTAAACATCATTGTAAAAACACTCAACATGTCTCAAAACTGAATACTGAAACCATACCAAGCAAAGGGAAAAGAAAAAGAGATAAGAGGTATAAAGATTGACAAGAAAAAGATAAAACTCAGTGTTTGAATATATGATTTTTCTATAACTGGAAAATCCAAGATCATCAGCTGACAAGTACTAGAACCAATAACAGAACTCAACAAACTGCTTAGGCACAGATCAATATATACATATCAGTACTTTTCTGTACACTATTAATAACAACTAGAAAATGCAATTTAAAAAAAATCCCATTCACAATAGCAACAAAACCATAAAGACACTTTGCTATATAAATATAACAAAAATGTGCGAGAATTTTTGGAAAAACTACAAAACACCCCTGAACAAAAGGGAAGTTATCCATGTTCACGGATGAGAAGACAAACATTGTAAAGGTGTCAGTTCTTCCCCAACTACTCCACATGCCAATGAAAATCTCTACAGGATTCCTCACATAACCCAACAAGCTGACTCCAAAATTCAAATGGAGGAGTAAAGGTACAACAATAACCAAAACAATCTGAAATAGAAGAACAAAGGAAGATGTCCCCTAAATAGCAAGACACATTATAGGTTCATGAGCCTTTATTTGCAATGCAAAAATGTTTTAAAACTCTGAAAATAAGGTTTTTTTTTTCTTTTTAACTCATTTAGTGGCAAAACCTGGCATGATTTGATATGAGGTCACTTATTGTTTATACGTATCTCACCTAGTGTGATTATTCGTACACGTCACTGGGAAAACAATGTGTATGATTACAGGATACTGCATAACGCCACTGGGCATTATGGGGAAAAAACCTGGACTCCAAAACCACATCTGACCCCTAGGATTTCTTATAAGGACTCGGAGCCTTTTAAAGCTATAGTGATTAAAACTGTACAGAAATGGCCAAGAATAGTCTCTAAATTATATATGTGAATTTAGTATATGCTAAAAGTAACATTTCAAAACAGTGAGGAAAGGACAAATCATTCTATAAATGGAGTTTGAACAACTGGTGCTCTTGGAAAAAAATAAGTTACATCCCTACTTCACACAGTACACAGAAATAAATTCTATGTACACATTAAAGATACAAATTTTAAAACTATTAAAAGTACTAGAAGAGGGACTTCCCTGGTGGCACAGTGGTTAAGAATCGGCCTGTCAATGCAGGGGACACAGGTTCGATCCCTGGTCCAGGAAGATCCCACATGCTGTGGAGCAACTAAGCCTGTGCGCCACAACTATTGAGCCTGCGGTCTAGAGCCCGCAAGCCACAACTACTGAAGCCCATGTGCCTAGAGCCCGTGCTCCGCAACAAGAGAAACCACTGCAATGAGAAGCCCGCGCACCGCAACAAAGAGTAGCCCCCGCTCGCCACAACTAGAGAAAGCCCGCGCGCAGCAAAGACGACCCAACGCAGCCAAAAATAATAAATAATTTTTTTTTAAAGTACTAGAAGAAAACTTAGGTGAATATCCTTGTGAACTTGAGTTAAGGTAGGGCTTCTTAAATAAGAAACAAAAGGCAAAAAAACAAAGAAAAATGACAAATATTCAATTATGTCAAAATGACAAAATACACCAAAAATTAAAAGAAAAACCAAACCCTTGGTGAAAAAATATCTAACGTATGTATAAAGATTTGTATACAAAATATATAAAGAATTCCTACATGAGAAATGCCAAATTTGAAACAGCAGTGGTTAGAGGGGAAGGTAATTTGCCTTCTAAGGTTGGGGGGGAAATGTTTGTGGAGGCTTTAGCTTCACTTGTAAAGCTTTAGACTCACAATACTCAAATGCTTGAATTTTTTAATAGGAAAATATGTTCATATTCTACAAGTATAGTAATTAAGACAAATTTTAAAAACACATATCATAGCTATCTACTTTCTACACTCCTCTCAAACCTAAATCAATACAGATCTAAACTAGATCTCTGTGATTTCCTAATATCATTCTACCAAAGAATTGGCTAAGGTCAAGAAACAGATTTCAACATATTAAATAATATTTTAATATGCAATTGAGAATGCAATCCAAGCAAATCACATGGTCAAAAGATTTTAAAGGGTCTAAATATTTGAACCAAACTCAAACAAGTTAAAGATCTTCAGAAATATGAATATACTGGCAGTCGCGTCTCTAGAGATCCAGTAAAGATAGACCTAAGGTAACAACAAGCAGGACAGCAAAAACACAGAGTCTGAGCCTTCCGTCTCAGAAATAGCAATAGTACACCAAGTTCAGATATTGCAATATTCTGCTAGTAATGTTAGGAAATTCCTTCCCAGGACTAACCTAGCTCAGAAAGTAAACATTCCTTTTCATGATTAATCTGGACTGTAAGGTAGGTGACATACTACTGTTCAAGTGAATTCTATTTCAAGACCAAAGAGGGATGCAAAGTTTTTTCTTTTTGTTAAGTAATCTGAATATTGCTTAAAATAAGAGAGCTATTCATTACCCAGAATCCCTTGAATGATAACAGAAGCTAACATATAGTAAGTGTTTACCATATGTCAGGCACTGTGCTAAGAATTTTATAAGATTTAATTTGATATTTATAAGCCCCCTACAACACAGGCATTGTCGTTATCTCCACTTTACAGACGAAGAAAGTGAGGCCTATAGGTGTTAAGTGACTTAGCTATTAAGTGGTAGGTGCCCTAATTCCAGAGCCCTGGAAACCCTTAACTACTATGCTTATCCACCATCATCTGCTGATGTTAACACCTCAATTGTCCACAGGATATTAAAGGCCTCCAGTTTTAAGGCAGGGTATCCTGCTAATCTAGGACTCTAAACCTAAACTTTAAGGCACACCTTAGGTTTTCCATGGCGTAATGCTTAAATAATCACATTTATCTTTCTATTAAGGAGAAAGTCTTTTTTAAAAGATGGTGGGCAAAAAGAACAAAATAAGGAAAACTAACAAAATAAAGAATAATAATTCAGAGTCTCAGGAATCATGCCATCAGAACTTTAAAGTGCCACAGTCAAGAAAAAAATTCCCAACTGTGCTTTTGTGCAAAACTCTATTTCCCTGTAGTCAGGTAACTAAGCCACACTATTAAATAGGCTAAGATCTAGCAACAAAAATCCACATCAAGTTTTCAACATTAGCGGGTGCACTCTAATGTTCAAGCCACTTTCAGACCCAAAATGGCATTTGCATGTGGAGTCTTTTGTTGCTATCAGTACTATATTCATTTCTACAACAAAAGAAGAGAATTCACCAGCTCTGTCTAAAGCCCTCATTCTGGCTTTCTAATATGAGCTTCAGGAAAGACTGGGTTTAAAAATGTTTAATTTCTTTTAAAAATCTGCCAGATCCACCACCACCAGACAATAATTCTTGCACTTTAAACAGCTAACAAAAAAGAATTCTGACCAAAAAAAAAAGTTAAGCCATATGATTCCATTTATATAAAATTCTAGAAGAACTCCATTATGACAGAAAGTACATCAGTATGTGCCTGGGGCTGGGGCTGAGGGATGCATGGATCATGAAGGGGTAGGAGGAAATTTTTGGAGTGATGAAAATGTTCACTATCTTGACTGGGGTGAGGCTTCCCAGGCGTATACAGGTCAAAACTCATCAAACTACAGACTTTAAATATGTTCAGTTTATTGTACATAAATTATACCACAAAAGTTTAAAGAAAATAATTTCACATTCCAAACTCCCCTGCCCTTGATTAATCCAAAAGAAACACCTTCACCGATTACCTACCTGGAGTCCCGACTGCTGCTGGAAAAAATCATGCAGCTGTTCAGTTTGAGCCCATAGTGTTGGCCCCAGAGTCCTACAAGTCCCTCAGTTTGCTTCCTATCCAATATTTTGTTAGCTCCCTATCTAGTATCTGTTGTGGTTACTTCAAACCTTCTCCTTCTACTTATCAGACAGAACACATGAGTCTCCTGAGTCAGAGACAAAGAACTTTATTACTCACAGCACAGCCAGCAGTATGAGCATCCTGTCACCCCCAAGTCACACAAGGTGACACAAGGGGGCCCAGACAGATGCTACGCATGCAGTGGATTTGCAGAGGAACGCTGAGTTTAGGGAATCCACCACTTTTACAGTAAGCAGTAACTAAGCCTGGTCTCCCCCAATGGGAGACGTTACCTCATCCCTCAAGGGGGCTCGCTGCAAACACAATCCTGAGAAACGGCCCAGGTTAAGAGCAGTCAGGCCCTCGCATTCAGGGCATGCAGGAAAGAAGAGACCCATGGAGGACTTACTCTCCTGACAAGTATTTGTGGTAGTTTTAAGGTACCTGAATAAATTCTTTGATACTCCTCCCTTCAAGAGGGGAAGCAAAATTCCTCTCCCTTTGAATGTGTACTAGACCTAAAGGATTTGCTTCTGATGATGTATCACTTCCAAGACTAACTCATAAAGACACCGGGGCTTCTGTCTTGGTCACTCTCTTGGATCACTCGTTGTGGGGGAGTTAGCTACCATGCTGTAAGGGTACTCGAGCTACCCTACAGAGAGCACCATGCAATGAGGAACTGAGGCCTCCTGCCAACAGCCATGTGAGATGGCTTGGAAAGGGATCCTGCCACCCCAGCCAAGCCTTCAGAACTGCAGACTCAACTGATATCTTGACTGCAACCTCATGAAATACTTTAAGCCAGACCACCCAGCTACGCTCTTCATAAAAACTGTGAGTTAATGTCTGTTTTTTCAATCCAATAAGCTTTGAGACAACTCTTTATACAACAAGAGGTAACTAACACAGCACTGTTTCCTGAAACTTTTGTTTCAAGTGTGCATATGAATACACATGTGCGTACTGGATCACAATTTAAAATGTGTTTCTTTTTATAGGTTCTAAACAATTCTCAACACCATTGCCAGAATGATCTTCTAATACAACAATTATCCAAGTAAGTCAGAATCCCTGTTACCCCCAAGTCCCACAAAGTGACACAGAGGGGTCCGAACAGAACCCTTCAGGAGGTCCAAGAGAGCAAAACTATTTTCATAATATTATGACATTATTTGCTTTTTCACTGTACATTCTCACAAATATATAGCAGTGTTTTCCAAAGGCTACATGGCATGTGGGGTTATCCCAATGACAGCTAATGGAATGTGTACTTGTGTACTCTTACGTTCTAAAAATTTCTCAGTTTTACTTTCTAATATGGTAAATAGTATAGCCTACATAAACAAAAGCTATTTAGACCTTCATAATTTATAAGAGTGTACAGGGATGCTGGACCAAAATAAAGTTTAAGACCCACTGCTCTAAAATTTAAATATGACATAATCGCACACATCTACATACTTCCTTTGATGGCATCCCAAAATGAGAATCCAAAGTCCTTGGCGCTGCATATAAAAATTTTCTTGATTTGGGCCCTGCCTACCTCTCTAGACAGGTTACTTCTTAACCACTCTCCTTTTCCATGTGCCAACCAAGGTCAAGTACCTGCAATTTCCTGAAGTACCATGCTCTCTCTTGCTTCCATGACCTTCCTCTTCCCCATCAACTGGCTAACTACTTACTACTCATTCTTCCAAACTAAGTATAATAGTCACAATCCTACACAAACCATTAAATCCCTCAGTCTAATTTAGGTGCCCCGCTGATGGAATCAGGGGCTTTTAAAATAATACACTTACTATGTTTTAATTAACTACTTCCTTAAAGGCAAAGGAATGCCTTATCTCCAAAACCTAGTACAGTGCCTAATACAAATCAAGTATGCAAAAGTGTTTGCTGACTCCACAAGTTAACCTAAATACTAGTAAAATTCATTAAGATAGTTCTTATACATTCAGAAGGTGGTAGTAATCTTGAAATTAGTTTATAGGACCTGAAACTAAATGCAATTAAGACAAATATAATGAAAGCCTTTTGAACATTTCCTTCATGTTAATAAACTTTATTTTAAAATTTTAACCAAATTCCATAAACTGACAACCTCCTTCTCTATATTTATTGCTATGTAGTTTTGTCCTCTAGTATCATGTCCTGAAAATCATAAAGAAACTTACTGAATAGTCAAGATTTCAATTTTTAAAAAATAAATTGTTGGGACTTCCCTGGTGGTCCAGTGGTAAAGAATCCGCCTTTCAATGCAGAGGACGCGGGTTTGATCCCTGGTCGGCGAACTAAGATCCCACATGCCACAGGGCAACTAATCCCACCCGCCACAACTACTGAGCTTGCCCGCCTCAACTAGAGAGCCCACGTGTCGCAAACTACAGAGCCCACACGCTCTGGAGCCCGCATGCTGCAACTAGAGAGAGAAAACCCACACACAACTAGAGAGAAGGCTGCGCACAGCAATGAAGAGCCCCCGAGCTGCAATGAAAGATCCCGCATGCCTCAACAAAGATCCTGCATGCCACAACTAAGACCAGAAGCAGCCATAAAAATAAAATAAATAAATAATAAATATTTTTTAAAATAAATAAATAAATTGTTCTTCTTGCATGAATAAGAATAGGGAATTCTGTACCCAAATCTTAATTCCAAGAAAACAGCATAAGCTCAACAAGAACAGACTAATACCCCTCATCTTCTAAGAAAATTTTTTAATTCATACACACACACACACACACACAGCAATCATGCAGAAAATATCGTGCCTATGTGTATGTATCTGTTCTCAATACTGAAAAATCTCTTGTCAAGTTAATATTATAGCAAGAGACTTATCAACTACCTAAAATGAGTTGTTTTATCCTATATTTTGAGTTTTAAAAAATACCTAAAAAACCAGCACAACATTTAAATCTCTGCAAGTCTGCTCAGATTTAAGTTTTTAAAAAAGTTCCTAAAATCTAATTCCGATAAGAACATTACCAGAAATCTGGTTTATCTTAAATTTGGTGTTTATTAACAACATAGTTCCACCATCAATTCCTACTTCCATATTCCCATAAAAAATTTACAATTTTTAGAGCTCTTCAAGTTCACCAAAGAAGTATTCTTAACTCTAAAACAGCATGAAAGCCTTAAAATACTGGGGCTCCCTATCAAGAGAAGGCACAATTGTTTCTCAGAAAAGAAAGTCAAGAAAACTAAAAAGAATTCAGTTCTGGTGACATACACCTATAAGCAAAGATTTTTTTCTAAGATATACAAGACAGTCAACATTCAAAAAGATAGGTTAATTTTTAAAACAATGAAGTCACTTTTTTCAAACTTACCCAAATGAAGTGGAATGGCAAAAGTTAAAAATACAATTCCAAATCATGAAGCAACAGTGCTCAGGATACATGGACATGGTAGTTTTTATATTTTCCTCCTTAATTAACACTGCTGCCCTCTGTATTAAAGCATATTAGTAACGCTCTGCTCAAGTATGAAACCAAAAATGTAACCTGAAATCTTTTCTACAGGGTAAGTGTAAAAATGTGCAAAACAAAATGCAATGCATAGACCTTAAATATTTACATTTCACCCTAAGAAGTCCCCTGTGAAGTAATTCTTATTGTGCTCCTGAGGCTTAGTTGTGTAGCAACTAGAAGGGAAGGCTTGGGCTGGTTCAGCTCCACTACTTAAACATTGTAGCTTTCAACAAATTAATAAATCTCACAGAGCCTCAGTATCATCTATGAAATGGGCATATCATCTTCCTCAAAGGATAGCTAAAAAGATCAAATCAGTGAGTGAGTATAAAATATCTGGTTCCTGGTAGGTTTTCAATAAATGTTAGTCATTGCATGTCTAGGAATTTATCTTACACATATTTTCACACAAGTGGGAAAACTGAGTAAAAATAAACTGCAGACTTCTTTGACATAACAAGACTCTGGTAATAGTCTATATAATTACGGGAATACTGTGCAGCTATTAAAAAGAATAAGGTTAAGTTTGCAAGTAGTGATAAGAAAAGAGATACAAGATATACAAGATACATTTTTTTTAACATCTTTATTGGAGTATAATTGCTTTACAATGTTGTGTTAGTTCCTGCTGTATAACAAGGTGAATTAGCTATATGTATACATATATCCCCATATCCCCTCCCTCTTGTGTCTCCCTCCCACCCTCCCTAATCCACCCCTCTAGGTGGTTGCAAAGCACCAAGTTGATCTCCCTGTGCTATGCAGCTGCTTCCCACTAGCCATCCATTTTACATTTGGTAGTGTATATATGTCAACGTTACTCTCTCACTTCGTCCCAGCTTACCCTTCCCCCTCCCCATGTCCTCAAGTCCATTCTCTACGTCAGTGTCTTTATTCCTGTCCTGCCCCTAGGGTCATCAGAACCTTTTTTTTTTTTTTTAGATTCCATATATATATGTTAGCATACGGTATTTGTTTTTTTCTTTCTGACTTACTTCACTCTGTATGACAGACTCTAGGTCCATCCACCTCACTACAAATAACTCAATTTTGTTTCTTTTTATGGCTAATATTCCATTGTATATATGGGCCACATCTTCTTGATCCATTCATCTGTCGATGGACACTTAGGTTGCTTCCATATCCTGGCTATTGTAAATAGTGCTGCAATGAACATTGTGGTACATGACTCTTTTTGAATTATGGTTTTCTCAGGGTATATGCCCAGTAGTGGGATTGCTGGGTCATATGGTAGTTCTATTTTTAGTTTTTTAAGGAACCTCCATACTGTTCTCCATAGTGGCTGTATCACTTTACATTCCCACCAACAGTGCAAGAGGGTTCCCTTTTCTCCACACCCTCTCCAGCATTTACTGTTTGTAGATTTTTTGATGATGGCCATTCTGACTGGTGTGAGGTGAAACCTCATTGTGGTTTTGATTTGCACTTCTCTAATGATTAGTGATGTTGAGCATCCTTTCATGTATTTGTTGGCAATCTGTATATCTTCTTTGGAGAAATGTCTGTTTAGGTCTTCTGCCCATTTTTGGATTAGGTTGTTTTTTTGATATTGAGTTGCATGAGCTGCTTGTATATTTTGGAGATTAATCCCTTGTCAGTTGCTTCGTTTGCAAATATTTTCTCCCATTCTGAGGGTTGCCTTTTCATCTTTTTTATCGTTTCCTTTGCTGTGCAAAAGCTTTTAAGTTTCATTAGGTCCCATTTGTTTATTTTTCTTTTTATTTCCATTTCTCTAGGAGGTAGGTCAAAAAGGATCTTGCTGTGATTTATGTCATAGAGTGTTCTGCCTATGTTTTCCTCTAAGAGTTTTAAAATGTCTGGCCTTACATTTAGGTCTTTAATCCATTTTGAGTTTATTTTTGTGTATCGTGTTAGGGAGTGTTCTAACTTCATTCTCTATGTAGCTGTCCAGTTTTCCCAGCACCACTTATTGAAGAGGCTGTCTCTCCTCCATTGTATATTCTTGCCTCCTTTATCAAAGATAAGGTGACCATATGTGCGTGGGTTTATCTCTGGGCTTTCTATCCTGTTCCACTGATTTATACTTCTGTTTCTGTGCCAGTACCATACATTTTTAAATTTATAAAAAGGATACAAGAATTCGTGGGGAAAAATGGGTTTTCACATTTTTCTTTTCTGCACTGATTGAGGTTTTAACATGAATATGAATTACTTTTATAATTTAAAAAGTAATTATAGACCCATACATATATAGACAACTCATTTGTGACAGAAGTGCAGAGGCGATACAGTGGAGAAAGTGAGGCAGTGGGGCTCCCACGAAAGGAGACCTGAACGCACACCTCCACGGCTGCCGCAGTCCACCCCCGACCCTGCAGTCACTTCTGCACACAGGGACGGGAAGCAGCTTCTCCAGGATTCTGATGGGCCTCTGTTCTTGAGGGGATCAGAGAAGAGGAAGGTTACTGGAAGAAACCAGAGCTGCCGCTGGTCTCAGGAGCACAAATGGTCTCATCTCTCCCTCCTCCACTACCCTAAACGGCACCCAGCCTCAGTTTTCACCCAGCAAGGCTTAGTGGCTTATCTGATGGCAACCCAAACACTCCTTCCTAATAGGCCCTCGGCAACCATGTCTTTCTCAGGCCAGGGCTGCTGCACATGTCCGTTCACAGTTAAGATGGGGCAAGGGGGTACCAAAAGGTGTCCAGCTGAATCACCTCGGTTCTACTACATGCATCATCCCTGCCCCCATTATGGTCACAATAGTGAAAAGTTACGATCTAAATGTCCAACAATGGGGCACTGGCTGTGTAAGTTAAGGCACAACTATAAAATGGGTTACTATCTATAATGAGTTGAATAGCATCCCCCCAAAATTCACGTCCACTAGAAACCCCAGAATGTAACCTTATTTGGAAATCAAGTCTTTGCAGATGTAACCAAGTTAAGATGAGTTTATACTGGATTATGTTAGGTTCTAAATCCAACTGGTGTCTTTCTATGAGGAAAGAGAGAGATTCAGTCACAGAGATGCACAATAAGAAGACCATGCAAGAAGGGAGGCTGAGATTGGAGTGATGCAGTTACAAGCTAAGGAACACCAAGGATTGCCAGGAGCCACCAGAAGCCAGGAAGAGGCAACGAGGGATCCTCTTTAGAGGCTTGAGAGGGAGCTAGGCGCTGCCTACACTGATTTTGGACTTCTAGCCTCCAGAATTATAAGAGAATAAATGTCTATTGTTTTATGCCACCAAGTTTGTGGTAATTTGTCACAGGAGACCTAGAAAATACACCATGTCATTACAAATGATGATGTGGCTCTATACTTAACAACAGAGAAAAGTATTTGTGATCTATTGTCAAACCAAGCAGAAAAAAGAAAAAGTTATACACACAGATTCCACCTGAGTTTGTTTTTTTAACGTTACAGCAGGATACACGGTTCTGGGTAGTAAGATTTGGGGGTGATGATCTCACTTCCTCTCCAAGCCATAAATTTTTTTTCTATGAAGACATACTATTTTCATAATCAGGACAAAACAATAAACCAATTTTGGGAAGGGTAGTGTAAAGATATCCAACAGAAGTGGTATAGATAAGGCTCTAGGTACTAAAAACTCCCACTACCACTTCTAGAATAAAGCCAGAATGGTTTCCTTATAGCCAAATTCAATGGATTCTCTTCACTTCTACTGCATTTGATGCTACTGAACACTTCTTTTTATTTTTTTAATAAATTTATTTGTTTGTTCATTTATTTATTTTTGGCTGCGTTGGGTCTTCGTTCGTATGCAGGCTTTCTCTAGTTGCGGTGAGCAGGGGCCACTCTTCACCACGGTGCCCGGGCTTCTCCCTGTGGTGGCCTCTCCCAGTGCGGAGCACGAGCTCCAGGTGCTCGGGCTTCAGTAGTTGTGGCACGTGGGCTCAGCAGCTGTGGCTCGCGGGCTCTAGAGCGCAGGCTCAGCAGTTGTGGCGCACGGGCCTAGTTGCTCCGCGGCATGTGGGATCCTCCCGGACCAGGGCTCAAACCCGTGTCCCCTGCAATGGCAGGTGGATTCTCAACCACTGCGCCACCAGGAAGTCCCGCTACTGAACACTTCTATCCTGAAACTCTTACCTGGGTCTAATACTCTTCTGCTACTCCTACTATCTCTCCAAGACAATTCTTTTCTACTACATTTTATTGGCTCCTCTTCCTCCGCCTACCTTTAAAACACTAGTATATGCATATGGTATCACTTATATGTGGAATCTAAAATAAGACACAAATGAACCTATATATGAAACAAACAGAATCATGGACATAGAGTACACACTGGTGGTTGCCAAGGTGGAGGGGGTTGGGGGAGGGATGGAATGGGAGGTTGGTATTAGCAGATGTAGGCTTTTATATATGGAATGAATAAACAACAAGGTCCTACTGTATAGCACAGAGAACTGTATTCTATATCCTATGATAAACCATAATGGAAATTAACAAAACAATGTAAATCAACTATACTTCAATTTTAAAAAATATGGATAAAACACTGGTGTATGCCTTAGAGCGCTGTCCTCAAACATGTTCCTGGGCAATCTCATCCACAGCCACTGTTTCAACTAGTTTCAATTATTACCTATTTTAAGTAGGTACTTATTTTAATTTAGGTTATCTCAATATTCCCAACTCTGGCTTCTCCCTTGGGCTGCAGACTTACATGATCAACTACTTACTGTACATATCTGCCAAGATTTCCCATAGGCAACTCAACAGCTCTAACTGAACATATATTTTCCCTAAATATGCTCCTCTCCTCCTATGTTCCCTATTTTGATAGAATTCATTTTGACTCCCCCTTTTCACTCCTCTATTCAGCTTCTCATTAACTAATCAATCACTGTGCACCATCAAGCTTATCTTTCTAATATATTTCCTTTCTATCTCTACTGACTCATCCTGTGTGGCCAGTACTATCACAAAAATCTCCGAAAACAGTCTCCTTGCCTATACAGTCTTGCCTCTTTCCAATCTACTGATGATCCTTAATTTTATTTTCTCAACCCAACATATTTAAGGGATATGACACATTATCATCATCAGTAACAGCAGTTCATTTTGATAGACATTCTCAAATTGAGGGTGGGGGAACATGAGGTCAGAGGGTTATTTTTCATTTGATAAGCGCTCCATATTCTAATATCCTACTCTGGACGTGTCACATAAATACAACATGAGGCCTTTTGTGTCTGGTTTCTTTCATTTAGCGTAATGTTTTCATGGTTCCTTTATTTTGTAGCCTGTATCAGTACTTCATTCCGTTTTATGCTGAATAGTATTTCACTGTATGAATATTCTACATTTTGCTTATCCATTCATCAGCTGATGGACATTTGGGTTGTTGATATTATGAATAATCCTACTACAGACATTCGTGTACAAGTTTCTGTGTGGACAAAAGTCTGCAACTCTCTTGGGTATACACCTAAGAGTGGAATTGTTTGGGCAATATAAAAGCTCTGTTTAGGGAATTCCCTTGTGGTCTAGTGCTTAGGATTTGACACTTTGACTGTCCTGGCCCGGGTTCAATCCCTGGTTGGGGAACTGAGATCCTGCAAGCCACAAGGCGCGGCCAAAAAAAAACAAAAACAAAAACTCTGTTTTAACTTTTTAAGAAATGTCAAACTGTTCTCCAAAGCATCTGCAACATTTCACATTCTTAGCAGCAACCTATGAGGGGCCCAATTTCTCCACATCCTCACCAATACTTGTTACTGTACGTCTTTTTTATTACAGTCATCCTAGTGAATATGAAGTGTTATTTTATTGTGGTCTTGATGTTATGACTTTTCATTTAAATAATAATCTTAAAAAAATCACAAGCATATTTGGAGTCATTTGGTGTACTTTTTGGTACACGTTTTGGTATTATGTGTTATTAACGTATTTAACCTATGACATTAAACGTTACTATTAAATGAGTGATACATGCATGTAGAAATAAAAATTCAAACAATAAAAAGTAAAAGTCTCTCCCCACTGAGTTCTCCTCATTACAGATAACTACTTTTAACCATTCTGCTTTTAATTCTAGTGGTTACCTCCATAACTCTAAATTATTTAACTCCTAATCACTAAATTTAATCTCCATAACTCTAAATTATTTCTTCATAACATTTATTACCATATAATATGCAATTTATTTCACTTCTCTGTTTACTGTCAGTCTCCTTCACTAGAGTGAAAGCTCCGTGAGGACAGTGACTGTTCCCTTTTCTGTTCCCTGCTGCACCGCAGCACCTAGAATGGGGCCTGGCACATAAAAGGTAGCCAATAAATTTATATTAAATTAAGGAATAAGTATCTACTTCTTGATTTATCTAAATCTTTAAATACATTTTCTTGAGTCTCTCCCTATAAAAGGTGAAGAATTTTGTTCATAACCCTTTTTTCCCAATTTTTGTTGAATTATAGTTTACTTTTAGTTTTCTAATGGTTATCTTTATAATTTTAACTAATATACCTTAACTTTCCTCCATAAAATGTAAACTCTTAACCTCCCACCACCATCTCAGTATATGATGAGGAAAAGAGAGTTCCAGTACACCCAGCTACCTCACATTAATGACCTACACCGCTACTTTTACATTGTATAGGTATGCGACATTTATTCTCTGATCTGTAACTGTCTTTTCTTTGTCTACAAATCAATTCTGAAGACAGAAAGCCAATAAATAGTTTACAATATGACGATAACGTAAACAACACTCACTGCAGAACCAGGTAGTAATTGGAACTACAGAGAACACACAATTCCATTTGTTCCCTTCCGAGGATTTACTACAATTTACAATTACCCTCTTTACATGTTGTCTGTATTTCTTATTACACCATACTCTATGAAAATAGGATTTTTATACACACACGCCCCCTTGTTCATTACTGTATCATGCACAGCCCTTACTACTATACCTGGCACACAGTATGCATTCAATAAGTACATGTTTGTAAATAGATGGATAGATTTGTGGAAGGAAGGGGAGGGGAGAAAAGAGGGAAGGTCAGATCATCAAGGATATCAAAGCCAATCTACTTTAGACATTATCTTTATACAACATCCATCCTCCAGCATCAACCTGAGACAGAGTTAAAGTGGAAGGAAATGAATCTACATACCCCATGAGATCTATCAGTCAAGCAAATGTCAACTAAACATTAAGTTAGAATTTTTTAAAAAGTGGTATTCTGTTTCTGTAATTATAAAATTTTTAAAATTTTTATTGCTTTTAATAACTCATTTCTCCTATTTTTAAAACCCTTCTATACATGGGGGCAGGAAGGGGGGGGGATTTTGAGTTTTTCTCCCTTAGTTATCCAGTAGAGTTCCTTCTGAAAAACTTCAATCTTAACTGCTAGAAGAAAAGTGCTTTTTCTATCCCTTAACCAGAATATACAGATGGCCATAAAGAAGCAGTAATAGTGAGAATAATCCACTTCAATGCCTCAAAAGGAACTAGGGAAATAAATGCTGCTGAGACAAAACAGAAAAACATGGAAGGTGGAAGAGGTATAACTGCAGAGGTCAATTCTTTGTGATCTAAGGTTTTTCTTGACACTTTAAATCCTACTACTCATATTCATTACTGTATCACCATGAGTTCTTAAAACAGCAACAACAAAACTGGGTTCAGACCTGGCCACTTCTATATACTCACACCACAAAGCCTGTCATCTAGGTCAGGAAAACCATAAACGGAAGAATACTAGAAAATTCCAGGATCATTTTTCCCTACAAGAAAAGCACTGGTTCAAAAATCTATGTACTGCGAGAGAACACCCGCTTCCGCCCCCAGGCCGGTCCCACCCCACAGACACCCATATATACCCACTTAGAATCCTGGAGTATACCCAGGGGCCTAAAATTTTAAAAAACTTCCACACAATGACTGCATGTTAGCCTTTCACTCTCACTCTTCCCACAAATAGCTACAAGCATAACATGCAACTCTCACTCTTTCCTCACAGATTAGAAGGATAATAACAGGTCTCTACAACCTGAGTCTCCAAAGGAGCACCAAATATTCATAAATCAAAGGAAAGCAGAAAATCCTTTAATAGCAACATAGTAACCTACTTCAAATTAATTACAACTGGAAAGGCCGACACAGATGTGCTATCAGATAATTTATAAGGTGAACTAGAAAATACAAAACGTCACCCATTAGCTGTTTAAAGCTTTCTATATGAAATTCTGACATAAATCTCAAAATTACTAGTCCAACCTGCTGTGATGGGTTATACTAGTACTAATTAGCATCGATTATCAGAAAATGAGTTGAATATTTTAAAATGCTGTATTTCAACATTTTTTTTATTGAAGTATAGTTGATTTACAATATTGTGTTAGTTTCAGGTGTACAGCACAGTGATTCAGTTTATATATACATACATATATACATATTCTTTTTCAGATTCTTTTCCTGTATAGGTTATTACAAAATACTGAGTTGAGTTCCCTATGCTATACAGCAGGTCCTTGTTGGTTATCTATTTTATATACAGTAGTGTGCATATGTTAATCCCAAACTCCTAATTTATTCCTCCCCCCCAACATTTTTTAAGATTCTGTTCATTTTGTTAAAGGGTTAAATATGTCACTAGGGACAAGAAATGTGCTGCTATCTTAAGTCCTCTAGGAAAAGATTAACAATAGACCAAAATTTTTAAATCCAATTCAAGTACAATTTTGCAGAATCTATCAAATTTTAAATGTGTATGCCCTCTGACCTAGAAGTTTCACTTTTAAAATTATTCTCTGTGAGACATATTTCACAAGTTTAAAGATATATGTACAATGATGTTCAATTATTGTATTATTTTGTACCAGCAAAAAAGAGAGAACTTAAATTTCCACCAACAAGAGACTGGTTAGATAAATTATCATCTCTCCACACTATAAAATAGAATACAGCTGTGAACAAACATTTTAAGTAAATCTCTATATCTGACAATCTCTATAAAGACATCTATGACGTACTGTGAAGTGGGAAAAAAAAGCAAGTTACAGAAGAACTGTATAATACAATCCCATCAGTAGACAAAAGTATAGACATGTATGTTGGCAAACACACAGAAATGATTTGGATAGCAAGAAGCTATTTCTGAAAGGTCAGATAGAGCTACTTTTTCCCTTGTATATATAGGTACTTCTTTTTTTTTTTTTTTTAAAGCGAGTGATTTTTGTAAATTTATTTATTTTTATTTATTTATTTTTGGCTGTGTTGGGTCTTCGTTTCTGCGCGAGGGCTTTCTCCAGTTGCGGCAAGCGTGGGCCACTCTTCGTCGCGGTGCACGTGCCTTTCACTGCCACGGCCTCTCTTGTTGCCGGGCACAAGCTCCAGACGCGCAGGCTCAGTAGTTGTGGCTCACAGGCCCAGCTGCTCCGCGGCATGTGGGATCTTCCCAGACCAGGGCTCGAACCCGCGTCCCCTGCATTGGCAGGCACATTCTCAACCACTGCGCCACCAGGGAAGCCCCTAGGTACTTCTTTTTTTCTTTTCTTTTTCAATTGTTTTAACAGTGAGCATGTATTACTTTTATTCACACACAAAGTCTCCCTACAGCTAAGGGCTTCAGTAAGCCCCTCAACCATTCAACACTATAATATGGCAATGAATGGGCTAGGCCCCTTACTAGGAGGTTATAAACAACCCTACAAGTTAAAGGAAGCACAGATGTCTCTGCTTCCACCCTCAGCCTGTGGCATATCAGTTTTGCTAACACCAGACATCAGGTTGTATGATCTTAATCTGATTCTCCTGGAGACCAAAAAGGATAGAACTGTGAGGCTAAAGCAGCACAGTTTTGATGCCATACCAACAAGAAAGAGCACCTCTGCAAGGAGCAGCCATGACACACCTGTCACAGATTCTTTTCTAGGGAAGGGTGAGAAGGTTGAGTAACTCAGTTACAATCAAGGTAATTGTGGTTTTTAATAATTGTTATCAATCATTTAATCAAGTTAATTGTAAGGTCTATCAAAGTTCTCACCATGACAAATATCTCGTCAAGCAGATACTTAAAGCAAACACAAGGTTATTTATTAATCACGGTTGTTCTCTACTTATATCAGCAACCTGAGCTACTTAGTTCAAAAGAGCCAAGTTCTAGGTTGTGTAGCCTTCCACAATGACTCCAGTCCTCACTGCTATCTGATTTCTAAAAATCCTAAAATATTAAATTGTTTGGATGGTAGTTACATTGTCTTCCATTTTATACCACATCTCATACTACATTACGATCAATTCAACAAATCCTACCAGACTGATTAAACTGAACAAATACACTGAATAGACACACATGTTCCCAACCACGTATCTCAATTCTAAAAATATCTGAAAACCCCAAAATTCTGTAACTAATTTGGTGACAACATCACACCTGAACTCATACCGAAATACCAATGTGTTTGATGAAGGAATTGGAGGGTGCCCCCCACCTTGCTTGGAAAGTTAGATAATATATATAGTATATGCATCATATCACCTTTCTAAAATCTGAGAAATTCTGAATTCTGGCCCAAAATATCTTGGATACAGACCTGTGTTATTGGATAAGAGTAAACAGTCACATCACTGTTGGTAAAGACATTTATAATCAGCAAGAGCTATGCAAAAAGTTTTTAACTCTATAATTATTTATTAAACTAGGTAGTGAGTACACAGATATTTATTAATTAGACAATTCTATCTTTTTGCATGTCTGAAACATTTCATAAATGTAAAAGTTTAAGTGAAAAATTATAAGTACCCAATGTTTTATTTTCTTCCTTAAAATAATAAAAGCATTTGTATCGAAAGTGTTTATTTTCATCCTTAAAAAAATAAGAGCATTTGGGAAGCAGCAAGTTTGAAAATGGTTAAGGGTCTTAAAAACATTCATATCTTTTGATCCAATAATTCCAAAAACAGGAAACCCATCTATTTAAATGACCCAAAATGTAGAGAAAACCAGCTACATTATGACTTATGATATACAAGCTTTACTAGTACTCATTCAGTTGCAAAATGTTTAAGTGAAATCTTTATGATTTAACATGCCATCTACAAAAAACATTTATAACCAATGTCTGACATAAAAAATGTTTATAATACAGTAAGTGAAAGTGGATACACATTTTGACATACAGTATACTCTCAATTTTGAAAATACAGTTGACCCGTGAACAACACAGGTTTAAACCTCACGGGTCCACTTACATATGGATTTTTTTTCCAACAGTAAATACTACAGTATTACACAACACATGGATGGCTAAATCTGCGGACATGGAGGAATCCCTGTCATGGAGGGCCAACTGTAAGTTATACACAGATTTTCGACTGTAGGGAGGGTCAGAGGCCCCCACTGGTTCAAGGATCAACTGAATACATATAAGCATAGCAAAAAGAATGGTAGGAAATCTGTTTACTTTCTTCTTAACAGTTGCCAAAATTTTCCAAAAGGAAAGAAAAAAAATGTTTAAAAAGAAACAATATTTAAGCCACTGTAAATTAAGGTGAGCATTTCTTCCTTTTGGACCTGGTGTCAAAAAACCTGCCCAGCACAGCACTTCTGTGAAAGCCCGCGTGCAGCAACAAAGACCCAACGCAGCCAAAAATAAATAAATTAAATAGATAAATTTATTTTTTTTTTAAGTCACAATTCCTTCCTCTTTGACCTAGTAGAGTCCATTTTTCTCCTCTTTGTTACCATGCTTCCCTGAATACCATGAATTACCAAGGGATTTTTTTCATCATAATCCCTTACATGTTTGTACCCAAATGTAGAATTATAGACTCTTAAATTCTATAGATTTAGCCCAGAATACAATGAAATCATAAATTTAAAAGTATCCAAAGCGATTCAAGCAGAATTCACCAGTTCTTGGAACAACTAAGAAAAACAATGTGACCATAATACATTTCAAGGTTCCAGAATTAAAATAGTTTTTCTATTACAAAGTCCACTTAAGTGAAACTTTACAAAAGAAATACCATGTTACACTGCACATTAAAAAAAAAAACAAAACTTTTATATCATTGTATAAGGCATTTAACATAGTGTGTGGCCCATAATGAGCAGTCATCAGTATGAATAATTAAGTGTATTTCCTCTATTTTAAGATATACTTTTCTTCATAAATTAAAGTTTCAGAAATTGGGATTCAGCTCATAACAACATATAAAATTAAAATAGGGTTTTTTCCCTAAAAAAAAGAATAAATTATGAAATTGATGGTACACTCCACAAAAAATGGCAACTAAGAAATGAGGAGACATGGCACTATACATGGTAAATACTTTCCATGAATACTTCCTTTAACCCTTCTGGCAAACCTTTCAGGAGAGAGATTTTATCATCCCATTTCCAGATGAGGAGACTAAGGCTTAGAAAGGCTCAGTAAGTCGCCCAAAATCACACATCTGACTCTAAACTCAGACTCTCAACCACGGCAATGTGCTGCATTCTCATCTACTATTTTACTCTCACCAGATAGATTGACAGATTTCTTTTTTTAATGGAGCACGGAGAACTTAATATTGGGCTGTCCTAAATCAAGCTTGTTTTTTTATCTCCACATTCCTCACAGTCCCCACCATCTACCTGTCTATTCCTACACCTCTTACCTGAGCTCCAGACCTGAATTTCCAACTATCAAGTGAACGCAACTGATTATTCCAGAGCTGCACTGTCCAATGGTAGCCACTAGCCACATGTGGCTGCTGAGCACTTGAAACGTGCTAGTGAGACTGAGGAGCTGAATTTTTAATATTATTTTATTGGAATTAAAAGTTAAATGTAAAAACTGGTAATTCAGTTACTGGAAAATTTTAAGCATGTTTGAAACAAGCTGGATATGTGAATCTATTTTTTCAACTGTAAATTTTTATGAACTCTAAATACAGATCAAGTATTTGATACAATCTTCGCATCTGAATTAAGATATGCTATAAAAGTATACAATTGATTTTAAATACTTAGTATGAAGAAATAATGTAAAATGGCTCATTAATAATGTTTTAAATGACTGTTTCAACATGTTGAAAATGACATTTTGGATGCACTGGGTTAAATAAAATATATTATAAAATTATGAAATCTAACCATTTCTTTTTACTCTATAATGTGGATACTCAAATTTTCATTACATAAGTGGCTCATACTACATGTCTACTGGACAGTGCCCTTCCTAGAGATTCCTGTTGCCCTCACCACAGCCATCAATAGCTCAATGAATGGCATCACCATCCCTCTAGGGCACTGCTGTCCTACAGAACCTTCTCTGATCATGAAAGTGTTGCATATCTGATGATGACTGGATGGTGGTGGTGATAACTGTTTCTGACTCACAGAATCCCTAGGTTATTGTGGAGACAGAGTTCTTAGGAGACTGGAGAATACCACCTATCATTTTGACTTTCCTCTCTGGGAAGAGGTAGTCAGTACCAAAAATTGCAGACCAGAGCTATGCAGCAAAACTGTGACAATGACAATGTTCTATATCTGCACCATCCGATACAGATGCCACGAGTCCCATTTGGCTACTGAGTACATGAAATATGGCTAGTGCACCTGAACTAAATTTTAAATCTTAATTCATTTAAATCAGTTTAAATTTAAATACCCGTATATATAGTGGCTACTGTATTAGGCAGCACTGCTTCTAACCTACCTGCTCCATCTGTAAGTCTGGAAGTCACCTTAGTCTCCTGCCTCACCACCAACTGCCCCTTCTCCCACGAAAGTACACACACACACACACACACACACACACACACACACACACACACACACACACAGAGATATTCAATTAGCCAGCCCTGTGTTCTTTAAAGCTTTCATTTCGGTATGCTTCTCTATCCCCACTGTCACTACTTTCTTTTTCAGGCTTTAACAAGATTAAGGCCACAGCCTCCTAGTTGGCCTCCTCACTTAGCCTCCTCCTACCCACTCCTTGTAAAATGTAAATTAAATTTGTTATTTCCTTTACACGAAAGTCTCCAAAGTCTTGGCATTGCCCCAAGGTAAAATTCTAGACTCCAACATGATTGACAAAGCCCTCCATGATCCAAATCCCATTTCCAGCCTCATCTTTCACCACTCCCGTCCACCTCCCAATTCTTGCTCATATCATTAACCCTCATCATGCTCTATTAAAATTCCCTGTGTACGTGTCTCCTTCAATGTCTCTAGCATCCTGAGAGCAGAGACAGTGTCTCAAAAATTATATTGCTAAGATGGAACACAATACACAGTACACAAATGAAGCGTACTAGAGTTTCTATAAATATTTTTTGAATGAGGGAAGAAAAGGGAAAAAAGAAAAAAGGAAACAGATGTGTACTCTGGGACAACTATGAAAATAAAAAATTTGTAAAGCAGATATTTTTGCTATATTATTTAAAAGAATTTTAATATGAATTTAAGTAAAGAAGCAACCCCTAATTTCAAGGAAATCCTGATTGGTGCTTTGTAAAAAGGCATATAAAAAACTTGCTATGTACGGCTTCCCTCGTGGCGCAGTGGTTGAGAGTCTGCCCGCCAATGCAGGGGACACGGGTTCGAGCCCTGGTCTGGGAAGATCCCACATGCCACGGAGCAACTAGGCCTGTGAGCCACAACTACTGAGCCTGCGCGTCTGGAGCCTGTGCTCCGCAACAAGAGAGGCCGCGACAGTGAGAGCCTGTGCACCACAATGAAGAGGGGCCCCCACTCGCCGCAACTAGAGAAAGCCCTCGCACAGAAATGAAGACCCAACACAGCCAAAAATTAATTAATTAATTAATTAAAAAAAAAAAACTTGCTATGTAGAAATACATACTATATTACCTGCATTTGTGAGTTTAAACCTAAAGAATAATTTATATCCATTTTCTTTTTCTTTTTTAATATTTACTTTTATTTATTTATTTGGTTGCGCTGGGTCTTAGTTGCGGCAGGCATGCTCCTTAGTTGCAGCTCGCCGGCTCCTTAGTTGTGGCATGCGAACTCTTGGTTGTGCCATGCATGTGGAATCTAGTTCCCTGACCAGGGATCGAACCCAGGCCCCCTGCACTGGGAGGGTGGAGTCTTATCCACTGCACCACCAGGGAAGTCCCTATATCCATTCTCAATTAACTTATTTTCAATAACCAGGAATATAAATAGAAATTGCTGCTCTATTAAAACAAGAAATACTAAGCCTAAGCAGTACTCCAATTATTTCAGAATGGATTCAGAAACTTGGCAATACTAGAAAATTAACAGCAAACCACTAGAAAAACCACCAGAAAAATCAAGTGGGGCTTCCCTGGTGGCGCAGTGGTTGAGAGTCTGCCTGCTGATACAGGGGACACAGGTTTGAGCCCTGGTCTGGGAGGATCCCACATGCCGCGGAGCAACTAAGCCCGTGCGCCACAACTACTGAGCCTGCGCGTCTGGAGCCTGTCCTCCGCAACGAGAGGCCGCGACAGTGAGAGGCCCGCGCACCGTGATGAAGAGTGGCCCCCGCTCGCCGCAACTGGAGAAAGCCCTCACACAGAAACGAAGACCCAACACAGCCAAAAATAAATAAATAAATAAATTTATTAAAAAAAAAAAAAAAAAACAAGGTCTGTTGCTAATCAAACAAAATTTTAAAAAGCATTATTTGCCAATACTTAAAATTAAAAAAAAAAAAATCAAGTGAAATGTCCAATAACGCCACTTTCAATAACTCCTTCTACTTTATAACTTTCTACTTATGCATGGGAGAAAAATATCAAGCAAAGTTCAGCCTAAATTTGATACAGCAGTTCAGAAAGGGATGCAAAACTATCTGAAATACTCGAAATTATCTGCCACAAATGAAAGCGAAGTGAATACTGCCATGAGGGTAGAAAAGTCACCTGTGTGGCATCTAAAGGGATGGGTCCTGAGAGATCTGAAGGGATGTACGCAAAAAGACTGTTGTAAAACACAGCTACTTTTTGTTTCAGAAGAAATCCTGAGCCTCTCGGATCTTTAATAACTTCTTACTGATTAATCATAAGTTCAACTTAGTCTTTCTTCCTTGAAAGAAAAGGTCAGCAACAGTAAATTCTATATGTATGAAGAGAAAAATCATACATATACACAAGGGGAAAAAGTCAGGTAGAAATGAATTTAAAAACCTGTGTAATCAGCCACATTAACAGGTTAAAAGAAAAAAAGACTGTCTCAATAGATATGAAAATGTATTAGCTAGATTTTAACATTTATTAATGATTAAAAATATTAACAAATTAGGAAGAGAAGGAAACTATCTCAATCTAACAAAGGATAGGTGCAAAGGCAAATAAGTGTCTGTAGGGGAACAGGCACCTCTGCTGTTGCATGTCTGGTGACCTGTAGCATTCTGAGTCTAGGCAGAACGCTTCTGACCTCCTCCTGCCCCCCCAGGCACCATTCCCACCCCCGCCCCACGGCCCAGAACAGGAGAGGATGGGAGGCCTACAAGAGGCAGCTACCAGGCCATCTTCCACAGTTCCCCTCTCTCCCTTGGAGGCTGTCATGAGAGAGTTTCTCATTGCTGCCTGGATTCTGATGAGGCAGGAGACTTTCAGCCCCACCCATCTGAGAACAGATCTGTAGAATATGAAACCACGTAGGCGCAAATTTGAATGGGCTCCTTAGCAATAAGGGCATCCCACAACTCACTGTAGTCATCAGCAATGGTTTTGTTTTGGTGTCATCCTTTTTGGCCTGTGGGACAAGAGTCATAGAGAGCTGGCACCTTTGGATCCACTGCCCATGTAAGTGATAAACTGCCTAACCCTGAAGCGTTCATTGTATCCATACCAGTCAAATCAGTCAGGCCTTGGTCTTGGCCTTGGCCTTGCCTTGTCTTGTGTGTGCCTGACAACACCATACTTCACAGCGAAGAATGAGCTGCCCCAGCAACCACTGATGTGCCTTTTCTAGAAATTTATGTAAATAAAATTATAAATGGCAGTTTTTTCCCTTAGCAAAACATTTTTGAGGTTCATTTATGTTGCTAAATGTATCAGTAGTTGTTCCTTATTACTCAGTAGTATTCCATTATATGAATATACTGTATTTTGCTTATCAACTCATCAGTTGATGGACATTTGGAATGCTTCTGAGATTTGCTATTAAGAATAATGCTGCTATGAATATCTGCACATAAGTCTTTGTGTGGACATATGTTTTCATTTCTCTTGGCTAGATACCTGAGTCAAATGGTTGAGGACATACAGTAAATACATGTTTAATTTAAGAAACTACCAAACTGTTTTCCAAAATGAGCGTAATATTTAACATTCTTACCAACAACGTATAAGAATCTCAGTTTCTCCACATTCTTGCTAATACCTGGTACTTCAATCTTTTGACTTTACCATTCCAGTGGGTATGCAGTGGCATCACTCTGTGATTTTAATTTGCATTTTCCTAACGAATAACGATGGCGAGCATCTTTTTCAAGTGCTTACTGCCATCAATATATCTTCTTTGGTGAAGTGCCTATTCAAATCTTTTGCCCATTTTGGGGGGGTGATGTTTATCTTATTTTTTTGTAAGAGTTCTTTAGATATTCTGAACATAAGTCCTTTACCAGATATATGATTTGCAACTATCTTCTCCTGATTTGTCTTTTGTATTTTATTAATGAATTCTTTTGAAAAGCAAAACTTTAAAATTTTGATAAAAGCCAATTTATCAATATTTTTCTTTTAGGAGTCATGTTTTTGGTGTCATATCTAACCCAAGGTCTCAAAGATTCTCCTATGCGGTGAGGCTTGAGGTTCACTTTTTTTTTTTGCATATTGAGATCTAATTGTTGTAGTACCTTTTGTTGAAAAGTCTATCCTTTCTTCCACTGAATTACCCTCCCACCTTTGTTGAAAATTAATTAACCATATATGTGTGTTTATATCTGGACTCTCTACTTAATTCCATTGATGTCTACATCTGTCTCTATGCTGATACCACTCCTCTTACTGACCATGACAGTCGCTGACAATGAATGTCAAGACATTCCTGGAAAAAAACAAGGTGGGGGTGGGAGCACTTACTCTACCAGGTATGAAGACTTACTATAAAGCTATAGTAACTAAGACACTCTGGCACTGGAAACCAGTAGAACAGAGAAATAGAGAAACAGTAGAACAGAACAGAGAAACCAGAATAGAGAAACCAGTAGAACAGAACAGAGAGCCTCAATTTATTACAAAGCAGTTGAAAAAGGAAGGAACTGTCAATAAATGATGCTGAGAAAATCAGGAACCAAACGGGAAAAAAATAAACCTCACAGCATATGCAAAAATCAATTATAGGCAGATCATGGTGCTATATGAGAAAGGTACAGCAACAACACTTCCAGAAAATAACAAAAGAGTAACTTCATGACCTTAGGGTAGGAAAAGATTTCTTAAACAGGACATAAAAAGCACTAACCATATAAAGGAAAATACTAACTGGACTACACTAAAATTAAGAATCCAGTTCTTCAAAAGACACCATTAAGAGAATACAGCAAACCACAGAGTAGAGTGGAAATATTCGCAACACAAATAACCAAAGAAGGGCTCATTTCCAAAATACATAACTCCTATAAATTAATTAGAACAAGAAAGAAAATCCAACAGAAAACTGAGCAAGATATCTGAATAAGCACTTCACGAAAGGTTCTCCAAATGACCAAAAGACAGAAAGGTATTTAACCTCATTTGTAACTGGTGAAATGCAAATTAAAACTATAAGATACCACTATAAATCAATCCACCAGAATGGCTGAAATTAATAACACTGACAATAATGGCAAGGATATAGAACAAAAGAAACCCTCAAATACTGCTTCAGGGCATGTAAGTTTGTACAACTACATAGGAATAGTGGGCACTTACCTAGTAAAATTGCACATACGCATACTCTATCACTGAGCACTTTTATTCCTGGCTATGAAGGCATCAAAAACACATGCACCAAAAGACTTGTGTAAGAACGGTCATAGTGGCATAATTCATAATGCCCCAAAACTGGAAACAACCTAAATATCCATCATTAAAATAATGAGTAAGTTGTGATGAACAGAATACTATTTAGCAATGAAAATGACTAAACTACAGCTACACACAACAAATCTAAATCTCACAAAATGTTGAGTCAAAGAAGCCAGACATAAAAGAATATATACAACATGATTCTATGTATATAAAGTTGGAAAAACAGATAAAACTAAATAATAGAATTATATGAAGAAAAGCAAGAAAATGATTCCCGTGAAAGTCAGGACAGTAGTTACCTTTATGGGGGAAGGAATGGGTTGTGATTGGTAAGGGGCAAAGAAAGTTTTTAGAACGCTGGCAAGGTCCTAATGTTTGACCTAGATGATGGTTATACCAGTGTTTATTCCATAAGTTATCAAGCTATACATTTGTTTTATACACTTTTCTAAATGTGTGTTACATTCAAGAAGCGCTTCAAGAGGGAATTAATTCCTTCAATTGATAAGCTATAATCCCATAATAAAATTATGTTTAAGGTCCAAACTTCTACTTCGTGAAATGTTTTCACAATTTCAGAGATGTTTAACTGAAGTTCAGACAATTGAGTTACCTAATTTCCACGAAAAGGGCTTTTAAACAAAAAAGAAAAAAGAAGGAAAAAACGAAAAGAATATATATACACACACATAAAGGGGCTGTCAGATGAAAACCATTGTCTACTCATCTCGCAGCACACCATATTAAAGAAAGCTAAAAGGAATACAAGGTTTAGTTTCATTCTGGGTGAACCACTAAAAATGAGAGTTCATATGGACTTCAGGTGACAGTGATGTGTTAATGAAAGTTCACCAGTTATAATAAATGTCCCACTCTGGTGCGAGACTGATAATGGGGGAGGCTATGCATGGGTGGGGGCAGGGATTCTATGGAAAATCTCTACCTCCACTCAATTTTGCTGAAAACCTAAAGCTGCTCTAAAAAATAAACTCTTCTTTTTAAAGTGTTCAAGAGTTGCTGTATCTCTAAAGCACAGCTCTGATCATGTGTCTCCTAATTAAAAACCTTCAATAGCTAGCAACACAGTATCTCAAGATTGGAAGGAACCTTAAAAATTACTCATTCAATGCCTGGAACACAACAGGGGATGCAGTACCTCATAAAAACATTCACACCATCACCGGACAGCAATGACTTACAAAGTCCATAGGGAATAGTAAAATAGAAGGTTGCAGGAGAGGGAAAATCAAGAACACTACATGTATTTCTGGCTTGAACAACTGGTAGTGTCATTTAACAAATTAAGGAACACCAGAAAAGAGAGGAATCATACATTTAGTTTTGGATGTGCTGAGTGTAAGGGGCATCCAAGTGGAAATACTGGATAACAATAGCCCTTAGACACAGAAGAGAGGTAAAAACTGAAGACAGAAAAATGAATACTCAGCATACAGATGAAAAATGAAATAGAAAATGAGATGAATACGACCCAACAATCCCACTACTGGGCATATACCCTGAGAAAACCATAATTCAAAAAGAGTCATGTACCACAATGTTCATTGAACCACTGTTTACAATAGCCAGGTCATGGAAGCAACCTAAATGCCCATCGACAGATGAATGGATAAAGAAGGTGTGGCACATATATACAATGGAATATATTACTCAGCCATAAAAAAAACGAAATTGAGTTATCTGTAGTGAGGTGGATGGACCTACAGACTGTCATACAGAGTGAACGCAAGTCAGAAAGAGAAAAACAAATACAGTATGCTAACACATATACATAGAATGTAAAAAAAAAAAAAAGGTTCTGAAGAACCTAGGGGCAGGACAGGAATAAAGACACAGACGTAGAGAATGGACCTGAGGACATGGGGAGGGGGAAGGGTAAGCTGGGACGAAGTGAGAGAGTGGCATGGACATATATACACTACCAAATGTAAAATAGATAGCTAGTGGGAAGCAGCCGCATAGCACAGGGACATCAGCTCCGTGCTCTGTGACCACCTAGAGGGGTGGGATAGGGAGGGTGGGAGGGAGACACAAGAAGGAGGGGATATGGGGATATATGTACACGTATAGCTGATTCACTTTGTTATAAAGCAGCAACTAACACACCATTGTAAAGCAATTATACTCCAATAAAGATGTTAAAAAAATAAAAATAAAAGGTTTGTACTAAAAAAAAAAAAAAGAAGAAAGAAAATGAGATGAGCCAGAGAAATTTAAACATTTAATGAATGGTAGAAAAAGATTCAACAAAGGTGACTGGAAAGAGAGCCCAGAGAACCAGGAAGGAGAACAGAAGCATAATCTAAAGATCCCAAAAGTGAGTTTTACAAGAGAAGGAGAAATCAACTGTGTCAAACACAGCTGTAGTGGGCAATCTTAAAAATGGATCTGAATGATCTCTACCTCTGAGTACTCATGCTCTTGTGGAATCCTCTCTTGCCTGTGCTGGACCTAGTGACCCCCTTCAAATGAACAGGATACAGCAGAAGTGACAGAATGTCACTTCTGAGGTTAGGTCACAAAAAGACTGGCTAGTAACTCCCCTCCTCAATCTCCTTGATAGAGGGCTCGACCCATGTTGTGAGTAATCCTATGCAGAGACCCAAATGGCAAAGAGACTGATTTCTCCATCAAACAGCCAGCAAGGACCTCAGGCCTGCCACGAGCCACACGACTGAGCTGGACTCAGACCCTCCCCCAGCTGAGCTTTGAGATGACCAGTCCTAGTCAACACCTGATTGCAGCCTTATGAGTGACCCTGAATCCCACACTCCAAACCCAGATGCCTGCCCAAAGAAACTGTGAAACAATAAATGTTTGTTGTTTTAAGTTTGGGGGTAATTTGTTACATAGCAATAGACAACTAGTACAGATGCTAAGAGGTTAAATAAATGGATAGAAAAATAGCCAGTGTATTTAAAGAAAGCCATTAGTAATCCCAGCAAACATTTCAGTGAAATTTTGGCAACAGAAACAAGACAAATAGATTGAGAAGAAAATTACAGGTGAAGAAATGGAAACATAAAGCAAACGTAGACAACCCTCTCAACAAATTCTGGCTGTAAAGCAAAGAGCAAAGCAACTTAAAGCAAAAGGCAAAGAAAGTATGAAGCTGGAGAAGAATCTGTTGTCAAAAATGAGAGACTTTACTTAAAGTTTAAGTGATGATAAAAACAAGCCACTTGGGGGACTTCCCTGGTGGTCCAGTGGTTAAGACTCCGTGCTCCCAATGCAGGCAGTCCCAGTTCGATCCCTGGTCAGGGAACTAGACCCCGCATGCCGCAACTAAGACCTGGCGCAGCCAAATAAGTAAATAAATATTAAAAAAAAAAAAAAAAGAAGCCAGTTGGGTGGGGAAATACACTCTCAAGGAACTTCATTCCATTACTAAGAAACTCCTCTAAAAGTTCTCAGTACCTCTCTGCCTTCACTGAAAGCTGGCTTTCCCAGGATGCCTCTTCCCATGCAGCCCTTTCAAGTGGAGGCTATGAAGTCTCTCACGTGGCACACCCAATATTGGGAAACGAGGCAGGAACCCTTCTTTCTTCCACTGCCACCTCCAGACCACTATTCCTGAACCCTCATATAAAATCCTTGTTACTCTGATTTTCATGCTACTCAGCAACACAGTCTTCTACCTCCACCTCTTCACTATCAGCTAGTGATGACCTGGACACCCTCCACACTCAGCGAGGATATGCTGGCAGCTAGTTTACATCGCCACTATCTTCTACGCCACCACTCCTGGATCTTTCCAATACTATAAACCTGGATGAGGCAGCTAACACCAGTTCCTCTAACCCAGAGGTCCCCAACCTTTTTGGCACCAGGGACTGGTTTTGTGGAAGAAAATTCTCCCACGGCCGGGGTGGGGGTCGGGGGGCTGGTGGATGGTTCAGGTGGTGATGCGAGCGGTGGGGAGCGGCAGGTGACACTTCGCTCGCTCGCCCGCCTCTCACCTCCTCCTGCCGTGTGGCCCAGGGGTTGGGGACCCCTGCTCTAACCCATCATCTGCAGTAAGCAGCTCTCCATTCTCTGCGGATAGCCATTTACAACTAGTTGTGACTTCACTTAATTGTACCATTCTCCATTCAGTCATCAAATATTTAGTAAGTATCTGTTATTTGTTTAGTAGAGAACACATGACAGTCCCTGTTCTCGTGAAATCTAGGACATAATTTTTCATATTTTCCACAAAGACAGCATGAAAAGATCTAACTGAAGTCTAGACACATTACAACTACTACAGTTCCTTTATTTATCAGTCTGGGAACCATGTCAGTTCTAGAAAACTAGAATTATTGTCTAATGTGACCTAGTGAATCCATGCTGTATCCCAGCAATCACCTTTCCCCTGACAAGGCTTCTAAAACTACTTTTTAACTTTTTAAATAATCTGTTCTAAAATATTGCCATAGTTCAATTAGATTCCTCAATCTACAAGTGTGTAACTGTCCTGCCCAAAACAGTAGCCACTAGTCACAGTGGCTATTTAAATTAATTGCAATAAAATTAACAATACAGTCTCTCAGTCACACTGGCCACATTTCAAGTGTTCAAAAGGCACATGTAACTAGTGGCTACTGTATTTGATGGTCAAGGATAGAACATTTCTATCATCACACAAAGTTCTATTAAACAGTGCTGGTCTAAAGTTTTTGGTATTCACTTCCTTCTTCCCCGGAAAAAAGTTAAAATGACAGATCATTTTCCAGTCTCCTGAGCACTCTCTGGGGCTCCAAAATATCCTAAGGAATTCCATACTTCAGGATCATTATCACCATCATCAAAGTCACCATGATCAAAATCACCACCACCACCACAATGTCATCATCAGGGCAGCCGATTTTTATTGAGTACTTACTGTATTCCAAGCATTTTATTAAAAGCTTTATGAGCATTAGCTCATTTATTCTTCACAACAATCACATCAGATAGGACTATTATTCTCATCTAATGAGAGTTTAACTGAGTTTTAGACAATAAAGTTTCTCATCCAAAGTTATATAGCTAGGAAGTGACAGCAATCCACAATTAGTTTAAGCAGATTAATCATGTAATTATTTTGCCTTTTTAAGACAACACACTTTTTCACAGAAAGGAGAAGTGATGCCCACACCTCACACTGGCACTCAACATTCCAGCCAGACCGAACTATCTTCAGATCACTCTACCTGCCCTACAGCTTTCCTGCCTTTGGGTCCTGCACATGCTGTTCCCTCTGCTTGCATCCTTTGCATCTGGCCAAATACTACTCATCCTTAAGATCTCATCTCAGATCTTCCTACAATCCATCCTATGAGCCGATGTAGAACCCTGTATATCACCAATTGAAGCACTTATCACAGCAAACCACAAAATCCTGTTAACTTTTCTTCTTCTCCCACTAGAGTGAAACTCCTTAAGAATAAGGGACCCTGTCCCTTATGTATCATGGAATCCATCTGGCCTAGCCCAGGACTTGTTGGAACACAAAAGATACTCAATAAATATTTGATAAATGAAGGAATAATGAAAACAAGACACTTAGATAATCAAATCAAAGTATTCATGCAACTAAATAAACCACTAACTAATTTGACTTTTACACAAACCTATGCTCCTATTCAATCAGAGAATATTAAAAGTAACACTAAATGGCTTCACTACCATTTAACTGGAAACAAAGTAATTCACAAACGTTTTCCCCACATAATACGCAAAACAATACTTAACTTAAAAACCAAAGGTCGGGGCCTCCCTGGTGGTGCAGTGGTTAAGAATCCACCTGCCAACGCAGGAGACACGGGTTCAAGCCCTGGTCTGGGAAGACCCCACATGCCACGGAGCAACTAAGCCCATGCACCACAACTACTGAGCCTGCGCTCTAGAGCCCGCGAGCCACAACTGCTGAGCCTGCGCACCTAGAGCCCACACACTGCAACGAAGAGGAGCCCCCGCTCGCCGCAACTAGAGAAAGCCCACACGCAGCAACGAAGACCCAACGCAGCCAAAAATAAATAAATTAATTAATCTTTTTTAAAAAAAGAGAGTTTTAAAACCAAAGGTCAGGGGAATGACTGCTAATGAGTTTGGGGCTTCTTTTTGGGAGGATGAAAATGTTCTAAAATTGATCGTGGTGATAAATGTACCAAAAGAATTTAATTGTACACTTTAATGGGTGAATCGTATGGTATGTGGATTGTCTCTCAATAAAGCTGTTATTTAAAAAAAAAAAGGTCTGCAGGTAGCTAGACTTAAATTACAAAAACAAATATTAAGCCTGCAAAAAAAAAATACATAGGAGATAAAAATACTTGTTATATTTATGCAATTTTAAAATAGCTAAATGCTGTGTTATTGCACAAAATTTCACTGGTTAGGAAAAACAACAAACTGGAAACAGTGTCTGCCTTCAGGAGTAACTGGATGGGACAGAAGAGACTTATTTTTTTCCCTGTATACTTTTATAACTTCTGATTTGATACATGTATTAAAAAAATAAGTGTACATATAATTAGTAACAACAGTGTCATACCTCTCCTTAGTACAAGTATAAACTCCCAGGTTGCATATTTTGTTCTGAAAAGAATAAAGAATGAAATATATATGTTTTTAAAAATCAGTTGAAGGAAGTAAAAAACTGAAAGATTCTTACATTTGTCTCATCTCACACTAAAAAGCACTTAGTCATTTCTCTGTTATTAGACATTATAATCAGGCAGAATTCTTTCTTACCCAACAGTCTGACACATCTTTAAACAATGACACAGTTGACCATTCCCTCCTCCTTGAAAACTTCCCTTCCTTCATTTCTAGTACATCACACTCTCCTGGTCTTCCTTCTACCTCAATAACCTCTTATTAATCTCCTTTGCCGAATTCCTCTTCATTTCCCAAGAAGGTGTCCAGAAGGTAAGTTCCATGAAGGTGGGAATTTTTGTCAGCTTTGTTCACTACTGTATTCCCAAAGGCTAAAAAAAGTACCCAGAACCATACTCAATGAATAACTGTTGAATGAATAAATGAATGAATCAGCACCTCCAGGCTCACATTTTGAAAAGCCATTGAAGTAAACTATATTCCACATAACCTTTATGCTTAATTTACTTTATTACATTATATTTCTCTGAAAATTGATAATCAATACGCTGTTTATTATTTGATTAGCCAAAATACTTCATTCCCTGCTCTTTCTCCATCAATGTGTTTTACACAGTATGTGCAAAACGCACATTTAACAGCTCTTATACTACTTCTAAAAGCATAAACGTAGCATAGAAAAAGAGCAGCTGCTGCTATGGGAATTTTCACTTTTGTTTCTAGTATTAACGTTGAATTAACACAATGACATACTTACTTCAGTAATTAAAAAAAAGGGGGGGGACACCCCACTAGACTTAACTAAGATATCACAGTAACGACTAGCAAGCCACATTTCTTGAAAAATAAGACATACCAGTTTTCTCAGCCTTAAGAAATTCTAAAGAGAAATAGAACACTTCTACCCTACATTTTCCCCAAATCATATGATTGCATTCCAACAAGGAGAAGAATCACATCCCACTGTCAGCCATGGAAATGTCATTTTAGCACTATACAAAGTTTCACCGCTATTTTAGTTCACATTTGTCCCCATGTGTACCCCATTAAATCAAAGTATAATTTATAAGCCAAAACCAGATATGTGAATTTTAATCTTTCCTTCTAAGTGACTAATTCAATATCAAAACTATTATTGTACCAACTTATAATTTGACCTGTGGGAATACAATTAAATCTTTAGTTTATAATTACAAATTGGACCACACCCTTTCTCACTTAATAGCTATTATATCATCTGTTTCCTACAAGTTTCCTCAAGCAGAAATATTTGCTAGAATAGTGTGCTCATTAAGTAGGCATGTTAAAAAAGGCACCTACTGACACTCACTCTGTATATTTTTCTCTCGGGTTATGGGAAATCACTTCCCTGGCTATGTTCCCAAATAAATTGAGTAAGCCTTTGGAAAGTCACTGCTTAAACTCCATTTCATGACGGTTTCTCTTCCTCCATAAATGAATTACTGAGAGTCATGCCTACTTCCATCCATTACATAACAAATGTCAATCTCAGGGCCTGTTTTCCGAGGAAGAAATAGCTTAAATGATATTAATTGATAGGTAAGGCCAGTGAATACTGTAATCTAATAGGGAGCAGGAATCCAGAAAAGAAGATTCTGATTTAATGTGCTAGGTTGTGAAACACTGAAGTGAAGAACGTTGAACACTGTTTACTCTTACTAACATCTCCCTGTACAACGACAGACACATGCCCCCAGAATATTAGTAAAGAGCATTTTAAAAGCACCTGACTCCAAGAACGTTTCTGAGAAATTGAGGGACCTACCAAAAAAAAAAAAAAATTATTCCACTTCACTTTTAAAGTGTCTAATAAAGACATGTGCAATTGAGAAATTTTAGAAATCTCCAATAATTCTTAATTAAGTGTAAATTTACAACAATTAAACACAAAATAGCTGTCAAGGTTTACTAAAACATGAGTTGCGAAAGACAGTTGTGCTTCAAAACATTTAAGCATGTTTCGCATAATTAGCGCCAACAGAACTATTCAAATTGTTCATTGTATCCATGCAAAGCAGTCAACCAGAACCACGTGCGACTACTCCTCAGAAACGTGTCTTCCAAAGCCACCACCTGATCCTCAGGCCCTCTCTTAAGGGGCCAGGATAGAGTTCGGAAAACGAGGTGGCATAGAGATCGTTCAGGCACAGAAGAAAGACTGGAAGATAACGCCTTTAAGGAACTAAGTGTACTGGGACCTATTCCCCAATGTTGCTGCCAGAAGGAAGTTGTCTAACCCAAGATCTCGCTCTTCTTGAACGGTGTAGAACTCCAAACCCATCCACACTCACACCCCGAGCCAAAAGCAGAGGGATTCTCCCCCGCCCCTCGACGCCCCACCCGCTCCGCCTGGAGGAAAAAAAGAAAAAAAGACCCCAAATCCTAAAGTAGAGATGTGAGACCTAGTGCAATAGCTTCTCCAACTGCCTCAAAGGCAACATCCACAGCTCATCTTCCTTCTGGAAGCCAACCCTCCATCTCCTACCTGACCACTTCATAGCAGGAAAAAAACCAGAATCCTCGTCTCTTTCAACGCTGTACATCAATACCCAAACCCCAGACCCAGCCGACCGCACCCCAGCCTCCCGGGGCTCCGCGAGGCGTATCACCTCCCCACCTCGCGCGCAACACCACGCCTCAGAAGCCGGGCGCCCGCAGCCCCCGCCGCCGCCGCCGCCGCCGCCGCCACCACCGAGCTCGTCGGTGGGCTGGGTGGGGCCGCCCTCCCGGACGTCCCATCCCCCCCGCAGGGCGCGGAGGGGGAGGGGTCCCCGCGCCTCACCTACGGCTCCGCCCTCCCCGGGGGCGCGCTGCCGGGACCCAGCCAGGGCCGTGAGGAGGAGCGGGCGGAGGAGAGCCGAGGGGCCTAGCGCCAGCGACGGGCGGGAAGCTCCAGGCGCCGCCCGACCCCGAGCTGCCGCCACCGCGGCCGTCTCACCCTGCTCAGGGCTGCCGCTGCCGCTGCCGCTGCTGCCCGGGCGCCGTCGCCGCCGCCAACGCCGTCGCCACCACTACCGCCGCCGCCGCCACCACCACCACAGCCACAGCTCGGCCCGGGCGCCCGACGTCACCGCGCCCCGCCCCCTGCGCGATTCCCCAGCCCCGCCCCTGGATGACGTCAGCGCGAGCCCCGCCCCCGCCCGACCGCGCCCGGTCGGCGTCCCGCAGCCTCCCGGGAGCGCGACTCGGGCGCGCGCGGGCCTCGGGCACTTTCCGGGGGCTGGCTGGCGGGCGGGGGGCTGGCGGGCGGGGGACTGGGGGCTGCGGGCGGGGGGCTGGCGGGCGGCTGCGGGCGGGGGGCTGGCGGGCGGGGGGCTGGGGGCTGGCGGGCGGGGGCTCTGGGCTGCGGGCCGGCGCGGGCGCACACGCGCACACGGCAGGCGCCGGGCGGGCGGCGTCTGTCTCCTGCCGCTTGCCGTAGGAGGCGGTGCGGCGCAAACGGTGGGCCGCCGCCTCCGCCGCTACCTCAGTGGGCCAGTCACGCAGAGCCCGGGGCGGGCCGCCCCGAGGAGCCTGGCGCCCGCGGACAGGTGGGCTTCCCGCCCGGAGGCCCTCGGGCTGCCCGCGCGGCCCGGGAGACCCCGCCAGAAGCCTGTCCGCGGTTCGCCTCGGCGGCCTGGGAGGGAGGGTGGCGCGGACGGCTGTCCCGGTCCTCGCGGGCGGCAGCTGGCCCGGCGTCGGGCTCCCCAGTTTCTGGTACCGAAGCGCAGACGGGTTTCCTTGTCGGAGCCACGCACCGTTAATGTAAGGCCGTAGGTAAGCTATCGCTGCACTAAGAAAGTAAGAGTGATTTGAATCGTGTTTATTCCCGGCTGACGATTGTTTTATCAGTAACTCTAAACGCCCCTGAGAGCAGTTGAGTCACCGCCAGCGTCCACGCCCTCGTGGCCCCACTGTCACTCTCCCGTCCCTCGTCGGGGTTCTCGTCCCTTCATTCGTCACCTCATCCCCATCCCGCCCAGCGTCCCCCGGCCTGCTGTACAGTCGCCCCCTTCCGTAGGGTCCGCACGCGGCCGCCGCTGTCAGGACCGCTGCCGGGGGACGCTGGGTCCTGCCAAATGAAGCATCCTAAAGTGTTTCATTTTCTCGGGCACCCGACCTCACTCAGGAATAAGCCAGCTTCCTTTGACTGTTTCTCACGATCCTTCTTATCTGACTGCTGATGCGCTCCCCAGCGGCGTGGTGAGATGAAGGGAAAGCAAAGTGGACTCATCTTATCTTTCTGGTTTCCATTCTGCCGGTGTCTACGTGTGTGACCTTGGGAAAATCCCATTACTCCTGGGTCCTGCTTTTCGTAACTGTAAAAGGGGGTGTGAACGAGATGTCTCAGATCTATCCCATCCCTGAAATGTGGGGATCTGAAGAGTGTGAGGTGCTAAGCCTTGTTATTCATGCACGGGAGTACTGTCAATATCACAGACTCAGAAATTTTTTTGGTTTCTTTTTGTCATTCCACTGTTCTTTTTTCTTATTTCCTACTCTGCCCCACATATCTTTTTTTAAACCTACACTTAGGATTTTTTTTTTTTTTTTTTAAATTAAAGCTGGCTGAGTGCATGCATTCGTTGCCTCTTCTTCCTGGAACCCCATTAAAATGCTAATAAAGGAATGAAAAATGATACAAACCCGTACAAAACAGAAAATGGGAAGGGAGCCACCAAGAATTTTTTTTTTTTTTTCCTAATTTTACACACAGAAAGTGAGTGAGGTCTGATTAAACAAAATGGAAGAAACCATAATGTGGAATAGGCGTGGGGGGGGACGGTACTGTAGGTGAAGAAGGAGGCCTACCTGCCAGAAGTGATTTAGAGAAATTGAAATTTGGAGACACTGACAAGACAGAGCAAGAGTGAGAAGCAGGGCTGAAAACAAGGACACTAAATAAAGGTCTCTGTGTAGAACAGCAGAACCCGCCCTATACCTCAGATACAATAGCTAGGCATTTATCCCAGGCTAAAAGTCAAGCTTTTTCATCGTCTCTGGGGAGCATTTAATGACTAAGAGTAAAACATTCTTTAGTCTGGCACAATAGCCAGTTTCCTACCCACTCACCCTAGAGTGAAGTTGTGCAAGTTGGCAAGACCCTCCCAAGTTCTAAAGATGCGTCATCAGCATCCAACTACTTCATCTTAAATATGAACGGACAACCAGGGACTGTTAGGTGTTTAAGGGAAGTCTCCAACTTGGGGCTGGGGAAGGGAGGGAGAGGATAAGGAGAAAATGTGACCACAGAGGAAAAAGAAACTTCAGAGAACTTAAAAATATGCTCACAAACTTTTATTACAGCTATGAAACAAGGATAATGTACTCAGATAAGTAACAACCCAAGAACAAAAAGTAAGTCTTGAAATTAGAAATAGGAAAATGCCAAAATTATAAATTCACTGGAAGTGTTGAAAGGTAAAGTCCGTGCAATTTTAAGGAGAATAGAAGAAATACGCAAAGAGATGGAAATTGCAAGAGAAAATATAAGAAAAATAAAGAGTCAATCCAACAGGACTAATATTACAAGAGAAAGAGAAAAGAGAGTAAATAAAAGATGGAAAATTACCCCAAAAATAATGGAACAAAATTTCCCAGAGCTGAAAATGTCCATTAGTGGAGAGGAAAAACAACTTTGTGAAATGTTAAAACTCTAAAGATATAGAGAAAATCCTGAATTTCCAAAGGAAAAAGGTGACCCATAGGCACCTCCCTGGTGGTCCAGTGGTAAAGAATCTGCCTTCCAATGCAGGGGACGCAGGTTCAATCCCTGGTCGGGGACCTAAGATCCCACATGCTGTGGAGCAACTAAGCCGGTGTGCCTCAGCTAGAGCCCACATGCCACAAACTACAGAGCCCACGTGCTCTGGAACCCATGCACCACAACCAGAGAGAGAGAGAAAATCTGCACACCACAACTAGAGAGAAGCCTGCGCACCACAGAAAAAAGCCCGCACACCTAAAGGAAAGATCCCGAGTGCCGCAACTAAGACCCGACGCAGCCAAAAGTAAATAAATAAATAATAAATTAAAAAAAAAAAAAAGTGACCCGTAGAAGAGTAAGACTCACGCTGCAATTAGAATTCTTACCAGCAACACTAGATATGAGAAGATAACAATGACCTTCAAGTTTCTGAGGGAAATATTTCTTGAACTTCAAATTCTAAGAATTTTTTTATTAAAAAAAGCCTCTATTCCTAGCTGAATTATCATTAAGAGAGCAAAATGAAAACATTTTCAGATATGCAGAGACTCATAAAGTCAAACTCCCACATAGGCTTTTTTTCAAAATTTAAAGATGAGGTAGAAATGAGGTTTCTGACAGCATCACTATCCAGGATTCACTAGATCTAATTCAGTAGTAAAGGGAAGTCCCAAGAGCTAGGCTAGATTCAGATGGAAGGATAGGAGTTCTGGGAGAGAATTCAACTGAATAATTACTATGATAAAAAGCTTAGAAAATGCTGGTTTCTGGTGTTCAACTTTTAGACCAAACCTGTTAATAAATTATAATCTTGCTGTAGTTAAAGCATAGTTTATAAATTATACCAGTGTTGACAACATAAAGGTAAAAATACAGCTGGCAGTTTAAGATGTGAAACATAGGAAAGGTAGAGGTAAAGGGAAAAGCACTCAGGAGACGATGTGTGTAGTTGGCAGAATAAGAAGCGGTTGCTAAAGTGTACTGTTAGAAGTAGGAAAAGTGACCAGTGGAGGAGCAAGGAATTATTAGGCTTACTGAGAGGATAGGAAGACACGAGGTACAGGGTTTATAATTAAGCTAAATCGTCATCAAGAAATAACAGAAGACCTAATATCGTTAAAATAAGCAGTACTCCTCCATTTGTTCTGCACATTCTATGCAATCCTATCAAAAATCCCAGCTGCCTTTTTTTATTTCTAGAAATTGACAAGCAGATTCTAAAATTCACATGGCAATGCAAGGGACTCAGAATAGCCAAAAGAATCTTGAAAAAAAAAAAAGTTAAAACACTCATTCTTCCTGCTTTCAAAACTGACTACAAAACTACAATAATCAAGATGGTGTGTTGTAGCAGAATAATGATAGACGTATATATCATGGAAAAGAATTGAGACTTCAGAAATAACCCACACATTTATGGACAGTTGATTCACTGGGAAAATAATAGTCTTTTCAACAAAGGGTGCTGGGACAGTTGTATAACCACATGCAAAAGAATGAAATTGGACCCCTACCTCACAAACGCAAAAATTAATTAAAGGAACTTCCCTGGTGGCGCAGTGGTTAAGAATCCGCCTGCCAAGGCAGGGGACATGGGTTCAACCCATGGTCCAGGAAGATCCCACATGCCACAGAGCAACTAAGCCCGTGCGCCACAACTATTGAGCCTGCGCTCTAGAGCCCACGAGCCACAACTACTGAGCCTGTGTGCCACAACTACTGAAGCCCACGTGCCTAGAGCCTGTGCTCTGCAACAAGAGAAGCCACCGCATTGAGAAGCCCATGCACCGCAACGAAGAGTACCCCCGCTCACCGCAACTAGAGAAAGCCCGCGCGCAGCAGTGAAGACCCAACGCAGCCAAAATTAATTAATTAAATTTTTAAAAACTTAATTCAAAATGGATCATAGACCTAAATATAAATGCTAAAACTATAATACTCTTAGAAAAAAACAGGTGTAAACCTTCATGACCTTGGATTAGGCAATAGTTTCTTAGCTCTGAAGCCAAAACCGTACGTGACAAAATTTTAAAATTGGACTCCATCAAAATCGAATATACAAAACTTTTGTTTATTCAGCTTTAAAAAGTATGGTGAGCTTTTAAGACATTATGCCAAATGAAATAACCCAATCACAAAAGGACTGTATATTGTATGATTTCATTTATATGAGGTACCTAGAATAGTAAAATTCATAGAGACAGAAAGCAGAAGGGTGGTTGCCAGGGGTTGGGGGAAGGCAGATGGCCATTTGCAAGCCAACCAAACCTGCCAACACCTTGATCTTGGATGTCCAGCCTCCAGAAATGTGTGAAATAAATTTCTGTTGTTTATGCTGCCCAGTCTGTGATACTTTGTTATGGCAGCCTCACCAGACTAATACAGATTTTGGTACTGAGAAGTGGGGTACTACTGTAACAAATACCTTAAAAATGTGGAAGGGGCTTTGGAAGTGGATAATGAGTGGAGGGGAAGATTTCTGAGGTGCATGTTAGGAGAAGCCTAGATTGCCTTGAAGAGAGACTCTTGGTAGAAATGTAAACATTAAAAGGTGACTGTAGTGAGATCTCAGAAATGAGGAGCGTGTTACTGGAAACTGGAGGAAAGGTGACCCTTATTATAAAGTGGCAGAGAACTTGGCCAAACTGTTTCCTAGTGTTCTGTGGAAGGTAGAAATTAAAAGTGATAAACTGTGATATTTAGCTGCAGAGATTTCTAAGCAAAGTGTTGGTGGTGCGGCCTGATTTCTTCTTACTGCTTATGGTATACAGGAGGTGAGAGATAAATTAAAGGAGTTGTTAAGCAAAAAGGAACCAGAACCTAAAGATTTGGAAAATTCTTAGCCTATCTGCAATATTGTAACTTGCAAGAAATATATACTGGTGAGCATTTTGTAATATGTTTAAATGTCAAATCACTGTGTTGTACACCTGAAACTAACATGTACATATCATACAATACATCAACTATACTTCAATTTAAAAAAAAGAAGTATACATTTGGTCATTCAGATGACCAAAATATATCTCATATTTGGTCTTCATCCAAAGTTCTTGACTCACAGCTCCCAAAACCCTTGGAATTTCCTGAGGGATAAGACCAATGGGAACTTCTCTTGTCATAATGTTTGGTCTCTACTCCTCAGTTCCTGAAATCACTTTCAGAGTCATAAAGGTAAAATGGATGTCTTGTTATTTGTAACAAGCCCCTTTCTACCACAACAGGATTTATGTTAATGAGGTGACTTTTGGAAAGCCCTAAGTATGGGGGCTGGTCAGCAAAGAACCAACCATGAATACAGGATTGGAACTTTCAGTCCCACCCCCTGACCTCCAGGGAGGGAAGAGAGGCTAGAGGTTGAATCAGTTGCCAATGACCAGTGATTTGATCAATTATGTCTATGTAATGAAGACTCCACAACACTCAAAAGGGCAAGGCTCAGAGAGCTTCCGGTTGGTGAACACCTGGATAAGTGGGGAGAGTGACACACCAGGGGAGGGTGTGGAAGCTCTGTGCCCTTTCCCCATACCTTGCCCTATGCATCTCTTCCATCTGGCTCTTCCTTTTATAATATCCTTTTATAACAAACCAGTCATCCAGTATGTAAAAATGTTTCTCTAAGTTCTATGAGCCACTCTGGGAAATTAATCAAACCCAAGAAGGGGGTCATAAGAACCTTTGATTTATAGCCATCAGTCAGAAGTACAGTTCACAACCTGGGCTTTCAATTGGCATCCTGAGTTGGGAGAGATCGTTGGAACCTCCAGTTTGTGGCCAGATGGTCAGAAGCACAGGTAACAACCTGGCTTGCACCTGGCATCCTGAGAGGGCAAGAGGGGTGTACAGCAGTCTTGTGGGACTGAGCACTTAACCTGCAGAACCTGATGCTGTCTCTGGGTAGATAGTGTCAAAATCGAGCTGAGATGCAGGACACCCAGCTGGTACCCAGAGACTTGCTCCTTGGTGATGTTGGGAAACCACCCCAACTCCTCACATGTTGGAATTAGGTGTAGAACCCAATTACTATCCATATTACGAAAAAAGAAGAAGTATGTTCTGGAGAATACGTCAAGGGTGTGGCTGGACAGTCATTTGATAAAGAGGTCATGGGTGCAACTCATGGATTTAATCAGTCATCTCATAAGTAACCAGGAATAGAAATAAGATTATACCAGTAGAAACACTGCCAGTTTGGACTAAGGGGCATAGAGACAACAAAATGGAGGAATACTGTCAGGCTTCTGGGAGTCTACAGGACAGGACAATAGAGCTATCTGGCTGCCAATTCACATCACCCTTCAAGAAAAGTGAGAAATGACACCAAAAGTGATTCAGAGATCAACAGGGCTGCTACTCCAGCCATCAGCCCAGAGAGAACAGGTCTGGGGGGCAAGCTGTCTCCTTGGTTTCAGTGGGGCCTGCTACCAACCAGTGCCTCGGGAATAAAGCTGATGCCCAGGGCTGAGGGGGTGGAGCTACCACCCAGGGCCAAGGGGATGAGGTTGCCACCCCAGTGGGCCTGGAGGGCAGAGCATTGAGCCCAAAAGGATTACTCTTGAGCCTTAAAATCTAATGAAATGTGCCTTGCTGGGTTTTGTACTCGCTTTGGACCCATTTCCCTTTCTTCTTCCTGATTTCTCTCTTTTAGAATAGAATATCTCTCTATGCCTGTCTCACCAGTGTATTTTGGAACCACATAACTTGTCTGATGTCGCAGGCTCACAGCTGGCAAGGAGTTTTGCCTTCGAGTGAATCACATCTCAAGTCTCAACCATACCTGATGATTTTCAGGTGAGACTCTGCACTTAGAGTTGATGCTGGAATGGGTTAAGACTTTGGGATGTGGGTGAATGTGTTTACCTGTGAGAAGGACAAGAATTTTGGGTATCCAGAGGGCAGACTGTTTTGGACTGAGCTGCGTTCTCCCAAAATTTATGTGTGGAAGCCCTAACCCACAATGTGACTATATTTGGAGACAGGGCTTTTAAAGAGCTGGTTATGGTTAAACGAGGTCATATACAGTCTGTGGTATTTTGTTATGGCAGCCCTAGTAGACTAATTCAGACACCACCAGGAAAGTGAGAAGACAATACACAGAATGGGAAAAAAATTTGCAAGCACATATCTGATATTATATCCAGAATATGTAAATAATTCTTACAACTCAACAATAAAAAGACAACCCATTAAAAAATGGGTACAGGATTTGAATAGATATTTCTCCAAAGAAGATACATAAATAGCCAATAAGTACATGAAAAGATGCTCAACATCATCAGTCATTAGGGAAATGCAAATCGAAACCACAGTGAGAAACCACACCCACTAGGATGGCCATAATCAAAAAGAGTGTAACTGTTAGTGAGGATTTAGAGAAATCAGAACCCTCATACACACCTGGTGGAAATGTAAAATGGTGTAGTCACTTTGTAAAACAGTCTGACAGTTCCTTGAAATGTTAAATATAGAGTTACCATAAGACCCAGCAATTCTACTCCTAGCTATATACCTAAAAGAATTTAAAATATCCACACAAAACCACAAACTTTTGTGTATGAATATTATAGCAGCATTATTCATAATAGCTGGACAGTGGAAACTAAATCATGAATAAATTCAAAAAAAATAATAATTCTTAACAAATTGCTGACCTGCAAGAAAGTAAAGGAATTGCCCTCAAAGACTCAGTGGCTTATAAACAGCAAATATTTATTTCTAAGTTAGTTGGGATTTGACAGCTGGAGGGAGGGGCAGTCAGCTGCTGTGGTGTGCTCGAGGTACGAATCAGTTCCACACGTCTCCCATTCAAGGAACCAGACTAAAGGAGCAGTAGTCACCTGGGTTGTATTTTCCTCATGATGGAAAACAAGCATACAAGAGGCTAAGCCACAGAATCACTTGAAGGTTCTGCTCAGGTGTGTCACATGTCCTGTGTGCTCACACTTCATTAACCAAAGCAAGTCACACAGCCAGGTCCAACATAATGGTGCGGGAAAGTATACTCCTTTCATGGAGTAGAGGAAAGGAAGAAAAAAGGGAAGGAAAAAGACATGCCTTTCCCTTTAAGAAAACTTCCTAAAAAATTGTGCACACCACTTCCTTTTATATCCCATGGTAAGAGCTTAGTTCATGGTCATTCCTTGCTGAAGGGCAAATTGGAAATATAGACTTTATTGTGGATGGTCATGTACCCAGTTAAAATTAAGAAGTTATATTACTAAAATAAGGAGAAAATGACTATTGAGAGACAACTATCAATCTGCCACAAACTTCTAAAACAATTAACTGATATTTAAAAACTTAATAGGGACTGCCCCGGTGGTGCAGTGGTTAAGAACCTGCCTGCCAATGTAGGGGACACGGGTTCCAGCCCTGGTCCGGGAAGATCCCACATGGCGAGGAGCAACTAAGGCCATGAGCCACAACTACTGAGCCCGCGTGCCACAACTACTGAAGCCCGCCTGCCTAGAGCCTGTGCTCTGCAGCAAGAGAAGCCACCGCAATGAGAAGCCCGCGCACCGCAACAAAGAGTAGCCCCTGCTCGCCGCAACTAGAGAAAACCCATGCGCAGCAATGAAGACACAACGCAGCCAAAAATAAATAAATGAAATAAATAAATGTATAAACAAATAAATAAAGACAGGGAGGATAGAAAAGGCAGTCTCCTACTTTAAATCTACTTAGAGTCCCTTAAGGAGAATCTAGAGAAAGGAGGTAAGCATCTGTTCATATAATGGGTTCATACAATGGGTGAGGACTTTCCAAACCAATAAGAGACATAAATCTATAGATCAGGAATCACTAAGAACAGGACCAGTAAAAAGAAATCCAATCTAGATACAGTGTAGTGAAACCGAGAACATAAAAGGCAACACATCTTAAAGTCAGTTGCATTAGTTTCCCAGGTCTGCTGTAACAAAGTGCCAGAAACTGAATGGCTTAACATCACAGGAATTTATATAGTCTCGCAGTTGTAGAGGCTGGAAGTCCAAACTCCAGGTGTCAGCAGGACCTTGGTCCCTGTGAAGGAGAGGGGAGAACCCTTCCCTCCCCTCCCTAGTTTCTAGTGATTTGCGGCAGTCCTTGGCATTCCTTAGCTTGCATCTGCAGCGCTTCAGTGCCTGCCTCCCCATCACATGGCATTCCCCTTTTGAGTGTCTGTGTCTCTCTTCCTCTTCTGATAAGGCACCCAGTTATATTGTATTAAGGGCCCACCCTTCTCCAGTACGGCCTTATCTTAACTAATGGTGTCCACAATGACGCTCTTTCAAAATAAGGTCACGTTCTTAGGCACTGGGGATTAGGGCTTTAACCTATCTTTCTGAGGAATACAATTCAACCCATAACATGAGACAAATAAATATCAGCTTACTTACAAAGGAACAGTAATTGGCTGACGACAAACTTATGAACACACAAGGGAAGCTGGAAGACAGAATAATCTCTCCAAGTGCTGTGAGACAATAACTGTCATCTCACAATTGTGTACCCAGTAACACTAATTTCTAAGATCAAGGACAAAATAAAGACATTTTCAAGTAAACAAAAGCACATGGTTTATTACCAATTGATCTTCATTAAAGGAAAATCTAAATGATACTTCAAAGGAAAATAATCCTGCAGATGAGGATCCAGAGGCATACACAGCTGCAGTCTGTGCCAACAAAAGGGGTACAGGGGGACTTAAAGGGGCCAAAGCTAAAAACAGAATCTGACTACCAAGTGGGAAGCATGTCTGCACTGATAGGAACCCAGGGTTTTTCTTCCCCCTGGGGGTCTCATGATCATTAACCATCTGTGTCAGCAAAAGGCAGTCTTCCAGCTTTCACATCAGATGGAGGCAAGGGTAAAAGTTGATAGGAAACTTACATGACTTGGGTGCATTCCTGTGAGTGGGCTATAGCTCAGTCATGCAAAAAGGGGAGGGGTAGGACTGTGGGCCTAAGACGGGGCTGACAAAATGGATTCAGTGCGGTTCAGCCACACAGCATCACTGGGGACCATGACAAGAGCAGTTTATTCAGGTGGTTGAGTTGAAAGTTTGATTAATTGGTTCAAGAGAGAGTGGGATGGGTGGAAGTACAAGTTGTGAGTATTAGCAATTCTTTAGAGAACTTCTGTTATAAACAGGAGTGGGGAAATATGAGGTCAACATTATGTTCCCCTGTACCTTTCTCCTATTCCCAAATTCCACCTGACGTCATCCACTTCTGGTCACTTCTGGTTTGGGATACTTGTACGTGGAGGCATACTGGCTGGTATAATAGTTTGGGATTCCCCCTTTATTACCTATTTTATTTGTATAATGAGAAGATAACTAAACTTACGTATTAAGTGTTACGTATCTCTTACAGCATTTTAACTCCAAAATTGCAGAGAGGAGTATGAGAATAGTTTTTTAATCATTATTTCACCATACACAATATTATCTAACTTTACCTCTTATATTTGAAGTTTTTTATACCTGATTAATGTCCATATTTATGTGTAGGTGAAAAATAATTTACCACAGGAAGGTTTATAGTTATAGTTTTATGTCAAATTATATAACCACAAATACTAGAAGGCAGTATAGCAGAGTCTCAGGGGCAAGAGCTCTGGAATCAGACTGCCTGGGTTCATATTCTGGCTTAACCTATCCAGGCCCAATTTCCTTATCTAAACTGGAGATAATAATTGTAAAGGTATTATAAGGATTAAATGGGGAAATACATGTAAAGTGCTTAGACTAGTAAACACTTACTAAGTATATAGTTAAGTCCTTGATAAAGTTAACTAGTGTTATTACTAAGCAGTGAATCAACTGTCAGTAAGAGAAGACCTGACTTACAGTGGCTTAAATAAGAAGGGTTTGTTCTGCTCACACAGCAGGCACCCTGAAGATAGGTGGCTGCTAAAATTTGCTCATTTCTACAATGCCAGGGCTTGGCCTCACTTCAGTTCCCTTCGACTTTCCCTCATGATTACACCACCACCAATCACCACATTCTCAAAGAAAGGCATTCAAAGGCAGAAAGCAGGAGGCAAGGAAACAGAATTTCTGCCCCTGCGCCTTTCTCCTTTTAGGGAGGAAACCACCACTCTGTGTGTTGTGTTGTGTTCTTCAAGATTGTCTTAGTTTGAGAAAGCCCTCTGGCTAAGAAATGGAGGTGCTGCCTTTTGGTGGTCAGGCAGTCCTAAGTGCACTGATGTGGTCCACGTGAGGGGCACGGAAGGGCGAGGCACCAGCTTGCTGCTACAGCTGTCTAAAGGGCATCTGATGTGGTACATATATACCTGGAATACTGCTCAGCTGTAAAAAAGATTGAAATAATGCCATTTCAGCAACATCAATGGACCGAGAGATTATCATACTAAGTGAAGTAAGTCAGACAGAGAAAGACAAATACTATATGATATCACTTATATGTGGAATCTAAAATATGACACAAATGAATTTATCTACAAAACAGAAACAGGGCTTCCCTGGTGACGCAGTGGTTAAGAATCCGCCTGCCAATTCAGGGGACACGGGTTCGAGCCCTGGCCCAGGAAGATCCCACATGCCACGGAGCAACTAAGCCCGTGCGCCACAACTACTGAGCCTGCGCTCTAGAGCCCGTGAGCCACAACTACTGAGCCCACGAGCCACAACTAATGAAGCCCACGCACCTAGAGCCCGTGCTCTGCAACAAGAGAAGCCACCGCAATGAGAGGCCTGTGCACCACAAGGAAGAGTAGCCCCCGCTCGCTGCAACTAGAGAAAGCCCGCGTGCAGCAACAAAGACCCAACGCAGCCAAAAATAAATTAATTAATTAATTAAAAAAAAAACAGAAACAGACTCACAGACATAGAGAACAGACTTGTGGTTGTCAAGAGGGAGAGGGTAGGGGGAGGGATGGATTGGGAGTTTGGGATTAGCAGATACACACTACTATATATAAAATAGATAAACAACAAGGTCCAACTGTACAGCACAGGGAACTATATTAAATATCCTATAACAAACCATAATGGAAAAAAAAATTTTTTTAATAAAGGGCATCTAAAATCTTACACATTCAAGAACACACTTCTAATTTCTACTCCCAAACCTGCTCTTCCCACATGTTCCCCATCTCAGTAGGTGGCAACTCCATCCTTCCTGTTACTCAGACCAAATGTTGGAGTCCTCCTTAATTCCTCTGTCTTACACATCACATTCAATTACACTGTAGTTAATTAATCCTGTCAGATCTGCCTTCAGATTCTGTCCAGAATCCAACCGCTTTCATCACCCCTGTCATCACCATGCTGACCCAACCCACCATCGTTTCTTGCCTGTATTATTTCAGTAGTTTCCTGACTGCTCTCCACTTTCTCCCCCACCATCCTTTTAAAAGCCAAATCATAATTATGTCACCTTCTTGCTCAAAACCCTGCAGTCTCACTCAGAGTAAAACCCAGTTTCTTCTCATGGCCTGTAACTCTTCTAAGAGATTTAGTCCTCTCCAGCTCTGCCCTTGCCTGCTACTCGCCCTCTAGCTCAGGCTGCCCCAGCTGCACTGACCTACTTGCTGTTCGTCAGTCATGCCGAGCATGCTCCCACCTCAAGACCTGCCCCTTCTGAGGGGCACAGTCTTCTGCCACAGAGCTTCCAGGCTTGATTCCTCACTTCCTTCAAGTCCCCGAAGTCACCACCCTGAAGCCATCCCTGCCCCTCTCCGTACTCCCTGCCCCCCTCGCTGTTTTAGTTTTCTCCATCTAACATGCTATACATGTGTATTTATATACATGGATGTACTATGCTTCTTTATTTATTTTCTATCTCTCCCACAGAAATGTAAGTTCTGTGAGGGAAGGGACTTTCTTTTTTTCCCTGTTTTACCCCTAGTGCTTGGAACCTAGTAGGCACTTGGGGGAAAAAATGCTGAATGAGTAAATGAATGAGAAAACAATATTATTTAAAAAAAAAAAAGCTAACTGCCTGATGACCGGACTGCAGCCGTGACACAAACTGCTCCCTCTTTTTTTTTTAACAGAAACCATTCTATTTATTTTTTTTTTATTTATTTATTTTTGGCTGCGTTGGGTTTTAGTTGCGGCATGTGGGATCTTTCTTTGCAGCGCATGGGCTTCTCTCTAGTTGTGGCACACGGGTTCCAGAGCGCATAGCCTCAGTAGTTGCGGCATGCAGACTTAGTTGCCCTGCTGCGTGTGGGATCTTAGTTCCCCAACCAGGGATCAAACCCACGTCCCCTGCATTGGAAGGTGGATTCTTAACCACGGGACCACCAGGGAAGTCCCAGCAAACAATATTGAACATTCAGGTTGCTTCAAACTTTGTGTGTACAAGGCCTTGTGCATTTTCTTTCCGTGTTCTATGATTAATACCTTTTATGAATAATTCTCAAAATGAGATTATTGAATAGGAAGGTAAAGGCATTTTTTGGCTTTTAATAAAAATAATCAAATTGTTTTCCAGAATATTTAAACCAGTTATGTAGAGGGCACCAGTTATATGATGGTCCTGCTAGGCATTCTACGTTTAAACTTTTCCATAAATTTTATAGGAAAGACTAGAAAAATTGATTATTTTTCCATATTTATTTATAACCATCAATAGTACTGTTACTTTTTTCTTTTCAGTTTTATTGAGATATAATTGACATACAGCAATGTATAAGTTTAAAGTGTACAGCATAATGATTTGATTTACATACATCGTGAAATGATTATCACAATAAGTTTAGTGAACATCCATCACCATATGTAGATACAAAAATTAAAGAAAAAAAAATTTTTTCCTTTTGATGAGAACATCAATGTATTTTTAAATAAATTAATTAATGTAATATAAATATTACTTTAAAAAATTAAAATCTCACCCACAGGCTTTCTCAGGTTCTTTCACCTTTTTGGTTCTGACCTATCCTTAGCTGACCTTAATTAAAGGTGAACTTAGTAACCTACTTAAGACAATGCTTCCTATGTTCCTCCACTAAGTGTCATACTGGCCTCACAAGTTCTGGATTCTAAGTCCTGTTTATTAGCTTTTATCGTGGTTATAGATTCTCACGCTGGAGGGAAAAGCTGTTTTCTCTGCCTCCATGACTATATGCCCTTTTTAAAACTACCATGCCCCTGTCCGCAATACGTTCTTTATCCTCTAATAATATGAATACAAGTATAGCTTATACATGCACACTTGAGTATACTTTATACAGCTGTAAATATTTACATAGAATGAGAGTAGTTATATATAATCATACATGTATTTTTTGTGGTTCAAGATCTCAGCAAGGGATGTACCTGGCTTTGGTTATCGATGAGAAACGTAGCCAATAGAACATTCAAATTACTCTGATACCCCATCCAAAATAACTCAGTTGTTAGGTCACTTTCTTCAGATACCACCTTGTCTCTTGATCCACCTACTCCCAGATGTTATTCTAAATTACCATTTGCAGTCACTTCTCACAATGCCCACTCCCAGCTGCCTTTCTAAATCAACATTTCACAGTTCCTGCTTTGTTGCTGTTCTTTCTAGTTGTCATTTTAATCTGAGAGCTAATTATCTTTGTCAACCACCATTCCTCATAAGCCAGACTTTCAAACTGCAAGGCTTTCAGGAAGTCATTTGGTTAAATATTCCCTCATTTTTGGTTATAAATGCCTTGCTTTTTATTTTAAACTATGGAAAGCTTCATGACTGTATTAGATTGTGCTAGATAAGAATCCAGTGACCACACTAATCAGCAAAATGATTGTGACTCTGGAAACCAAGACTAAATTGCAGTTATATCACTGGAAGTATAGGTGGGATGTATGAAGACCTTTCTCAGTGCTCACTGATGTGACATTTAAGTCAATAGAATGGAAGTAACAGTTCCTAAATTATCATCTATAGATAGATAGATAGATAGATAGATAGATAGATAGATAGATAGATAGATAATTGTGCCTAGTAAACCTTTCTACATAGTTTCTTCATTTTGCCCTTTCTAGATTTTGTACTTCACTCTTAATATTGTAAAAACATACTTGTTTTTTGCATTCTTGTAATGCAAATAACATGTTCAATTATGAATATATATATAAGTGAATATTTTCATGTTTTATCTAACATTTGACATATATAATTCAATTAGTGCAATCCCACCAAATTCTCATTTAAATAAAATTATTGACCATTTTACTTTTGGTATGAATCAATTCTCATTGTTGGAATGTTAAATGATTCTTTGGTGTTGCTCGGATGCAAAAAAAAAAACAAAAAAAAAAACCCTAAAAGCATGTATTTTTTTTCCTACAAAACTCACTAATTCTTCATTTGTTCAACAACTATTTATTGAATTTCTGCTGTGTGCAAAGTATAGTTCATGATAGTGAGGATATAGTGGACAAACTCTCTGCCCCCACTGAGCTTGTATCCCTATAGGGGTACTATATTACTAGTATTACTAGTATATTACCAGTATTTACTATTAATATAGTTATACTATAACTATATTACAAAGCTATAGTAATCAAAACAGTACAGTACTGGCTTTAAGACAGGCACATAGACCAATGGAACAGAATTTGGAGCCCAGAAATAAGCATATACAGTCAACTAATATTTGACTAGGGAGCCAAGAATACTCAACAGGGAAAAGATAGTTTCTTCAATAAACAGTGCCGGGAAAACTGGATATTCACATGCAAATAAATGAAACTGTATCCCTATCTTACACCACTCACAAAAAATTAACTCAAAGTGGATTAAAGACTTAAATGTAAGACCAGAAACAGTAAAACTCATAGAAGAAAACGTAGGGTAAAAGCTTCTTGACATTGGTCTTGGCAACAATTTTTTGAAAGACAAGCAACAAAGCAAAAATCAATAAGTGGCACTATAACTGGGAGCTCCCTGGCGGTCCAGTGGTTAGGACTCAGTGTTTTCACTGCCATGGCCCGGGTTCAATCCCTGGTCAGGGAACTAAGATCCCACAAGCTGCGTGGCACGTAAAAAAACAAGTGGGACTATGACAAACTAAAAAGCTCTGAACAACAAAAGAAACAATCCAAAAAATGAAAAGACAACCTACAGAATGGGAGAAAATATTTGCAAACCACATATCTGATAAGGGCACTAATATCCAAAATATATCAGGAACTCCTACAGCTCAATAGGAAAAAAAACAAATAATCTGATTAAAAATTAGAGAAAGGAGCTAAATAGACATTTTTCTAAAGAAAACATACAAATGGCCAACAGGTACATGAAAAGATGTTCATCAGGAAAATGTAAGTCAAAGCCACGAGATATTGCCTTACAACTGTTAGAATAGCTGTTATCAAGAAGACAAGAAATAACACAGTTGGCAAGGATGTGGAGAATGTAAATTGCTACAGCCACTATGGAAAAAAATTAAAAATAGAACTACCATATGATTCAGCAATTCCACTTCTAGGTATTTATCCAAAGGAAACAAAAACACTAACTTGAAAAGATATGTGCACCCCCATGTTCATTGCAGCATTATTTACAATAGCCAAGATGTGGAAACAACCTAAGTGTCCATGGATGGATAAATGGATAAAGAAGATGTGGTACATACATACACAATGGTATATTACTCAGCCATAAAAAATTAATGAAATCTTGCCATTTGTGACAACATAGATGGACCTTGAGGGCATTATGCTAAGTGAAATAAGTCAGGCAGAGAAAGAGAAATACTGTATGATCTCACTTATATGTTGAATCTAACAAAACCCTCAAACTCATGGAAACAGAGAGTAGATTGGTGGTTAGGGAGTGGGGACGGGGAAGGATGTCTGAAAATGGTCAAAGGGTACCAACTTCTAGTTGTAAGATGAATAAGTTCTGGGGGTGTACGTACAGCATGACGACTGGTTAATACTGCATTGTATACTTCAAGTTGCTAAGAGAGTACATACTAAAAATTTTCACCACACACACACGCAAACACACAAAGGTAACAATGTGAGGTGATGGATGGGTTAACTAACATTTTTCTGGTCATCATTTCACAGTACATGTGTATATCAAATCATCACATTATACACCTTAAACTTACATAATGTAATAAAGGGAAAAAAAGAAAAATGTGTAAATATATATTGGTCTCTGTCCCTGCTTCCTGGCACAGAGCTCCTAAAACTCTTGTATCTTCCTAAGTGGTAAGAGTGCTAAGAGCATCTTTTGTTCTAACATTTGGTTGTTGACCCTGGTTTGTGACACAGAGATTTAGGAATCCTTTGGCATTTCCTGCATGATAGGAGTGTCTTTTGTTCTAATGAGGTGACTCTGGGTGGGCTTCTAAATAACTTCAGGATGGGGCAGGGGAGGTGCTGGTCACCAGAAAGACCAAGCCATGATTAGAAGGTTGGAACATTTAGTCCACACCCCCCATCCTCTGAGAAGGCAAGAGGGGCTGGAGACTGAGCTAATGATCGATCATGCCTATGTGATGAAGTCTCCATAAAAATCCCAAAATTGGGGTTTGGAGAGCTTATGGTTGGTGAACATATCCATGTATTGGGAGGGTGGCACACCCCAACTCCATGGGGACAGAAGCTCCTGTGCTTGGGACCCTCTCGACCCAGTTCCTACATATCTTCTCATCTGGCTATTCATCTTGTATCCTTTATCATGTCCTTTGTTACATAATAAACTGGTAAACCTAAGTAAGTGTTTCCCTGAGTTTTGTGACCTCTTCTAGCAAATGATCAAATCCAAGAAGGCCAGTAGTGGGAACCTCTGATTTGTAGACAACTTAGAATTGGTGGATAGCTTGGGGACCTATTATTTGCATATGGCGTTTGAAGTGAGGGGCAGTCTTGTGGGACTGAACCCTTAACCCGTGGAGTCTGCCTAACTCCAGTTAGTGTCAGAACTTAATGGCGTTGTAGGACGCCCAGCTGGTGTTGTAGAGAATTGCATATGTGGAAAACCCACACATTTGGTGTTGGAAGAATGAGTGTGTCAGTATTATGAGAGTAAAGGAGAAATACACAGGAGGAAGAGGGTAGTTTTTCCCTTATACCTTCTCACTCATTTCATTTCATTCTTTGCAAAGTCACCTTATCAGAGACGCCTTCCCCAAATCATCACTCGCATCTAAACAGTACCACCGTTCTCATCATGCTAGCTCCTGCCTCAGTCTTCGTCATAGCCCTTCCTTCTACCAGCCATACCGTATATTTGTTTGCTTGCTCACCCTTTCTCTGCCTTCTAGGATACAAGCTCCATGGGAGCCTGGACTTTGTTCTTTGCTCCATCTTCAGTGCCTGCATTGGTGTCTTTCACATAGGAATGGCTTAATAAATATTTATTTGATGAAAGATGAATAAATGAATGAATGAGAAATACTAACCATTTACTATACTATGGGAACCCTTGACTGGTAAAATATTTTGAAGTGACGTGTTATACAGCACTCTACACAAAACAGAAGAAAGCCACACATCTCACATGGAAGCTTAAGACCATTTTAACTACATAAATGAACACTTTCCTTTAAAAAAATTGTTCTTCTATGTCCAGCAAAGGAAAACGATCAACAAAATGAAAAGACAACATGTGGAATGGGAGAAAATATTGGCAAATGATGTGACTGACAAGGGGTTAATATCCAAAATATATAAACAGCTCATATAACTCAATATCGAAAAAACAAACAACCCAATCAAAAAATGGGCAGAAGACCTAAATAGACATCTTTGCAAAGAAGACATACAGATGGCTAACAGGCACATGAAAAGATGCTCAACATTGCTAATTATTAGAGAAATGCAAATCAAAACCACAATGAGGACTTCCCTCGTGGCGCAGTGGTTAAGAATCCGCCTGCCAATGCAGGGGACACGGGTTCGAGCCCTGGCCCAGGAAGATCCTACATGCCGCGGAGCAACTAAGCCTGTGCACCACAACTACTGAGCCTGCGCTCTAGAGCCCACGAGCCACAACTACTGAGCCCGTGTGCCACAACTACTGAAGCCCACGCTCCTAGAGCCCATGCTCCGCAACAAGAGAAGCCACTGCAATGAGAAGCCCGTGCACCACAACAAAGAGTAGCCCCCGCTCGCCACAACTAGAGAGAAAGCCTGTGCACAGCAACGAAGACCCAATGCAGCCTAAATAAATAAATAAATAAATGTATTTTTAAAAACCCCACACAATGAGGTCAGAATGGCCATCATCAAGAAGTCTCCAAGTAATAAATGCTGGAGAGGGTATGGAGCAAAGGGAACCCTCGTACACTGTTGGTGGGAATAAATTGGTGCAGCCACTATGGAGAACAGTTTGGAGGTTCAGTATAGAGAACAGTATGGAGGTTCCTTATAAAACTAAAAATAGAGCTACCATATGATCCAGCAATCCCACTCCTGGGTATATATCTGGAAAAAGTGAAAACTCTAATTCAAAAAGATACATGCACCCCAATGTTCATAGCAGCACTGCTTACGGTAGCAAAGATATGGAAGCAACTTAAGTGTCCATCAACAGATGAATGGATAAAGAAGATGTGAGATTTTATATATATATATAAAATTGGGTATTACTCGGCCATAAAAAGGAATGAAATGATGCCATTTGCAGCAATGCAGATGGACCTAGAGAATATTGTGATTAGTGAAATAAGTTAGACAAAGGCAGATACTGTATGATACCACTTATATGTGGAATCTAAAAAATAATACAAATTAATGTATATGCAAAACAGAAACAGACTCACAGATATAGAAAACAAACTAGTGGTTACCAAAGGGGGGTGGGGGGACAAATTAGGGGCATAGGATTAACAGATACAAACTACTGCACATAAAATAGATAAGCAACAAATATTTACTATATAGCACCGGGAATTTTACCCAATATCTTGTAATAACCTATAATGGAATATAATCTGCAAAAAAAAAAAAAAAACCTGAATCACATGCTGCACACCTGAAACTAAGGCAATATTGTAAATCAAATGTACTTCAATAAAAATTAAAATTACAAATTGCTCTTCTGTTTTTGTTAGGGTCTCTCATTCATGCTCTTTAAATCTGGTTTGGTTTCTCCTGCGGGCTCTCTCCTTGGCTTCCAGATGGCCACCTTCTCGCTGTGTCCTCACATGGTCTCTGTGCTCCTGCATCCCTGGTGTCTTGCTGTGTGTCTCAGTTTCCTCTTCTTATAAGGACACCGGACAGATTGAATTAGGACCCACCCTAACAGCCTCATTTTAACTTAGCCACCTCTTTAAAGGCCTTGTCTCCAATCACAGTCACATTCTGAGGCACTGGTGTTAGGGCTTCAACATCTAAATTTTGGTGCAACACAAATCAGTTCATAACAAGTAACCTCCTGGCTCTCTTCCTTACCTCACTGGCCATTCTTTCCATTTTCTTTGTTCCTTCTCTTTTGTCTTGCCTCTACGTTAGAGTGCTCAGGACTCGGCCTTGGGATTCCTTCTCCTTTTTGTCTACACTTTATTCTTACATTATCTCATCCACTCCCATGGCTTTAAATATTACCTACATACCAGTGACACCTACATGTACGTGTCTAGCTCTGACCTCTCCCCTGACTCCTACTCTGATACTCCCTACCCTTGCCAATTACCTCACCTCTTTAAAATGCAATTTTCTTAACTGTGAAGTAGCAATAACAGTGCCTAGTTCTTAGAGTATTTTTGAAAATAAAATGAGATAATGCATATTAAACACAGCATGCTGTTTAGTTAACAATTAATGTTAACGTTATTTTGATATCTTTGGAATGTCTCTGTGAAAGTGTTAAATCATACTCCTAAATGCTTCTTCCTGTGGTGAGCTGAGTGGCAGTGACTTGATAAGCAGTAGAGCTGCCATCATACAGTAGCCAAGGACAGGAAACAAAGAGCACTCTATCCCCTGGAGATCATGGCTGAATTCAAATGAACACAATGTTATTACTGGATTGGGAACCTAGCTGAGTCACTCACACCAACATAGTGATGCTTGAGGAAAATGCCTCCCAACCTCCAACAGCCAGACTCTATCCTGTCACTGAAGCACCTGCTCTCTCTGTTTTTACATAAAGCATTAATAAAAGGCCCTGTGAATCACCACGCCGGTTCCACACCACCCAGATGCTTCCATTTGCAGCCTGCGTTAAATGTAAAGTACGTATAGGCCAACCACTTGCCGACCACGTCATATCCTGTTCCAAGTCTGCTGTGGCATACGGTATAAAAAAAAAAAATCAAAGAGGAGAGAACACTTCCCACCTAATTTTATGAGATAAACTTTAACCTGATACTAAAACTAGACAAATATAAGAAAACTTCAGACCAATATCTCTCATGAGTATACATGCAAAAATCTCTAGCAAATTTTAGCAAAACAAATCTAGCAAAATAAAAACCATCATGGCAAAGTGAGTTTTTTTCCCAGGGATGCAAAATTGATATAACATTGGAAAATCAATCAACGTAATTCATGTTAACAGACTGAAAAAGAAAAATCATGTGATCATATTAATATATGCAGAAAAGGCATTTAACAAAATTCAACACCAATTCATGATTAAAACTATCAACAAAGTAGTAATAGAAAGGAACTTTCTCAATCTGATAGAGTACATCAATTAATAAAAAACAACCTACAGCTAATTTCATGTTTAATGATGAAAGACTAAATGCTCTTCCTCTAAGATTGGGAAAATTTTAAGGGTGTCTGCTCTTATCAATGTTCAGAAGTCTAGTGGGAATCCTAGCCAGGGCAAGAAGACCAAACAAACAACCAGAAAAGCACACTGATTGAAAAGGAAGGCATAAAACAGTCTTTATTCACAGGTGTGACATGATTGTCCTTGTAGAAAATCTAAAGAAAACTACAAAAAGCTATTAATAAATAAGTTTAACAAAGGAAGAGGAAAAAAAGTTCAATTACAAAATGTAGACGAGTAACAAACAATTGGAAACTAAAAAAAAAAAAAAGCCATTTCAACAGCAGCAAAAATATGAAATAACAGGGATAAATTTAACAAACTGCAAATATTGCTGAGAGAAATTAAAGAATACCTAAATAAATGGAGGGATACACCATATCTATGAACCAGAGGACTCAATATTGTTAAGATATCAATTCTTCCGCAAATAGATCTATAGGTCAACATAATCTCAAGAGACATTCCAGCAGGATTTTTTGTAGAAATTTACAAGCTTATCCTAAAATTTATATGAAAATGCCAAGAGCCTAAGATAGGCAAAACAATTTTGAAGAAGAACAAATTGTAGAACTTAAGCTACCTATTTCAGGATTTATTATAAAGCTGGAGTAATCAAGACAGTGTGGTATTGGTATAAAGATAAGCATATAGATCAATAGAACAGAATAGAAAGTCCAGAAATACATTCTCAAGTATCTGGTCAATTGTTTTGTTTTGTTTTGTTTTGGCTGTGCCGCGTGGCTTGTTAGATCCTAGCTCCCTGACCAGGGATTGAACCCTCGCCCTCGGCAGTGAAAGCGTGGAGTCCTAACCACTGGACGGCCAGGGAATTTGTTTTTTTAGACAGAGGTGCTAAGGCAATTCAATGGGGAAAGGATAGCCTATTCAATAAATGGTGCTAGAACAAATATCTATATTCAAAGGAAGAATCTTGACATTTATCTCATACTATATATAAAAATTAACTTGAGAAGGTACATAGGAGCTAACACTAAAAGAGTTCTTGAAGAAAGCATAGGAGAAAAATTTTCTGACATTGAGTTAACCAAAGATTTAAAAACCCAAAAAAGCACAAACTTAAAAAATGATGTTGGGCTTCATCAAAATTTAAAACTATTGTTCCTCAAAAGACAAACCACAGTTTAGGAGAAAATATTTGCAAAACATATCTGATCAAGGAGTTGTAATCAGAATATATAAATAAGTCTTACAACTCACTAATAAGAAGACAATCTGATTTTTTTTAAATGAACAAATAATTTTACAGACACTTCACAGAATATATGAGGACAGCAGAGGCACATGAAAACATGACCATCGTCATTAGGGAAAAACAAGTTAAAATCACAATATGGAACAACCAACTACATCCCTACTAGAATGGCTAAACTTAAAAAGATTGATAATACCCATTGTTTATGAGGATGTGGAACAAGAGTGACTTCAAAATATCGCTAGCAGGAAACAAAAATAGTACAGCCACTCTGGAGAAATAGTTTGGCAGTTTCTTGCAAAGTTACCCATCAACATAGCCATTCCATTCCTAGGTAATTATCCAAGATAAATGAAAAACACATCTACACAAAGACTTGTTTTGGAATGTTTGTGGCAGCCATACTTATAATAGTCAACTGGTAAATGGATAAACAAACTGTGACACATCCATACAATGGAATGCTGCTCAGTGATGTAGAGGGACAAACTCCTGATACATGCAGTAACACGACTGCATCTCAAAAACATGTACGTGAAGGAAGCCAGACACAAGAGACCGTAAATTCCATTTGTTTTAAATTCTAAAAAGAGCAAAACTGTAGTGATAAAAACTAATCAATAGTTACCAGGGGCCAGAGGGTGGAGGAGGAGTATAAGGAAACTTATGGGAGTGATGCTTGCAAAGGACACAAAGTAAGTTTGCAGTGATGGAAATTTTCTACGTTTGGATTATGGTAGTGGTTAAATGGTTGCATGTAATTTGTCAAAACTCATTGAAACTAATATTTCAAACTGGTAAATTTCCTTGTATGCAAATTACACCTCAATACAGTTGATTAAATAAGGAAATTAAAAATACACAATTTGCAAGAATTTGCCAAAAAAGAGATATACATTAAACACATCAAAATGATTGCTGGGGTGGAGGAGGGAAATAAGGGTGGTTTATTTAAAGGGAATAAATAGGGTCTTCCCTGGCGGTCCAGGGGTTAAGACTCCGTGCTTCCACTGTAGGGGGCGCCGGTTCGATCCCTAGTCAGGGATCCCTGCAAGCCGCGTAGCCAAAGGGAATAAACAAACAATTAAATAAGAACAAAAGAGACCAATGCTGTTAATGTATATGAAGTGGAGAGTATGTATGATTAACAGATCATACTATATGATTAACTCAACCTTATACATCTGAGCTTAAGAGAAAGAAAAAGAAAAAAAACACAATTCTTACAGGGCCAGCCTAAATAATTTTGGCAGGCACTTCTAGATGTATAACCAAAACCTATTCTGGCCTTCTTTCTTACTACCAGAATCCTGACTTCATTCAGGATGGTAATATGCCCGGATGGAAATACTCAACTTCCCAGGTAGGGGTGTCCATATGACCTTGTTTTGGCCACTATGATGTAAGTGTAATGCTTCATGGGGTTTCTACAAAAGCTTCTAAAAATCGTCAGACTCAGCTCACATGTCCTTTGCCTTTTTACTGTCTGGAACCTGGGTATGAGGCTGAGGTGGGACAGTCACACTGTGATCAGGAGGCACACATGGGGTGAAAGCCACATGTTAAGATGATGAGTCCAAAAGAGAGAAGGAGCGTGAAGCATTCACGACTTTATGAGGATACCGTACTAGCTTTAGACTAGACCTCTAGACTTCTTACTCTGTGAAAAAAATCTAGTTCCACTTGGTTAAAGCCACTGTAGTGGGGTTTCTGGTGTACACAAACAAGTGCAATCCTAATTGCTAGAATAGCTGTAACATTTCAATGACATAAATCCGGTTGATTCTTTTTTTTTTATTGAGATAAAATTGACGTATAATATCATGCAAGTTTAAGGTGAACAAGGTGGTGGTTTGATACACTTGTATATTGCAGTATGATTACCACGGGAGCATTAGCTAACAGCTCCATTACATAATTATCATCTCTTTTTTGTGGTGAGAGCATTTAAGCTTGAGTCTCTTAGGAACTTTCAAGTATGTAAAACAGTATTTTAAAAAAATTTTTATTGGAGTATAGTTGATTTAAAATGTTGTGTTAGTTTCTGTTGTACAGCAAAGTGAATCAGCTATACATATACATATATCCACTCTTTTTTAGATTCTTTTTCCCATATAGGTTATTACAGAATATTGAGTAGAGTACCCTGTGCTATACAGTAGGTCCTTATTAGTTATCTATTTTATATAATAGTAATGTGTATATGTCAGTCCCAATCTCCCAATTTATCCCTCCCTGCCCTTTCCCCCTTGGTAACCATAAGTTTGTTTTCTACATCTGTGACTCTGTTTCTGTTTTGTAAATAAGTTCATTTGTACCACTTTTTTAGATTCCATATATAAGCAATACCATATGATATTTGTCTTTCTCTTTCTGACTTACTTTACTCAGTATGGGAATCTCTAGTTCCATCCGTGTCACTGCAAATGACATTATTTTGTTCTTTTTTATGGCTGAGTAATATTCTATTGTATATATATGTACCACATCTTCTTTATCCATTCCTCTGTCGATGGACATTTAGGTTGCTTCCATGTCCTAGTATTGTTAACTATAACCGTAAGGCTGTACATTAGAGCCCCAGAACTTATTCATCTTCTAACTGTTTTACCCTTTGACCAACATCTCCTCATTTCGTCCAACCCTCCAGCCCTTGGTAACCACCATTCTACTCTGTTTCTACAAATTCAGGTTTTTTAGACTCCACGTGTGATATCGCACAGTATTTGTCATAGAATAATGCCCTCAAGGTCCATCCATATTGTTGCAAATGGCAGGATTTCTTTGTTTTTTATGGCTGAATAATATTCCATTATATATATGGACTATGTATATATACATTTTTATACACACACACACACACACACCCACATCTTCTTTATCCATTCATCATTCAATGGATACTTAGGTTGTTTCCGTATCTTGGCTATTGTGAATAATGCTGCAGTAAACATCTGAGTGAAGATGTCTTTTTGATATCCTGTTTTCATTTCCTTTGGATATATATCCAGAAATGGAATTGCTGGATTGTATTGTAGTTCTATTTTTAATTTTTTGAGGAACCTCCATACTGTTTTCCATAGTGGCTGCACCAATTTACATCCCCACCAGTAGTACACAAGGGTTCCCTTTTGTCTATACCCTCACCAACACTTGTTATTACTTATTTTTTGGATAATATCCATTTTAACAGGTGTGAGGTGATATCTCATTGTGGTTTTGATTTGCATTTCCCTGGTAATTAGTGATGTTGATCATCTTTTCATGTACCTGTTGGTTGTTTGTATGTCTTCTTTAGAAAAATTTCTATTCAGTTCCTCTGCCCATTTTTTAAAAAATAAATTTATTTATTTATTTTTGGCTACATTGGGTCTTTGTTGCTGTACGTGGGCTTTCTCTAGTTGTGATGAGTGGGGGCCACTCTTCATTGCGGTGTGCGGGCTTCTCATTGCAGTGGCTTCTCTTGTTGCGGAGCACGGGCTCTAGGCACGCAGGCTTCAGTTGTTGTGGCACGTGGGCTCAGTAGTTGTGGCTCGCGGGCTCAGTAGTTGTGGCGCCTGGGCTTAGTTGCTCCGCAGCATGTGGGATCTTCCTGGACCAGGGGTCAAACCCGTGTCCCCTGCGTTGGCAGGCAGATATTTAACCACTGCGCCACCAGGGAAGTCCCCTCTGCCCATTTTTAATTGGATCACTGGGGGTTTTTATTCTTCTACTATTGAGTTGTTTGAGTTCTTTATAATTTTGCCTATTAAGCCCTTATCAGCTACATGGTATACAAATATTTTCTTCCATTCCATAGGTTACCTTTTCATTTTTTTAATTGTTTCTTTCACTGTTCAGAAGCTTTTAAGTTTGATGTAGTTCCACTTATTTTTACTTTTATTGCTTGTGCTTTTGAAAGCTGATTCTTTTAAATGAAACATAAAAACTAAGGCATTGAAGGGACAGTTTTTGAGGGCTATCTTTAAGATTCTGGACTGAGAGATAGAAATGCTTACATTGAGTCATTCCCAATACCCTGTTCCCCTGCTCACACAACAGGCATTTACGGGTCTCCTGCTCTGTGCCTAGCATTGTACAAGATTCCTACTAGGAATTCAGTCTTAAGGAGGATGCATACAAGCAAACAGATAAATCATGGTACAGCACAGTGAAAGCCTAACATAGATAAGGAATTTTTCAGCTAGGAAGACTGAAATGATGCCAGGCACAGAGCCCAGATTCTTGCAGATTTCCTTCAGAACTTAAACAAAGGTGCCTAAGTTTTTCTTTCTGCCACTGATATGCAAATTATTTCTTCCAACCTTTCCTTAGCTCAAGAACAATTGCATACAACCAGCTCCTAATTTTACTTGGGAGAGCTGATAGTTCACGGACAATCAAAGTCTACAGGAATTCCCAGATCACCATGAAAGCAATCATGTCAACCTAATCTACCTATTGTTTTACAATGTAAAACAATGTAGCAAAATAAGTTGTAGTTCTGTGCCCCCTTTTTGGTAGAAATATTAGTGAGTTGTGAAAAGGACCAAACTGTAGTCATTCAGAGGTGAAAGGAAGCAGCCTGAGTGATCCAACACTACATATACATTAGTGCCAGAATAAATAAATAAGGATCACCACCTAATATGTGAAATAGATCAGCTCAACTATAGATTCAAACACAAGAAATTGCTGATATTCGACCATTTTTGACCTGTAAAAAAAATGACTCTCTCTTATGGTTCAAACTAACACGTCAGGCCGAAGTAAAAACACATCAGAAACAGAGAGGAAGAAAAGGTCCTAGATCAAATTTGCAGAAGTCCTACCCTCTACCGTCTAGGGTTCGTTCACTCAGTAAATATGATTGAGCACCTACTGTGTGCCAGCCCACATAGTGCAGTCAATTGGCACAGCATCCTGGTTCATCTCTGGGATTATACAAGGACAAGAGGACCAGTTCTCACACCCAAAGCTTTTCTGAATTATTTTTTTTTAATCATGAAATTCCAGTGTTGGAAAGAGACTTGGAGCCCATTTAGTCTCAGGAAGAAAATGCAGAACAAGAGACAATTTTTCAGGATATAGATTTACTGTAATAAATGAGGTAACAAAGTTAGTATTGATCACCAAACCTTCTAAAACAATGAAATCAAAGGGCAATCCTTTTTGACTGTAAAAAGCTTTCTCTCGGAGGAGAAATAGTTGAGTTAATGGATACAGAACTAGACTTATTCTCTGTAGAAGCCACAAAAATGCAGTAAAAATCATTGTTTTACATTTGTAGAGAGCCCTGTCATTTATAAAGCTCTTTTCAGTAGTAATAACTATGTTTTACATTTGTAGGGAGACTTATAGTTTACAAAGCTCTTTCACTCACAAGATTTTATTTTGTTTTCCCCCAAATTCTGTGATGTTCATAAGCAAATATTATCTATTTTAAAAGCATTTCATTTTAACATAATTTCAGTCTTAAAGAAAAGTTGCAATAGTACAAAGGATTTCCACATACCCTACACTGAAACTCCAACTGTTAACATGTTACCACTTCTGCTTTATAGCTGTCTAACATGTTTTTTTCTGAACAGTTTGAAAATTGCAGTCTTTTACCTCTAAATACTTCAATGTGTGTTTTCTAAAAACAAGTATATTCTTTTACATAACCATCATGTAAATTTCAAAATCAGGTAATTATTATCAATATAATGTTATTAGCTAGTTTACAGATATTATTCAAATTTTGACAATTGTCCCAATACAATCATTTATAGAAACAGAAAATTCCAAATCACAGGTTGCATTCAGTTTTCATGTCTCATTAGTCCTCAGTCTGGAACAGTGCCTTAGGTTTTTCTTATCTTTCATGACCTTGGCATTTTTAATGAGTATAGGCCGGTTATTTTTTAGGATTTCCCTCAATATTAGTTTTTCTGATGTTTTAATTCCATTTAAAAAAAATATTTACTTATTTATTTATTTGGTTTTGCTGGGTCTTAGTTGCGGCAGGCGGGCTCCTTAGTTGTGGCATGTGAACTCTTAGTTGTGGCATGCATGTGGGATCTAGTTCCCTAACCAGAGATTGAATCCGGACCCCCTGCATTGCGAGCATGGAGTCTTAACCACTGGACCACCAGGGAAGTCCCTAATTCCATGTTTAAATTGTGGAAGATAAGACTCAAAGTTTGAAAGATGGACAGTAAATGGCATAGGTAGGACTCAAATATGGGTCTTCTGACCTCAATATGATTGCCCTATACCTTCAAAGTAATAATAATAATGAACTTATATGTATGTATGTTACTTTTGTATGTATCATAACAATCTATCAGCACAAATGTTCAAAGATGAGCTGCTTGACTATTTGCCAGTTAAGCTGAACCTTTGGATGGGGAGTGGGGACTGATTTTCAGATTGCTCTGCAGAGGTGCTTCAAGCCCAGGAGGGCTGGGCTGCAGGTTCCTGTCCCAGTTTCGCTAGGACAGAACCACTGTGTTTTCTCTGTTGGAGTTATATCTACAGTTTCATTTTTTTTTAAAAGGATACTGCTTCTAAGATTTTGAAAAACATTAAAGGAGATGATCTTTAATTATACTGTTAATCAAGAGAAAGAAAAACAAACAAACAAAAAACCCACCCACGAATGACTACAATTACTCTAGAAAAACCAATTTCTAAAAATTCAATAGACATTAGGAGACTTCCCTGGTGGTCCAGTGGTAAAGAATCTGCCTTCCAATGCAGGGAACATAGGTTCGATCCCTGGTCGGGGAACTAAGATCCTACATGCCACGGGGCAACTAAGCCTGCATGCCACAACTACTGAGCTCCCACGCCTCAGTGAGAGAGCCTGCGTGCCGCAAACTACAGAGCCCACGCACTCTGGAGCCTATGCACCACAACTAGAGAGACAAAGCCCACATGCCACAACTAGAGAGAAGCCTGCGCACTGCAACGAAGAGCACGCGCGCTGCAACTAAGACCCAACGCAGCCAAAAGAAAAAATAAAGGAAATAAATAAATAAATACATACAAACATACATACATACATACATACATACCCCAAGGTGATATCTTTAAAAAAAAAAACTTTAAAATAATATTCCTAGGTTATAACATCAGGTGTAGTATCTATCATTCTACACCCTAGGTTCTGCTATCAGTCCAGATACTGAATTCCAGTTCACCTGTTGTTTCCTCCATGAAGTCTTCCTGATGACTCTTTAGAAGTAACAAATTCATTCATCTAAATTCCATTATCTAGATGTCTCATCACCCACTACTTTTAGTATGTGTTATGTCTGTGTATGTCTTATTTCCCTGCTCTACTGTAAGTTCCTTAAGAGTAGGTGCTGTGTTTTATTCTCTTTGTATTCTCTATACAGGCATAGCTCAGGGATATTGCAGGTTTGGTTCCAGACCACTGCAATAAAGTGAATATTGCAATAAAGTGAATATTGCAATAAAGTGAGTCACATGAATTTTTTTGGTTTTCCCAGTGCATTTAAAAGTTTACACGATACTGTAGTTTATTAAATGTACAAGAGCATTATGTCCTAAAAAACTATATACATACCTTAATTTAAAAATACTTTATTGCTAAAAATGCTAACCATCTGAGACTTCAGCAGGTTGTAAACTTTTTGCTGGTGGCGCGTCTTGCCTCAGTGTTGGTGGCAGCTGACTGATGAGGGTGACGGTTGCTGAGGGCTGGGGGGACCACGGCAGGTTCTTGAAATACGGCGACAGTGATGTTTGCCCCATTGATTGACTCCTCCTCTTACAGTTTCTCTGTAGCAGCGATGCTGTTTGACTGCATTTTACCTACAGTAGAGTTTCTTTCAAAATTGGAGTCAGTCCTCTCACACCCTGCTGCTGCTTTGTCAACCAAGTTTATGTAATTTTCTAAATCCTTTGTTGCCATTTCAAGAGTCTTCACAGCATCCTGACCAGGACTAGATTCCATCTCAAGAAACCACTTTCTTTGTTCGTCCATAAGAAGCAACTGCTCATCCATTAAAGTTTATCATGGGGTTGCAGCAGTTCAGTTCCATCTGCAGGCTCCACTTCTAATTCTAGTTCTCTTGCTGTTTTCACCACATCTGCAGTGACTTCCTCCACTGAAGTCTTGAACCCCTCAAGGTCATCCATGAGGGCTGGACTCAACTTCTTCCAAACTCGTGTTCATGTTGATATTTTGACCTCTTCCCATGAATCATAAATGTTCTAATGGCATCTAGAATGGTGAATCCTTTCCAGAAGGTTTTCAATTTATTGATACTTTTCCCAGACCCATCAGAAGAATCACTATCTATGGCAGCTATAGCCTTATGAAATGTATTTCTTAAATAATAAGACTTGAAAGTTTAAATTACTCATTGATCCATGAGCTGCAGAATGGATGTTGTGTCAGCAGGCATGAGAACAACATTCATCCCACTGTCCATCTCCATCAGAGCTCTTGGGTGACCAGGTGCATTGTCAATGAGCAGTAATACTTTAAAAGGAATCTTTTTTTTTTCTGAGCAGTAGGTCTCAACAGTGGGCTTAAAATATTCAGTAAACCATATTATCAACACATGTGCTGTCATCCAGGCTTTGTTGTTCCATTTATAGAGCACTGGAGAGTAGATTTAACATAATTCTTAAGGGCCCTCAGATTTTTGGAATGGTAAATGAGCATTAGCTTCCATTTAAAGCCACCAACTGCATTAACCCCAACAAGAGAGTCAGCCTGTCTTTTGAAGTTTTGAAAGCCAGGCATTGACTACTCCTCTCTGTGAAAGGCATCTTCTTGCAATATAAGGCTGTTTCGTCTACACTGAAACTCTGTTGTCTGGTGTCGCCACTTTAGCTACATCTTCCGGGTAACTTGCCGCAGCTTCTAGCTCAGCACTCGCTGCTTCACTCTGCACTGTAACGTTATGCCGGCGGCTGCTTTCCTGAAACCTCATGAGTCACCCTCGGCCAGCTTCAGACTTTTCTTCTGCAGCTCCCTCACCTCTCAGCCTTCATACAAGTAAGGAGCGTTAGGACCTTTCTCTGGATTAGGCTTTGATTACACGAATGTTGTAGCTGGTTTGGTCTCCTATCCAGACCACTCAGACTTTCTTCATATCAGCAATAACGCCATTTTACTTTCTTATTATTCCTGTGTTCACTGGGGCAGCACTTTTAATTTCCTTCAAGAACTTTTCCTTTGCATTCACAGCTTGGCTAACTCTTTGGTGTAAGTAGTCTAGCTTTTGGCCTGTCTCGGCTTTTGACATGCCTTCCTTACTAAGCTTAATTCATTTCTAGCTTTTGATTTAAAATAAGAGTGCAACTCTTCCGTTCATTTGAACACTTAGAGACCAATATAGGGTTATTAATTGTGTCTCAGGGAATAGGGAGGCTCGAGGAGAGGGAGAGAAATGGGGAACAATGGGTCAGTAGAGCGGTCAGAACACACATGACGTTTATCAGTTAAGTTCAGTATCTTACATGGGCACAGTCCATGGTGTCTGCAAACAATTACAACAGTAACATCAAAAGTCACAGATCACAGATCACCATAACAAATATAATAATAATGAAATTTTTTGAAATATTGTGAGAATTACCAAAATGTGACACAGGGCCACGAAATGTAACAGCAAATGCTGTTGGAAAAATGGTGTCGATAGACTCACTCGATGTAGGGTTGCCACAAACCTTCAATTTGTAAAAACAAAACAAAACAAAACCGCAGTATCCACGAAGTGCAATAAAATGAAGAGCAATAAAATGCGTAGTTCCCTGCCCAGTATTTTGTACCTAGTAAGTGATCAATAAATATTTGAATCAGTTCTTTTTTTATTTGGGAAAATAAAACTAAACCACTGTCATGAGAAAGAGGCATTCAGCTTGTTCTGTGTAGTCCCAAAGCATGGATCAAGAAGTGTAAAACTGATATAGAAGCACTTTCTTCCAGTTACAGTCGTCCAACGATAGATTTACTGACTTGTGAGGTGAGATTTCCACTAGCAGAAATGGGATGATTATTGAAGATGCATAGAGTAAAATTTTATTCAGTTCTGAAACTCTCTTAGTGGTGAAAGCAATAACTCTGAAGCCAGACCACCTGAGTTCAAAGTCTGGCTAAGCCACTTAGTGCCTAGGTGGTTTTTGGCAAACAACTAAATCTCTCTGTGCCAGTTTCTGTGTTTGCAAAGTGGGGATGATTTCTTTGACTCTAAGATACAATTATTTTATTTTAACATTTCTGAAATCAGGATGCTTATTACAATCATTGTCAGCCAGATGGCAGTTTTGATATAGTTGTCAGTTCATGTTGTTCATACTTGAAATGAGCTTATGTGCAATCTTAGTACACCATGTGTACTGAGTTTGACTTTCTTTTAAAATGTCTTTCAAAAGATTGTGGCATAGATTGGTATTGAAAATAAAACGTTTTTGTGTATGCAGAAAGACAAGGGAACAGCAGTGGGTGTAAATTTCAGATTAGTGAACAGTATTTACTGTTGATTAGAATTTTTTTCTTTTCTTAATGGTAAATTACATAATGGTAAGTCTTGAACTCGACAACATCTTAGATTCAGTGAATCTGGTATCTCATTGGTTACCTCATGAGGTTATTATAAAGTGTAAGGATTAAATGAGTCAATACTTATCTGGAAACTGCTTAGAACAGGGCCTGGTGCAAAGTTAGCACTGTGTGAGTATATTGTTATTATATTTTTATATACTTAGACACAGTTGATTTCAACAGTTGCAGCCTCTAATCTAGCATCTAATGGGGAGCCATAAGCAGTAAGGTTATGGAGATTGCAAAAGGACAATTAGGGGTTTCCCCAATGTGAAAATATAGCCTTGGGAATTTGGAATCGATGCCACTGAAGCTGAGGAAAGCCTCTGACAATACAGGAAGTTCTTGTAGAACCAGACTCTTTAAACTCTTCTCAATGAGACTGAATGCAAATGAAAAGACTCTGGAAATAAAAAATCAAGGTTATGGTGGCAGCACCAGCCTTCTCTCTCTCTTACTCTCAACATTTTCTGTGCTGACCCACATTTCCATCTGCCACGTCACAGCCTGGCAGGAGTTCCACCATTCTGAAGATAAATCACTTATAAAAGACTCACTTTCATTTTGAACGCTGACTGAGTCTGCAGCAACAGGAGGAGGGCCAGTGCTTCTCCAAACTTCCTTGCCTGCCACTGCCTCAACTCCAGCAAAACTAACTTTTCCCAGGGAGTAGATTAGTTGGGGAAAGGTGTTTTGCACTGAAGCAAGGTAGTTCTGGTCCCAGCTGGCTCCACCTCACAACACTTGTTTGGGTGGGTGGGCTTCGTGGAATGATAATTATTGAAAGAATGCAACGTGGAGATTTCCGTTTGACAACTGCTACTTGTGTTCTCAAAGCCTCTTACTCCCTTGTTAAGAAAAAGACAGTAGAATGTACAGGAAACCAAGGGAAATTGTGTGTATTGATTGGGCTGAGACCCACACCTGTATATTAAATGTCTCCTAGTGTGTCAGCTCCTGCTTTTCAACAAACAATAGTTAGCCAATCAACTATTAAAATGTCACCTGTCTTATTCCAAGCACTATGTTCACTTCTGCCTTAACTTCAGTAGGGTCAAGCAATGGGGGGAAGGCTCTAGGATTCGGGGAAGGTATTGAGGGTCTAGGGAGACATCCTGCCACCTCTCTCGCTCCAGGATACCAATGGACTACCGAAATGAAGGATCAGTAAGCTCTGAAAGCATTTTAGATTGCTACCCACTCTTCTCCAGATCCCTCCTTTCTGGCTCCAAAAGCATGAAGGTATTCACTCATTACACCAGGTTGACAACCCAGGTAAGAAAGATGGATCAGTTTTCCAGTATGGCTGATTTAAGTGTGTGCTTGAAGGCAGATTCACAAAAACAATCAGCAGTACTGGAAAAGCCTAGAATTTGCACACCTCACTGCAGTGTGCTCTAAGTCTATGAAATAATGCCCTTGTTTTGAGGTATGACTCAACCTGACCTGTCCCTACCACAGAGAATGAGGCCCAGGATAAAGTATAATTATAAAATCCTGGAGCATCTTAGAAGGAAGTCATTTGATAAACACCAGGTGTTTTACTATTGCTAATTCAGTCATTGTGAGGAAACTTGCAGAAGCTTCAGGCTGTCGATCCGCTGCAGGGTGTAGGTGGTACTGAAAGTGTGTACCAGGGGAAGCAAAGAATGCCTCTGCTGCCATATGAACCATATATTTTTTGTGGTTATAAAAAATAATACCTGCTTCACTAATAAGAACCTGCTATATAAAAAAATAAAAAAATAATAATACCAGCTTATTATGGAGGGATACAAAAACGTGTAAATTTATAGAAAAAATAAAGTCACCTATATTCCCATTGCCCAGAAAAATTTGATGTTTCCTTTTCACCTTAAAAAGATTAGTAGGGACTTCCCTGGTGGTGCAGTGGTTAAGAATCCCCCTGCCAATGCAGGGGACATGGGTTCGAGCCCTGGTCCGGGAAGATCCCACATGCCGCGGAGCAACTAAGCCTGTGCACCACAACTACTGAGCCTGCGCTCTAGAGCCCGCGAGCCACGACTACTGAGCCCGTGTGCCTAGAGCCCATGCACCCCAACGAAGCCTAGCCCCCACTAGCCGCAACTAGAGAAAGCCCGCGTGCAGCAACGAAGACCCAATGCAGCCATAAATAAATAAATAAATTTATTTTTAAAAAAATAGGACAAGGAATACCTGTATACCCTTTACGCAGATATGCCTTACAGTTAACACTTTACTCCATTTGCTTTATCTGTGTTCTATCTATCTATCTATCTGTCTATCTATCTATCTATCCATCTATCTATAATTAAAGGGTGAGTTTCATCCATTGTGGCTCTTTAACCCTAAATACTTCAGTGTGTATTTACTAAGGATAAGGGTTTTTCTCCTCTAACATAACCATAGTTGTCAGCTTTATAAATTCATAAGATTACATTGATTTAAGAATTTAATCTATCATCCATATTCCAATGTGATCAACTGAGCCAAAAATGTCCTTTATGGCATTTTTCCCCTCCAGCACAGGATCCAGTCTAGGGCTGGGTACTACATTTGGTTGTCAAATCTCTTTACCCTCCCTGATCCTGGGACATTTTCATAGCCTTTATCTTTTCTGACACTGACATTTTGAAGAAGGCAGTGTCTACCACCCCTGCGCCTAACACACACTTTTTCCCGTGTAACTGAACGTTCCTCATTCTGCATTTGTCTGATGTTTTTTGTGATTAGACTGAGGTTATGCATGCTCTGTTGGAACATGGCGAGGGGATGCTCTGTCCTCCTCGGGGTATCGCATCTGGAGACAGTGTCCAGTTATCCTCACTGGTGATGTTAATTTGATCACCTAGTCAAGGTTTGCCCAATTTCTCCACCGTACTATTACTGTTGGTTTTTTTTTTTCCTTCCTCCTTTGCAGTTTATGTCTATGGGGAGACAATTTAGGATCATGCCAGTATTCTCCTCATCCAAATTTCCCCTCAGATTTAACATCCATTGATGATGCTTGCCTGATTCAATCTTTACCACGACAGTTGCCAAATGATAATTTTCCAACTCCAGCACCTCCTCAACATTTGCCAGTTGACCCTTGTCATTCTGCTATTTTTTTTTTAATTGGGAAGGACTCATCAATTCTTCTCAGTACAATTTTCCACATATCCAAAAAGTCTCATAATCTCTCAGCACCGTTTTTCCCCCTGTAGACATTCCATCTGGAGCTCTTCGTCCTCTCCTCCACTTCAGACTCGTGGTCCCCTGGCTGCTGCATAGCTGCCTTCCTGAGATTTTCACTCTTATCATCTAAGGAATTTCATGGCCTTTTTTCTGTGTTGGATCCTGTTTCCTGAATCCTGTGCCTTCCTCTTTCTTAGTTTCCTTTTATGTTTTGAAGAGAAGAGACATTCTTCTCTAGCTTTCTGAGAAAAGGTAGGCAAAAAGTTAATTTTTTTTGAGCATATGTGTGTCTAAAAATATCTTTACTTATTCATTCACTTTATTGATAATTTGGGTATTGAATTCTAGGTTAGAAGTTATTTTCCCTTGGAATCTTTAGTGTCTTTTAGCTTCTGTTGCTGCACGGAGGAAGTCCAAATGCAGTCTGATTCCTGATACTTTTGATATAACCTGATACTTTGTATGTAACATACTTTTTTGGTTTTCATTCCACATATTTTCATTTAAAATATTTCCTCTACCTCTTATGGTATAAAATTTCTCAGTGTAGCTCCTTTTTAATTCATCATTCTGAGCCCTGGGGTGGGACCTTTCAATATGAAGACCTATGTCTTTCAGGTCTGAAGAGTTTTTTTGTGTTTTCTCTGTGTTAATTTCTTCCAGGTGTTTTCTTATTCTCTCTTTCTGGAATACCTATTTGTCAGATGTTGGACTTGATTGATGCTTTAATTTTCATATTGTTTCTCTTTTATTATCCATCTCTTTGACCAACTTTCTGAGAGATTTTTTTAACCTTATCTTCCAAACTTATTAGTGAAATTTTTATGTTAGGTATCATATTTTAAATTTCTAAGTGCTTTCTTTATCTAATACATTTTTTTTCTTTTTTCTTAGAGTATACTGTTTTGTGAACTGAATACATATATCTTCTTAGCCTAGAATGTTATTTATGTTTTCTTTGGAAAAATGTTTTTCTGTTTGCCTTCTCTCTTGGGTTCCTTTTTCATTTGTTTTAATAGCTTTTATCTCAAAGATATTCCCTGTGATCCTTTACTGTCTTCATATTTAAGAATGAGGTATTAATCAGCTCATTGGAAGATTTCTGAGCGTATGGAAGTTCTCTGATTTGCCTCATTGTAGGCAAGCTTTTAAAAATTATTTTATTTTAATGAAAAAATTTGAAATTGCAGTAAGATACACATAATATTTACCATCATAATAATTTTCAAGTGTACATTTAAGTGTACATCTCAGTAGTGTTAAGGACATTCACATTGTTGTACAGCCAACCTCCAGCTCTTTTCCTTTTGCAAAATTGAAATTCAATATTCATTAAAAAACAACTGTCCATTTTCCCCTCCCTCCAGCCCCTGGCAACCACTCTTCTACTTTCTGTCTTTATGAATTTGACTACTTTAGGTATCTCCTATAAGTAGAATCATACTGTGTTTATCTTTTTTGACAGGCTTCATAATGTCCTCAAGCTTCATCCATATTGTCCCATGTATCAGAATTTACTTCCTTTTTAAGGCTGAATCATAGTCCATTGTGTGTACACACCACATTTTGTTTATCCATCATCTGTCAATGGACACTGGGGTTGCTTCCCCCTTTTGGCTATTGCAGATAATGCTGCTATGGGCATGGATGTGCAAATATCTGTGGGTGTGCTATGGACATGGGTGTCTGTAAAGACTCTGCTTTCAATTCTTTTAGGTATATAACTAGAAGTGGAATTGTTGAATCATATGGTAATTCTATTTTTAATTTTTTTGAAGGCCCACAATTGTATTTGCACCATTTTACATTCCTATCTGTAGTGCACACTATTCCAATTTTTATACATCTTTGTCAACATTTGGTATTTTCTGTTCTTAAACAGTAGCCATCCTAATGAGTGTGGGTAAGCTGTTTTAAGTGTATAGTTTTGGGCCCTGCTTTTTCCACAGAAAATGATGTTGAAAATTCTTTTTTCCATGTCAGTAGGGTTTTTTTGTTTGTTTTATTTTTAGGCCATGCGGCATGCAGGCCAACCAGGGATTGAACCTGGGCCCCCTGCATTGGGAGTGTGGAGTCTTAACCACTGGACTACCAGGGAAGTCCCCTCAATAGGCATTTTTTTAAACATGATTTTTAATGGCTGTACTATTTAACAGATTCCATAATGTAACATTTTAATTAGTTTCCAGTAATTTTTCAGGGTATAAATAATGTTGTGCAGAATATTCTTATAAAGAAATTTTTGTGTACATCCCCGATATTTTTCTTAGTTGCTAAGGTCCTACAGGTTGAATTCTCGTATCAGTGGGTATATGTTTTTGATATATATTCCCAGATTGCTTTCCTGAAAGGTTGCATCAGTTTATATTCCTACCAGCAGTATGAAAGTATCATCCACACTGAATATTATCAGACAAAATTATTTCAATGTATGATCATAAATAGAAGGTCAGTAAGACTATATACATCAACAGATAACAGTGGTCAACTCTGAGAATAGTTCTGGTTTTGACATATGAGTGGTTATGTAAAATGTTAGATTAATTTTTATTGTTTGTATTTTTCAGTAAGAACATATGTAATAATTATATAAAAATAAATATTTCAATTTTCTAATTTAAAACGGAAATGGTTGAAATTATATACTTATTTTATTTTATTTTTTTAAATTTTTATTTATTTATTTAAATTTAAATTATCTATTTCTAAATGACAAGATCGTGTAACTCTAATAAGAAATTTTCTCATAACTTTTTCTGAGAGCAGTGCCGCTTAAGCAGTGCTAGAAACCTTGAATTTTACCTTCTTTATTTTTTTTTTAATTTTCTTGATTTAATTTTATTTATTTTTTTATACAGCAGGTTCTTATTAGTCATCCATTTTATACACATCAGTGTAGACATGTTAATCCCAATCGCCCAATTCATCACACCACCACCGCCACCCCCCCGCCGCTTTCCCCCCTTTGGTGTCCATACGTTTTTTCTCTACTTCTGTGTCTCAATTTCTGCTCTGCAAACTGGTTCATCTGTACCATTTTCTAGGTTCCACATATATGCGTTAATATACGATATTTGTTTTTCTCTTTCTGACTTACTTCACTCTGTATTACAGTCTCTAGATGCATCCACGTCTCTACAAAGGACCAAATTTTGTTCCTTTTTATGGCTGAGTAATATTCCATTGTATATATGTACCACATCTTCTTTATCCATTCGTCTGTTGATGGGCATTTAGGTTGCTTCCATGACCTGGCTACTGTAAATAGTGCTGCAATGAACATTGGGGTGCATGTGTCTTTTTGAATTATGGTTTTCTCTGGGTATATGCCCAGTTGTGGGATTGCTGGGTCATATGGTAGTTCTATTTTTAGTTTTTTAAGGAACCTCCATACTGTTCTCCATTGTGGCTGTATCAATTTACATTCCCACTAACAGTGCAAGAGGGTTCCCTTTTCTCCACACCCTCTCCAGCATTTGTTGTTTGTAGATTTTCTGATGATGCCCATTCTAACTGCTGTGAGGTGATACCTCATTGTAGTTTTGATTTGCATTTCTCTAATAATTAGTGACATTGAGCAGCTTTTCATGTGCTTCTTGGCCATCTGTATGTCTTCTTTGGAGAAATGTCTATTTAGATCTTCTGCCCATTTTTGGATTGGGTTGTTTGTTTTTTTAATATTGAGCTGCATGAGCTGTTTATATATTTTGGAGATTAATCCTTTGTCCGTTGATTCGTTTGCAAATATTTTCTCCCATTCTGAGGGTTGTCTTTTTGTCTTGTTTATGGTTTCCTTTGCTGTGCAAAAGCTTTTAAGTTTCATTAGGTCCTATTTGTTTATTTTTGTTTTTATTTCCATTACTCTACAAGGTGGATCAAAAAAGATCTTGCTGTGATTTATGTCAAAGAGTGTTCTTCCTATGTTTTCCTCTAAGAGTTTTATAGTGTCCGGTCTTACATTTAGGTCTCTAATCCATTTTGAGTTTATTTTTGTGTATGGTGTTAGGGAGTGTTCTAATTTCATTCTTTTACATGTAGCTGTCCAGTTTTCCTGGCACTACTTATTGAAGAGACTGTCTTTTCTCCATTGTATATCCTTGCCTCCTTTGTCATAGATTAGTTGACCATAGGTGCATGGGTTTATCTCTGGGCTTTCTATTCTGTTCCACTGATCAATATTTCTGTTTTTGTGCCATTACCATATTGTCTTGATTACTGTAGCTTTGTAGTATAGTCTGAAGTCAGGGAGTCTGATTCCTCCAGCTCCATTATTTTCCCTCCAGGCTGCTTTGGCTATTCGGGGTCTTTTGTGTCTCCACACAAATTTTAAGACTTTTTGTTCTAGTTCTGTAAAAAATGCCATTGGTAATTTGATAGGGAGTGCATTGAATCTGTAGACTGCTTTGGGTCGTATAGTCATTTTCACAATATTGATTCTTCCAATCCAAGAACATGGTATATCTCTCCATCTGTTGGTATCATCTTTGATTTCTTTCATCAGTATCTTATAGTTTTCTGCATACAGGTCTTTTGTCTCCCTAGGTAGGTTTATTCCTGGGTATTTTATTCTTTTTGTTGCAATGGTAAATGGGAGTGTTTCCTTAATTTCTCTTTCAGATTTTTCATCATTAGTGTGTAGGAATGCAAGAGATTTCTGTGCATTAATTTTGTATCCTGCAACTTAACCAGATTCATTGATTAGCTCTAGTAGTTTTCTGGTGGCATCTTTAGGATTCTCTATGTATATTATCATGTCATCTGCAAACAGTGACAGTTTTACTTCTTCTTTTCCAATTTGTATTCCTTTTATTTCTTTTTTCTTCTCTGATTGCCGTGGCTAGGACTTCCAAAACTATGTTGAATAATAGTGGTGAGAGTGGACATCCTTGTCTTGTTCCTGATATTAGAGGAAATGCTTTCAGTTTTTCACCATTGAGAATGATGTTTGCTGTGGGTTTGTCATATATGGCCTTTATTATGTTGAGGTAGGTTCCCTCTATGCCCACTTTCTGGAGAGTTTTTATCATAAATCGGTGTTGAATTTTGTCAAAAGCTTTTCCTGCATCTATTGAGATGATCATATGGTTTTTATTCTTCAATTTGTTAAAATGGTGTATCACGTTGATTGATTTGCGTATATTGAAGAATCTCTGCATCTCTGGGATAAATCCCACTTGATCATGGTGTATGATCCTTTTACTGTATTGTTGGATTCTGTTTGCCAGTATTTTGTTGAGGATTTTTGCATCTATATTTATATACTTATTTTTAATATGTATGCTTTTTGGTTTTATTAAAGTTAAACCTTTTTTCCTATTTATTATCTTTCTCCTTTTGTGAAATATCCACTGACTTCATTTGTCTATATTTCCTGAGTTGTTAGAACTTTTTATATATGAATTCTCTTCACCATACATGTCAATAATAGTTCCCCCTTTTTTCTTGTTTATTTTCTACTTCCAGAAGCTAAAGAAGTTGAATGTAGGTAGCTACATTTATCCATCTTTTACTTCATGATTACTTTATCAGCTTTTATAGTTAGAAAGCTTTTTTCTCCGTTCTGAGGTCGGATATTCATCTGCATATTTTTTTTACTTTGTTTTATGTGTATCTGCGTGTATTTAACATTTCAGCCTTGAATTCAGCTGTAATTTATTTTAGTGCATATTTTGATAAGGAATCTAACCCCAAACAGTAACTAAGTGTCCCAGCACCATTTGGAAGCCAACATTCCTTTCTTTACCAAATGCACTGGGGGTGGGGGGGGGGGGCGGGGGGTGTTCCCGGGAGGAGTGAGCAGTCAGCCCAGCAGGAAGTGACTTGCCCAGGGCTTTGCTGCTCACATCGGGGTCCGCGCGGCTAGAAGGGCGCCGGGGCAACAGCTGGAAAACGCAGGGACTGATTTTGTCGGAGTTTTCCGCAATCAGCTCGGAGTCGCGATGACAACTTTTTAATCTTGCTTTGCTCGGTGCCGTAAGACGTCCCGAACGCAGGTCGCCACGCAGCGTCTCCCTCGACGCGAGCGCCTGGGAGTCCTGCAGACCCGGGGGCAGGGGTGGGGGGTGTGCGGGGAGGTGGGCGTGTGGGGCGGGGACGGGCCGGCGTGTGCGGGGCGGTGGGCGTGTGCTGGGCGGGAGCGGGCGCGCCCTGGGCTGGCGGGCTCCTCGGCCTGCGATCCAGGCCGCGCTCTGACGACCGGCCTTAGCAGGATGCAGGGGAACGGTCCTCTCCCGCAGCAGCCTAGGGGCACTGAGCGGCGCCGAGCGGTCCTGCCGCCCCTCGTCGGGCTCGGGCTGCCGGGCTGGGAGCGCTGAGGGCGGCGCCACGAGGCCGGACGAGCTCGCTGGCCGCCAGGGGCAGCAGAGATCCCGGCGGCGCAGGGCCCGCGGGAGCCAAGCGGAGGGAGCGGCGGCACGGAGGTCAGGTTCGCGCTGTTAGCTTGCTTTTGCGGCTCTCGGCAGACGGCTCTGCTCCCTCTCCGACTTGATTTGCGGCTCCTCTTCCTGTGCCCGGCAGTGGCCCGCACGTTTTCGGTCGGACCTTCTTCCGAGGGCCCTTCCGCGCGTTCAGGCAGTTATGGCCTGGGGTAGAGCGGCCCGGACCTTTTCCCCAGCGTCCTCTGCGCGGTCGTGCCGGAGCGCCCTTTTCCGCGTTCAGCCCACCCCAGCCAGCCGCGCTCTCCCGCCCGGCATTTCTTCCCAGCGTCCTCTGCGCGGCCGTGCCCGAGCGCCCTTGCTTGCGTTCAGTAGGGACGGAGCTCCGTGCGCGCTGCGTGGTCGAGGCGCGTGAGTGGGGTCTCCGACGGGTGGGGAGCTCGTCTTGAGAGTCCCGGTTCAGTGGTCCCAGGCCCAGTGGCGTGTGCTGAACCGCGAGGGCGCTGCGGCCCGAGGGTGCCGGGACTGGGCCGCGGGGTAATTGGCGCCCGCGGGCGGGGACGGAGGGTGTCCGCGGCTGGGCCGCCGGGCGGGAGAGGCTGCGGCGGGGAAGGAGTTAACCGTTTAGGAGGAATTTGACAGGTCAGCGCGTCTTCAGCCTTTCTAGACCTTTCTTTAAAAATTGAGAGAGAATTCACATACGACTAAATTCATCTTTCTAAAGAGACCAGTTGAGTGGTTTTTAGTATAGTCAGGTGATTGGGCCGCCATCACCGCTGTCCAATTGCAGAGCGTTTCATCGCCCGGGAAGGAAATCCCGAGCTCATAGCAGACGCTTCTCCTGTCCCGCTGCCCAGCCGCACCGGGCCGCTTTCTGTCTCTGAGTTTACGGGGCCAGGATAGTTCACCTCAGTGCAGTCAGACGGCGTTTGTCCTCTCGTGGGCGGCTCCTTGCGCGCGGCAGAGGTCTTCGGGGTTCGTCCGCGCTGTAGCAGTGGTCGGCACTCGCTCCTTTTTACGGCCGAATGATAATTGTTCAGCGGAGGGAGAGACCATGTTGTGTTTCTCCGTCAGTCGATGGGCATTTGGGTTTTTGCACCTTTTGGCTTCCGAGACCTTTTGAGGTCTTTTCCTCCACGGAACTCACAGTCGGAGGCACAGTCAACTTAAAACTCTTCTCCCAACATTGAACTCTGGGATCGGATCAGGTAGTGTTCCAGTGGCGTCGGGTCAGCTGTCTTGCAGGAAAGTTTGCCAGGGTTTCTGTCCTCGGCTCAGCACTTGCTCGGCCGTCGGCTGCGGTGGTCACAGGCAGAGAAGCGTCGGTGTGCAGGTGTCATCAGCGATGCCGCCAAGACCTGTTGGCGTGTGATAGGAACCGGGTGGACTCGGAGATGAGCGCCATGAAGAAGGTGGCTGAGAGCTGTGGGAGAAGTCTGACCTCCGAGCACGCCCAGCTCATCTGCGTTATTTGCGGATGCACGGCCCGGCTAAAACTCCTCCAAGTAGATAGCCGCCAAGTAGATAGCAGGGCCGACGCGCCCGTCCCCAGCTCAGGTCCACCAAGGCGTCCCCCTGCCTTGTTGTCTCCGCTCACACTGTAAACCTGCGTCCTTGTTGTGGCATGTTTAGTGCCACAGTTTTATGCTTTTCGTTAGTGATTCCACTTTCTTTAACGCATTTTAAAAAATTGAATGAGAGATTCTTTAAATTCTATAGTTCTTTACAACTTTCAGAAGTACCACTGCCCCGCTTTTGCCCCTCCCTTCTTCCCTCTCCCCACTGGTAACCACTGGTTTGTTCTCTATATTTGTAAGTCTGCTTCTTTTTTTGTTTTGTTCACTAGTTTGTTGTGTTTTATAGATTCCACATATAAGTGATATCATACAGTATTTGTCTTTGTCTCTCTGACTTATTTCACTTAGCACAATGCCCTCCAAGTCCATCCATGTTGCTGTGATTTCACGGTTTAGAATGTTCTCCAAGCTTAGTGCTGAAGTGCTGTCTGGTGTTCCTCAGAGCAGGGTGGCTGTGATGTGCCCTACAGAGACACAGCAAGCTTCTCTTAGATGAGCTTTGTTCGGGCCTGAGTTATGTGCTGTTGGCTGTGAGTTCAGTAGTTATGCATCAACAATACATACTAAATAGGGTGCCTTTAATAGAAACAGGCAAAGCAAGCTTTTGTATTGACTGGTCGATGAAAATGTAGTGACTGGAGGCTCGCAGGAACCTAGGCCTGTATTTCTGCTAGGAGCAGTGGCTCGGTATTGGATTATTGAGTGTTCATGGTAACTGTAGAACATGAGTATCATGAATAGTGAGAATGGACTATGTAACCAATTTAATTATTCAAGGGCAGAAAGCCTAGTGGGGATATTGATTCAACTTCTGTGACTTTTAACATTTTTCCACTCAAGGTATTCATTTTTAATAACGTTCTGGCAGTTTTGAAGCGGAGGGGAGCTAAAATAAAGCTAAAATGCTCTTTATTCTGCAAGCTGGGTAGGGACTCTGTTCAGTCCTGGAGATTCGGTAGTCAGTACACGGCCCCGCTGTTCTCCAGCGGCAGAGTGTGGGTTATGCTGTGCTGTGATAAATGTCTAAATGCTATGGGAACATAGGGTTAATTCTGTTGAGAGTGTAGTGAGGTGTGTAAGGCTTCAAGGAAGAGATGACAATTTGAGATCTGTTTCCTTTTTACTTAAATAATTCTTCTTTTTCTACTCTGTTGCTAAATTTTGAAAAGTATTACGAACATGAGAGTAGCATGTACATACATGAAAATAAAGAATTTTGATACCCAGTCCTGTTCGTCTTGATCTGCACAGTCAGAACTTCACTGGTCACTGAGCTTGGTCACTTCTGCCTGTGACGCAAATCCAGAGTCCACCCTTTCTCTCCGTGGCTGTTACCTTGGTTGAGCCTCTGTCGTTTCCTCTCTGGACTGTTGTAACATAGACTTCAGCTGCTCTCTCCAGCAGTTACTCACTGCTGACACAGACCTTTAATTCTCAGCCTAAAATTTCCATTGCTCTCCCATGTTTACAAACTAAAGTTTTAAGCTTTTAAAGGTGGCTTATTTAACCCTTCATGATAATGCCCTGCCCTGTCTTTAATAAAGATGAGGTCAGACAAAAGAGGAAACTATCCTTATGTAGCATGCCTTCTTTCCTCTTCACTCCTTCCTTCCTTTCTCCCTCCCTCCGCATATAATTAGAAACGCTTTTAGGTGATAAGGAAATAGATAAGAATAAAAACATTTTTGCCAGTCTTTTTAATATCTTGAATTCATCAGTTTCGTGCTTACAGCCACTATCCTAGCTCAGGCTCTTACCCCTCACCCCCCAAAAGTCTTTTTTTTTTTTTTTTTTTTTTTTTTTTGGTCATATGTTTTTATTTCTTTGGGAAAATACCTATCAGAAGAATTCTTGGGTCATATGGCAAATGCATGTTTAATTTCTGAAGAAATGGTCAGATTTGTTTCCAAAATTATAAAACCATAAAGCTTCTAGAAGAAAATATGGAAGAATATCGTCATGATCTGGAGGTGTGCAAAGGTTTCTTAGACAAGACTCAGAAAGCAATAACCACTGGGGGAAAAAAAAAGATAAATTGGATTACATCAAAATTGAAAACTTCTCATTTAAGATAACTCTAAGAAAATGAATAGGCAAGCTCTGACACCTGTTTGACAAGGAACTGATATCCAAGGTATATAAAGAACCATTAGGGTTCAAGGCCTGGGACTAATCCTCTGTGGCCTGCTGCTCTAAACTCTGGAATGCTGGCTTCATCTTCAAGTCATTCTTTTTTCATGAAGGGTACCATGTGTTTATAGCTGAGTAGTTTTATCAGCCTGTTTCCTGCCAACAGTGTATGAGCATTCTGGTTGCTTCACATCCTTGCCAACTTTTGGTGGTGTCAGTTTTTATTTTTAGCCATTCTAGTGGGTGTAGAGTGGTATGTCATTATGGTTGGTTTTAATTTTAGTCCTTGATTACTAATGATGTTGAGCACTTTTTCCTGTGTTTATTGACATTTTTATATCTTCCTTTGTGAAGTGCCTGCTCAAATCTTTTGCCCATTTAAAATTGGGTTAATTGTCTTTTTATTATTGAGTTGTAGGAGTTCTTTATATGTCCTTTTTATATCCTGGATATCAGTCTTTGTGGTTGCCTATTCATTTTCTTAGAGCTGTTTTTGATAAGCAAATTTTACATTTTGATGTAGTCATATTTGTCATTTTTTCTTTTATAATTATTGCTTTCTGAGTCCTAAATAAGAAATCTTGGCTACCTCCAGGTTGTGAAGGTATACTTATGTATTTTCTTGTAGAAATTTTATAGTTTTAGCTTTTATGTTTAGGCCTATGATCCATCTCTAGTTTTTGTGAATGGTGTGAAAATTATTTTGTGAAGAATATTAAATGTTCTTCCCATACAGATATCCAGTTGTTTCAGCATCATTTGTTGAAAATGCCGTTGTACTGCATTGGTACCTTTGTTGAAATTCAGATGACTGTATACATGGCAGTTGATTTCTGGACTCTTCTGTTCCATTGATCAGTCCTTATGTCAGTACCACCCTGTTTTAATTATAGTAGGTCTTTTTTTTTAAATAAATAAATACATTTATTCATTTGTTTATTTATTTTTGGCTGCGTTGGGTCTTCGTTGCTGCGTGCGGGCTTTCTCTAGTTGCGGCTAGTGGGGGCTACTCTTTGTTGTGGTGCACGGGCTTCTCATTGCAGTGGCTTTTCTTGTTGTAGAGTGTGGGCTCTAGGTGCGCGGGCTTCAGTAGTTGTGGTTCGCGGGCTCTAGAGCACAGCCTCGGTAGTTATGGCGCACGGGCTTAGTTGCTCCATGGCATGTAGGATCTTCCCGGACCAGGGCTCGAACCCGTGTCCCCTGCATTGGCAGGTGGATTCTTAACCACTGCGCCACCAGGGAAGCCCTATAGTAAGTCTTGAAGTCGTGCAGTGTAGGTCAACAACTTTGTTGTTTTTCAAGTTTGATTTGGTTAGTTTAGATCCTTTGCATTTTCCACATAAATGTTAGAATCATCATCTTACCAGTTTCTAAAAAATGTCTCGTAGGATTATGATTGCAATGGCATTGAATCTTTAGATCAATTTGGGAAGAATTAACATATTAACAGTATTGAGTCTTCAAATGTATGAACGTGGTGCATCTCCTGTTTAATTTAGGTCTTTAATTTCTTCTGGTACTGTTTTGTAGTTTGAAGAGGTCTTATGCATTGTTCATTAAAATTACTCCTAAGTATGTTTTTTTAAATCACAGTGGAGCCATCATTCACATTGTTACTCTGTATACACTGTGCCATTTTTTTCTGACTGCTTTTAAGGCTTTCTCTTTATTTTTGATTTTTAACATTTTACCTGTGGTGTGTCTAGGTGTGATTTCCTTTGTGTTTATCCTGCTTTGAGATTTGCAGATCTTCCTAAATCTATAAACTTGTGCCTTTCACCCAATTTGGGAAAATTTGAGCCATTATTTTAAAAAAATTGTTATCCCCGTTCTCTTTAACCTTTTCGTTTGGGACTTTGATTATATGTGTTAGCCATTTTGATGTTTTCTCCCAGGACCCTGAGGCTCCTTTGTTATTTTCAATCTTTTTTTTTTCTTCTTCTTCAGATTGTTTAATTTCTTTTGAACTATCTTAAGTTCACTATTGAACTATCTTAAGTTCTTTTTTATATCTAATTTTGCATTTTGTGAACAGGATTGACAGATTGGGGTGATTTACAAGATTCCTACTTTGAGTATTTCCTGTTCTTTTTTTTTAGTAATTTTATTATTTATTTATTTATTTTTTGGCTGCGTTGGGTTTTCGTTGCTGGGCCCCGGCTTTCTCTCTAGTGGTGGCAAGCAGGGGCTAGTCTTCGTTGCGGTGCGCGGGCTTCTCATTGCGGTGGCTTCTCTTGTTGTGGAGCACGGGCTCTAGGCGCTTGGGCTTCAGTGGTTACAGCACGCGGGCTCAGTAGTTGTGTCTCATGGGCTCTAAAGCACAGGCTCAGTAGTTGCGGCGCATGGGCTTAGTTGCTCCGCGGCATGTGAGATCTTCCCGGACCAGAGCTCGAACCCGTGTCCCCAGCATTGGCAGGCGGATTCTTAACCACTGAGCCACCAGGGAAGTCCCCTTATTCTTTTGTAAGTGTAGTGAGTATGTTTCTTTATTAGAAGGCATTTGGGGGGAGATGGTTATATATCGTTTGACTTTTAAATGTTCTCTTGTCTTATAGGATCCTAAATTTCCCCCTTTTTGCCCTTCACAGGACAGTCTCAGAGGGCGTCCGTCATTCCTTTTTCCTTCTTCTCAGAAACCCCGCCTTGCCAATTCTGCCTCACCGAGTTCTACATACACTTGTCTCTTTCTCCATAGGCTGCACTCATCTCCCAGAATGTTTCGTCGGTATCTTCATACTTAGTGTGGGTCTTCTTTTTCCGGGAGTGATTTTAGTTCTATCTTGGGCCTTCCATCGTCCTCTTCTCCCTTCTATGCATTTCTCTTCCCATCTGGGTCCCACCTTGCTCTCCTCAAAAAGTCGAGATGAGAGTTCGAGAACTATCTCCACCAGAAATTGATATGTATGTTTTTTTACTTCCAGGCAATTTGAAACTTCCATTTTCAGTCTTCTGATTATGTTAGGAGATACAGGATATTTGTGGTTTTATTTGTTCCTTTTGTTGGTGCATATAGTTTTTGGCAGATGTATTGGGATATTTGGATTTATGTAGCTGCCATAACTTTGGCTATCAGGAAGTCTTTCCTAACATTTTTTTTTTCTTTCCTAACATTTTATTTTGAAAAATTTGAAGCCTCTAGGAAAGCTATACAATGAATGCCTGCATATCTATCCTTCACCTAGATTCACAGGTTTGTTACTTTATCTCTTTCTCTCCCTGTATTTACAAATCCACACATTTTATTAGTTGAATGATTTGAGAGTAAGTTGCAGAAAACATGACAGTTTATTCTAATACTTCATCATGTATCTCCTAGTAACAAGTTCATTCTCCTATATGACTATGATAGAGTTATCACACTCAGTATCTGTAACAGTGATACAGAACCATTGTCCAATATGCAGTTCATCATCAGATTTCCCCCATTGCCTTAGTCATGTCCTTTACAGATTTTTTTTTTTTTTTCTGATCTAAAATCCTATAAAGGGTCACACAGTGTGTTGTCCTGTCTCTTTAGTCTCCTTTAATGTAGAAGAGTTCACTCTCCTTTTTGTTTTGCTTTGTTTTGTTTTTTGAGGCACTGATATTTTTGAAGAGTTCAGGCCTGGTAGATTTCAACTTGTCTGATTATTTCCTCATGATTAGAGTCATGATTAGATTGGTAGAGATGTTGGTGATATTATTATGTTTGACTGCTTGGTTAAGGTGGCTGCCAGATTTCTCCATTGTAAGGGTGTCTTTTGCCCCCCCTCCATTTTTTCTCCAAGTGCAAGTAGTTTATTTGGGGACTGACCTCAGGACATACTGGGAGAACAGAGAGGCAGTGAGAAGGGACAGAAAAGGCAGTCAACAAAGGGTGCAACCCAAGCTGATTCCACCGGGAACCTGGAGCCAACGCAGAACTCACGGCTTAGCTTATCCCACAGAAGGGGTGAGAAATCTAGGGTCTTTAAACAGCAGCTCCTGTCAGTCACTGTTTGAGGCCTGCTCCCAGGCATCCGTTCTCTGGTACTTGCGGCTTACCCTGAACAGGTGTAGAATGGGCCCGATGCCAAAGCAAGCCCGCAGGTAAAGAGATGCAGGTGTTGGCGTGTGGAAGTTAGGCTGGGCGTGCGCTGTTGCGGTGAGAGCTGATGGGATAGTCAGCACAGCACCCCTAGTGTCTGCTAGGCCTGGGGACCCCGGGACCTAGAGCTTGAGGCAAAAGCTTATGTGCTATTATTTTTTAGGAAGTGTAATTCCAGGAAGCAGAAGTGAAGGAAAAGGGGATTGAGGAGAGATGGAAGATTAAGTCAGTTCAAGCATGCATTTCCAAGCTGGCCACCCCTTGGTAACAAGGACAGCTGATTGCTTGGTTTCCTTAAGCTGTCTCCCAGGAGGAGGTATAAAGTGCCACACCCCAGGACAGCCACCTAAATGAGGGGAGGAGAGGAGTTACTCCTCAGCGCCTTTGTCTCCCTGGTAGAAGGTTTGCCCCGTGGTACATCAACTCCCCCAGATGTGCAGATTGTGCACGTGTGGGCATCAGGTGGGTTCTACGGGTTCTCACACCTCAAATGCAGGAGGGAGGCCAAGGGTGGGAGGTAAGAGGCATCCCTGTGAGCAGGAAGTAGGGGCTGTAGGGTTGTGCCCGTGTGCTGCTGGTCGGGACCCTCGCGTATGTGGTCCTCCTAATGGCAGCCAGGGTGGAGACAGTGGTCTGAGGCCTCAGAGGCAGGCAGGGCCAAGACTTGAGGTCCCGTGTAAGATATGCCTGATACATTGGGAATCTACTTTGGTTTAACAGATACGCATGTATATACACATAAAACACACATACACAAGCACAGTCATATGTGAAGAAGATAACAGCTATCTGTTGCTGGTGGGGATCCAGCCACATTTTACTTCTTCCCATATTTTTGATATGTTTAAAGCTTTCTACAATAAAGACATTTTAATTTTATAACAGGAAAATGGTTCGTGGACAGTTTTAGAAAGGGAGACGGAGCAGTAAACGTTTTTTCCAAAGTTAAAACTGGCAAAAAGAATAATTCCAGGGCTTCCCTGGTGGCGCAGTGGTTAAGAATCCACCTGCCAATGCAGGGGACATGGGTTTGAGCCCTGGTCCAGGAAGATCCCACATGCCACAGAGCAACTAAGCCCATGCGCCAGAACTACTGAGCCTGCGCTCTAGAGCCCGTGAGTCACAACTACTGAAGCCTGTGTGCCTAGAGCCCGTGCTCCACAACAAGAGAAGCCACCACAATGAGAAGCCTGCGCACCACAACGAAGAGTAGCCCCCGCTCGCTGCAGCTAGAGAAAGCCCGCGCGCAGCAACAAAGACCCAACGTGGCCAAAAATTAATTAATTAATTAATTAAAAAAAAAATTTCCATGTTTTAGTCTATGGGCAGAGACTAGTTGTCCTTTTTTCAATATATTGAATCTTATAAGATTGTTTAGAAAAGTAGAAACAAATTGCTTTTTAAATATGAGAAGTGTAACTGTTGCCTTACAAAATTAGTTTCTAGAATTAAAAAATATACTTTGTCTATATATCCTGCATTATGTATTTGTTTCATTCACTGGTATATCCGTTCACTTAATATTCAAACACTTCCCTTCCTGACCACCTACTATGAGCAAGGTACTATGCTAGGCCCTGGGGCTGCCACAGAGAGGAAGAATCCCCCACCTTCTAGCGGCTTCTACTGGAGTGGGGAGAAATGGATGTGGTAGAGACAGTACTCACCAAATATTTAAATGCCTTCTTACATTTCCCAGCCTCTGGGGCCATGTGACTAGTTCTGTCTAGGGAACTGTGACCGGAGTGATGCATGTCACAACTAAGGCAGCTATGACTGCTCAGCTCTGCCTACTCCTGCAGCGATGACCTCAGGGGTCACGTATGCCAGACAGCACAGCTATAAGATGGACAGGGCCGCCAGACTGTATTAAATCTTTCATGAGTGAGATAGAAATCTTTTCTGTGTTAAGCTATTCCCCTCCTTTTTTTAAAATTGTGGTAAAATGTACATAATGTAAAATTTATCATTTTAACCATTTTTAAGCATGCAATTCAGTGGCATTAGTACATTTGCAGTGTATACCCTTGTTTTTAACAGATAACCAGATAGGCTCTCATTTGAAACTTTGTGAATATCCTGTTCACCTACAACTTTTTAGTATCCCACTCCGTGACCTATGGGCCAAATCTGCCACCTCTTTTTGTAATAAAGTTTTTGTTTGTTTCTTAGTTTTTATTTTATTTATTTATTTTTGGCCATGCCGTGTGGCACGCAGGATCTTAGTTCCCTGACCAGGGATTGAACCCATGCCCCCTGTAGTGGAAGCACCGAGTCTTAACCACTGGACCGTCAGGGAAGTCCCTAAATTTTTATTTTATATTGGAGTATAGTTGATGAACAATGTTGTGTTAGTTTCAGGTGTACAGCAAAGTGATTCAGTTATACATATACATGTATTTATTCTTTTTCTATTTCTTTTCCCATTTAGGTTATTACTGAATATTGGGCGGTGTTCCCTGTGCTATACATTAGGTCCTTGTTGGTTATCCATTTTAAATATAGCAGTGTGTATATGTCAGTCCCAAACTCCCAATCTATCCCTCCCCGCCAGCCTTCCTCCCTGGTAACCATAAGTTTGTTTTCTAAGTCTGTGAGTCTGTTTCTGTTTTGTAAATAAGTTCATTTGTGTAATAAAGTTTTATTGGGACACAACCACGCCCATTCATTTATGTATTGTCTATGGCTACTTTCACGCTAAAATGCCAAAGTGAAGTAGTGACAGAGACCATATAACCTGCAACACCTAACATATTTACTCTTTGGCCCTTTATGGAAAAAGTTTGCTGACCCCTGCTTTATGGAACAGGTATTTAAGTTTTTATTTTTATTAAAATAATACATGCACATAATTTGAAAAGGAAATAGCACTAAAAGTTTTATTTTTTTTATTTTTTTAAAATTTTATTTATTTATTTATTTATTTATTTATTTATTTATTTATTTATTTATTTATTTATTTCTGGCTGTGTTGGGTCTTCGTTTCTGTGCAAGGGCTTTCTCTAGTTGCGGCAAGCGGGGGCCACTCTTCATCGCGGTGCGCGGGCCTCTCACTATCGTGGCCTCTCTTCTTGCGGAGCACAGGCTCCAGACGCGCAGGCTCAGCAATTGTGGCTCACGGGCCTAGTCGCTCCGCGGCATGTGGGATCTTCCCAGACCAGGGCTCGAACCTGTGTCCCCTGCATTGGCAGGCAGATTCTCAACCACTGCGCCACCAGGGAAGCCCAAAAGTTTTATTTTTAAAAAGGCAAGCCCTGCTGCACTGTTCTTCACACCAGCACCACTCCTCAGAGATGTTTCGTTCTTTTACTTGTCTTTTCTGGCATTTATAGTTCTAAGTAATATCCTCATTCCACTATTTCTTTTTTTTTTTTTTTTTTTAATTTATTTATTTATGGCTGTGTTGGGTCTTCGTTTCTGTGCGAGGGCTTTCTCTAGTTGCGGCAAGCGGGGGCCACTCTTCATCGTGGTGCACGGGCCTCTCACTACCGCGGCCTCTCTTGTTGCGGAGCACAGGCTCCAGATGCGCAGGCTCAGTAGTTGTGGCTCACGGGCCTAGTCGCTCCGCGGCATGTGGGATCTTCCCAGACCAGGGCTCGAACCCGTGTCCCCTGCATTGGCAGGCAGATTCTCAACCACTGTGCCACCGGGGAAGCCCTCCACTATTTCTTGATTTAACAGTTTTAGACACTAACTATTGACTGACCTAGTATAGGCCACTATCCTACTTTTTAGTGCAAGATTATAAATAAATTTACCATTTCTTAGCTGAAAGGTAATGTTTTATGATCATTTAGTTTTCTGCATTTTCATCATAATGTATGTAAGAAAATTAACAAGAACTTAGCAATAACTAACATTTATTTAGTATTTCATATGTGCCAGGCACTCTTCTGATGTAGTTTTTTTTTTAAGTTGAAGTATAGTTGATTTACAATGTTGTGTTAATTACTGCTGTACAGCAAGGTGATTCAGTTTTATATATACACACACACACACACACACACACATTCTTTTTTTTATATTCTTTTCCATTATGGTTTATCATAGGATATTGAATGTAGTTCTCTGCTGTACAGTAGGCCCTTGTTGTTGATCCGTTCTCTATATAAAAGCCGACATCTGCTCACCCCAACCTCCCACTCCATCCCTCCCCCAAGCCCCTCCCCCAAGCCCCTCCCCCTTGGCAACCACCAGTCTGTTCTCTATGTCTGTGATTATGTTTCTGTTTCGTAGATAGGTTCATTTGTGTCATATTTTAGATTCTACAGATAAGTGATATCATATGGTATTTATCTTTCTCTTTCTGACTTAATTTCATTTAGTATGATAATCTCTAGTTGCATTAACGCAGTTTTTATGCAGTTTCTCATTTAATCTTTACAGAACCCCTAGGAAATGTAGGTACTATTGTTATCTCCATTTTCTAGATGATGAAACGTCATTTAGAGAGATTATGTGATTTTTCTCTTGGTCAAGACCTCGTGCGTGATGGAGCCAGAAATCACCATTTGGAATGTCAGCTCTTAAACACCGTCTTGGAACACTGCATGGGGAGTCATACTGGTTGACGTTCATAGATTTGTGGTCCTACTGTGAGCGAACAATCTGAAGATTTATAGCATGCAGATGTGCTGAGGCCCAACTTTGTTGGATCTGAGGCGGGTGGGGCACTCAGGTAGCGGGTCAGCCAGCTGCAGCTGCTTTTTCTGAGGGTAATTCTCTTTTCTAATAGACTGCACCTTTGCGTGGTCTCAGTCTAATGCAGTGGCTCTCAAACTGGAGCTTGTGTCAGAATCATGGGGTGGGCTTGGTCCAGCACTCATTCATGGGCCTCGCCTCTGGTTTTGGATTCAGTGGGTCTGGGGTGGGGCCTGAGAATGTGCATTTGTAACAAGGTCCCAGGCGGTAAAGAAACTGCAGGGACTACTAGTGGTTTAATGCTGTGCCCTTTCTGAACACAGGGTCTTCTGTGCCATCTGGCTCTTCCATTGCGTCATGTCCGTTACACTCCTCCCACCTGCTGGCGTGTTGGCTCCGACAGCAGTTCAGCTACCGTGGCCTGTGTTTCCTCTTCAACCCCACAGAGGTCAGGGTCACGATGCCCATATAGTAGGTGGTCATAAGCTGGTTGTTTGCTCTCCCCTAGCATGCTTTTGTAATTTTGACTTTTTCAATTACGAACATTGTAATTATGACATACAATACATTCTTATTGTAAAAATCACCTTTAATAGCACCACCACGCTAGCAAAATTTTAGCAGAAAGGTAGAAGCAGACCCTAAAGGATTTTCAGTGGCTTGTTAGGTGATAGCTAAGCACTGAGGAACTTGGCCCTTGAGGGTCAGTGTTTAAAGTATGCAAGGAAAGTTACTTCATCTGATTTTTAGTAGAGGCTCTTGCCTTTTACCACTAGCATTCTTTGAGATCATTTTTTTAATCTTCTTTTTATTTAGAGGTCAACCTGAATCAACATGTCTGGGACTGAAGAAGCAATTCTTAGCGGCCGTGACAGCCATCCTGCTGGTGGCAACTCTGTATTATGCTTTGGTCAGGTACGTGTGTTTTTTTCATACCTGGAAGGAATGAGGTTAAGTGAAAAAGGTATGGGGAAGCCATTGGTAGAGCACCATCATATACATGTAAGCTGTTTTATTGTTTTTTTTTCATTTAAGTGCATCATTTGGGAGTCTTTGACAAGCTCTGAGGGCATTTTGGAACTTTAGCAGCACTGGGGGTTACATTTAGATTTAAATTTTATTTTTTGGATAGATTACATTTTCATATGCTGTAGCATTCAAAATGAAACAGACTGTATGTAAAAGTCTCACTATTTCCTATCACTCTTGTCCACATGTCACCCAGATCTCTTTTTTGGAGGCATCCAAAGTTTCTGGGGTTGTACTCTTTGTGGAGATATTCTGTGCATATAAGGGAGATTCTTGCTTTGTCCCCCCAGATTCTATCTTTGTCTTACCAGAAGTCTATTTGTGTGTATTTATTCCATTTAAATAGGGCAAGGGGAAAAGTACTGAGGGGATGAAAATCTAAACAAGTAGGAGTGCATTTCTCTATGTGTAGGATGGGAAATTGTTGAACTAGAGAAGAGGACAAATGGAAGCAAGGCTTCCTGTCATATTTTCTCCTCTCCTACTCCCTTGCCTATATAAATGTCATATAGACTCTGAGGAGAGAAGTTTCAGTTTCCCAGTTCTGGCTCGAGAAAGTTTTGTAGGGATGGTAACATATTAGTAACATCTAAGGCAGTGGTTCTCAAAATGTGGTCCAGTGACCCCTGGGGGTCCACAAGACCTTTCAGAGTCTGTGAAATCAAAATTATTTTCATAATAATACTAAAATACTCTGTGCCTTTTTCACTCTCATTCTTTCATGAGTGAGGTGGAGTTTTCCAGAGACCGTATAACATGTGCTGATATCATTGCTCTGATGGTTATTGGAATGTGTGCCTGCAGAGTTTCTCATTTTTAATTCCTAGTATTGATAGATATAACCCACATAAACAAAAGCTCATAGGATCCTCAGTACTTGTGGAGAGTGTAAAGGGGTCTGGAGACCAAAAAGTTGGAGACTTGCTGATAAGGAATGGTGGAAATGTCAGTTTAATTTTCCCTTTCTGGATTACAGTACCAATACACAGCAGAAGAGTACCAGGCCATCCAGAATGCTCTGAGGCAGAGGCTGGGCCCAGAATACATAAGTAGCCGCATGGCTGGAGGAGGCCAGAAGGTAAGAGAGTTTACATGCCTGAAAAGTGGGCACCCACAATGCCGACTATTTCCATGAACTTGCCAACTCCTTCTCTGGTCCTCATGGATTCAGAAGGTCTCTCATTCACTGTTAGTGGACGTTTATTTGTGTCTTTGGGTGGGGATGGGTTCCAGCCTTCACTGTCATCTGCAGTGGCCCAAGCATGGCCTGGCCCAAGACACTAGTTCTAACTGGCTCCTCTGGAAGATCTTTGAATTAAGTTCACTGAGAAATTCTCTGGAATGTTTAAGGGTGGTTTTGCCAAAAAAGCTGGTAAGGAATAAATTAAGTAAATTTTGATCCACATTTAAGTATGGCAAGGAATTTTAACAAGCTTTTTTTTCCTTCTTTAAATTTTTTTTCCAGGTGTGTTACATCGAGGGTCACAGGGTAATTAATCTGGCCAATGAGATGTTTGGCTACAATGGCTGGGCACACTCTATCACACAACAGAACGTGGGTGAGTATGCTTCCTGGCAGTGGCTGCTTCTTCGTTTCTCTTCCTCAGCATCGGCTGACTTCTGGCAGGAGTGTTTTGTGGGCAGGGACCTAGGGAAGGTGTGCTCCGTCGCCAGCAGGAGGAATACAGGTGAGGCACAGGGACCAGTATCCTCTTCACCTGGGTCTCTTTCCCACTCCTAGATTTTGTTGACCTTAACAATGGCAAGTTCTCCGTGGGCGTCTGTGCGTTTGTGAGAGTCCAGCTGAAGGTGAGGGTGATGGAGGGGACGTGCTGCCTGCAGGCACGGGGCAGGTGGGAGAGTGAGCAGGTACGGAGGCCTCTGGGCCCAGAGAGGGGGTGGGGTTGTTCAGACATCCTCCCTCATGTGCCCCTAAGAGAATTTTGAGGAACTCTGTTCTCTTGCACGTTTTTAAGCTGACTCAGTTTTCACCATATATATAAACAGTTGTAAGGGTGTATTTTTTGGCATGTTGTAGAATTTTACATTCTAAAATAAATCTGTTACATCTTTTTAACATGTACCAATGTATTCTAAATACCATAGAGGATTAAATGCTGTCATCCATTTAAAAAAATACATGCGCAAGCTATTTTTCTTTTTCTTTCTTTCTTTCATTTTAAATATTTATTTATTTATTTGGTTGCACTGGGTCTTAGTTGTGGCGTGCAGGGTCTTTAGCTGCAGCATGCAGGATCTAGTTCCCCAACCAGGGATCGAACCCGGGCCCCCTGCATTGGGAGCACGGAGCCTTAACCACTGGACCACCAGGGAAGTCCCTTTTTTTCTTTTTTTTGAGCAAGTTATTCTTCGGTCATCAGATATCTTAATGTTGTTTCTTCTTGAACACGTATTTCCATTCCATTTCCCCTCTGGCTTTTATCCTAATATAAGATATATGATTGAAAATCTTTTATTAATAATAACCTTATTATACTTCTGTGTGTGTGTGTGTGTGTGTATGTATGTAAAAGTTTTAGGGGATAAATTTCCAGTGACCTTAAGGCTCTAACTATTGAGAAATTTCTTCTGGATTGAGTTACTATTGATATTACAGGTGCTATTAGTACACAATTTAGTCAGTTGTGTTTATGTTGAAGAGACAACATAACTACATCAAAATATTTATATTTAATAAAATTTTATGGAAAATGCATTTATTGGTAAGATGGATGAGCTGGTTTTTCCTATTCAGTTAGTTTGTACATCCATAGTTAATATTACTTATTCCTAGACTAAACATTTAGCATTAATTCTGTTCTGACTTACTTTTATAAATACTACCAAAAACCTTATTCACATAAACAAACTGAGAATGGAACGAGTTTCGTTATAGTGTCATTCATTTCTTTCACTACTTGTGAGTTATAGATCAGAAATCACAATGCTATCATCAAACATTATACTCAGCTCTCTGTCAGATAACAGCTTGATCAGGCCCACCTTTACTTTTGGTAGAAGCCGAGAAACAGGTACCACCTGACTTGTGAGAGGATTTGCTATCCAATCGTTAGAATCTGTTAAATATAATATTTCAAATTTTTGGTTTGGTGCCCCAGAGGTTTTCATAGTGTGGGTAATGTGTCTTAGTAAGATGTGGGGCGGGTCAGGTGTGTGCCTGGTTATGTGACAAGGAAGGAGAATTGTCTTGCACTTGGAGCACAGGCACATCTCTAGGCAGATCCGGTCCAGGTAGTAGCCCTGGAAATGGACTCTGGCAACTCCGCCTGTGTTCCAGGCCCTGGGCTCTGTCCAACCAGTCTGAACACTGATGCTTGAGTTAGAGGAGAGCTCTGCAGCTAGGGACGGGGCTGCAGCTCCTCACGTTGGACCCTGAACTCCTTTTCTGCCCCCAGGATGGTTCGTATCATGAGGACGTGGGCTATGGTGTTAGCGAGGGCCTCAAGTCCAAAGCCTTGTCTTTGGAGAAGGCGAGGAAGGAGGCAGTGACCGACGGGCTGAAGCGAGCACTGAGGTAGGCAGATCCTGTTCTTCTCAGTTCTGGGTAATAACACCCACGTGGTTCAAAAGTCGAAATAACATAAGTCTTCCTCCCACCCTTGGCCCTGTGCGGCCTGTTTTCCTGTTCTCTTCTGTCTTTCTGCAGTGCTTCTTTATGCTGAGGGCCCACTTTTGGGGGAATAAGTGGTAGAATCCTGTATTCTCTGTTCTGTACTTGACCTTGCCTTTCCCCACCCCTCTCATCAGCAGTGTGTCTTGGAGACCTTTCCACACGAGCACATAGATTGTTTCCTCATTCTCTTTAATATACCTACACAGTTCTTCATTATGTATATGTAACATAGTTAACTTAGTTTCATGGAGCAGGGTTTTTAACCTTTTTTGGGGTCATAGATGCCTTTGAGAATTGAATTACCAGAAAAATACATGTAAAACATGCACTAAAAATTTGCAATACCACAACCCGTGGGGGAATCCAGATATCCCAAGTAAAGAACTTTGGTCATGGAGGCTTGTGCCCCTAAAGTGTGCGTGCTCACTATTATTGGGCAATTGGAGCAGTCCTTGGGAAACAGTCTCTGCTGTGGAATTTGTGTTCCACGTTGGGAGGTGTAGCTGGTGGGATTTTGTGAGTGCTTGCCCAGTTTTTCTGTGCTCACTGCCTGTCCTGAGGGCAGGGGTTTGTGACTGTTGTGCTCACTGCTGTATTCTCAGAACCTAATGCAGATGCGTAATGAACGTCTTTGAATGCTTATCAGCGTCCGTTTCCTCTGCTGTGTTGAGAAGCAGCTTGTACAAAGGTTGTAGCTCTGTTCTCTGATATTTACATATAACGTTCTCAACCCCGTTCCCCTTTTTTTTCTTACCCTTAGAAGTTTCGGGAATGCACTTGGGAATTGTATTCTGGACAAAGACTATCTGAGGTCACTAAACAAGCTTCCACACCAGGTATGTCAGAAGTGGGGGAATGGAATGCGTGGAGTAAAGGTGGAACTGATGATGCTCTTGTGTCATGAGTGAGTATTTGGTGATGGAGAGAGAAAAAGTGAAGACTTGGCTATTTAGAGGGTCTGGGATGTGTATTTCAGACGTCTTTGAACATAAGAGCCAGCAGGAACCAATTACCTTAATGTACCGATGAGGAAATGGGAGCCTGGAGCATTTGTGTTACTTGTCTCTTAGGTAGAGAGAACCGTGCTTGGCCGTGGTCTGTGAGACAGAAGGAGCACGGACCCCTCGCAGCACCACTGCCATTTCTTACAAACACCCAGAGCCTCACCCGTTCACCCTTCCTGCTCTTCCTTAGCTCGGGTGTCTTTAAGGTTTAGATCTCCCTTGTTTCTGTAGTTGCCTGTCATGTGATCTGCGCATTTGCCTTCGGAGAAGGGGATCTGGAGTTTAGCATGACCTGGGCCAGTCAGGCTCTGGAGCGTTCCTGTTGCCTGGTGGAGTGTGGCTTCGTCTCTGGTTCTTTGGGTCCCTGCGGTGCCGCCACCCTGGGCAGCCTTCCCTCTCTGGTACTTGAGGGGTTCTTTTTCTTGCGCTGCCCCTAATAGAGGCGTGTGTCAATTGGCAGCTGTCAAAACTCCATTTCTTTCCTTTTTCTAAATCCTTTTTACATATTATTGGACTCAGTTTGCTAATATTTTGTTAAGGATTTCTGCATCTATATTTATGAGGGATATTGTAGTTTTTTCTTTTTTTAAAACATTGTGGTAAAAAACTCATAACATGAAATTTACCATTTTAACCATTTTTAAGTGTATAGTTCAATAGTGAAACACATCTCCAGAACTTACAACATGGAAACCTCTGTACCCATAAAACAACTCCCCTTTTACCCCTTCCTTCAGCCCCTGGCAACCACCATTCTACTTTCTGTTTCTATGAATTTGACTATTTTAAATACCTCATATAAGTGCAATCTTACAGTTTATGTCTTTCTGTGACTGGCTTATGTTACTCAGGATAATGTCCTCAAGGTTCATCTATGTTTTAGCATGTGTCAGAATTTCCTTCCTTTCTAAGGCTGAGTAATATTCCATTGTATGTATATATCACATTTCCTCTGTCCCTTCATCCATCAATGGATATTTGGGTTGCTTCCATCTCTTGGCTATTGTGAATACTGCTGTAACGACCATGGATGTGCAAATACCTCCTGAGGACTCTGTTTTCAGTTATTTTGGATATATATCCAGCACTCGGGTTGCTGGATCGTATGGTGGTTTTTTAAAAAATTTTTTGAGGAACTTCCATACTGTTTTCTATGATGGCTGCACTATTTTGCAACTCAGCCAACAGTGCACAAGGGTTCTGATTTCTCCACATCCTTGCCAACATGGTTATTTTCTGTTTTTTTGATAGTAGCCATCCTAATGGGTGTGATTTGAATTTCTCTGATGATTAGTGATGTTGAACATCTTTTCATGTGCTTATTGCCCATTTGTGTATCATCTTTGGAGAAATGTCTACTCAGGTTCTTTGCCCATTTTTTAATTGGGCTATTTGATTTATCTGTTGTCAAGTTGTAGGAGTTCTTTATATATTCTGGCTATTAACTCCTTATCAGAGATATGATTGCAAAGTTTTTTCCCATTCCATAGCTTGCCTTTTAAGTTTGATATAGCTCCATTTGTATGTTTTTGCTTTTTTTGTTGCCTGTATTTTGGTGTCATATCCAAGAAATCATTACCAAATTCAATGTCATGAAGTTTTTCCCCTGTGTTTTCTTCTTTGAGTTTTATAGTTTTGGGTCTTATATTTAGGTATTTAATCTATCTTGAATTTATTTTTGTATATGATGTAAGATACAGGTCTAACTTCATTCTTTTGCGTGTGGACATTCAGTTTTTCCAACATCATTTGTTGAAGAGACTCCTTTCCCCATTGTGTAGTCTTGGCACACTTGCTGAAGATCATTTGGTCATACATGAGGATTTATCTCTGGGCTTTCTGTATTATTACATTGACCTACGTGCCTGTCTTTATGGCAGTATCATACTGTTTTGATTATTGAAGCTTTGTAATATGTTTGGAAATCAGGAGGTCCTCCAATTTTGTTCTTTTTTTTTTTTTTCAAAATTATTTTTGCTATTTGAGGTCCCTTGAGATTCTTTATAAATTTTAAGATGAATTTTTTTATTTATGCAAAAAATGCCATTGGAATTTTGATAGGGATTACACTGAATCTGTAGATCACTTTGGTAGTATGCATATCTTTACAATATTAAGTCTTCCAGTTCATGAACATGGGAAGTCTTTCCATCTATTTGTGCCTTCTTTAATTTCTTTCAGCAATGTTTCATAGTTTTCAGTGTACAAGTCTTTCACCTTGGTTAGGTTTATTCCTAAGTATTTTATTCCTTTTGATGCTATTGTAAATGGAATTGTTGTCTTAATTTTTTGATTGTTCATTATTAGTGTATAGAGACACAGCTGTTATTTATGTGGATTTTGTATCCTGAAACTTTGCTGAATTTGTTTATTAATTCTAACAGTTTTTTTTTTGTTGAGTCTTTAGGGTTTTCTACATAGAAGATCAAGTAATCTGCAACCAGAGATAATTTTACTTCTTCCTTTCCAATTTGGATTCCTTTTATTTCTTTTCCTTGCCTAATTGCTCTGGCTAGGACTTCCAATATGTTGAGAAGTAGTGAGAGTGGGCATCCTTGCCTTGTTCCTGATCTTCCAGGAAAAGCTTTCAGTCTTCACCATTGAGTATGATGTTAACTGTAGGCTTTTAATATATGGCCTTTATTATGTTGAGGTTGTTTCCTTCTGTTCCTAATTTGTTGAATGTTTTTATCATGAAAAAATATTGAATCTTGTCAGACATTTTTTTTTTTTTTTGCATCAATTTAGACGAACAGGTGGTTTTGTTCATGGATCACATTGATTGATTTGTGGATGTCGAACCATCTTTGCATTTCAGGAATAAATCTCACTTCGTCATGGTGTATAATACTTTTAATGTGCTGTTAAATTTGGTGAGCCGGTATTTCATTGAGGATTTTTGCGTCAATATTCATCAGGGATATTGGTCTATAGTTTTCTTGTAGTGTCTTTTTTTCCACCCTCCTCTTACAGTGTTTTTGTCTGGCTTTGGTATCAGGATAATGCTGGCCTCATAGAATGAACTTGGAAGTGTTCCCTCCTCTTCAGTTTTTTGGAAGGGTTTGACGGTTGGTGTTAATTCTTTAAATGGTTGGTAGAATTTTCCAGTGAAGCCACTTAGTCCTGGGCTTTTGTTGTTGTTGTTGTTAGGTTTTTGTTTACTAATACACTCTTCTACTAGTTACTGGTCTATTTCTGTTTCTTCATGATTCAGTCTTGGTAGGTTGTGTGTTTTAGGAATGTATCCATTTCTTCTCGGCTATCTGATTTGTTGGTGTACAATTGTTCATAGTATTCTCATAATCTTTTTTATTTCAGTGGCAAGTGTCTCTTCTTTCACTTCTGATTTTAGTTATTGAGTCTTCTTTTTTTCTTAATCTAGCTAAGGGATTGTCAATTTTGTTGATCTTTTCAAAAAACAAACTCAGTTTTTTTGATTTTTTTTTCTATTGTTTTTCTGTTCTCTGTTTCATGTATCTCTGCCCTAAGCTTTATTTCCTATCTTCTCCTAGCTTGTGTCAGCTAGAAACTTCCCTGTTAGTACTGCTTTTGCTGCATACTGTAAGTTTTGGTATGCTGTGTTTTCATTTTCATTTGTCTCAAGATATTTTCTAATTTCCCTTGTGATTTATTTGACCCATTGGTTGTCTTAAGAAAGTACTAATTTCCACATTTGTGAATTTTCCATTTTTCCTTCTGCAGTTGATTTCCAGTTTCATTCCATTGTGATCAGCAAAGATTTTTTTGGGTATAATTTCTGTCTTCTTCAATTTAAGACTTGTTTTGTAGCCTAACATGTGGTCTCTCCTGGAGAATGTTCCATTTGTACTTGAGGAGAATGTATATTCGGCTGTTGTTGGGTGGAATATTCTCTATATGTCTTAGGTCCATATGGTCTGTAGTGTTCAAATCTTCTGTTTCCTTGACCTTCTTGTTTGGTTCTGTCCATTACTGAAAGCAGGGTATTGAAGTCTTCTACTATTATTGTCTTGCTGTGTATCTCTTCTTTCAATTCTGTCAAAGTTTGCTTTATATATTTAGGAGCTCTGATGTTTGGTATATAAGTATTTATAATTGTTATAGCTTCACAGTTAATTGACCCTTTTATTATTATAGAATGTCCTCTTTTGTCTCTTGTAACAGTTTTTGACTTAAAGTCTATTTTTTCTTATATTAGTATAGCCTCCCCTGCTCCCTTTTGGTTACCATTTACATGGAATATCTTTTTCCATCCTTTCACCTTCAGCCTGTGTATGTCTTTAGATCTGAAGTGAGTCTAATGTAGGAAGTATGTAGTTGTATCTTGTTTTTTGAATCCATCCAGCCAATCTGTGGCTTTTGGTTGGGGAGTTTGATCCATTTACATTTATTATTGATAGGGAAGGGCTTAGTATTGTCATTTTGTTAATCGTTTTCTGTATGTCCTGTAGCTTAGCTTTTTTTTTTTGTCCCTTCTTTCCTCTCTTACTGCTGTCCTCTGTGTTGTGTTGACTTTTTGGTAGTAACATGATTTGATTCCCTTCTTGTTTACTTTTGTGTATATCCTATAGATATTTTCTTCGTGGTTACCATCACAATTATATAAAACATTTTAAAGTTATAACATTCTATTTTAAACTGATAACTTGAATTGCATACAAAAACTCTAGTCCCTTACAACCCCACTTTATGTTATCGATGTTACAGATTACATCTTCATATTATTGTATGTCCACTAACATAGATTTATAGTTATAAAAGTTTTAATGGTTTTTACATTTAATATCTGTACTCATTATATAATTTTAATGGTTTTTTTCATTTAAATTCCGTGTACCAAAATTATAGTGATACAGGTTACTGTTTTTGTCCACGTATTTACCTTTACTGGAAAACTTTTTATTTTCATGTTGCTGCGCGGCATCCTTTTGTTTCAGTTCGAAGGACTCCCTTTAGCATTTGTTGTAGAGCAAGTCTAGTGGTATTGAACTCTCTCTGCTTTTGTTTATTTGAAAAAAATCTTAGTTTCTCCATTTTTGAAGGATACTTTTGCTGGATACACTATTCTTGGCTAAGTTTTTTCTTTCAGGACTTTGAATATATCATCCCACTCCATTTTGGCCTGTAAGAGTTCTGCTGAGAAATCTGATAATCTTAGGCAGGCACTCCAGTATGTGATGATTTGCTTTTCTCTTGCTGTCTTCAAGATTTCTCTGTCTTTGACTTTTATTTAAAAATTGAGATATAATTGACATACAACATTACAGGCATACCTTGTTTTATAGTGCTTCATTTCATTGCACTTCACAGATAATTGCATTTTTTACAAATTGAAGGTTTGTGGCAACTGCATTGTCAGGTGATGGTTGGCATTTTTTAGCAATAAATTATTTTTTGATTAAGGTATGTACATTGCTTTGTTTTGACATAATGCTGTTGTGCATTTAACATACTAGAGTATAGTGTAAACACAACTGTTATATGCACTAAGAAACCAAAAAAATTGTGTGACTCGCTTTATTTCTATATTTGCTTTATTGTGGAGGTCTGGAACCAAACCTGCAATATCTTCGAGGTATGCCTGTATATTAGTTTCAGTTGTACAACATAATGATTCAGTATTTTTATATATTGCAAGATGATCACCACAATAAGTCTAGTTAACATCCATCACCACACATAGGTGAAGGTTTTTTTCTTATGATGAGAACTGTTAAGATCTATTCTTTTAGCAACATTCAAATATACAGTGCAGTGTTATTGACTATAGTCACTATGCCGTACATTACATCCCCAGAGCTTATTTATTTTATAACAGGACGTTTGTACCTTTTGACACCCTTCACCCATTTTGTCCACCCCCCACCCCTGGCAACCACCAGTCTGTTCTCTTTATCTATGAGCTCAGTTTTTGTTTGTTTGTTTAGATTCCACATATAAGTGAGATCATATGGTATTTATTTTTCTGTCTGAATTATTTCACTTAGCAAATTGTCCTCAAGATCCATCCATGTTGTTGCAAGTGGCAAGATTTTCTTCTTTATGCCTGAATAATGTTCCGTTGTAGATATATATACTACATTCTTTATCAGTGGACATTTAGGTTGCTTCAATGTCTTGGCTGTTATAAATAATGCTGCAGTGAAAATGGGGGAGCATATCTTTCTGGGTTACTGTTTTTCTTTTCTTTGGATAAATACCCAGAAGTGACACTGCTGCATCATATGGTAGTTCTATTTTCAATTTATTCAGGAAACTGTTTTCCATAGTTTTTCTCATACAGTCCCACCAGCAGTGCACAAGGGTTCCCTTTTCTCCACATTCTCACCAACACTTGTTGTCTCTTGTCTTTTTGCTAATGGCCATTCTGACAGGTGTGAGGTGCTATCTTATTGTGGTTTTGATTTTCATTTCCCTGATGGTGAGTGATGTTGAGTATCTTTTTATGTACCTGTTGGGCATCTTTATGTCTTCTTTGAAAGAATATCTATTCAGATCTGCCCATTTTTTAATTGGATTGTTTTGTTTTGGTTTTGCTTTTGAGTTGTATGAGTTCTTTATATGTTTTAAATGTTAATGCTTTATCAGTTATATCATTTGCAAACTTTTTCTCCCATTCAGTAGGTTGCCTTTTCACTTTGTTAATGGTTTCCTTTGCTGTCAAAGCTTTTTAGTTTGATATAGTCCCACTTGTTTATTTTTGCTTTTGTTGTCTTCGCTTTTTGGTGTCAAATACAAAAAAATTACCATCAAGGCCAATGTCAAGGAGCTTACTGCCTGTGTTTTCTTCTAGGAGTTTTATGGTTTCAGGTCTTTAATCCAACGTTAATTTTTGTGTATGGTGTAAGTGGTCCATTTTAATTCTTTTGCATGTGACTGTCCAGTTCTTTTGTTTTTGTTTTAATAAATTTATGTATTTATTTACTTTTGGCTGCATTGGGTCTCCGTTGCTGCACACAGGCTTTGTCTAGTTGCGGCAAGCGGGGGCTACTCTTCGTTGAAGTGCGCAGGCTTCTCATTGCGGTGGCTTCTCTTGTTGCGGAGCAGGGCCTCTAGGCACATGGGCTTCAGTAGTTGTGGCACGAGGGCTCAGTAGTTGTGGCCCGCAGGCTCTAGAGCGCAGGCTCAGTAGTTGTGGCGCATGGGCTTAGTTGCTCTGCGGCAGGTGGGATCTTCCTGGACCAGGGCTCGAACCCGTGTCCCCTGCATTGGCAGGTGGATTCTTAACCACTGCGCCACCAGGGAAGTCCCTACTCTCCAGTTTCTTACAGTTTTGTTGAATAGACTGTCATTTCCCCATTGTATATTTTTGGCTCCTTTGTCATAAATTAATTGACCGTGTATGCGTGGGTTTATTTCTGGGCTCTCTATTCTGTTCCATTGATCTATGTCTGTTTTTGTGCCGATACCATTCTGTTAATTACTAGAGCTTTGTAAGGTAGTTTGAAATCAGGAGGTGTGATGCCTCCAGCTTTGTTCTTCTTTCTCGGGATTGCTTTGGTTATTCAGGGTCTTTTGTGGTTCCATACAAATTTTAGGATTGTTTGTTCTATTTGTGTGAAAAAGGCCTTTGGAATTTTGATATGGATTGCACTGAATTTGTAGATTGCTTCGGGTATGGACATTTTTATAATATTGATTCTTGCAATTCATGAGTATGGAATATCTTTCCATTTATTTGTATCCACCTCTTTATCAGTGTCTTCTAGTTTTCTGAGTACAGGTCTTTCATCTCTTTGGTTAAATTTATTCCTAGGTGTTTTATTCTTTTTGATGCAATTGTAAGTAGGATTGTTTTCTTAATTTCTCTTTCTGATAGTTCATTGTTGTACCGTCTTTGACTTTTGACATTTTGATTATAATATGCCTTGTTCTCTTTGGGCTCATCCTAGATGTAGTTCTTCGAGCTTCTTGAATTTAGACATCTTTTCTTTCCTCAGATTTTGGAAGTTTTTCACCAGTAATCTCTCTTCTCCTAAGACTTTTAAAATATGTAGCATGATAGTGCCCTTATAAGTCCTTTAAGCTCTTATTTTTCTTCATTCTTCTTTTCGCTTCTCTGAATAGATGATTTCAAATGACCTGTCTTCAAGTTGGCTGATTCTTTCTTCTGCCTGATCACATCTGCTTGTAGAATGCCTCTAGTGAATTTTTCAGCTCCAGAATTTGCTTGCTTCTTTGTTGTCATTTCTCTTTGTTGATATGTCATTTTGTATATACATCATCATTTTCCTGATTTCATTGAGTTGTCTATCTGTGATCTCCTAGTTCACTGAGCAACCTTGAGTTATTTTAGTTTCTTTGTCAGGCAGCTTATAGCTCTTCATTTCTTCAGGGTCAGTTTTTTTAGTTTCATTTTGTTCCTTTGATTGGGCCATGTCTCCCTGTTTCTTTATATGTGATCTTTCGCTGAGATCTGGGCATTTGAAAAAACAACCACCTCTCCCAGCCTTTCTGTACTGGCTTTGTGCAGTGGAAGATCTGTGACAGTCAGCCCAGCTGGAGGTTCTAGGACCTCTCAAGTCTTTTACAGTCTCCTCCTCCTTCTGGCATCTGACTGCAGAACTGCAGCTCTTATGTGCTGTGGCGCTCACCTCTTGTTTTTAGTGACTTTCAAACTCTGCTCCTGATTCTGTCAGCATTTCGTCAGGTGAGACAGAAACCAGTGCCTTGGGCAGCCTCCAGACAAGCCCCCAGAACTTCAGATGCACAGTCCACTCTTTCGTTTCCATCCAGAGGGAAGAGCCCCAGCGTGGGAGGTTTCCTCTGCTTGTACTGCTCTATGCCAGACAGGGGCATGGCCATGGGCAGGCAGGCATGCAGAATGCCGTGAACTTTGCTCCCTCCTTTGCTGGAATCTTGTCTTGGTTTTATGTTGGCCTGAGTGCTGTAGCCTCTCACCTGGCCACTGGGGTTCTTATAGAGGTATCTGGTCTGTGTACTGCTGTCAGCTTGGTATCTCTGTGAGAGAGACTTGGAGCTTCTGGTCTGCTGTGTGCTGACGTCACTCTCCATTTCTTTGTCACTTTTTTCTTTTAATGAATTTTTTAAACGAAGTGCAACATGTATATAGAAAACTGCATACATCATAATGGCACAGCCTGATGAATTTTTAGAAGTGAACACAGCTATTTACATCCTAGACAGGGAAACAGAATATTATCAGCACTCCAGGACCCCATTTTGCCCCCTCCCATTCACTACCTTGATTTTATCTTTTCAAAAGTAACTACTGTTCTGACTTTTTTATTCCGACTTCTAGTCTCAGATTTATTCCTGTTTTTGAACTTTATATAATGGGATTGTACAGTTTATGCTTTATAAAAAGTGACTGAAGTATTAAAAAGTACATACAGACATGCAGACAATGCACACATCGTAAATGTTCAGCTTGATGAATTCTAAGACCAGCATCTGAGTCACGGTGGAGCATCCCCGTGTCCCAGAATGTCTCAATTGTGTGTCCCTTGCAGTTGCTGCCAACCCCTCCCCTTCTCATCATTACCGAGGAAAACCACTTTTGACGACATAGGTTAGTTTTGACTGTTCTGTACTTTTTGGGATCAAATAGTATGAACTGTTTTGTGTCTGGCTTTCATTCCACATGTGTGCGAGATTCATTCTTGTTGCACGTAGTAGCATTTTCACTGCGGTATCTTCTCTGTTGCATGAGTCTACCACAGTTGACTTTCCCACCCTGACTTGATAGACATTTGAGGTTTTCATAGCCTTTGGTTGTTTTGAAGACAGGGCTGCTGTTAGCGTTCCTGTGCACCTCTTGGTGCACATACTCACCCATTTACCTTGGGAACTACTGGGTCAGCTCAGAGGGCTGGGCATATGCCTAGTTTTAGTAGATTCTTCCAGTTTCCAGTATGGCTGTACAAACTCACACTCCCACCTGGCAGTGTATGAGTTCCAATTATTCTATACATTCAATAGCACTTAGCATCGTCAGTCTTTTAAAATTTTTTCAGTGCTCATTCTTTTTCCCCAATTTCTTTTATTGTGGTAAAACATACATAACACAATGTACCATCTTAGACATTGTAAGGGTACAGTTCAGGGGTACTAAATACATTCAGAATGTGGGATACTCATCACCACCATCCATCTCTGTAGCTCTTTTCTCTTCTAACTGAAACTCTAGACCCATTAAACATGATGCCAGCACCCCTCTCCACACAGCCCTGGGCACCATCTCCTTTGTCTCTTTGGTCTGGCTACTCTAAGGGCCTCATGTCAGTGGAGTCATCTCTTGTCTGTCCTTTTGTGACTGGCCTGTTTCACCGAGCAGAATGTCCTCAAGGTTCATCCATGTCGTAGCATAAACTCATTTCTCTTTTTTTTGTTTCTTTTTTTTTCGGCAGTGCCACGTGGCTTGCAGGATGACCTCAGTTCCCTGGCCAGGGATTGAATGAACCTGGTCACGGCAATGAAAGCCCCGAATCCTAACCACTAGGCCACCAGGGTTTAACTTATTTACTTCTCAATGTCAGTACGAAATTTCACAGTATAATTTTCATTTTCAGGTTATCTTTATCCAAAATGTAGTCATCTCAATCCCTCATATTCCTTTATTCTATCAGCATCATATTATTAATTGAGAGAGAAGTTCTCCCAACTGAAAAATCTCTGGGTTTCTGTAGTATGGTGATGTGTGATCATTTCCATTAAAAAAAAAAGTAGACAGCATCAGATCCGGTTGCCAAGAAAAGATTCAAATTAGATTTTACAGAGCATTTGCCCTAAATAAAAACTGAAGTATGATTCCTTCTTATCAAAACTTCATTAATACAGAATGGCATAGGTGGAAAATGAAATTGTTTTATCCCTCATATAATTAAAATGACTTGAACTTATGGATCCCTTGTCCCAGCTTCTTAGGACCTAGAAGGAATGATGGATAGAGGATTGTGAAATGCCATTTTTCAGGTATCTAGATCCTTGAGGAAGGGGAAGAGCAGTTGGAAGAAGTTTTCTCCCCTTTTTTCCCTCATTAGCTGCCTCTTGAAGTGGACTTAACTAAAGCAAAGAGACAAGACTTTGAACCATCTGTGGAACAAGCCAGATATAGCAGCTGCCGACAGAACCTGGCTCTGGGACCCCCCAAACCACAGGAGGTGACGTCCCCTTGCAGACCAAGCCACCACGTTGTGATGTCGGGGACGAGGACAGCAGCTCCGCGTGTGGGCCGCGTGCCCTCCCCGCCCCTGCTCCTTCCCAGGTGTCTCCCCCCGCCCGCCCACTCCTGCCTTCACTTCAGAGCCAGCACAGTGGCTGGCCCGTGTGCTCCCTGGGGAACTATGTGTTGCTGCTCACCAGTCAGCTCAGGAGCTCACCTCCCTGTTGCTCTCCTGATGCAGAAGCCCGACCTCTGCTGCCACGGAGAGCGATGCCACGTACCAGCGGAAGCTCCGGCAAAGACAGCTGCAGCAGCGGTTCCGGGAGCAGATGGGGAAGCAGCAGCAGGAACCCCCGTCCGGCCCCCCCGCCGAGAAGCAGGGCCCTGGTGAGGGGACGGAGCGCGGGCTCTGGGGGCGGCTCTGCTCCCCACCTCTGCAGCAGGTCGGGTCCGCGCACAGCACAGAGGCGGCCACGGGCTCAAACCGCCACGTCCTGCCTTGCGTTTCCCCGTGACTGAAGGAAGACACTGGTCTTTTGGGGGAAGGAGACGGGCCCTGACAGAACCTGGAACTAGATGTCTCAGGGGACAGCTTTTTTTGGCCTCAGTTACTTTGGCCACGTGTACATGAGAAAGCCTTTCTGGGCTTTTTTTTTTTTTTTAATAAATTAATTAATTAATTTATTTATTTAATTTTTGGCTGCGTTGGGTCTTTGTTGCTGCACGTGGGCTTTCTCTAGTTGTGGCGAGTGGGGGCTACTCTTCGTTGCAGTGTGCGGGCTCATTGCAGTGGCTTCTCTTGTTGTGGAGCATGGGCTCTAGGTGCGTGGGCTTCAGTAGTTGTGGCACGTGGGCTCAGTAGTTGTGGCTGGCGGGCTCTAGAGCGCAGGCTCAGTAGTTGTGGCGCACGGGCTTACCTGCTCCGTGGCATGTGGGATCTTCCCAGACCAGGGCTCAAACCCGTGTCCCCTCCAGTGGCAGGTGGGTTCTTAACCACTGCGCCACCAGGGAAGCCCCTGAGCTGTCTCTGAACATAAAGCAAAGTTGGGTTTGAAGAGAATGGGTTTTTGGCAATTCTTTATCCGTGAACTTTCATTTATTTCAGAGTCCAGGTTCAGTGGGAGTAGTAGATGCAGATTTTTTTTGGAGTCTTTCTCAGAGACTAGAAACAAAGAAAGACCAAGTGGATTTTTGCCCAGCTTCTCCCTAAAAATTACGAAGGAGGTTCAGAGGACCTGCTTCATGTTTAGTTCTTTATAATTCCCCTCAGCACTGGCAGGCTGAGGTTAATGTAGGGAAAAAAAAAACCCAAAAAACTTACTGTGCTGGGGATGTTCTTAATAAGAATTATTATTCTAGGTCTTTAGCTTCCAAACCATTGCGGAAGCTCTGGGGGTCAGAGGTGGAGGAGGAGTCATCTCCAGGACTTCCCCCACCCCGAATCACAGAGTCATCATCTTGGTTTTACATATTCATGTCTGTTTAAGATTTTGTTTGTTTGAACAAGGGTTATAGCTTCAAATAGTAAAAACTGGACAAGACGGCTTATAATAACTCTTCCGTTCTAAAGGAGAAACAAACTTTTCAGGTTTTTTTCGCAGTTTGATGAGAAGAAAGAATATAGTATCGTCAGTCCTATTTTATATAGATCTGTAGGTAGGACCAAGATGCAGGGTCCCGAGTTCTACTGCTGGCCGTGCCGACGAGTGTAACCCTAGGCGGCTTTGCACGCACTTCCAAGGCCGCCCCTGGCCCAGCTTGGTTACGTGGTTTTGTCCTTTCTCTGCAGCAGCGCTGCCACCGGTGCCACCTGCCAGAACTGCTGCTTCAGAGCCGCTCACCCAGACAGACGTGCTTCCAGGTCAGGAGGGCTAAAGGAATGAATCAGTAAATACCTAATCAGTAAATACCTATCAAGTGTCTGTAAGTTACTGTGCTGTATACTTTCCGTCCTCACAAATACATGTCAAAAGAGGCATAAATATCTTCATTTCCATTGGTTTTGTAGAAAGTGCTGACTGATAGCACGTAGGCAGCTCCTCTACTGTCCTGACCCGAGAGAGGCTTTGGTGTACTTTCACGGGTCGGGGAAAGAGAAATTCCCAACGCCATCATATAGAGCTCTCATGATACGGCATTTCTCACGACCTGTTATTTTTCCAGCACCTCGTTTGTTGATGCTGCATTTGATTGTGACCTCTGTCCTTGCAGACAGTCTTGAAATGTGGGACATGGCTCTAGATGCAGGGGACGGTGTGGTCAAGCCCTTGTCTAAACCAGAACCACCACAAGCCCCTGCCACCTCCGTCCTGAAGAACGAGATGGAGACCTGGAACAGGACCCCGCAGAGCCTTTGCCACCAGAATCCACAGGCAAAATGTGGACCCTGGCACCTTCAAACTTACCACCTTAACCAACACATAACAGGTAGCAAAGTGTTTTAGGAGCAGAAATGGAAGGGAGAACCTGGGTATAATCCTATGAATCTTAAAGAAAGAATGACATTCCATTTTAAGAAGTCGGAGGGGACTCATGCCAGAGCAGGAGCAGTGTAAGAAAATGCAGTGTAACTGGATTGAGAGTCTCAAGTCTTCCTTGGGGTCCCGACTTGAGGTGCAGCTCTTTCTAGCTGATAGTAGTGGGACATTGAAGCACGGCTGCATTAAGAGCTTTCCTGTTAAAAGCAGGCCTGTCATGATCTCTACTGCAGCTTGGTCCAGTGTTTGTTAATAGAGGGACCTGTCCCCCTCATAACAATTTTCATTCTTGGCCTTTAAAGTAGGACAGTTAACTAATACGATTCAAAAGTTATTAGCTGTCAGTTTATTCCTTATTTTTAAATCATGGCAGCTGTAATGTGAACAATTTTCTCTTCCATAGGAGACTGTGATTCATACAGGAAGAACCAGGACACGAAGAAAAGGAAATTGGATCCATCTTGACCAAGGCTCAGGTCACCTCACTGGATTCTGTCACAAAGGGACTTTCAAAAACTGCTTCTTGGTCATGAAATGACTCGTCATTCCTAGGGAAAGAGCTTTACCTCCGGGGATTTACCTTGCTTCATGCTCAACTTCGCCAGAGGCTTTCACTATTGGAACCTGACGCAGATCAAGCTGGGCAGGCAGGGAAGCCCTGCGGAGATTAAACAAACAGGGCTTCCCTGGTGGCGCAGCGGTTGAGAGTCTGCCTGCCAGTGCAGGGGACACGGGTTCGAGCCCTGGTCTGGGAGGATCCCACATGCCGCGGAGCAACTAAGCCCGTGCGCCACAGCTACTGAGCCTGCGCGTCTGGAGCCTGTGCTCCGCAACAAGAGAGGCCGCGATAGTGAGAGGCCTGCGCACCGCGATGAAGAGTGGCCCCCGCTCGCCGCAACTAGAGAAAGCCCTCGCACAGAAACGAAGACCCAACACAGCCATAAATAAATAAATAAATAAATTTAAACAAACACACACACACCTTTTCTTTGGCTCTTCACTATTTATTTATTCCTAAGCTTTTATGTTAATAAAGGTAGACATTCTAGGAATCACAGTGGCCACCTTCCCCACGCACCAACCTCGACAGCGGCCTGCAGTATCTCACTCTGTGTGACCTCTGACCCCTTTCGCTGCCACTCATCTACAACAATCTGTCATTTATAGGCTCATTGTGAAACTACCTCCATTTTTTCCTAATAAGGAAATATAATCTAAGACCAAAGAAAAGGCATTTTAAGAAAGCAAAATAAAATCCTACTTTGTAACAAAGTAACAGGCATACCTCTTTCTTTTTATTGCGCTTCGCAGATTTTTTTTTTTTTTTTTTAAACAAATTGAAGGTTTTTGGCAACCCTGTGTTGAGCATTTTCCCAACAGCGTTTTAAAGTATATATTGTTTTAGGGACTTCCCTGGTGGTCCAGTGGCTAAGACTCCACACTCGCAAGGCAGGGGTCCCGGGTTCGATCCATGGCCAGGGAACTAGATCCCGCATGCCACAACTAAGACCCGGTGCAGCCAAGTAAATAAATAAATATTCTTTAAAAATATATTCTTAAAAAAAAGGTATATATTGTTTTAGATATAATGCTATTGCAGACATAACAGGCTATAGTGCAAACAACGTTTATATGTACTGGAAAACCACAAAAATCTGTGTGACATAAGCAGCTGTTCAGCTGTTTCGGATGTGTGATTATCACCCACCTTAACATAAATTCTCTTAGTGTTTGGATGTTTCATAATCCTTTCCCCCAACTAATGAGTGTGCAGTTTTACTTTTTAAGGGCATTTTGGGCTGGGCCTTGTACCCAGTCTTGAGTTTTTTGTTGGAACACAGGCCCATCTGTGGGAAGGTGTGCCCCTAGGCCACCGCCGTGCCTCTGGAAGACGAGCAGGGGGCTTTCCCTGACCTCCCTCCACCTCACCTGAGCTGCACAGCTTTGGGCATAGATTCATCTTCTGATTTCGATATCCTTACCATGGTCTTCAGAAAATATATCTTGCCTGTCTGCAGCATCTTAGTTCAGGTCAGAACTGCTGTTAAAAAAAAGGTCCTGGAGATAGGAGTCCAGTTATAAATTGCACACAAGTCAAATCAGAGCTAATGAGATCACGAAAAAGGCATGTGCTGAAAATGAAACCCCACAGCTCAAGAAAAGCAAGTTTGGTTTATTTGAATGGTTTCATCTACAAAGGTAACAAACGGAAGCAGAAAGCGCGACCCCCCGGGGGTTTATCCCAAACGCACGGGTTGACCGGCTACCGAGAATCCCCAAGGTTTGAATTTAGTTTGTTTTTTTTTAAAACAGTGTACATTGTTAAATAATGTAAGGAAAACATTTATAATTCAGAAAGAATTTTTTTAATGTGGAAAAAGATACTCAAAGTGTACTATTAACACAAAAATAATTTAAACAGTTCAGTAGCACTAGGTTCATTCCTCTAGGCTTCAGTTATTTCCATCCACAGGAGGGGGAAAAAAATCAACAGTAAATAAAAGCAGTTCTTACTTTCCACGTGTGAGTGAAGAGATCTCAAAATGATTAAACCAAAGAAACAAAATAGTCACGTGCTGCACTCTGGCTCCTCTTTCCTCTGCTGCAAAGCCCTGCCTCCTTGCCCAGGGGTCCGTTCCCCACTTCCTTGGCGCTTCTTGTTCTGTCCTTACTCTTGTCATCTCCCGAGGATTATAAGCAGAGAAAAAGTAAGTAAACAGTTTCGAAGCAAAGCTTGGAACGCCTGCCCTTTTCATTTCTACCTTCCTAAAACCTTCAGCTCTCATTTGCATCTTTGGGGTCTCGGCTAACTTAATAAAGAAAATGACCAACGGAGGACAGGACAGCCATCCAGGCTCTTCCTGTCATGGGGATTCCTGGGATGTGCCATTGAGGTGGGTACGAGGTTGGAAATAGGTCAGTTTCCCAGCTCAAGAGTCAAGACAAGAAGCACCCCAAAATTAAGAGTCCTGGCTTCTTTCCCACCTTCTGGGAGAACAGAGATCCCAAACTCAGGCAATGAGGAGAGCACTTCCTGAAAGTTCTGAAAGTAACAGAACTGCCCATTACAACTAGGCACAGCACTAAATAATACTGGCTGGTTGCAGTTATTATTACTTCAGGGGACTATCTGTTTACAGAGAACGTGAGAATATCAGCTGTAATTCTAGAAATAAGGTGGCGCAAGAGATTATGATCCTGCAACCATTTGGACATTATATAGGAAGTTGGTAGGAATAAGCATTCTTTCCTACAATGCTTAACTCAGATGTGGGTCCACTTTCCACAAACTACAGTACCCCAAGCTGAGAAATACACGGTACATTTGCACCAAGAGGGAAGCAATCCAAATGATTTTTCTTAGAGCAACTTTCTCCATCTGTGACATTTCACTATCACATTTCCCAGCTTAAAAACTAGCGCCCCCCCCCCCCCACCCCGTGCCCTTCCCTTTATATTCAGCCATTTCTTCCAGGTCTCCTCTGCTCAAGCCCAGCTCAGGTAAGTAAGGCTTATGGCAGCCACTGGCCAAGCATCACCTATCTTCAAAACAAGTCTGTTCTCCCATCCTGTAGTCTTTCTTTTTCTTTCATCACTTATTGCACACCACGCTCAATGTTGTAAATTGCCCGATTTTGTGACAACACCCCTCCTCACCTGTCCTGAAACAGAGTTTTCTGCTTTTAACCACTACTGTCAACTTCTCACCTGCTCATCTTACACCTGCTCTAGACAAAATTGTTAAATGACTTGAAAAAAAATACTCTTTCAATTTCCTTATTGCATAATCCACTGCTGGGTCACACGGACCCAAGGTTCCCTTCCATGCGCCCTGTGCTGACTGGGGTCTGGTGAGCAGTTGGTGTTAACGGCAGAAGCGATAGAAGTCCAAGGCACTGCGACATCCAGCAAGCAATACTGGGAGGACAGAAGTATTCAAGTACAGTAATTTATACAATTTTACACTCACATTTATTTATCTAATACAATGCAAATACAAAGGAGAAGGTAAAGTCTCAACAGGTAAAGGACAGAGCTAGCTTTTTTCAACTTTTTAAACCTTTCATATTTTACTCTTAAAACTACTGTTGTCCAACAACATTTATATATCACAGTGTTTCCACATCAAAACTGATGGCAAAGTTACATGTCCGCAGGGAACTTAATTTTTTTTTTCCTAATGGCTAATGCTGCAGTCAAAGCTGCGAATATCATTTGCTTAAAGCACTAATGACCTATCGTAAGAAAGGGTTGAAACCTCAGTCCCCTGGTGTTTTCACTGGGTTCTAAAGATTGGCTGGGGTGGGGACAGGGTAGGAGAGAGCCCAATAGTTTAATTTTTTGTCTTGCGGTTTATGTTCTTGAGGGGATAAGGGACTTGGGGTGGGTACCAAGATTAAGAGCCCCACTACTTGAGAACGCAGATGGGCTTTGCTTTTCCACTGAGCTCTCTAGAAGCTTTCTGATCAACACGATTCTCTTTCCGAGCGCTCACTGTTGGGGAGAGATAACAAAGCATACACAAGAAACCTGCTCTTTCTTTCCTTCTCATCCCACTCCAATAAATGGTGAAAGCAGAGGGAGATTCTCCACTCTGAGGGCTCTAAGCAGTATTAAACACATTCCTGTCTGGCAAGAAATAACCAGTTAAATGCAGCGCTAGTAGTTAGTATGTAGGCTACTTTCCCATCCCCCTCCCACCTGCCCCTCACCATTCCACCTCCTGCCCCCAAATCTACTCCGTTAACGCCTCTAGGTCTAAGTGGTCCTCAGGTTGGAACCTGGGGGGTTGCTGATGGACTTCTGCAAGTTGCTGATGTTGAAGTTCTGTAAGGAGGCAGTTCCCACAGGTTGGAACTGGCTAAGTGGCTGTGTTGCTGGGCCGCCCGTGCCGCTCCACTGCGTGCCGAAGGGGGGGGCTGGGAAACCGTACTGCTGTGGGGGGCACATGGGCTTGGGGAAGTGGCCTAGAGAGGTAGCTGATGCTGCAGAGATGGGGGCGGAGCCACCCAGGGTTGAGGTCATGGAGACGCACAGCTGACCAGGTGCGGAGAACTTCCTTGCCATGCCAGGGCCCTGAGGAGAGAACAACGCCGTGTGAAGCTGGTGTGGGTGTGACATGGGTGGGACTGAGACAGAATTCCAGAAGCGGGCTGCTCTCATCTTGCAGGGGACAGAGAAAACAACACCCAGACAACCTTCCATCATAATTATTGGCTCTTTATATTTACCAAATACTTGTCCTGATTGGAGGTGGGTGGTGTCGTGGGTGTGTAGTTCAGAGTGTGAAAGGAAAAGGGAAGAAAAAACTGGGCTGACCGATACAGAGCTCGGGATTCAGGGCAGGAAAACTAAAAGGGGACCGGGGTGATTTTTGTCTCGTTTTTTGAAAAGTGTTATAGCTCACGGGCTACTGAAGAAGGTCCCGGACACGAGCGAGACGCGTGCTCGGTGATACTCTGATGGATCCGGAAAATGGCAAAAGGGGCAGACTGACCTCGTAACTCATGTGTCCTTTGCTTCCTCTCCTGCCTGAGAGATTCATGGCGTCTCGGGCCCAGTTGTCCACCAGCTTGTGCAGGTCATCTGTGAACGTGCCCTTCCTGCTGGACGCCATGGCAGGAGGCTGAGCCTGGGCGGCCTGGCTGTTCACGGTCCCCCCAACGGTGTTCGTGCTGCTGGTCCCTGAAGCGAGAAGCAACAGAGCGCACGCGTTAGGGGCGGCTGGGCTGGGCTCTCAGGGAGGGAACCTCCGAGGGTGAGGAACGGCAAACCACAGAATGGGGGGATGAAGTGGGAAGCCGTGCAGGAAAAGGAAGGTTCCAGGGTCTTATGTAGCCAAATGCTCTGGCATCACAGGGTAACGAAAACAGGTTCTCTTCAGGAGCTCCAGACGAGGCTGAACAACTCCGGAGGAGGGAAGGCACAGAGGGCGGGGACCTCCTTCTGCCCATTCTCATGGCATCCTGGAGCACGGACACTCGCTGCTGGGCCTCTACGCCCAGCGTCCCCTGGGGGAGAGGAGGGCTGAGCGGTGTGGCCAGTGAGGCTGGCTGCTCTAGAATGCTGCAGAACAGGGCAAGAGAAGGGGATCCCTGGAGCACTGGGCAGGGTTCATGGAGGAGTTAAAGGAAAGCAAAGACAAGCCCCAGGAAAGATGGGCTCCCAAACCATGTGGGGACCATCATGGTCTTCAGCCATTCTTTCACAGAAAGGGGCGACAAGAGAAAGCATGCTCTGGTCTGAAACCTTTTTCACCTGGACCCATAAACGTGAATTGCAAACGCAAACTTGCGAGAGTTAAGGCTTCAACGTCTCCCCATTTCCTTTGAGTAAAGAACCACGAGCGCTCAGGAGGAAGGCTCTCTACGGTGTGCCTGAGTCTTTCAGCTCCAGGAAGGCGTGGCTTCCCGAAGACGACCTCAGTCCCACTGCTTCAAGGCCTCCACGGCCCCCACTCCCCAGAAGAGCAAGCATTCTCACGCGCGCCCGGCTGAGGCAGGGGTGCGGAGGGGGGGACGCTTTGGGGCTGTGATGAAGGAATTCTATTTCTATGGTTTGATGAGAAAGAAAGGAGTCTGTGTCCTGCCTGATTTCGGCTCTGCTGGAGGGCACACTGGCGATTATTCGAAGAGGCGAGTTTTAGGGAAGAGGGAAAGAAGAGTCACGTCTTGTGTTTTCCCGTCACCCCCCGCTTTCTTACCAGATCTCGCATTTGCTGCAGGATAAATGAAAGCTGCCGCGGTGGGCTGTGAGCCACCAGGACTTAAGATCCCCCAATACTGCCGGGGCTAGATATTTAAATGCATGCATCTTCCTGCTTTCAAGATCCAAGCGGCACCAGAGCACAGCAGCACACTGGAAGCAACTCCGCCATGTAGAAGCCCCCTGTAACCCACTGCTGCTCTCGAGGCCGGCTTGCACCCTGCCACCCGGGAATGGCACACCCGAGCACGCGTGTCCTAGAGGAACAGCTATTCTGAGGTGAAGCTGCAGAGTGCGAGGGGCACGTGCTTCTTATCACCAAGGCAAGACAACCCGGGACGACTGCACGTGTTGTCAGCTCACTCCCAGTGCCCGCCAGAGCCACGGGGGCTGCTACCACACACACCGTGTAAAGGGAAGAGTAAGCTCCCTGTGGAACAGGAGGCCCAGGTGCAAAGTGGAAAAGCACAGGAGACAGCGCTCCTCGAACAGCAGCAGCGAGACAGCGCTGGGGTGGGAAGCGCAGGCAGCGAGGATGGCGGTCGTGCTAATGGCGAGATCCCGAGAGCAAGCACATCACATGCATGAGGACCACCATCCTCCTTGAATGACAGCTGCTTCGCGAGCTTGATGGTGAGCGCGACGATGAAAACAAAACATAATCACAAGTGAGCAGAGCTGTCAAAAGCCAAATTCAGAAGCTTGCAGAGCTGAGCACTGCTGGCCACAAACTGCTCGTGCTAGAACCACACCCTCTGGTCTCATGCCAGTCGCCTCTGACGCTGAGGCCCCTTTATGGCCTCATCTTGTTACACGACACTGGATTCTGAATGTGGGGTTTACGCCACGGGGGAGAGTCAGCCTCCCAGTTCACCTTCTCATTCTGGCTTCTGAAAATAGCTTTCCCATTAAAGAAGGACACAGACAAACACACACATCGCTTTCTGACCAGGAATGAACTCCCGGGAAGAGCTGACTTGGCTAATAAAACCCAGGAGAATGGGGAGTGCGTCTGGCCCACTGTAGCACTAAAGCGCTGAAGAGCACTGGTAAAGTAGGTATTTCTGAGAATGCTGCTTGCCTTCCCGAGAGGATACTGACTATCCTTTGAACCCTTTTCAGTTCTGCTGAAAGCTCTAAAAGTCGTGCATCCTTTACCACCAGAAATTCACTTTCTGATGTTCTGCTGCTGTAATACATGCCCCCACCCCATCCCCGCCCCACCGCCTGATCCTAGTAACAAGGCCTACTATGAGCCACAGCTTACTGCCCAGTCTCCCAAGCACAGAGTTTTCTGGAGGGGCCTCTTGGTGGCTGCTGGGCTGCTGAACTGTCCTCGCTCTCACGAGAAGCCTCCTGTCTACACAGGGTGCCCCTGCCCTCAGCAGCCCAGCAGCCGCTCCCACTGCGATGTGAGGGCCCGGGCTCTCGCAGGCCGCGATCCCGGCTGAATCCCCGTGGGCGCACAGCGGCGGGCGCACGTTTCTGACTACAGGACTCCCTCCTAAGGAGCCAGGCCTCCCCGAGGCCCCTGAGCACATCCACAGGCGCCTCCACCCACAGCTGTCACAGAGCCGGGGCACGGGGCCGTCACTGAGAGCACTATGAGGCGACCCTGAATCTGGAAGGACAGCCAGTGGCAGCAACTGAGCATGTTAAAGACGACACCAGAAAAGGGTGCAGGACTAGCCGGACGGGAGCTGGGAGTCCGAGAGTCGTGAGGCTTCGGGATTCAAAGAACTCAAGGGCAACAGGCTTTGCAATCAAGGGCCGGAAGTAACAGAAAGAAAGGATAATTACTACAGAGCTGGTTGCAAGGACAGACTTTTTTCACCATCTTCCCTGAAGCACAAAGAGAGAGCAATGTGTTAAAGATAAGGAAACATCAGTGTAAAATATTTAGAATCTCCAAACAGCACACAAAGTCCCAGCAAGAGAAAGCAGGAGGGGAGACAGACTGGAGGGACCCGGGAGCCCTGCCACAGATGCCATTCTGTATGATGGACCCTCCTGGCTGTTGGTTCCCGGCTGGCAGAAGTGAGTTTCCACACCCAGTCTTTGTACCTAGAAGAGCGATGCCCTGCACCAAGGTTCGGGATGGGGAGGAACCCCAGTCTCTCTCTCTCTGGGTCTCACTGCTTGAATTTCAAACACCCAAGCAGTCTCTCCACCGACCCTGTCCCCCCGCTCCTGCTTCTCTTGCTGGGTTAACAAAGCACTCAATTAAATGCATTAACAATTCTACCACAGGAGGCTGACAGATGGTACCATTGTTACAGTTTTAATTTAAATTGGCTAATACTATATTTCCACATCCTAGACATACAATACTAACCCTTTCCCTCCTAGAAAAATCTTTAAAAATATGTGGAAAAAAAAAATGTGGAAAACAAGCAACTTTTGAACATAAATAAAGCATTAAGCCAAGCCGTGCTTCCAAACCATTATCTATTTTGAAAGCAAAGAGTAAAGCATCGGAGACTAGTTAAGACCCCATGCCTGTGAGCCCCGGTTCTCTTTCCATATTTGCTTTTTTGCTTTTTTTTTTTTTTTTTTTGGCCTCGCTGCACGGCTTCCAGGATGGGATCTTAGTTCCCTGACCAGGGATTGAACCTGGGGCCACGGCAGTGAAATCGCCGAGTCCTAACCATGGGCCCTCCATATTTGCTTTAAACCTGCCTCTTGTGATTTGTTCATCAAGGCTTGCATGATGTACACTGACATGCCTTCAACAGAGGTAGGGCCTCTCATTTTAAGACCCAAAAGGAAGTGATAAAATTTAATACTTTTAACCACTTTCACCTGAACAACAGTGTAATACCACCTACCTTTAAGAGTGTGATGAGAATTTACTGAATTAATTAATCTGAAGTGGTACCTGTCACACTACACTTCCTTCACAAAAAAGCCTTGGTTCTCTTCCTTCCCTCTTAGACATTTCAGGCTACATAACACAGGCCTGACACATCACATTTTACTTCAAAACACTTGTCTCCTACTGTTAATGTCTTTTCCTCTTTCTAGCTGGACATATAAATTAAATGCTTACTTAAGTGTCAAGAAGCTAATATTCTTGGTCCATCCTAGCCTTGCCAGAAAAGCTATTGATCTCAGTGCTCAAAAACCTACCAAATTGGGTAAGCCTTCCACCTCCCTCTTTGTTAAACAGCCCTAGACTAGTGCCCAAGGACCTGTGAACCATACTCAGAAACAACGATGGTCCGAGCACATGCATTTAAAAAGCACTTCAATAAACCACATCAGAAGTTTGAGGCCTTAGCAGAGAAGATCTTTACCTGAGCTCTAACAAAGGTTTTCTACTTGAGCCTTATTTTTGTTCAAGATTTTTATTTCAACATACGTTTACCGACTACCTGCTATGTGCCAGGTAGGTGTGGTTTAATCAGAGAGAAATAATGTCTTGTGCATGGGATCTTATCTGATTTGTGTAGGACCACCTTCATTCCACACATGGGGAGATGGGCTGGAGCGGGTGGGTGACTTGCTATTGTGCCTTGTTTGGGGGAAGAAAGCTGAGAAATCCCAGCATTCTTGTTAAAAAGCCCATTTTTGCTTGCAGGTGCTGGCCCTTCGGTCTTTAGTAAGCCTTATAAGAAGAACTACACTGAAACCCTTTCTGAAATTCTGATTTTATGGAGTTACAGGGTAGTGGTGGTGAAAACATCCAATGAAGAGATTCTAGCATCTTTTCAATTGATAGATGGTTACGCTTAATTGAGGGGGAAAAAAAAAAAGATTCCGACCTACTCTGAAGAAGAAGAGAAAAATGGGGTGTAACTTTTCCCGGTACCAGTGGCCAAGATGCTTTGTGTGGCTTCTAACGCCACAGCAGGGGGCAGTGCTGAGCAGGACTGTGAGCCCAGGCTTCGCATGCTGAGCGACCCCGTGCCCTCTGTCGTGGGCCTAGGAAGAGGCAATTCTTCCAGAAACTTATTTTGACGTTCACAGAAACCTACTGTTATTTCTACATCTTTTATCATAATTAACAGAGACCCAAACTTCTGAGGGTAACAGTAGTTCAGCCAAGACAAATGCACATGGACTGCGTGAAAGAACAGATCCAAGCGGCAGAAACACAAGGACAAGGAAGGAGTAAAGGTGTTACACACAAAGAGCCAAGCAGGGCGTACTCAGAAATCGGGTCCTCCTGCCACCAGGTTTGAACGTCACCTGCTCAGACGCACAGTTAAACTTCGCACAGCCTGTGAGAGGGGAAGAACGGGGAAGAACGGGGAGAGAAGAGACAGAACACAGCTACGAGACGTTAGAACCCGAGGCTGGAGAGTGAGATGCGCTAGGACAGCACACAGAGGAACGAGCTTCCAGGACAGGCCCAGACATGGGGCAGGAGGGTCAGGCCGCAGTCCCGCCACCTGCCCAGACCGAGCGCCTCCCCCAAGTACACTCATCCTGCTGGGAGGCGGCCTAACGCCTAACTTCTGTGGCGCTGTGGCGAAAGCACCTACTTCACTATCTAGATTCCTGATTTCACTCTTCTCCACCCACATGCCCAACTCCTTTCAGCTTCTGTTCTAATGTTACCAGAAGGTCTTTCCTCTACAGGAATGTTCTGAGTGATCACTTTATTAAACATTTGTTTATTAACCTATATTTGGGGAGTAGATTATAGGTAAAAACTTGAATGGACTTGAATTCATTTTAGTATGTGTCTCTCATACTTAGAAATTTTAAAAGTCTACACTGGCTAATCAAATGCATTCACTTTCAGAAATGGCTAAAACTCCTTAGAATGTGGTCCAGGAAATCCCAGTCTAGTATTAAAGCCTAAGCTCCAAATCCCAAAGGAGTCATTCATTTCACTGAGGCTTCATAGGGGCACAGATGTCACTTGAAAAAACCTATTTCCACCCGACGGGAGCAGTGACCCCACCTCATCTAGTCGTCACCCACTCCCCTTACAGCCCAAGGAGCCATGTGGGTACCGTGCGGCTGGTTCCTGGTCAGCTGCTCCTCCAACCCACCTGAACAGGTTCCTCACCAGGCTTTTGTCCCACGTATGGCAATATCTCCATTTTAATGTTCTTGGAAGATGCTGGCTGCTTTGATTTCTTACCTTGACCTGGAGCAGAAAGGCTTGGTACTGAAATGGCACCATCACTGGTGAAGGCTGAATACAGGTTGTCACTGGAGGGAGATGGCTTAAGGGGCTGTAACAGCTGATTCTGCCCCGTCTCTGGGATGTTGCCAGGAGCGGGGAGGGTCTGCTGGGGGTGCAAGACTGAAGCTGCACTCTGGCCAGACAGGTTACCTGCCAAAAGACACAGCGGCATGAGGGAACGTGCACAGCCTTCCAACCGCACCTGACAGGCACTGTTTTTCCTCCAATGTGTCCCACTGAGGGATTAATAATGGGCCAAAAACTATAGGAGATCAAAGAGCAAGGGTCTCACTGACAGGAGGGGAAGTGAGACGTAGCAGGAGACTCAACAGGCAACAGGGCTACAGGACCCCATCCCTGAAGATGCTGAGCCGTAGACAACCTGGATGATTCCAAGTCTGAGCTGAGTAAGAAGACTAGCACGTGCAGTGGACATGAGAGAATTCCATTTTGCAATCTCAGCATTGCCTTTTCTACCCTCTTATAAACACTGAGTTGGATCATGATACAAATTGGTTCCAGAGACAGTCTCTGCTTAGTCTTTCTGTACATGTGTCAGATCAAGTACAAAAGAGGTGTCAAAAATGATGTAGGGATTAGAGAGTAATGCATATTTAAAATTATTCTTAAAAGGTGGCTTCCAGTCATTAGCCAGGTGGCCTGAAATGGACTAACTTCTCTCTCCCTTAGCAGCTAGTGGACTAGGAGTCCACGCAAAAAGAAGGTCGAAATTGGGCTCAGAATCTAAATTAGCGGCTACTGCTTATAATCACATGTCTCCTAATGAACTGGTTCTCATGTGCTAGAGAAAAGGTTTGGGTCTCTGACAGCTTCCAGAGAATGGAAAGCTGTTAAGTTTACAACTGCTTTCCAACACATTTATATTAGAACTGAAGAGCAAGTACGAGGTATAAACTTATTTTAGCTGCTTTTACTTTTCAACTAGTTATCTGTTAACATTACCATAATTTCACCAAAGGGTAAAAACTCGCTATCATAATAAAAAATAGGCAAACTACAATTCATTTCCAGAGATTATGATTTAACTATTTTTTTGATTATAAACACTAGCAAGTTCTTTACCCCAATATAGATAAATAAAACAAAAACTTTAGCCAAGGAAATTATCCTATGACATACCCAAATTACCTATATGACATTTACATTCATCCCAGTTGTAATCATGACCAATTCATTCATTAAAAACGAAGAATCTACCTGGACTTTACTAAACAGAGAACAATGTATTTTCTCTCAACTGCCTACGAGCTTGGTGAAATGTGAGCTCCATGAGTTAGCAGGCAAAGCTAAGTGTTTTATCCTCAACAACAACTATAAATGGAGGCAATATGGATTACAAAGGAATAGGTCATAGCACTGACCTGTCTTCCATAAACTCAAAAGACGTTCTATAAATATGGGGAGTAGACAAGGCAAGGAATCAAGCATATTAGGAAAGTCAAACGCCTTCGAAATTTAACAAATGTTCCGTAGGTTACATGCACGTTTGGAGACAAAAACAAAAGATGGGACAGCCATGGCTGACCTGGTCCAGGGCTCTTATTCCCCAAGGAACTGCTGCGACTAGACTTGCTGCCTTTGCTTTTGGTGGGTCGCCTTCTTCTCCCTGCAAGGGGGGCAGCTGGGGGAATGATGACGGCAGGAGGAACCTTGCCCAGTTTGGTATACAAAGATTCAATTTCATGCTTCTGGCGACTCTGCAGGTCTTGAATCTCTTTAAGATGTCTATGAAAGATAACCAAGCATAATTCAAAAATAGTATAACCACCTTTGTTCAAACAAGAATTAACAACATTATTTAACCTCCATTCACGTATTTACTCACCAATGAATCCTTCCCCCAGATGTACTGAATCTAATTGCTATCACCTTGCGATTCTAGTGTGTCAGCTCCTCTTGCTGGCCTCCATTACCCAAGCCAAATTCCAGCAAGCTCCTAGCCAACCACAAATGGTTGGTGATGTGTTAGGAGAAAGAGATTTCCTGACTTGGAAGCTCTACACAGGAATACTGAACTTGCGAATCGGACCCAGTTCTTCAAACGTGACCAAGAAAACCTGCTATCGTAATCTATATCCCAGTGCCATTACCAGATTCACCTGGTAGACCAATAACAGCTAAGATGAGGTTCACAACGCAAAAGAGCCATTGACAACAGTAAAACGCTAAGAGTAATGCCAAGGCGCTGAAGCAGTTCTGTAAGAACCACACTCAGACAGCCAGCTCTTGTACACCGCCCCCTCTCGCTCTTGGAGCCGGCCCTCCACACAGCTCTGCCGGTACCCTTTCACAGGAGAAACGCACGTACTTTTCTCGTAGCCGCCGCAGCTCTAACTTCAAGTCCTCATCCTCAATATCTGACTCATTGTCGCTGCTCACGTAAGAGGAGTTGAAGGAATGACTCAGGCCCTGGACAGGGAGGCTCTGTGAGCTCAGCTGCGGGGAGTGCGGACTCCCTGAGCCATCGTCCACACCCCGACCGAGGAAGGCAGCCTCCAGGTCAGAGGACGGCCCGTTCAGATGTGAAGCCTCTGACAGTTCGGGCTTCTCTTTCTTTGGTATCACAGCAGGAAGAACATCATGTCCCAAATCCAGAAAAGGAGGAGATACCACTGGTCCCTCCTTCTTTGCCTCAGTGATCTCGTCTTCGGTTCTTGAAACAGAGAAACGACCGACTTTGCTTGCTGTAGTTGTCACCTGAAAACGTCCAACCTTGGAAGGCTGCCCAGTTTCTGACGTTGCTTCTGAGGCAGGAGTTTTACGGGCGCTATCCGGCATATCTGAAGAGACGCCACGGACGGCTATCCCATTGGGCTCTGGCTTCACCAGGGTACTCTCTGGACTACTGCTTGACAGCACTGAGGACTCTGAAGTACTGGATTCAAAACGAACAGACTTTACATCTTCTGACTTATTTTTACCCTCTTTCTGGGGATCATCCACTGCAACTGAAACCTGACGGAAGAGACCAAAAGCGAATCACTTTATTTCCCAGTCTGAGCAGGCTGATTGTTTACATAGCCCCTCCACCTCTGACTGTGAAAATAAACCGAATACCATTCACTGTAGAGCATGACACATCTATACTGAAATGTACAGATTAGATGTAGATTCTGAGCAGCTGGCTAAGCTAACTAAGTAAATTATCTACTTTCATATCTCATGTTGTGCACAGGACCCAGATTACATCTTAATGAAAATATAAATAACAACAGGTCATGGAATATTGAAGGTTGCTTGTGAACAAGAAAAACTACAAAGATTAAATCTAATAAATGTTAAATGCCAGCTAAGCTTCAAGAATCAGCACAACTAGCTGGTGCTGAAAGAAGGCTCTAGATTGTTGTCCGAGTTCGACAATGCATCATAAATACAAACTCAGGGCAGCGACAAACTCTGAGAACCTCAGTTTACAAATGAGAAAAATATGCCCTAATATCCCCAACTTCAAGTGCTATCATGAGAATAATTAGAAAGCAGGTGTGAAAACAGAAAAAGAAAAAAAAAAGATTTTCAAAGCTTGTATGGCCCTATGTACTAAGCCAGAAAATGTTCACTTGTTTCCCAACTGGGCAAATACAATTAGATGGTACTATTTGATGATGACTCAGTATTTTCACTTTGGAAATTAATCCTAAGAAAATTATCCTAAACATGGAAAATGTTTTTATATACAAAGATGTTCACCGTTACTTTACTTACTATGTTGGAAAAATTAGAAACAACCTAATGACTGAGAATAGGAAAATGGTTAGATAAACCTACTGCTAGATGGGAAAAAGCTACAAAGTATCAATATCATTCAGAGGAGAAGCAAGGCCAATTTTAGATACACACATGTACAGAGCAAAAGGAATAGAAAGAAACACACCCCAAACAGTAATCCCAGGGGTGGGGTGGAAGGATGGGCAGACAGTGTGACTATCTACTGTTTCTCTACTGTTCCTCTACTGTTCTAAATATTCTTTATTTTCTTTAATTAGCATGTATTATTTTTAAGAGGGGAAAATGATAAAGAGCTAAAAAGTGCTTTATATAAAAGAAATATATCATTGATGGCAATTAGGTCCCAAAACGTAGATAATAATTTTATTATATACACACTCCCCCCAAATTGGGACTCCCTTTTTTATTATATACACAATCCCCCAGCAGTGACTGTCTTACCTGAAATCGCCCCATCTTAAAAACACCAGTTCCTGAAGTGGGTGCTAGGATAGGACCTTCTGTGACTTGAGACACTGAAACAAGTACATGGAGGAGGAAAAGAACTTAAATCAGCATCTCTTTTTAGTTGGCTTCTTTTTGCTTCAGCCAGAAACACAGCAAAATGAGACTACGTTATCAGAAGAAGAAAGTTGTTACAGGCAAGGGAGACTTCCTTACCTCCCTTTCCCTGACCCTGTCCAACAAGGGGAAACAGTTACTATTTGCTTTCCTACTAGACACCTTGAGTGTGAAAGACTGTATCGTTGTGAAACCCTCTACCTTCCCTTGTACACTCGCACAGAGGACATGGCACTGTTTGGAGGAATAAAAGTCACACAGCAGCAAGGCGGCTTCACGGCGTAACTCAAACATGAAGAGATACTATAAAAACTAAGGCTAACAGGCAATGACACCACAATTTCATCCTATAATTCAAAGACAGAAATAAATGAAGCGAACAATAAGATTTTACCTAGGATACTAAAGGCCCACTTTTAAATGAAAACCAGCTATGGCAAACTGGTTTAGGCAACACTTAAGCAAAATCCTAGAACAGGACAGTGTCAGTGGCAGAATCACTGGTAAGTAGTTTTGAGCAACTTTAAAGCCACCGAGGTCCTCGTCTTTAGGGACAATCACTTGTTTGAGTTTCTTTCTAGAGATAATTAATATATACCAGCATTTTCTTTATTTTATACAACTAGTAGAATATTGATTTTGATATTTTCATTTAATGATGTAACTTAGAGATCCTTCCATATCAGTCTCATTCTTTTTAATGGCTGCATAGTGTTGTAGTGTAGGTATATGTTATATACATATGAAAAATTTAAAAATGTACCATATTTTATCCAGTCTTCTACTGATGGAAATTTAACTTATTCCGAACTTCCTGTTACTATAAAAGTGCTCTAATATGTATATTCTTATAGATCTGTGAAATAAATACCTAAAAATAGACGTACTGGGTTAGCCAAAAAGTTCATTTAGGAACCCGAACAAACTTTTTGGCAAACCCAATACTGAATCGCTGTCATTTAAAACGCTGACAGACATAAACTGATCTCCAAAAAGGCTGTACCAAGTCACCAGTGGCTTTTAAACTTCTGAATTTACCAAGGACAGGTGAGAAATACGGTCACTTGTAGTTTTTTTTTTTTTTTTTAATTTTTTTTTTTTTTTTAATTTATTTTTGGCTGTGTTGGGTCTTCGTTTCTGTGCCAGGGCTTTCTCTAGTTGTGGCAAGCGGGAGCCACTCTTCATCGCGGTGCGCGGGCCTCTCACTATCGCGGCCTCTCTTGTTGCAGAGCACAGGCTCCAGACGCGCAGGCTCAGTAATTGTGGCTCACGGGCCCAGTTGCTCCGCGGCATGTGGGATCTTCCCAGACCAGGGCTCGAACCCGTGTCCCCTGCATTGGCAGGCAGATTCTCAACCACTGCGCCACCAGGGAAGCCCCACTTGTAGTTTTATTCTGCATTTCTGTTACATGAAGGAAGTTAAATATCTTCATGTCTAAGTTTCTTTTTTTTCTGTATCTTTTGATTATTTCTTGGTCCATGCCAAATTTACAGAAATTCTTTATATTAACAAAAGTAGTCCTTTTTGTGATACGAATATACAACACACACATTTCCCAGTTTTCCACTTATCTTTGGACATAACAGTACTTTTTTTCCCCATGCAGAAATTTAAAATCTATTAATGCTTCTGGGTTGGGTATTAAATGTAATAATAACATCTTTCTCTATATCAGGGAGCAGCAAACTATGATCTGTGGACCAAATTTAGCCCACTGCTTGTTTTTATAAATAAATTTTATTGGAACACAGTTAAACTCCTTCCTTTATTTATTATGTATTGCTCCTTTTAGGCTACAATACGTTGGATACTTGTGTAGCTATGACAGAGACTGTATGGCCAGCAAAACCTAAAATATTCCCTTCCTGGCCTTTTACAGAACAAGTTTGTCAACCCTGCTCTAGACAGTTGGAAAAAAAAAAAAAAAGATTCCTTTTGTTTTCGTACAGTCCTATTTTATGACATCATTTTCCATCTTTGTTCCATTTTGAATTTACTTTGGCCTAGGCTAGTGATCTATCTTTACTTTTTTCCAGATGGCTGTCCAGTTGTCCCAAACCATTTACTGAAATATCCCCTTTTCTCACTGATTTGAAAGGCCACCTTTTTCATTTTCTACATTCCATTTTAGTTTGTCCATTTCTAGACTTTCTAATCTGTTCCACTGATTTTCAAGTCACTTCTTTTAAAATGAGAGCCAATTCAGATTGTGACTGCCTTGAAAATAATTTACTTTAGAAAGGTTTTAAGTGAAATTTAGCACTTAAGGAAGACAGGAAGAAGTAAGAGCATTCAGGTAATCTTATTAATAGTTACACAGGGAATTACCTTCATGTCAGGTGGTGTTGAGGAGAATGGATATAATAAAAAGGGGAAACTATTATTAAGCACGTGCTATATAAAATTACATTAAGCACATCTCATTCAGTTATTTTCACTTTTGATTATACATGATTCTGAAGGAAAAGGCAACAAAAAATCAGTGTTACACTTCCCAGGTTCTGTGGGACTGATGGTGAAAAGAGATTTACAACAAAACTTTACAGCACTAGTAGTTGATGATGAACTTATGACTAAGCACATGGTGATAAAAGTTCTAAGTAAACATTTAAGTTGTTGGTATGGACACTTTTTACAGAATTAAGTTGGAAATGTGCCTTTTTTAAAAAGAGATTATATTTATGGACAGGCCAATTCTAAAGACTCCAGAAATAGATAAAAATGTTTGGGGGCTTCCCTGGTGGCGCAGTGGTGAAGAATCCGCCTGCCAATGCAGGGGACACGGGTTCGAGCCCTGGTCCGGGAAGATCCCACATGCCGCGGAGCAACCAAGCCCATGAGCCGTAACTACTGAAGCCTGCGCTCTAGAGCCCACGAGCCACAACTACTGAGCCTGTGTGCCACAACTACTGAAGCCCACACGCCTAAAGCCCATGCTCTGCAGTAAGAGAAGCAATGAGCAGCCCGCGCACCACAACAAAGAGCAGCCCCCGCTCGCCGCAACTAGAAAGCCCGCGCACAGCAATGAGCACACAACACAGCCAAAAAAAAAAAATAATAATAATGTTTAAACTGATGATTTGAAATCTTACATTTGTATTTCTACCATCCATGCTGTTCAAACTTACCTATATTTCTATATATCTCAAAAGCCAAGAGGTGGCCAATAAATTAACTTTTATAAATGTGCTTGAATTTCCTTGTATCTCTTAGCAAGGATTTGGCTGAGCTAATAATAACAAAGGGTCTTATGCTAAGAAACTATCATTACTCCCTGGCATGTTACCCCTCAAAAAAAAAAGTAAAAAATTCACAACTCTGCTGATATTACATGCTCTCAATATTAGTATCAATGCTCCTCAATCATGGAATACATAAAAATGTTGTTCAACATGGTCTCAAGTACACCTACGAACTCTTGAGAATGTGTCTTTGAAATAGTAACCTCTACCATCAATTACAGGAAGGTCTGGAAGTGGGAATACAGAGGAAGAAGGATGCTTCTCACCATCCTTCTGAAGCTGGGCTCCTGCTTCCACAACTGCTGTTGGAGCCACCACGGACACGGGCTGCAAACACACACAGATACACAACGTCTTTAGCATCAGTGACTTAAAAAGAGTGACTTTATAACCTAAAAATAAGTCTGATGTAAAGAAAGACAGGCATTTTAGAGATTTTTAAAAGAAATTTTGAGTTTTAACCTTTCCAAACTGCTTTCTTAATTCTTCTCATGGAATGCTCAAAAGTATAACTTGGATATTCATAGAAAAAGTAGTTTTAATCAGAACATTATTGTGTCACAAGCCTAAAAGGAAGAAGCTAAGACTTCAAACTTAAAGTATATAGCCTCCTCCAAAGCATAAACACAAAGTCCATAGAACTGATCTGTGGTACGATTCTAACCACAGGTAAGACAAGAAAAGTGTCTCCCCAATCAAATTTTTTCCATAGTTACACTACCGGGTCAGTGTTACTCTTTCATTCATCGTCTCATTTCTGTGGACTGGAACAAGCAAAGACTCTGATTCCAGGAATATAATATGTCAGGGCTGTGGGGAGATTTTATCAGAACTCACACCAACTGCAGGCGTCAGCACAACGGTCTCTGGACTGAGCGTTCTTCTCAGCTGAGCGTCCAGATCCCCCAGGGGCTGCTGGGGCTGAAGGACACAACACGGTTAGCACAGCCCCGGGCCCAGCCAGAGCCGGCTTACACAGGGCACACCGCTTCCTGCTTCAGGGCCACACAGCAGAACACGCGTCTGCTCGCTCAACATCAAGCTCAATATCCTAAGCTCAACTTAGTCGTCCTGCTTGAATGAATTACCAAGCTCTCAAAATTTTACTGTCAAGTTCTCAAGCCACAGAAAAACTCAGTTATATTTATGTTTTTACAGTTTTGAAGTCTTCTTTCTTACCTTCTATGTTTGATGTTACTTAGAGATAGAAAAGTTAACTATTTGTCCTCTCCTTAAAAATATATTCTGAAAAATGTATCAAGATTGATTGGTAGATTAACTGTATTGTTCCCTATTTTCTTTTTCAGTTGGGTGCATCTTTCTGAGAGCCTGTCCTTATGAATAAAAGATGGTATTAACATACTCTGTCACTATCTTGGCTTCTATCAACCTATGCCTCTCCAGCCTTCATCTATGCTTCTCCCTCTATATGCAGCACCATCCACTTATCCTCACCCACTACGTATCTAATTTGCAGTTTCTCATCACATTTTGGGCCCTCTTAGGAACTGGAATACATGTTTTTAATGAGAAAATAGGTTCAAGACTTTCACAATGCTTTTTTTTTTTTCAAAATTTAACAGCTGATGGAATGGGTTCTCTATTGGAGTTATTACTTTATTATGGCAAGTTCCTCAAATTATGTTTTACTGTACATCTGGGATTAAAGAAGTAGGATAAATTCAGACTTCAAGTTAGCAATTTACCATGTTTTTCTTATATCTTATTCTAAAGTAAATTCCTAACTTATTTTCAATGTTTACTAGCTTGTCCCATGTCAGAAGCTTTTTCATAGTTACAATGGGCTCATACCAAGTACTTTATTTATGGGAACTCAACTAATGTGTAGGGTGGGGGGTAGGGTGGGAAAGGGAAATAATAATTTAAATATTGCAGGCAATTCTGACCCGTAGTGAGCAGAACTGTGAGATGGGACTCTCACACTCACGTCACCGGTCTCAGTTCTTCTCGGAGCAGTCTCATGTGAGCTGAGCTGTGTGGTTTTTGTACTTTAAGATATAATACCTGTTTTTCATAAACATGACCCTTACACCCAATTACTTCATTAGGTGGTCACTGAAAAAAAATGTCAAACATTCAAGAAAAAACAGGTTGTACTGAACTCATAGAAAAAGGGCGTTACCAGTTATCAGGGTGGTACCCTTTCCTCAGGAACTTTCAGTTAATTTTGATGACATATAAGTTTTTACTTCCACAATGGTCTAATCTTTCACTGTTCTACAAAAGTATGAATGACAGAGGAATTATATTTCTTTTGGCAAACTGTCACGTTTGCTATTTTCTTTTTTCGTAAGATATGAGAAAATATTAATATCAAATGATTTTTAGATGACTGGCTTCTTACTTTAAGTAGGGCCTGTATCATCAGCTATGGTGTTTTAAAAGAAAGTTGTTACTAAGTCAAAATCAAATAGAAGCCAGAAGGCAAGATCATGCAATGGAGAATTTAAATAAGCTTTGTGAAAGAAAGGAGAGGCACAAAAAGAAATCTGCCAAGTCTTGGGGCACCTGCGTTAGTGAAGGTCCTGGAAAAGGTGGCAGCTGCTCGCTGGGTGGAGTACCAGCTGGAAGTTCAGTACCCACTGGCAGCACCTACAGACACGAAGGGAAATTCAAGTCCATGAGACACTAAGAGTAAAGACTGCATACTGGAGAGCAAACCAACTAATTCAAATGCAGAAGCATAAGAATAAAATGTATCTAGTTAAGGCAAGCTTGTCACCTGGGTTACACTCTGGCATCTACCTTAAAAAAAGGACATTATAACCATGATACTATTACAGGGGTTACCATGACATACCAATAAAACGAACAGAAAAGTTTAGTAAAAGGCTATCCCCTAGGGAAAGCAGAGAGAACAAAGGCTGTTTAGACACAAGAGGCACAGTCCAGATACTCCTGAGCTTCTTATTTGTCCAGTATTATCAGGCTTTCCTGGGAAAACAAAACAGTTCAGAAATAACCATGGGGCAGGTCTGATAACAAAAGGCACCAGAAATCTAATACTATCAAGTAATCTGTATTTTGTCTGAGTGAAGCCTCTATATTACCCTGCTGTAAAAAGAATCTCACATCAATGGCAATGCAGAAAGATGGGCGAAGCATACAATACAGTAGGAGAAACACAGCCTTGTTATTTGGAGAAGATGAGAGACTGAATATGGCAGAACGAGAGGAAGCCACCATAGCAGAACCAGAAAACACATTCTAGTTATTTTATCCCTAGCATTAGATTCATTTCTCCTCCTCCACATCAAAGTCATCACCAACTTCCAACTTTTTATAACCCTCCAATTGCGCATGTACGGAATCTGAGCAAGGCAGAAAACGTGCTTCGTTCTCACGGCAACAGGGCTGTGAGCTGCTGTTACTGTGCACAACCGCCAGCAGGAACACTCAGCTCCCTTTTGGGAACCGGCTTTCTTCAGTCTGTACCAATTCAGAGATAATGCCCGTATTTTACCTGACTGTTACACACTCTCAGAAAATCTTACAACATAATTAACCCCCAATCCTGCCATATTCCATTAAAAAAAAAAAAATCTCATGTTCAATGTACATACATCCTAAAATCACCTTCAATCAATTTATTTAATAAATACCGAGTACCTACCACAAGCTAGGCATCTTTATAACTATACCGCAAGGCTGAATTGAAAAAAGTGTACTTTTGGGGGAGGGGGAGAAGAGTGATCATATTTTTCAAACTATTTCAAAACAAGAAGCTTACTGGAGGCTTAGTTAAAGGTGGCTTTGGTGCAGCAGTTCCAGGTTTCACTCCTGGTACAGTGCTGACTGGGGTGGAAACTTGCCCAGGAGTGACCGCTGGTATAACTGATGAACCAGTTGTTCCTAAGGGCAAACTGGTTGGTGGTAAGCAAGTACTTGTAGTGGAAGTCATGAGTTTGCTCGGTGCAACAGCAGTGGTTGGGAGGCCTGGTGTGACAGCGGTCTCCATGACGAGTGATGTGTCCAGCGAGACGGAAGCATGCTGAGCTCCAGAGGAGCTGTGCTCACTGAAGAGAGACCTCAGCTTCTCCTCTAAAGTCTTTATGTCATCAATCCCAGGAGCTTTGGGTTGAGTATCAGCATCTATTTCAGGACAGTGAGTATGGGGCTGGTTGGGAAGCAAAGCTGGTTGAGGTTGACTATGAATGAGTGTCTGCTGTACAGCAGGCACATTGGCAACAGGTTGTACCAAAGGTGGGATACTAGCTACTTGGGGTAGTAAAGGTGTGGAAGTAGGTCCTGCCTGGGAAAGGGCAGGAGTAGAAGCTACAGCTGATGGGATGACCAAAGGATGAGCCACACCAGGCTGAGAAACAGCACTAGATACCCCTGCTCCCAGGGAGGGAGAGGAAGATGACGCGGGGAGGGACAAAGCCAATCCGGTCATGCTGCTATGAGATATCTTATCCAGTGCGTGCGCACTAACCACCACAGTCTCAGCTCGAGTAAGAGCAGAGGTGCTGCTGCTGAGTGGAAGGGACGGCTGTGCAGCTAGGCTTGGGACCGGAGCGGTGGCCGACACGGATGTTAGCATGGCTGCCCCAGCCATGCTGCCCGCCACCTGCTGCGACGATACAGGTGAAGGCTTAGCGCCTGGGGCAGCAGCACTGCTCACTGCAGAGGCTGCCGTCACTGAGACTGGCACAGCGGGGAATATGCCTGTACTGGAAGCAACGCTCCCAGATGTGGGAGCCTGAGCTGACTGGAATGTCGCTGATACTGAGACGACTGCAGGCGCTGTGATGCTTGACACCACACTGGAAAGTATCGGGGATTCAGATGCAGGCGGTACAGGGAGGCCACTGGAGGGTATTACACCTGTGCAGGTGGCAACTCCAGCAATCCCCTTTTCAGCGGGCACTGCAACCCCAGACTGAGCGGCTGATGAGGGAGCGTCACTAAGAGGGCAGCCCGTGGCAGGGGCTGATGCTGAGGGTCCTGCTGCCGCTCCAGCAGGGCTGATCACGGGAGGGGGCGCTGCTGGGAACGCCGGCCCCGACGGACGGAAGTTGGCAGGTGCTGTGCTCGGCCCTTCTGCCATTTGCCCACGTCTAAGTTCAGAAAAGGCCTGCTGTAGACTAAGGGATGAAGCAGACTGAGACAAGCTCATTCCAGCGCCAGCAGGTGTAGAAGCAGCAACTGCAAAGGAAAATAAAAACTCAGAATCAGTTCTTTTTAAAAAGGTGGGTTCAAAAGACTGTCTTAACAATCTACTTTTGGGATTCCCAACAATGCCACATACCAACAAGGTATATAAAACCTCCCCCAAGGACACGATAGGCTCTAAAACGGCAAAGTGATAGAGCAGTTCCAGCAAAAGAATGATCTTGTATGAATATCTATTTCTGAAAAAACACGGAGTAACCTCAAACGATATACAGCAGCACTAAATGGAGATACAAACACACAGTGCTGAATCTACACAGTATCAATCACACGGGCTGTATCTAGTATGGCCACCCTTCTATGCCCTTTTGCTGAAATCCTCTCTATTCATCACCTATTTCCGTGTCTCCAAATGTTTATCTGTTGGTCAGTCTCAATTTTCTACTATTCTTTATTGTCTATGTCATCATTTGAACTACTGCTTGATGACCAAGCTTCCAATAAAGGAGAGACACAGGATTTATATATGTATGTGGTAGAAGCAATTCCTTACCTGTATCTGATACTTCACTGAAAATTTTTGATTCTCGTAATCGACTTTCTGGCACAGGACTTACTATAAACCGTCTTCCGGCAGAATGAACAACTTGAGTTAAAGAACTGGTAGGAAGGCCTGCTTAAAAAGAAACAAACCATTTAATCGCATTGTTATTATATACATTGTCACTAACACAAAGCTTCAAGATTCCATTATTAGCAGATAACTTCTTAGGTCAAAGGTAAGAACAAACAATGGAAAGAAAAAAATTCACCTATTTGCTGTGGCATGGAAGATGCAGGAATTGGCTGTTTGAACTCTCCTTCCAATTTCTACAACAAACAAAAGTGATTAAATTCATTCTCTCACTCAGTCTTAATGAGCAGGCAAAGCAAATCGCCACATGCAACAAGAACATAAATGTTGATAGTCTCAGTTACAGGTGTAATGTGGTACCGCTGGACATCGTGCAAGGCAAATTTAGCAAATATTTAACATAAACGAAGCTTCACTACGGGAACGGTGAACCTACTTGAGAGCCTGCAAAGCCATAGTCATCCTTTCCCTGGAGACTCTCCAATCCCTGGTCACCCTCTGGCTCCACACTGACGTCCTCACTGAGCATTTCATCAGCTTTTTCAATAATATCCCGCACTTGTTCCACAAATGCCTCTCTCTCCATTGCCAGAATAAAGTCATTGTTCACCTGTAAAAGAAACGTGACATTAGCTTAATTAGTCCAGTGTTTCCCAAGCTTTAGGTCATTCAATCACCACTTTCATGACTTCTGTCCTATCTGCATACCACCTGTATTATTATTTAGTTAATATGTAAGTTAGTTCTTCAAAGCCTAGTTAGACATGCCCGACACAAAAGCACCTCTAAATCACAGGTTTGGTGTGCTAGTTATATTCACATTGAAATAAATATTTAACTGTCAAAATAGTTTACAAAATACTGCATATTTGCCTAGGGCAGTGGATATGAAGATAAAGTATGAAGGAAAAATTTGGAACTCCAAAAACAGACATACCATAATTGTTGCTATCTCCTCAGGGTTGTCACCATCTAAATCAAATTTGAATGTAACCATTTTCCGATTGTGAGTCTCTAATTGACATTCTACTACCCGGTCTCCTTTATTTGAAACCTGAAAAGAAAAAAGAAAAAAGAAAAGGTACTTCCTATCTCAGAAGAACCATGCTCAGATCTGTTACTGAATGTGATGAAGTAATATAGGTTATCACTTGAACTTAAGCTGAATGTTACCACTATTCCTTGAAGCACTGCTACTTTGCCTCTTAAACTCGGAGCAAGAAAACCTTAAGAAAATATCAGCCTTTCAGCTACTTACACATCTTCCACTGAAGGGTCTGGTAAGAATGTTAAGATCTTTGTTTTACAAACAAAAACTCTCTATTTTTTTTTTTAGAAATATGGAATTTAACAATATCATTTGGGTGATACAAGATCCTAAACTTTCATCAATACACCCAAACCTTAGAAATATTTAAATGGTATGAACTAACTATATGAAACCCAGAAGTCAGCAATACTTACATTCAAAATTCTCAATTTTGGGCGTGAAGTCTTTTCATGACGAGAGCGACTTCTTACAGATTTTCGATAATGCCGTTTTGTAGTTCTCCCTTCATGCCTTCCACTGGATGATGGGACATTCTCATTGCCGTCACTCATACCTGAAGCAACATCTGAATGTGCACTTCGGAAAAAAAAGTTCAGTTTATGATGAGATTGAAAGGTGAGACATTTTAAAGTTTCCTACCATCCCATCTACCAGTCAAGAAAGGAGAACTGTACTACTGTCACATACCTGTCTATAGAAGAGACCAATGTAGCAGGCTGGGTAGGTTGCGGCTGAGCCACTGGAACTGGCTCTGGAGGAGCCACCTGAGAGACGCCCTGAGTGCTCTGTAAACAGAAAGGATAATTCACACCTCGGCAGTAATACAGTTTATTTATTGTCGACCATCCCCAATAAGCTACTCTTCTTTTCCTTATCCCTCCCCTAAGTCCTAGAAGCACTACATTTACTAATAATTCTTAATATTCAGCATCTACAGACAGTCATCTTAAAATTGCAAAGGAAATTTCTAAAGCTAGTCTCTGGTACAGACTGCACAGTGTGTCATCAGCCAAAACAGCTGCTAGGTAGTGAGAAACTACAACCTGCCATGCAGCCAGCATCTCACCAGAATGTGCAACAGGGCAGGCAGAGCAAAGTGCAAAGACAGCTCAGAGCTTTCTCTGAGCGGGGCAAAAATGATCACCGAGAGCACAGCAGGGTAAGGTATTCTGGTGACTGCCAATGGCAGGAGTTTGTGAAAGGATAAGAACAACGGCTGAAGGGCTAGCTAGAGAAGTGAAGTGCTAGCAGGGTTATCTCCTCCAAGGCACACTCACTTCCCAACAGAACAGCCAGTGGCAACAAGGCCCCACACTGGCAATTCACTCGGCTGCAAGAAGAAGTCATTCAGAAGTTAGTTCGCAATAGTTTCCAAGTGCATTCTAAACCAGGGGGGGAACCTATGTTTCTCCTTTGTCATTTTTATCCCATTATACATATAGTTTAGACATAAACATGCAGGAATTCCATTTACCTCCAGAGCTGCTTGCTGGGAGGATGTAGTGGGGGCTTGTGCTAAACTCACTGGTGGCTGGGACACTTGAACCTGTCCTCCTATACTGCCCACAGGAACCAAAAGGCTTGATTCCACGTAAGGCTGCACCACTGTAGGAAAGTAAGCTGGTGAAGCCAGTGCTTCTGCCGGCACGGGAGGGGACAGGACTGTAGAAGGAATGCACACAGAAGCCACGCTGGAAGCGGGAGCAAGATTTGAGTCTCCTGGGTACTGTGGTGGCAGTCGAGGTGGGAAGCCCTGTGACAGAAATGAGGAAGGGGAATTAGTGCAGGTTGGGTCATCAAATGAGCAAAACAGCAAGACAAGCAAGAAAAAAAAAGAAAAAAGTAAAAAAAAAGGGGGGGGAACATAGCGAAGAAAAAGTAGCCTGATCTCTTTCTAATAATTTAAAGAAGATTCTTGAAATGAAATGGTTAACTGATTTCAATTTAGGGGTCAAGACTGTACACAACTATACTTTTAAGTTGCTATTTTTTCCCCTCCTGGAGACTATTTAAATAGGAGGAATAGACATAATTCCTTCTAGAAAAATACCTACTTTCTACCCAAACAGGAGGATGCAAAAACTCTTCAAGGTATCAGTCATTCCAGTCATATAATGACTTGCTAATATTCTAAATCTAAACCCTGAAGCTTTTTACTGATACCATGTTGGCTACCCATATTTACTCTTACCATTAAAAAAAAGTAGCCTGATATATTCTATTATTAGCCATATCTAGCTTTCAATCAGCTTACACTGAATATTGAGAGAACCATTTTTCTCCCAAGAGACGTCTTGAGGAAAATGGGAATGAGTCATCAGACATCATCGCCCTGTCCTTTCTCAGAATTTTACTATTTTAGCATCTCTGGTTGAGATCAGCAACTTTTGTTATTGCTAGTTATTCTGATATTCAGTTATTAGGTTTTTAAGTCCTTGATGTTCTATCATTAGAACCAAACCCTCTGGTGCCCTCCTTCTCACCAGCCAACACGGTACCTGGTAGAGAACATCTCCAGAGGGGAGTGGAGCCTCAGCAGGCTGCCCGAGGTTAGCGGCTATCCCCATGGACTGAACTGCCGGCTGCAGGAGCTGCGGGTGAGCCTGACTCGGCAGCTGAGTCACAGGCTGCAGGAGGGTGGGAAGCTGACTGGGGACCACGGCGGGTCCCCCTGGGACTGCAGCTGCTGGAGCAGAGGAAGCCAAGGTGAGCAGAGGCTGATTAACGCCAGCTGCCACGGTGACAGGAAGCGGGGAGAAAGCTGGCTGAGGCGCCGAGGGCATCTGAGAGACAGGGTACTGGGGGAGTGAGGAGGGCGGGAGTGGCTGTCCCACAGGGAGGAAGTGAGCACCAGAATGGACTGGAACAACTGAGGGCTGTGTCGCAACTGGGATCTGAGGCTCGCCTTGGATAGCTGGTACTGGCTGGGAAACTGGAAGCTGGGAAGGTAAAGAAAAACAAAACAGACAGACTTTAAAAAAAAAAAAGCAAGGCTGCCAAAAGCAAGACTTACGTATTAGCCAAAAAGAAAGAAAATTAAAACAAACACCAAACCCCTGCATACATTAGTGTAAGTTAATGTGCCACATAAGAGCAGGGAGAGGACAACAGGAGACAGGGAGGCTGACAGACTGGCTGCTGTTCCAAATCTTTTGTGGTAGAAAATTTTGCTCATGCTTCCTCGTTCAACAATAAAGAGAACCCTTCCACATGAAAGGCTGTTTTCTTTACAGCCTGGCTGAGATGTGTTTCACATACCATAATCCACTGGCATGTTTGCTGCCACTAAATCTACAACTGATCCTACAGTGATTACTGAAATGCAAAGGACTTCCTTCCCAGTGGAGTCAGAGCTCATCCATAGTGCTTCCACAATTCTTAAGTCTAACACAGGCCTGTAAAAGTAGGTCTAATTACTATATTTCACTGATTGTACGATGCAATCATCCCTTTCCACCACCTGGTCATTTTAACATTTATGACATTAAGATATATCTTACAATTAATGGTATGTCAGTTCTCAGTGTTACATAAAATAATGGTGCATTTTACAATGGACAGTACCTCAGATGTGATGAAATATAACAGAAACAATACAAGCACAACAAGCCCCAATGTTAAAGCTGAAAGAAGGTCATTCAGAAGAGCTTATCTTCTACAGGGTTACTTTTCTTTCCTTTTTTTTTTTTTTTTAATATTTATTTATTATTTATTTGGCTGTGCCGGGTCTTAGTTGCAACACGCAGGATCTTTAGTTACAGCATGCGGGATCTAGTTCTCTGACCAGGGATCGAACCTGGGCCCCCTGCATTGGGAGCACAGATTCTTAGCCACTGGACCACCAGGGAAGTCCCCAGGGTTACTTTTCAAGTGACTAGAAGGATAACTTAGAAAAAAAAAATCATTCCATATAAGGGTTTTTTATGACTTCAGAAGGCAATGAGGGAAGGAAACAATGCATAAATCTACGTGAAAACACAGCATAATTGCAAATCTAGAATGATAGGTACAACTGACAATTCTAGAAAATGTCATAGGTTCAATTACTACAGCACCTTTATCAGTTCTATACCTGTCAAACTGATTTTAGGCTGATAAACCTAAAAGTTAAACATTTTTGGATTATCGCTGCTGTATATACCCATTTATATTAACCAATGCATATACACAAAAGAAGCAATTTTCACTTCATTTTTGCAGTGAAAATAACCAATTTTCACCATTAGGGAAGGTAGAAGTCATGTGGCACTCCTTTCTAGAAGTTAAGCGTTCACCTGTTTTCCTGCTGACACATGCGACAAGGACTGTGGAGGTTGAGGCTGACTTGCGGGCTGTGCAGTCATGGCCTCGCTGGAGGCTGACGTCTGGGGAAGTGAATACTGTGCTGTCTGCTGAGAGGGGGCTGTCTGCTGCACTCCCTGCTGCTGAGAAGAAAACCATCACTCAGTTTTATTTCAAGTCATTAACAGCATGTTTCTAAGGAAGTATGTTTGCCTATCAGTGTCTGTAAAAGATGGCAATTTTAGTAATCAAGACATGCACAAACCCAAATTCACCAATTCCCCTTTTTACACATCTTTCTTCTTCATCTGGTGTTCTTTATTTGTGATGGTACAACCAAGAACTAACCCATGTTTCAAAGTTTGAGTCACCACTGGTTCTTCACCTAACAGGATCCTTGCCCCAGTAGCAGCTCAGGTATTTACAAACACCTTCAGACACCATGTCCAAACAGACCCTCTCTCCTCCAAATTCCTCCCTCTTTGTTCCCATTTCTTGATAGCAGCTCTCACTTTGGTCCTATATTAAACTAATCCAATCTCTTTCCCTTAATCTATCAATATTTCATCAACTGTGTAATTAATTTGCTTAAAGAATAGCTTTGATAATGGCTACAAAATGGGAGAAAAGCATTGAATTTTGAACTTTAGCTTTACCATTTGCTAGCTGTGATGCCTTAGAGATTGCTCATTTTACTGCCAAAATGAGGTTTCCTTCTTTGAAAACAAGGACACTATCACTCAACTCAAAGTCCAGCAAAGGGAATGTCATCTGGAAATTAAGCATGTGCTAGGCACTCTGGTATAATACACCTAAACTGGATGAATGGCATGTAATTGTACCCAAACACTAAATTTTGCAATAAAATTAATGGCCCCCTCTAGCCTAACAAAAATCTGAACTTCATAGCTGACTTTCAAGACTCTTTAATACCTATAACTAATTTAAAATTTTTAATTTTTAAATACAAAAACAACAACTGTTTGTAATAAAAATTTTAAGCAATGTATTAGATTAATAGAGTTAAATGAAAATACCCAACTTCATTTCTCCACAGGCAATCACAATTAGTGGTTTGGTGCATCGACTTTATGGATTTCCTTCTATGCATAAGTGGTCATTTACACACAAGTTGATTTTGTTTTTAAAAACAAAACAGAAACACACCCGTTTTATAAATACTGTTCTCTGACATGCCATTTTCATTTTATTTATCAATGGCACTGATATCCTAATGACGAACACTTCGGTTGATTGAATTTTTTGTTACTTAAAATAATGCTACAACCAATGATAGCCTTTTACATATGCCCTGGTCCATATAACTAATTCGTTACTGCTGGTATAAAGATAAGGTATGTGTATGTGTATGTATCTTAACTGAGATATAACTGACATGTAACATAATGATTTGATATATGCCTAGTTAACATCCATCACCACACGTAATTACAAATTTTTTTCTTGTGATGAGAACTTTTACAATCTACTCTTAGCAGCCTTCAAACATATAATACAGTATTATCAACTACAGTCACTATGCTGTACATTGCATCCCCAGGACTTATTTATTTTTGTTTTTATGTCTATTATGCATCTACCCACCTTAACAAGCATCCTAGATTTCTTTGGGTGATAATCTGCAAATAATATTTTTGCTTTCCTGATATTTATTCCTCATTTCTTTCTTATTATACCAATTAAAACCATCAAAAGAATCCTGAAATGTAATAGTGACAGTAGTCATGTTTGTTTTATCCTTATTTATTTCTGAAAATGTATTCTTAAACTTAAAAAAAATTAGGAACAAATGGCTGTTGAATTATATAAAATTCATTTTCAGCAACTAAGATGTATCATATGTATCCAACTATAAGGCAGCTCTGAATATAAGACAATTTTGCCCATTTTCCCACTAAGAAAGAAGAACCAAGAAAGTAGAAAACCTTTTTGGTTAACTTGAATATATTTAAACTTTAAGGAATTCACCTTGAACTATCTACAGTTATCTAAGTCATTAATTTTCATACCTAAATAAGATTGTCTTTTATATAAATATACTAATTCAGAAATGTTGCTCCCCTTGCCTCATTCAAATTCTTCACATGTAATTATACATCAGCATTTTTATCTTCAGGGAAGCTACACTATGAAGGATCTCGCTTTTCTGGCGCATAACATAGTACTTTTTCTTTAAGTTATGTCTTGAGGTAAAATCTGCAGTGACAAGCATCTGCTTGATTATTAGTATTAGGACAGTTCTATTGTTTTTGCAATTGTCTTACAGGTGTATATTCATGTAACCTTTAAGTGATCTTTAAATGTTATTTACAATGAACCTGGAACAGTGAAGTTGTTCCCCTAAGAATAAGGACAAAATCTATGTTTAATGTCTTGGCGGATATAAAACCAATTCTGTCAGATATTGCCTATAAACATTTCCAACTACATACACCACTTAAGGTCCTTACAGGCACACTTGTTCTCAACAGTTTCACTTTATTCCATTAATATTTTTTTGTGTTACTGTTCAAAGCAAAGACCAGTAAGAGCCCCGTGATGTGAGCCTGATGAAAATTTGACTATGTGGTGATCCCCCTTCTTCGTAAGAGTTCAATCTGAGCAAACGCCCCCCCTTATATTTGGGTGCACGATTACCTCTCTCCCGCACCCCCATCAACGCAGACCCTTGTTTACATCACGATTTGGACTCAATCAGCTCTTTCCTGAACTCACACCTTCACTTATTTGTTTGTTTGTTATGTTTTAGGCCGTGCCACGTGGCATGTGGGATCTTAGTTCCCTGACCAGGGATCAAACTAGTGCCCCCTGCATTGGGAGCACGGAGTCCTAACCATAAGTCCTGACTTATCTGTATTCTAGCTACACTGAACCCAAGGTTTATTTGTTTCTGTCTCACAGCTTTCTACCTTTGTGCCTTCTACCTTGCTTATACTGCCCCCCTGCCCTTTTCTTTGGGCCTAGAATATTCCTCATCCTTCATCTGAATCTAACTCATAATCAGAGTCCAGTTCAAATGCTCTTTCATACACCTACTGATATCCCCCTCCCTGCTCAGAAGAGATACAGTCTCCTCCTTTCACGGAGTCAGACTACTTGGATTTAAATTCTTTCTATCTTTTAGAAGCTGTGTAAGTTTGGGTAAAGTACTCAGCTTCTCCAGATCTCGTTTCAGCTTTCCCATCCGTACAATGGAAATAATGATAGTACCTATATTTATAGGGTTCATAGAGGGATTAAATAAAAATACAGGTAGAGTGCTTTGCACACTGTATATATGTTAGCTATTATCCTTACTCATTTTGTAGGAGTTGACGTATGTGTTTACCAGATTATTCAGGCTCCCTGAAAGTAGCCTTATATGATCCATCTTGGTAGTCCATCCGTGCCTAGCACATGGTCCTTCAGAGCATGAACTCAGTTAGGAAAAAACTGTTTAATTAGTTGGGTGTGTGAGTGTGTAAACTGTTTAATTAGTTGGGTGTGTGTGTGTGTGTGTGTGTGTGTGTGTACTGTCAAAAATGAGCAGTTTTACAAACATATACCCTCACTCCTTGCTTAGAATAATTGAGGGTGTGTGTGTGTGTGTGTATGTGTGTGTGTGTGTGTGTACTGTCAAAAATGAGCAGTTTTATAAACATATACCCTCACTCCTTGCTTAGAATAATTGAGAGGCATGTATGCCAGTTATACATTAAAGCATTTATAGAGAAGTGGCACCTCTGGATAGGACAGGAGTATATGGTGTGTGTTTTTTTTTTTGCACAATCACACTGGCTAATAATCAACACTTTAGCCAAACAAGTACTGTTTAGCATAGCAACTTGGCATCATGCTTTGCATAAAACTGCCTCTTGAAAACAGCCTGTACTGACCATGTACTATCTGTTGGACAAGGGTGCTTGAAAAAAATGTTCATGAGCCTTAGTTGAACAAAAAGTAAGAGATACGTACAGACTACATGTGCCCTATGGAAGAAATTATTAAGGAAGCAGGGTAGCTCATGACCTTTCATGGCAGCAAAATACTCAGATTTCCAGTAGGAGAAAGCTATTTCTGGTACCTCATTAAGACACGATATACCACTAGAAGAGATTCTTGATAAAAACGTGAAAAGAAGCAATCCTTTATTCACTATATTTCAGAAACACAAGAAATAAAGTAAACTTTGGCTAAAGTTCATCTCTTTCCTCACACTAGTAAAATTAGAGAGATGGTTTCCTAAGGTGGTGTTGGGACGTGATGGTATGCAAAACGAAAATCAGATCTAAAAACAGACTCTAACTGTACAGTACAGAAAGTTTACAATCTTTCTTTTCTATATATGGAACCCCAGAAGATAAAACAAACAAATACAGCTCCTTGGGTACCTTTGCAGAATCATGAGTCCCTGTAGAACTTTAATGCAGAAAAAAGAAAACTACTGTAGAAATCTTGGATTCTGGTTTGTAATGTTTAGTTCTATCTATCTATTGGTTATGCAACCCTGGAAAAGTTAAATATTCTAGACTGCATACACTTATTTAGATGGAGGGCTCAATTTTATGATTCTACTTAACTCATCCTATATTTAAAATAACTCACAAAATAGAACTATCTGAAAAAAGCATCACTGAAACGGGAATTTTTATTTGTACTGTAGAGACAGCCATTTAGTCATATCTTTTCCCAGAAGAGACAAGCACCTGATTCTTTTAACCTGACATTTGTGGAGCTGCCCCCCGCCCCCCAACTGTGCATACTTTCATCACCATTAAACTCAATGGCTTATTTCACTGCTTCATAACAAATTCCTTTGGAAAAGGAAAAACAGAGCATACACTTAAATCTGCACATTTTACTGGTATTGGCCTGTGTCCAAAGATAAGCGAATTAGGAGACTGGTATCCATGATAGCGTTTCTGTCCTCACTCAGCTTTATGTAACTTTTAATTTGTATTCTTATCAGGGGTTGTTAATATAATTAAACCTGTTACGGTTGGCAAAAATGTGACTACTTGTACGTAACAATAATTATATATAGATTCAGACACTTGTCTGGAAGAAAGGGCAGGAGCAAGACAAAACATGTAATTCCCAGCCCTTCCATTCTATAAGATAGAGGTGTTGGCCACAGAGAAAATGTATATACAGGCACCTCGGAGATATTACAGGTTTGGTTCAGATCATTGCAATAAAGTGAATATTGCAATAATCCAAGCACATGAATTTTTTTGTTTCCTAGTGCATATACCTCACTGTAGTCTATTAAGTGTGAAACAGCATCATGACTAAAAAGACAATATGCGTACCCTAATTTAAAAAATGCTTTATTGTTAATAGATGCTAACCATCATCTGAGCCTTCAGCAAGTCATAATCCTTTTGCAATAGTAACATCAAAGATCACTGATCACAGATCACCATAACAAATATAATAATAATGACGAAGTTCGATATAAGTGTGGGAATTAGCAAAACGTGACACAGAGACACGAAATGAGCAAATGCTGTTGGAAAAATGGTGCCAACAGACTTGCTTGAAGCAGGGTTAACACAAATCTTCAATTTGTAAAAAAAAAAAAAAAAAAATGTAGTACCTACGAAGCACAAGAAAGCGAAGCCCAGTAAAGCGAGGTTTGCCTGTATAACCAAACTAATCTTGTACAAGGAACATCTAATCGTAAACTAGCATCAAACGACTCCATGATCACACGCTGGACTGCGAGCAGGCCATTTGTAACGAGAATTAAAAACTTAGTTTCAAAACTTAATAGAAACAAGCCAAGTTAGAATTTGGTGGTTTGAAAACACACCGCATAGGGAACTATCAACAAAATAATTCACTGGGAAGTTTTTATGACACATGTAGTGGCTATAAATTTTATTTGAAACAGATAATAAATATTCGATTGTGCCCCCAAAGCATTATTTCCATGTAAATAATTACTGTTAACTAATATCAGTGATGCACTACAGATATTTTAATTTTACAATTACCAGTTTTGCTGTTGAATACATCAGCATTATACTAATCCCTTGAGTTCTCTGAAACTTTGGGAACAAATTCCCCAAATCAGAAGTTCAAAACATTTTTTTAAAGTTCCTGAAGTAGTTGTTCTTAGGCTTTCATTCATTTTAGCATAAAATCTGATGCCCCACCCCACAGATTAGAAATAATTAAAAAGGAGCGGAGCATTACTAGAGTCAAGCACAATGAAAGCAATGGTAAGATGCTCACAAAAGGACAAATCGTGAAATACATACACACAAAATTGATATTCTTTGTACAGTTGATCCTCGAATAACACAGGTTTGAACGGCATGGGTTCACTTATATGTTAATTTTTTTCAATAAATACACACTTCAGTGCTACGCGATCCAAGATTGGTTTAATCTGTCGATGTGTAACTTCAGAGAGGGAGGACCCACCATAAAGTTATGCACAGATTTTCGACTGTGCAGAAGGCCTGTGCCCCTAACCCCCTGTGCTGTTCAAGGGTCAACCGTATTGTTAAAATAGTGTAGAATCATCTGTTTAAGAAGGCACATAAATTATGTCAGTAAAAATAATTCTTTTGAATTTCAATATATGTCTAATCTAATAGACCATTCAAAAATACATTAAACAAAAGATTTTCTAAAACGTTACTGAAGACAGGAAATGTTATGCCTCTGGATTTTCCTTTCAAAAACTTAGCAAGCCATTTACATCAGGAATCCAATTCATGAAAGACGTAAAACAGTGTTTTGGCTATTGCTTATCCATAAAATGTAGCAATGAGTTGCTCTCACCTGCTGAGAATGTTGTATGGGTTGGGAGGATGAAACCCCTGTTAAACTACTTGAAGATTGCTGACCCTGGCTCTGCCCCTGTGCCTGAAGGAGAGAAGTGAATACAAAAAATTAGAGAAGCCCAAAGGTACGTTTATACAGAGGTCAGGATTTTGCAATAAATATGTGAGCTCCTGAGAGTTTGCCTGAGCAAGATGAAACATTCGCTTGATTAAGTATGTAGGGAGAGACCGCTGGGGCATGTTTTTAAAGAGAAGGTTAGAGAAGGATCATATTACAGAACATACTCTGATTCCATGCAAAAACCACTGATGGTTAAAACCTAACCTACCCCGCTGCTCAGGCTATATTTTTTGCCAAAATAGTAAGATTCAAAATAAAATTATTATTGAAAATAATCAGGAAAAATAATGACTATCAATGTGAAAAAACTATCCAAACAATTGAAGAAAAAAGGGTATTTAATAATGCTATTTGGTTCCTTTTGCTATTTCTTGTAGTGCTATAGTGACTTTTGTCAAAAATGTAAAAAAAATTGTTATCATCATTACCTGCCAAGTACCTAGAGCAATGGCTCTCAAGCAGGGGCACTTTGGGAACCCCATGCCCCTTCCCAAGGACGTCTGGCAGTGTCTGGGGCTAGTTTTGGTTGTCACAACTGCTACTGGTACTTGGTGGGGGGAGGCCAGGGATGCCGCTAAACACTCTACAAATGCACAGGGCAGCCCTCACAGCAAAGAGCCATCTCACCTAAAATGTCCATACGGTTGGAATTTGAGAAACCCTCACCTAGAAGAGATCTTAAGTTAAAATAAATTAGGTGAGAACTGAATGCAGGACTTGATAATAGGTGAGCTAAGAAAACGAAAAGGCCCACCTTTGCTGTTTCATTTCAGTTTAGAGGGGCTTCTCTGAAGCTTACTTGGATAGAACATCACATTCTACTGCATCTTAACCACTGTGAGTATACATTCTTTCTGCACCTTTTCTGTAAACTACCTGATGTTTGAAATTTCATTTTGGAAAGTTTAAAGGAGCAAGGCTGGCAGTGCATACACGTTCACAGTATGGGCTGGCAACCAGTGTGTTAATGTGAGCGTACCATACCGCATGTGCACACAGTACAGATTTTCAAGTTTCTGGATCTTTTTGCTTCTCAGTACTGCTCTAGGTAACTGATACTTTATGTATATTTTGGGGGTTATTTATGCCCCTGATGGGGGAAGAACATAGGACGAAAGTACAAAGAAGAACATATAGTACTTTATAAAAGAGTGGGATATTTAAAACATCCAAATGTTATCTTGAATATATAATTGCAAAGTTTCCTATTTAACTGCATAGTCTCCTACATAAATTTTATAAGACTTATACATTTGACAAAATGTATCAAAGGAATAATATATGAAATAGTCAATACTGACTCCACTTCTTGAATGCTATTATGTCCATCACTTTGTCTTTATTTGCAAGAGGGTGCATATGCTCATATTCATAAACAACAAAATCTAAATTTGTTGAGGAAAAATCTAAGAACTGAGGTATCTAATGGTCTTTACCTTGCAACATGTACCACAAATCCCTAAAACAAAACAAAAAAACCCCCGTCACCCACACTAGATTCTAACTTAGTTGCTAAAAATTAGAATCAGTCAATTTTGTGGATTAACATTTTATTTGAACATATAATACATAGTGACCTGTCTGACTAATGCCATTTTTAAAAGGCATCCTCATTTGTTAAGACAAATTCCTAAGATGTTTCCTCTCTGTCTTTTAAGATCCTTCCATACTAATGAAAACTCTGTATATTCCTAACACTACTTAAAAAAGAAAAAGAAAGATTCCCTATTTTCCATTCTTTGCATTTTACAGGAAAAGAAACGTTACCTTCTCTATTTTTTTAAAAACTAGCCATGTTTGTTTCTAGGGAGAAAGAAATACTTCACATTAGTATTTGTAAATAATCAATGCTCAGTCAACTTTACAGACATTTATGTGTTCACTACTAGTTGAAAACTCTGTCCACTCTACATATGGACAGAAGTAACGGACTTCGATGAGTAACTAAAATTCTAAGTTTTTGTGCTCTCTTTTCCAAGGGTGTACACGTTATAGGTAAATCGGGCAGCTTCTGTCTCATATTTTGCTCTTAAATACAAGTAGTTTGAAATCACCCCCCCATGGAGAAACCCCATAATAAAATTAAACAACATCCCTCATGAAGGGAAAGGAGGGACAGAAAACTTAAACGTAACGGTGCACAGCGGGGTAGTGTAAAAGAACCGTGGAAGTTTTCCTATAACCTGTGGATGGAGTGCAGATCCTCCTGAAGAAAATGAGGCAGATAAAACCTGCGGAGATGTGGCTCCTTGGGGGAAACAGAAGAAAAGTGGGGATTCTTGTAACACTGTCTGAGGCAGACGGATAAAGGGTAATGAGACGTCAGAGCCAAAAGGTGCAGCTGCTCCCCCTGTAGGGGGAGGTGATTGAAAATCACTGGGGTCTGAAGAAGTGATTTGTGAGGAATCACTGGAATATTCTGGGCTTCCTATGGGCCAGCTCTGTCCGGTGGGCTCTACCACAGAGACGGTCAGTTCTGGGGCCTGGAAATCATGCTGTTCTTCAGTCACAGGCTGCAGGCGGCCGTGTAATCCTGTGGATTGAGGAGGTGGTTCTTCCTGATTCAAGTCCACAGCAACCTGTCGATTTCGGTAAATGCGCTGAGGTAAAACTCCTCCTCCTCCTTCTCCTGAAGAGGAGCTTGGAGTATGAGCATGAAACTCAAATACACCATTGCTTCTGCTCTCACTGTTATGAGTTAACACGGCAGGTGCAGAATGAGGAACAAAGACAGGGTGAAATTTCAAGCCTGTAGCATCTGTACTGATAGGTGCAGAAATGCTAGAGAGGGGAGATCCTGGGCTCAGTCCAGAATCTAATCTTAAATTCTGGAGGTGTCCTACCACGAAAGCCTGTCCGGATGGAAATTCAAAGACAGAACTTGAGGTAGGGCCCCCTTGCCCTGGCTTCTGTTCAGGTGTCTGTCTCATAGGACTTGACAGGACTGGTGAGTTGTACGGAATACCCTCAAACTGTTCTGCCACCTGGGCCTGGTACTGTACCCCAGCTAGATACACTGCTTCCTGAGGAATAAAGTAGTGAGCTTCTTCCGGAAGTACCAGTCCAGGTCTACAGTCACTGTAAACTTGAGTTGGTTCAAACATAGGTTGGACCTGTATCTCACATGGCTCTCCAGTGACTCTACTGGCTGCAGTACCCAACATAACTACAGCCTCTGGTGTCCAGTTAGTTGGGCTGCTACCAGGTGGAAGAAGATTTTGGCCAACAGTCCTCAGCAGGGGCTGGAAGTGGTGAGTTTGGGCTTCCAGGAAGGAGGTGCTCTTACGCCGCTGGGAAATGGCCACCTTCGGTGGACAGGTGGGAGGTGGTGAAAAAGAAACTGGACGTTCATGAATAGTTGGGAAAAATATCTGTGATTCTGGGTATGTTGGGGTCCCCCCACGCGGATGCGCCATGGACTGAGGCTGTATCAACATGAATAAGACAAGTAATTCATACATTCATATGTGAAATTACATTGACATGCACAATTGGGTAACTGTGTAATGCTATGAAACGGTTACACCAAATTTATAATTAATAAAGAAATAACAATGCTTTTGGAAATTATGTGCATAGTAAAAATCCATTAAATACATCCAGGGTCAATAAAACTATTCTGTGGGACTCTTTGCATTAGATAAGAGCTGCTTTTCCACAACTTTCCCCTCTCAAAGGAAATGGAAGAATTTAACCTTCTAAGTGATTATTCGGCTTTTACCTACAATTTATATGTTCACTTATAACTGTACCAAGTCTTCCTACTCTGAAGCCTTATTGTCTGCTGGTGTGTTAGAGGCTCCAGGGTTCATTTCTGATCAACTAACAGTATGTCTTCTGACTAGAAATCAGAAGAGATTTTTGGTGGATAGTAAAATATACACAACTTGGCTAGTGACTGTCATGTCTTTCCCCTGTCTGCCCCAAACCAGATGCAGTTAATTTTACTACACGAAACATGTCACAGATGCCAAATCATTGAATGTCCACTTTTCTGATTCTAGTTAAGTGTTGACTAATTTGGTGTTCAAATCAGGTGAAAAGGATAATTTAAATAAGAGCCAACTCGATTTAATAGCACTTTTTGTCACAGAGGCAGTTCTAGATTAAAAACTCTAAAGTTAGAATCGTACCCTGTCAAATGCAAACAGTACACACTGTAATAACTCACTTTCACGGACTCTTTTTTTAAAAGGTAGATCAGTTTCATTCTTTCAATAGGGAAGACCCCTATCAAATAGGCAAAATGGCTCCACTGTTACTTCTTCACAACAGCTAAAAGGAGGTTTCTGTTTTGACTCAGAATGCTCCATTTTACTGTTGTTTATTCAAAGAGTATCCCAAAGCCATAAAACACTATACAGTTAATCATTCTCCTAGGTAAAAATCTCAAGATTTGGGAGTTGCTAGATCAGAATGTTAACTAAATTCTCTATCTGGAAAAGCAGCAGCAAAGTACCACAGTGTTTAAAACAACTCTGAAAGATAGACTTTCTATAGACATTAATGGGGCCAAAGAAAATCACATGTACTCTATGTGTATCTAATGTATTCCATTAGAGTCAAGATCCCACCTTATTCAAAGAAAAAAAATTTCCAAGAGGGAACATTATGTGGCCTTTTAGTTTGTTGACACCTCATTTTAAACAGCTAACAAATTAAAAGCAACTTTCCCTCTTCAATTATTCTTCACTCACTATTGGAAAAAAATGGACTCATCCAGTGTCATTAGTGTCTCTTTGGAATAAAGTGAGCAGAAAACATGTTTGGGTAATGTTTGATAAAGAGAAAATTTGCTTTTGATTAAGCCAACGAGTTTAAAATTAAATAATACACACATTCTTTGCTAAGGTATGAAAATGCAAGGATCTGAATACGTTGGTGGGGGATAGGAGAATATAACAACAGCTCAATTTTATGGCTCCCCGCTGATAGATGCCAAGGGTGTTAGAAGCATTCTCTCTCACGGCCCCCTTGCTTTTCTCCCCCTTAAAGCCTTACATAACAAAAAGTTATGGGAAACCACAGGAAAAACTGGTAACGTAAAAGCATAATATATTACTAAGTCTAGCCCTGTTCTTTACTTAATTTGTATTAAAATTCTTGATGCCTGGATGTATTCACTGGTAATAAGTTTTGTCAGGAAGTTTATGTTACATACAGTACTGACAAAGAGGGAAGGCAGGCTGGAGCGTCGGTGCTTGCGCTGAAAGGCAGAGTGCATAGGCAGGACACTCTCCAATGCTTTAGAAAGCTTTTCGGCAAAGGTTTCCTCAGGGGCAGTCCGAAGGAGGGAAGGAGAAAGAGGTGCAGACAGCACTGGTGGTGGGGTGGAAGGAGCACTGGGAGAGATGCGGGACAGAGAGGGAACAGCAGAAAGATGGGGGACACAAACTGACATGCTACGGCCACAACGAGGCTAAACAGAAAACAAACACGCACATGAAAAACACAGCACTCTGAAAACAGGATAACCAAACGTACAATGGTAACAGGGCATACTTGACGTAAAGAAATGTTCCATCCTCCCCAATTCCACAAAGCCGTTTTTTGAGGAGAGACGGAATCCCGCAAAGCACACTTGGCAGATCGTAACTATTCTCTCTAGACTGTTGGTCACGTATGAACAACCACAACAATGACCAAGTATCTTCCTAAACATTCTGCAATAACATTAATTGTTATGAGTGTGCGAGTAAGAATGACCGACTGACTGAGGCAGCAGAACAGACAGGGAAAATGATGAATGTTGGCTTGCAGCTTCTGCAAACTTATTAAGATTAAACAAGAATGAATTCTATTAGTTTCACGTACATTATAAGATGTAGAAGATTTTAAGCCTGGATCGCTTTGCAGGAGCTCTGGAAACCTCAGACATAAAAGATTTCTCAGTTCTATTTTAGAAGGCATTAGACAAAAAAGTTGTTGGCTCACAGTATTTTACTTATTACACTTGCCTATCTTTATCTATAAAGCTAAAAAGTCATTTTCTACTAGGAAGAGCATTAGCTTTCTAGACATAATTCATAATAGACACAGGAAACATTCTGTATTTTTATTAAAGTAGTCAATGGAAAAATATCTGAAATGTGAATCTCTAAAGAATAACTTTAAATTTTTTTCAGCCACATCAGAGGTTCAACTTTGGTTTACAAAGTTAGAAAGTTTGAAGCACCTTAACATAAAGGTTTTAATATAGCTACAAAGCAGTAAATCTAACGCTGCAAGGCTGTCCTGAGCAAGTTCGTTATTTCCTTTTAGATATTGTGAACTGTGTAATTGATTACATTTTCTTTTTTTCCCACTCTTGCTTCTCTTTTATTTTATTTTTAATTCCACTTCTAATTGATACATACTGTTGCAAGCCACAGTAAATTTTTTCTGGAATTAGAAAGGAATAATTATAAAAGTTTTGAAAAATCCTCAATATTTAATAACTCTTCATGATACTTCCACAGAATATTGTCATTAAAAGGCAAGACTGTCATTTCATTAAAGTCTGCTTTTAGAGCACCAAATGTAGCTATATTTGTGGCGCAAATATTTAACATCTTCATAAATGATCAGTCCATTTCCTTTTCTAAAACAGAGACCCAAAGTTCATAAACCCTGTGATGAGGGAAGCCAAGAGATTAAAAATAGTTTTAAAAAAAATCTATAGTTATGATGATCCAGAAGAAATCAACAAGAGTAGAAAGTGACAAGAAATGCTGACAAATAATATGTTAGATCACAGAAATACACCTGTACAGTCTGTATAAAGCTCTTCTACCCTACCTACTTATTTTAAAGGTCACAGAAGTAGGTTGTTAGAACATTAGTACATTGGAAGTTTTCTTTCTGTTACTGTGGCCATCCATCTTGAGACCTAGCCAAACATCTTTTATTCCAAGCTGTAGGATAAGAGACCACAACAAGCAGAAGTATTTTCTTACCAGAAACAGATAGAGTTTCATTTAATGAAGAGCAAGAGTTCCACGAATTCAGATAAAAAGCTTTCTGAGAAAGAGGGACAATCTATCTGCCTGAAGATCTCACTAAACAAGGGCCCTACAGTGACCAGTAATTCTCAGTTCCTTCCTGAGGCAGAAAATGCATCTTATTCACCTCTGAAGACTTCACGGAGGGTCAACAAAAGACATGGGGCATTATCTAATGATCTATTTGAACATTCTCTATATGAGAAGCAAGAGTGGCTAATGTAAAACATGGGTAATAATGTGTGTATGTGTGTGTATGTATGTGTATATATGCATAGATATAAATGTATAAAATATTTCAGGATATAATTTCTATAAGTTGACATTGAAAATAAATCAGTCATAAAACAGATACCAAAATAACGGGAAAAAGCAAATGAACATATACTGGGGAAGGAACTCGCGTCCAACACAGACTTTAAGGCGAGAACACGCATAGCAACTGATGATTGAACACAAGCGCTAAATTAAATGGTCATTCCTTCACTATAGAGTACTCACATGCAGCATTCTATCATGGCCTGAAGGTCTTACCTGTGTTTCATACATTAAGACACCTTACAGAAAACACTCAGTAATTCTTTTAAGTAACTTCTGAAAAACTCTCCTTGCCCCCGCCCCCAAACCACTTGTGTGCCCGTCTTACACTGCTTGGAACAGTTTCAACACTGAAGGGCTACAGAGAGCATTATCTTTAATCAAACGCAGATCGGTTTAAATCTTGTAAACAGTGTCTTCACACATTAATGCAGGTGTCCTCCCCTGCCTGAACGACTCCGATTATACTCTATGATCAACCTGCCTCCTTTGGAGATGCGCCATTTGTACTTTTTACTCTGGACTCATGCTGTTACTCATTTGGCAGAAGAGTCTGAACCGAACACATTATAGGCTTACACTCTCTTGCACGGCTACTCACCATACTTGAGGGTGGATATACCCCATGGGGCTGAGCCTGTGCCTGGACAGCAGATGCTGTGTGCCCTGGGAGGGTGCCAGTGGAATGTGCCTGCTCATGCTGGGAACCATACGAAACTGTCTGTTGGCTGCTCACTCGAGACTCTGTGAAGACAGAAGATCCCTGACCACTGTCAACCGTCCCGTCAGCTGAAGGAGAAATAAATTGCCAAAAAACAAGACAAAGAGACAAATCATGAAAAGAAGGTTCACATTTTCCCATCACAAACCCCTGATTTTAGGGTTAATTGGTTTTTTTCTTTGCACAGACCTGAACTAAATAAAAAATAAATTCTAATTTTACTAAGTAGATTTCCATGTTTAAATGAGGGATCCATACAGAAAAAAGTTCTGTCTTAAAAAAAAAAAAAATTCCCTGGCTATTGCAGTATTTTCCCACCTGAAGAACAAGGGGAATAAAACAGAATGTTATTAGTCAGCCTGAAGTTTGACACAGCTTCCAAAGTCTTAACTGTGGAGACCAGTGGGTTCTTAGTATTAAGAAGGTAGTTCAAAATACTAACTAGCAGTCTCATTAGTTTCTAGTTTATACGTTATTCAGCTTTGCTAAAAGAGCTGAACCGGATTAGTGGGTTCAAAAATAAGCAGCTAAGATAAACTTGTCATTTTTCACTACTAATTATATTTTAAGGAATTATAAAAAGTAGAGATCTACAAATTAGAACTTTCAAGATGTTGGAACCTGTAGAATTGTTTTATATTCTAATCCTATTTCCTCACTGTCCCATCCATACTCTATTAGCTATGGACGTAAGAAAGGTAGATGGCAACCATTTCAAACTTCTTATTTACACGTTAGATTTCTACTTCATAACCAAGAGGCCAGTGCGAAATGATGACTGAGAAGATAAAAAGTCAACGAGGAGTATCGTTAGCAACCCTGCCCGCTTCCCCCAGGACTCACACAACACAGACACACCAGGTGGCTGGTGCTGCAGCTGTTGGTGCTGATCTGCCTCGGGCTCCTCCGGCTCTACTTGTGTGGAAACAGAAGCTGAAGTGGCAGAGGCAGCAGGTCCGCCAGTGCATGTCGAAGGGGGCTGCTGGGCTCCGGCCTGGGGAGCACTGGGCTGCTGCTCCCCCTGCTGCTTGAGGCTGCTCTCTTCCTGCTTTCTTTTTTCTTGCTCCGCCCGCACCAACTGACGCTGTTCTCGCTTTCTCTTAATTAATGACACTCTATCTTTGATGGCTTTTGCCATGGTCTTGTGATCACCTTCACAGACATACCCAGAGTCTACCTGAAGGATAAAAGGGTACATTAGGAAGCAGCAGGATATCAAAAGAAAACAAACCAAACACAAAAAAAGGTACTTTGGGGAGAAAAGCAGAGAAGAAGGGGAAGAAAGAACTCTCTAAGGACTGGTCTTAACCAAACTGTGAAACTACTGGTCTGCATTATGCACTTCACCACCATTTTTTGAGATACTCATGGGGTGGGTGCTATTATCTTTGTAGAAATTCATGGGGTACATGTACCTTCACTAACTAAAACAACAAAACAATGGGGAACCTAAACATCAAAGTTTTTATTTATATTTTTTTATTTTAAATTTTTATTTATTTAATTTATCTTGGTTGCACCAGGTCTTAGTTGCAGCATGGGTGCTCTTTAGTTGCGGCATGCATGTGGGATCTAGTTCCCTGACCAGGGATCGAACCCGAGTCCCCTGCATTGGAGGGTGGATTCTTAACCACTGCACCACGAGGGAAGTCCCAACATCAAAGTTTTTAAACCAAAAGGCTCATTCTATTACATTCACTCTATTTCCCGCTCACATGTAACCATCAATATTAATATTAACCTGTGTTGCTTTTACTTCCTTTCACTAGACAACCACTTAACCAGATAAAACAACTGTGGTAAACATATGAAGGTTAAAAATAAAAATCTCGAACAGTATAAAAACCTGACAATTAAAAATAAGTACCTCTTTCATACCTGACCCCTTCTCAGAGGTAAGTAGTACTGAATGGGTCTAACACATTCTAGCAGAGACAGTCTGTGAGTATCTCTGCACAGTAAATGGCTATTTAGGCACCATGGCAAGCCTAAGATGGGTGAAGAGTTTCCTTTTTGAACAGTGATCTTTTAGACATACTTCAAAAATGACTCACCAAGGGCTGCCTACTAATAATTGATCTTGAAAACTCCCTTTGAAGTAAAAACAATGTGTGATCTATTTATAGGGTTTATCCAGATGACTGATCAAAGGCTACTGTATCAGTATTTAGAAAACATACCTTGTCATTCTAACTAAATAGGTTATACTAATTAGGAGTCAGTCAACCTTACAGACTTTCAAAATTACTTCAGAATGCTTTCTGGTGCGTTCTCTCTCTCTTCCTGTATGTCTGTCTGCCTGCTTGCCTGTCTGTCCGTCCATCCATCCTTATACGTATCTATGTCTATACACATCTCCTAAAATACACGTATCTATGTCTATACATGTCTCCTAAAATAAAAATAACTTTTAGGGCCATTAATCAACACAATTTTATATCAATGGAATATGCCATACACACTGCTTCATAAACTGCTTTTCTGCTCAACAGTATCAATGTATATAAGTCTATATCAATTTTTAAATGGCTAATTAGTGTTAATTTACCATTTCTTGAGCAACCTCTTCTGGCACATCTCTCTCCAAGTCAAAGGAAAACTCAATAGCTTCATTGTCTTTGTATTTCCCCTTTAATTTCTTAATATCTTCAATACGTAGCCATAATTTAATGGCTATCTTTTCGCCATCATCTTCTTCTGCTAATTCTACCCGTACCCCTGTTTCCTCCTGGAAGAAGGCATGGTTCAAAAGGTCTTTGATAGAGTATCTTCAAAAGAGAGGGGAAAGAAACAAAAAACAAAATGCCATTAGATTTAAAAGATACTTTTCAAGTATGGCTGATTATTGTTATTGGAATAATGAAAACAGACTGCAAAAAGAAGAACAAGGGAAATTCTGTAACTCATTCTACATTGCTCCATTTGAACAGTGATTATAGTTATATTCAAGTTACAGAACATCAGAACAATCTCATTTATGAATAAGAGCTCAAAGTGATACTTTTAAAATCTAATGATCTAATCTCATCTTAGTTAATAGTGTACTAATAATAGCGAGTAATACATAGAATATCATAGCTTCAAAATACCACATAATCATTTACATAGTGCTTATAGTTAACAAAAAATTCTCGTATGCATGATCTCATCTGATCCTTGACCAACATCCAATGAAATATCATTTCCTGATTATTAGGAAATGGATCCTCAGAGAGACTGACAATCTTGCTCAGTTATAAAAGTCATAAATGGTGGAATCAAAACTCGAAAATCTTTTTATTTCTAGTACATTACCTTCTACTACAGCAACCTTTATTTACTCCAATAAATCCTCTCAATTCTTTGTTCAACACCTTGTGTACTAGGCAAGCAGAAGTCTGACTGTGGAACAATTTTCTCTAGATAAATGGTCTCAAAATACCAGTAATCTAGTAAACTGTTCCATCCAGAAAAGAAACAAGAGTAACACACTCTAAGACTGGAGACAAATATTCCTTTATTTATAGTTTTTAAAAAAGTTCTTAAAGAGATTAAAGACTCTCCTTTTCAATCAGTGTATATGAAAATAGAAACCCAACTAAATTTCTACTAGAAAGCCTTGAAGATCATGATGTTAAGTTCTTCCAAACAACAAAGTTATGAAAAGAATATGAGACTGGAGAAGTGAAGATATGGAATTCTTTAATTTGGTTGATGTACCTGATCACTCGCATTCTTCAGGAGGTAGATTATGCTCAATTTACAATTTCTAACTGCACTACCTGGTTTACTTTTTCTTCTTTGGAGGGTGAGGGGGGATGGTGAAAGTAGATTATTTTTCAAAAACAGACATTGGACCTTCGCCATGCCTAACGGGTGATGAATCAGCTATATGGCAGATCTGATACTTGCCCCTCCTCTGAGAAAAGTCCTCTGTAAGCATAAATGACTAAGCCAGCTCTCCTCCCAAGCTCTGGGTGAAGTTGTCTCTTTCTACTCAAAGGAATTTTGACATTTTGCTCTTCTTCAGTTCCGGCATAGTAACAGCAAATCAAGACCTGCATAGCTGAGTTGATTTTAAAGAGCCAATATTTTATTTCATCTTTTAGAATTCAATGGGTAAAGGACTAAGGAACAGATCTGCTGCGTTAAGGACAGAACCCTACTGAGTTTTACAAATCACGTTGATGCTGTAAGTAGTTCTTACTGAAGGCAGCAGCTATGTTTAAGGTGGTTTTGGTTTAATTAAACTCTACCAAACCACATTCTTACAACATTTCAGTATACCAAATCTGAATACTACCTTCAATGGACAGAACTCTAGTTTTAAAGATATTACAAGACATAAACAGAGAAACTAATCACAAGTAAAGTATTAAATACACCTTAGATTGAGTGTTCTATTGAGAGCCTATTACACTTGAAGTTTTTGTTTAAGCAATACCCAGGTCAAAAGAGGCAACTTACCTTTCATCTTTGTTTTGCCGTATGCACCCTTCAATAATTTCCTTCACTTCAGGAATTGCTACTTTGTCAAAACTGGCTGGCTTCACCCCCTGAAAATCATAAAAATAGCAACAGAAACATGTTAACGAAGACAGGGACTTTGAACTTTAATTTTTACTTGCCTCTTAAGGTTCTACTAGATTCCTTCTTACCATCCTGGCTTTTTTCTGATTTGCCTGCAGGATCTAGTCCATGCAGGGTCAGAGCTTGGAAGTGGCAATTTAGCCCCTACGAGATAACAATAGGGAATAGTTAAGACAGTGGAGTCACTTACTTCCATGGCTTCATATGGCTAGCAAAAAATTTAGGCTGTTGTTAACATCTTTTGCTGCGTTTCAGGTAATGGAAGTTACTGGCTAAAAAGAAGGCCAAATGTTCTAATTGGCTAGAAGATCTTCTGTTCAACCTCATTCCCTAACACATTAATCAACATAACATTTATGGGCATGAATTCGCATGCTTAGTTTGGCAGGTATTCTATTATTATAGTATACCTTAACAAACTCAACCAGAAGTTAAGAATTTGGATCGGTTTGGCATGATAACTGAAGAGCAAATTGTCTTGTACATATGAAACATAAAAGGACAAGTGATACATCAGACCCATATGAAAGACAAGCTCTCCAATTAATTTCCGAAGAAAATTCAATATCACTATTATATATAATACTAAACAGCATCACAGTAGTATTTTAGAATCTTCACAAAGTGTAAATTCTTTGCAAATAAAACTTCAGCAGTGTGTGGAAAATATATATAAGAAAGAAGAATAACAAACTACTCCTGTCTGAAAGGTGGTGTGGAGAAAAACATCTCATTATCTATTCTTG